>NC_052018.1:38908757-40113757 GCF_015832195.1 Motacilla alba alba | reverse complement strand
GATGCCATCTGATTTTATCCCAGGCAATATGTTTTATGAGACAATGACCTCTACCTTAAATAAGCTTCAGACTAAAATTAGGCTAAATTTATCAATGCAAAGAATGAGAGAAGGTGAAAGACTTGGCAGAAGTGCACATGGCAGTTGCAGTGTGTTGCAGGCACTCAGCGTGGCAGCTGGGATTCTTCGGGAGAACTGGACATATAGTCCCCTGCAGACATATGAAGGTCCTTTAGAGTGCCTTCAGGTGAAGTTCATAGGTGCTGGTCATAATACTTGCTTCATCATATTAAAAAAATAAATGTTGACATTTATTCTATAAGTACATACCCTTTCTCAGATTATCCAGGAACATCTTAAGCAAAGATCTGCCCCAGCTTTAGGGGTGATTTGTTCTCTGCTTCCTGAAAACCTGGCCCATTTTGGGGAGAGAGGGGGTGGAATTCTTGGTTTTATTTGTATTTATGAGCAAACTGAGGCACTGGCTGTACCAAACTAGACTCTGATGGCAGTAGGGGGCTTCTGTGGTAAGACTGACAGGTTGCTGGCACTTTCAGAACAAGGCCATGAAACAGCACCACACCCATTGCTTTACAAATGTTACATGGCAGGGTCCTTTAAACCATTGCGTCTGAAAAACTACTTTTTACACTCATTTCAGTATTCTTTCACACTGTCAGAGTGGTGTCCATACAGAATGCACTTCAGTATGAGTAAGGATGTGGCTGTGGTGCTAAACAAAGGAAAATGGTAGAAAATGCTGTCTGTCTTTCATTATTTTACTTCCTATGGTCCTTGGCCTTATCTATCAGGGTTGTTGTAATATTTTTTCCCTCTTGACATATGAAGTTTTGCTTATAAAGACAAAACACCTGCACCTGTTAAACTCCTACAGGAGTTTGTCTCCTTTGCCAGTCATTCTTTCTCACCTTTTCCTGGATAAACTTCTGTGGAAAGCAGTCTTGCTTAGCCAGAGCTCAATGCCACAGTTCCTTGCTTTCCATCAGAGAGAGAAAGAAATTTCAGCTTTCCAGTACCCAAGACACATTCAGGCACAACTTATTTAAAGTGGACTCTGAAACTTGGGCAATATCAAAGAGGAAGAGGAGTCCAAAGAGAAGGGAGGGAGGGAAGGAGATGGAAATGAGAAACTAGGCTGGAAAGGAGCTGATTTTAAACTGTCTTCCTTATAAACACCATCACTTCTTGAGCCACAACATTTAGCCTTTTGGCCACTTTGCATTTGCTGCTTTTTCTGAAGGCTGCGTTTTAAAATGAGCTTTTTAGTTATTTGCTTGCTAAAGCAGCAAGTGGCAAGAGAGCTGAAACTCACAGCCTGCCCTTCACTGGCCACAAGCCGTGGCAGGTGGCATGTGGTCAGCGGCACGAGCTCATTGCAGGTACTTGTGGCCACAGCATCCAACTCTTCAAGGAGGGGAGTGATGGCAGGCAGGAGGACCCTGGTACTAGCAAAACAGCTCTCAGTCACTCCAGCTATGAAAGAGATGGGGCAAATAAAAGACGAATGACATTATTTCCATCTGTTGCGATACAGAAGCTTACCCCACGGTAAATTAAGCAATCCACTTGATGTAACAGGGAATGCTGATAGAAACCTAACCAACCATTCTTACTCCAAACCTTCACCTGGTGAAGACAATATCAGTTTTGGGGCTTTAAGTTTCTGACAAAGTGAAACAGAGTATTGTGCAAAAACATGACCTTTCTGTTGTCAAAAAAAGACACAGGGCACATTAAAAACCTGTGGCTCAGCAACTACCAGTGTTCAAACATAAAAAAATCAGACCCCTTCTAATCCAAAAGTGTTACTTCTTTACCTTGACATATCTGAATATTGATTTTAAAGGCACAAACTATGTAATACCTATCCTATAAAGGATAAGTATAAACACAGTAATATCAATGCTTACCAGTAGTTTTTTTAGACATTATTAAAACAGCTGGTATCTACCACACAAAGGCAGTTGTATAACAGAGACAGAAAACCTTAATGCTGTCTGTGAGGCCTTTAAAGTTTCCACTAGGATGAAGGGTGCTATAAAAATATTTTTAAGCCTGTAACTAGCAAAAATGACTTCATTATGATCTCATGTGCTGCCAGAGCACCAATTAAATTGACTTGATAATGTTATGATTAGGCAGTACTTTTCATCAGTTACAAAGCTCTTGATTGAAGAAGAGATTTGCAACACTGAAAGAAATGACCTTGTGATGTGGATTTTTATCAATGACTTTTTACCTTGCTGGTTTCCAATTACATGACAAATAAATAATAGTACTTGCAGCTCCTATTATACTTCTGAGGATCCCAAAGTACTCTGCTGATTAATTAGCTTCACAAGAGCTGTGAGAGTTAGATACATGTTATCCCATTCTTATTAACAATTCAGAATTCAAATGTGATGTCTTTGCCCCATTCAAATAAATAGCAAAAATCCTCTTGACTTTAGTAGGGGTAGGATTTCACTCAGACAATTTGAAGCAGTTTGACCAAGGTCAGAAAATTTTTCTGCAACAGAGCTGGGACATTTGTCCTTTCTCACTATAAACCAACTCAGAAAACATATACCTAAGGAATTACAGTCTATCCTGCACTTCCATTGTCAACAAGTCACCTTTAAAAGTCATGACATACCTCTATGAACTTGAATTAAAAAATAATTAAAGCAAATTAGTTTATTTGGTGGAGAAAAAGACAGCATATGTTCCACAAAGCATTCTTTCAAGACTTTTCAGTCCATAACATAGAAGTTTGAGGACACTTCCTTTTAGTATTTTTATGAACATATACATTGAATAAATGTGTATTTGTATTAAATATGTTCTAATATTTGTCTCAGCAGGAATTCATAGAAGAAAATCAACTCACAATACAGCAGTCTACTTGGAGTTTCTCAGCATGTGCTAAAGAAAAATCAAAATTAAGCAATTACATCATAATAAAGAATAATTTAGAAAAAAAAAGCATTTGTATTCCTTGATGCTCTAAAGTGTGTGCTTCATAGTTACAATTCTTTCTCAGAGCTAATTGCAGTTTAGGATACAGTGGTGTGGGTGTTCTACACATTGCACTGCAGACTCCCTTGAAGATTTGAAGAAAAGAAGGAGAGATAGAAAATTTGGTTTTCACTTTTCAGGTGTGGAACAGAGTTGAGACCAAAAAAAAAAAATCTTTCTGGACTCAGCTCAAAAAATGTGGTACTAGAACAATGATAGCTGCACTGTGTTGCTCATTGTCCACCAGGCCAGCTGGTTCCCTATCAGAGGAGAAATGGAATCTGAGCTACCTTCTTATAACTGGAAAGAATAAGTCACCAACTAATCCTTGCTGAAAGCAAAAGCATCCAAAAATTCCTCTTTTTCAGGGATTACAAGCAAACTCAATGCCTATCCCCCAGTTTGAGCCTAAAAAATTGTGATAGCAGCCCTAGCTCATTGCTTCTTACTTCTTCAGAAGGTATTCCAAGAATCTTGCTGTGCATGTGAAAGACTCAACATTGATTATTAAATGTGGACAGAGTGATGAAATGTAATTCCTGAACTGGTTCTTCTCTTGTAGTGTTGGTGGAAGCAGAGGAGACCCTGGAAAGGAAAAATGAACTAGTGCAAAAGATGTGTCTGTGTGGAGGGAGAATGGGAAGGTGGTACTTTCAGACAGTTTAGAGACCTATGGGAGATGAGACACTTCTGGCAAAAAAAAAAAAAAAAAAAAAAGAAGCCAAAAACCCAAAAAAACCCCAACAACCCCCCACCAAACAAATTAAAAAAAAACAAAACCCCACAAAAAAAAAAAAAGAGGGATGACTCTTAGTGCTGACTGTACAGTAACCAATGTCCAATGTTTCAGAAAAACCAAAGCTGAGAATTGCTAAAACAACTACAATTAAAAGCAATTAATTAGATAGTGTGAATCAGAGCTGGTTAGTCTGCAGGGTACAATAAGTATTGTGTGGGTAGACTAGCCCAACTGGGCCCTGCATGGGGATTACAAGATCTCTAGTGCTCTGACAATTTCACAATTAATCCATTCTTTTAAAACATCTTTACTCTTGCAATGCCTTTTTATTATAATAAATTTACATTATAAGTTTTGAATTTTTTATATAACATGAATATATTATAATAAGTTATGTTATAAAGGTACCTCTATTTTACAACCATGTAATTTCATTTGGCCAGGATGCAGTAAGTGCAGTAGTAGGAAGAGGGAAAGAACTTTACAATCAACATTTAATCTGGCTGTCAGCTCAATAACAGAAAAAAAAAATAAAGCAAGTTTTCACGCTATCCACAAAGGCTCTAGGCAATGTGAACCTTAGATCTTAAATTAATGCTTAGAGACAAAGCAAAGCATAAGCCATTTTACAGTTGTACACAGGTGGCTTTATTGGTTTTGACCCATAAATGCCAAATTTCACATAAACCGTGGTGTAACATAAAAGCTTCTTTCAAGTCACCCTTTGCAGCCAGCTCAAAAGTCATGTACTGCACTCTACAGGATTTCAAATCCTGGAATCATAGAGTGCTTTGGATTGGATGGGATCTGAAAGATCATCTACTTCAAAACTCCCTGCATGGGAAGAGATGCCACCCGCTAGATCAGGTTGCTCGAAGTCCTGTCTAACATTGCCCTTCCAGGGACAGGGCATTCATAACTTCTCTGTGTAATCTTTTTCAGTACCTTTCAACCCTCAGAGTAAAGAATTTCATCCTAACATCGAACCTAAATCGCTTTCCATTTAAAACTGTTCCCCCTTCCCCTATCACTATCTGCCCATGTAAAATGTCCCTCACTCTCTTTTTTATAAGCCCTCTTTAAATACTAAAAGGCTGCAGTGAAGTGTCCCTGGAAGAGAGAGAATATTCTATTCTCAGTGCTGAACAACCCCAGCTCTCCCAGCCTGTCCTCACAGGAGAGGTGCTCCTGACCTCTCATCATCTTTGTTGCTTCCTCTGGACCTGCTCTAATAGGTCCATGTGATTCTTATGTGGGGACACCAGAGTTGGATGCAGCACTCCAGGTGGGGTCTCATGAGGGCAAAGAGGGAGAGAATCACCTCCTTTGCCTTGCTGGCCACCCCTCTTTTGATACAGCCCAGGATCCAGATGGCTCCCTGCCCATGAGTGCACACTGCTGGCTCATGTCCATCAAAACCCCCAAGGCCTTCTCTGCAGGGCTGCTCTCCATAAACTCTTCTCCCAGTTTGTGCTCATGTCTGAGATTGGCCCAACCCAGGTGCAGCGCCTTGCACTTGGACTTGTTAATCTTCACAAGGTTCTAATGGGCCTACTTATTGAGTTTGTCCAGGTCCCCGTGTTGTGAGATATGCAGGGGTCCCAGGGTGAGGGAAGAGACGAGAATCTTGACACTATGTATAAGAAGGCTGATTTGTTATATTATGATATATATTATATTAAAAATGCTATATTAAAACTATACTAAAAGAATAGAGAGAAAAGATTCATCAGAAGGCGAGACAGGAATAGAAAGGAATGAATAACAAAGGCTCGTGACTGACCAGAGAGTCTGAGCCAGCTGCATCCTTGACTGGTTATTAAGTAGAAACACCTAACATGGACCAATCACAGATGCACCTGTTGCATTCCACAGCAGCAGATAGTTATTGTTTACATTTCTTTCTTGAGGCCCCCTCAGCTTCTCAGGAGAAGAAAATCCTGGCAAAAGGATTTTCATAAAATATGTCTGTGACATCCCTGGATGGCATCCCATCCTTCAGGTGTGTGAACTGCACCACTCACATTTGTGTCATCTGCAAATTTGCTGAGGGTGCACTTGATCTCACTCTCTCCGTCACTGATGAAGATATTAAAGAGCACCAGTCCCAAGACAGAGCCCTGAGGGACACCACTCATTACTGGGCTGCATCTGGACATTGAGTCATTGACTACAACTCTCTGTCTGTGTCCATTGATTCAGATCCTAGTAGAAAATCACTGCTCTTCACCATCCAAGGATTACTGTTAGGCAAAGCAAGTTCTCTGTCGTGCGGCATTCCCCAAATCCACATGCATTGTATTTTAGTGGGTTCTGGCATATTACCAAACTATTGCAAGCAATGTAGGCTGGTTATGCCACAAAAACTACCTATAAGCACAAGCAGGCATAAAATTGTTAGCATGGTTCAATTACATACGTTTTTTATGGACGTGAAAATAAAGTCAAAATCTTGGAAGGCTCTGTGCTGACAATTCACAATTAGGGTTTGAGTAAGTAGAGACACTTTTATGACAGATATAAAAATAAAACAAAATCCCCACAGGATTTTCAAAAGTTTCTATTTATGTTCACAGAGCCTGGAAAAATTCTGAATATATGCCTGTAGGAAGATATGTTACTACCTTCTGGGATATTAGCAATAAGATTTATCATCCCGTTCCAAAGACTCCAAGCAAAAAACTGTATCCCACTGAGTTTGGCAAAAATAGATAAAAGGTTTGACCTCCAGTCTCTAATAACAGCAGTGGACACCAAACTAGATCATCTGGCTGGCAGGGTGAATTAGCTTGACCACTAAGTGGGTGTGATTAAAATCAGGAATGGACAGATTTTCTAGTAGACAATAAGAGAAGAACAACACAGATCAGTCCATTCTGTGTGTCTTCTGGCATACCATGATTCACTTTTGGAAGAATATCTTGCGAGGCTGGGCAAATAAATCATAAGATCTAGTCGTCTGCTGAGGCTGCAGCTGATGAAGAAAAAAACACATTGTGCATGATTCTGTTAAGACCAAAAATGGCTAGTTGACTTATTTTTTTTTCCCACAGAAAACTTTGAAGCTGCAAAACACAGAAGATACTAAAAAAGAAGCAAGTAATTCACGTGTAGTATATATGTATCTATATCTATATCTATCTCAAGCTTTTTTTTTCTTGGTTATTTCTGTCTCTTCTCCATTCACCTGTACTCTTCTCCTTTATTGAATGCAATCTCCAAGAAGCTTAAATCAAATATACAAAGTCACTAAGTTCAAGCAGATTTGAAATTAGGTGAAGAAAGTTCACTGAAACTTATGGACTTTTGGCTTCAGCAATTCTGAAAACAAAGATAAGCTATATCCATAGGGGAAGAACTTGAAGCAACTCCTGAAATGTAGATAGTCTTTTCAAATGCAAGCGATTTTAATAAACTTCTCTTAAAATGTCCTTTGTCCACCTATTGGTTGATAGGTGGAATGGGGCAATACAAACCTCAGAAATCATTATCTCAAATATTTTTACATTCGTATTCTTACAATCATCATTTCATTAATATTCAAGATTTGACATCAAGATTATGGTTTATGAAAATGGTAGGCTCTGGTAGTTCAGAAGAAATACTCTTTCTGTATTATTTTTTTTCTGTTAATTCTTACAGAGCACCACTTCTTTTAACCATCTACATCCCAGCTCAGATGCTGTTTGTCTTTCTTTCCAGCAAAGGATTGCATCTTTTATTTGGCCAAAATAATCTGATAATCCATTTTTTGCATTTAATATGAATTGGGAGCATTGTATGCATTTTTAAAGCTTCCAAAAATAGGCTGGAATGTGGTTTAAGTAAGGATGATATGATGGGTAGTATTCAAACAAATGTTTTCAACTGATGTTGCTGTGCTTGCCATTAACATAGCACTGCAAAGGACAATAAAATAAGCTGAAGCAGTCAAGAACTTAATACTGAAGTGAATACACACAAGTTGTAGATCTTGGCAGTTCATACAAATGCAAAAAAAAAAAAAAGATAACAAGATGTATAAGATGAGGCTTCATAATCCATCCAAATACTGAAAAATATTTTGTATAATTCCTATTCTGATACTGAATAATTTTAAGCTAAATCATTATACATTACAAAGAACATTTAGCCTCTTAATTTAAAGGTCCTCTCCCTAAAAAAATAGTCAGTGGCCCTTAACCATGTTGTTATATGAGAATATACATGCTGTATATGTGAATATACATGCTGAAACATCACCATCATTAGTAAAGAACTGCTTACTTAGGTGTGAAGAACATAATTTTCCCAGTTAAATGGAAGAAAAACAAAGTTGTGGGAAAAAAGATTGGAAAAAGTATATGAGTTGAAATAGGATGCAACAGGAATGCATGAATGGAACAGGTGAGGAGGTGGAAGGAGGAAAAGGGAAAAGAATAAGTGCACAAGGTAGGGTTAAGAGTTAAAAAAAAACCTGCATGACATGAGCGACTAGAAAGAAGAAAGTCAAATCAAGAAATGGTGGGGAAGTATGCTGGTGAAAAAACCATCTGGGGCCTATAAGACAAGAAAAGCCCTATGACCTCACACATCAGTCCTAAGTGCAACCTGCTCTTAAGTACAGAAGAGAAATAAAAGCTGAACAAACCAATATGTAGATAGTTTTCTGTGGATATAAGATTTATTTTTGGACAAAATAGATTTTATAAGAGAATACATACCTATGTGTGAGCACAAACTTACCCAACTGTTAGCTCTGGGATTTCAGGTGCAAAAATCAGTTATCAAGGGTAAAGGGACTGAAGTCATATTTAGCCTCACAATTCTCTGTTGCCAAAGAACCAGAATTTAAGTAGTTCACACTGCAGTTTTTGCAGCCCGAACTAAGCACAGACCAGCACTATTTTATAAAATCAATATGGAAATGTCATCTGCAAAATCCCTGCCCACCCTGCCTATCCCTATGCCAGGTCATGTGCATGCTGATTCACACCGCTCCTGCAAGGGGGAGTATTTTTGCATCCAAAGCAAATTTTGCATCCAAAGCAATCCTTGCCCTTGGTTGTTGTTGTTGTTGTGGTTAGTGCAAACAGCAGAGAGAATTCCTCCTGCTTTATCAAATGGTTCATTAACAACCAGTGCTGATGAGTTTCTAATGACATTGCTCCAGTTGTCTGCAGCCTCCCTTCATTTCAGGCCTGGAGGCAATAACACTCACAAAAGTCTTAGGAGTTCCATCACCATCACCACCAGCAGAGAGAACTGGCTGTAGTGACCAGAATCATCAGGCTGTGTTAAACTAGCAAGTGAAGGGACAAAGGGAGAAATCCTGATGGTCAAAAGTTCTACCAAAGACAACTGCTGACACTCCTGAATCCTTCAGCGTGCTGCTGTTAGATTTCACTTAGCATGAATAAAAGAAGTAAACACTCACCCATAATCATAGCATGTTTCTAACAATCCTCATTCTTTCCAGCATGAAATGCAAGCTAAATATTAGACATTAAAAGCTAAAAAATATTTATTTGAGCTTTAATGATTTTCTCTACTTGTTTTTTTTCCCTAAGAATTTATTACAGTAGCTATGCTGTAATAGCTTTTTCTGTTTAGAGAAACTTTTTTTTTCATCAAAAGAACTGCAAAGATCCATGAGAACATGGAAGAAAATCATCTCACAGGTACTAACCTCCTACTAATCCACTACTTCATAGTCTTATGCAGTCTGCAGAGTATTAGAGATCCTTAAAAAAACTTTAAAAAAAATTACAGCTTCAGAATTTTTTTATGGTTTGTGAAATAAATATGCAGTAGATAAAGCCAAATGAAAGCTGATGTTTTGAACAAACAACACTCATAATAAAGATGTTATTGGGTTTACCCCTTTCCATATGTTCTTGCCCATTGCTTTTGGCTGGCTTTGAATTTAAATTTTGATGGTTTCATTGAAGTATCATGAAAATACATACATAACAGTTTATGGGGAAAACATCAAAATATAACATGCACCAACCTGAGCACAAGCACTGGAAGAAACATAATTATTTTTGAGAAGCATGCAGATTGCAAAGGAATGTAATGGATGGAAGAGATGTCACTATACCGGAGGAAATGGTATGTAAAAAGGAGTGTTCCCATGATGAGCACTACCTGGCAAATCCTACTTCTATTTTCAGACCAAAGAACCACCACTAAAAGGTTTCAGTCCTGTCTTTAAAGTATTGTCCTGACCTTTTCCCCATGGGACCCTCCATGGGGGCTCAGAGGAGCCCCATCACAAAGGTGCTCACCCACCAGGAGATTTGGAGGGAATGCCCACATCTCGGAGGACATTCCGGTGCTGCACGCTGCTGGCACATGTAAAGAACAGGCTGTGCTCTGCTTTATGTCACTCACAAATTTCCTCTTCAAGATTTAACCTCAGATGTTTCTATTCTCTCCAACTGACAACTCCAAGTATAAGAGTCTGAAGTAATCTCAACAGAGTGATGAGAAACCATTGAATACCTGTGACAAAGTTCATACCTGGCAGGAAAAGGTGCAGTCTTCAGCTCTGTCTACAGCAGCAGGAAGTTTCCTTTCTGTTTACTTATCTAGGATTAGGAAACTCAGTTGAGGACTTTGACAGTCACACACAAATGTCCTCTTTAGAGATGCTATAATCATTCCTTTAGTTCCTAGAAATACTTTACTTCCGTCACTTCCATCATGCCCAGGAGGAGTCTAAGAGACTGTTCTTCCATGGAATAATGTCAGACACAGGGCCACGTTGTTGATGCCATTGTCTCTTCCTGACGAGAAGGAAAGAGAGTTGAGTGTATCTAGGCTGGAATCACAGCTGCTCATAAAGTCACTCTATGTTCCAGCCCATACACCAAAGGCAAGAGGGGACAAAGCTCTGTTTTAAGTGTCAGTGCTCTTTGCAAAGAGTACAGATGGCTGTACTCCTGGAGCAGGACAGACCCGCAGTACTGCAGTTCAAGAGGTGTATGGATCTATTCCCAACATAAAATTCTAGACTACATTTTGCACAATTATCAGAAATGCTGGCATATCCTAAAGATTCTTGGGTTGTTTAGTGATTTCCTTCTGATCAAGATTCTCATCTGGGTGGTATAAAGGAATCATTTGCCTGTGTATTACATTGTTTTTTCTTTTCTTAAGTGGCTATTAATTACTTTGGTTTTAATTATTGTTTTAAACTTTTACTTTCTAATAAAATTATTATCCTATAGTAAACAGAAACAGCAGTTGACTGTTCAGGTTTCAGATCCAGTCATTTGACACTGAGATGGCAAATTTTAAAAATCTGAGTACCATAAATCAAACTTTTACCTGCGGCAACTCATTCTAAGTGTGAGGCAGGCAAAAACTTTGCTTACCAAAACTTCCTAAAAAGCAGCTGGGTAAGGAAACTAGCCTTTATGTATGGAGATTCAAATAATTTTGTGAATGCCATGAGTCCTTGATAAATTATGGTCATCAAATGATAAATAATCTGAAAAAATCCCCAAAAAGTAAGCCTAAATCCAGGTACTCAAATATTATTAAACTGTTAATAAGAAATATACATTTCTTTAGTTTCTGTATAAATTATAGAAATACAAATTTCTTTATTTCTAAAGGAATAGTTTAGAATTAGGATTGGTAATTTTTTCAGGATCCAAACTCCTTTTCTTGCATGAATGTGTGGGAGCAGAGAAACTTCTGAGGTTAGGAATTAGCCACTATAAATATTAATTACAATACCTAAGTAGAAATTGTTCTGTACTTATTATTAGTCACTAAAACATTATATTCCTCATTAGAATTAAGCTGTAATAATTAACCTTTTTATTCTTAATACTGTGGTAAAAAGAGGCTTGACAGGATGGAGCATATTATGTATTTTTCAGACAATTCATTTAGTAATTGGATTGTTCTGAAAATCCTTTCCCTCTAGTTTAAAATTAGTATTTATAATCACAAATCTTGGTAAATATAAAAATGCAGAAGTCTAAGCCTAGGCAGAGTGCTTCTGGTTCTGTTCCTCTTTTTTTCCTTCACTCTTCTGCACCTGAGTGTGTTTTCCTTGAGACAGAAAGAGGGATGCAGGATGAATGCTGAACCAAATCTTGCAAATGTTTTCTCGTTTTGTTTCCTCACATTTTCTTTTTCAGAATCCTAATGCAACACTTCCCTGCACTGCCACACGTTAAAGCCCCAGCTGCTGAACTGCTGTATTTGGACAGCTATTAAGAAGTTCCCTGCAAAAGAAATCCTCCTCCTTCTCCTCCTCACAGAATTCTTAGCCCTCATTCCCTCATGCTAGCCGAGCAAAACGGTGTTTCTTTATACACATGGTGCAACTGCCAAGAAATCAATTCTCTGTGTTTTCCTCCCTTCGACACTTTTTAAGGACTGTGATCAGTTTTTGTCTCTGTTTCTTTTAGACATCCTTTCCTAGCTTTAAAGCAGTGCTTGAGCCCTTCCTCTCTCCCTTAAAAAAAAAGAAAAAAAAAAAGGAAAAGGCAAAACAAAACAGGTAGAATTCCTCTGTTACTATTAACACCTAAAAATATGATCCTGAAACAAAAGCTTTGCTCCTCTGTCCAATTTGATGTCTTTTTCATGCTGCCTCAGTGATGGCCAAATAATTGGTTGTTCACTTGTGTCCTTGTCTCCCCCGACAGTTCCACAGATGCCCTGAACAATGCTCCAAAGACTGCTTTCAGTAGGGGCAAATCCTCATTAATCATTCCTGGCTGACAGCACAAGGGAACACCTGCATCTGGCGCAGGGACCAAGCAGTGGCTTCTGGGAGCACGCATTAAAAAGACCAACCAATTCAAGTTGTGAGAGTAGGCTTCTAATAGCCATGTGAAAAACCCCTCTCTCGCTGGATTTTCCTTTCATTAAATAGCTAAAATTAGACCTGTGGCTCCTGTTGAGATTAAAATATCAATGTATTCTAAGCAAATCAGGAAATGAACAGTACTGTATGTTATGATAAATGGCTGCTAAATTCTTTATGTCTAGATCAAGCAATGTTAGCATTAAATACTGATGAACTGTCACATAATTTTCATTTAGAAATGACTGCACTTTGAGCTTCATGTCCTGTGGTGCTCATAAATATTTTCTCCTGCTATATTTCACAAATAGACTACACTGACTACACAGATATTTTTAGCATGTAGTTCTAAGACCATACTGTATATAAACTGTTTCCTGTGCAAACACATCAACCTTTCCATGCAAAGTATTATCAGAAAATGTTCATAGTGCTAAAAGGTACTGTCGCAACCCCAAAGTTCCAGCTTGCTATTACAACACTTTCTTAACAGAATAATTGTCAGGTGGGGTTATTAAATTGTTTACACTGTATTTAGAATACAGGTTGGGATTTTCCTCCTGAGGCAAAAGGGAAAGGAGTGAGGAAAGAAAAAAGAAGTTGCTTTTTGTTTGTTTGTTTAGCTTTCACAAAAATGAGTCAGGTGTTTTATCTGAACATGTAGGGCCATTAAAACCTCCAGTAAGATTCCAGTTGATTTCAATGGGCTTTGGATCAAGCCCTTAGGCCCCACATCTGCTCTGAGATTAAATAAGCACATCTCTTCTCACATATAAACTGGAGAAAACCACCATGGGCTGGGGATTACACAGGACTAACAATGTATTTTTTTGCACATATGACTGAACACAACCAGGCTTTGAGTCTGTCCATAAAATATGTTCACATCTCAAAGAAGCAGCACTCAGCTGATACAAAAAGTGTCTTTTAGAAAGCAGTCAATTATCACCTATACACCATGGTGGAGATTTTAGCAAAGGTCAGAAGGGTCAGATGGGGGAGCAAAGGGAAAAAGCAAGGTAGGAAAAAAACCCCTGCAGAACTCTGAGCATTAAAATGCCCCTAGTGCTGAGATATGTACAGTGTAAAAGAGCATAAAACACATCTGGACTACGAATTGAATACTTAATTTAAGAAATACTTTCCTGCAACCTGATACTGAGGGAATTGATTTGGATTAAAAAAAAAAAAAAAACTGAAACAGAATTTTAGAGTGTCTTTTTTTTTTCTTTTTCTTTCTTTAACGAGAAGGAAAAGTTTCCATATTCATTTGCAAAGTAAAAGCTCATTCTGTACAAGCAAGAATAAAGCTTGCATGCAATAGATTAAAAAACAAAAAAAGAGAAAAAAAAAATAAACCAAGACACTGGTGACCAACAGAAAAATTATGAGCTGCCACATATGGGAAAACAATGATTAAATACTGATGCATATATAGCTTACAGACATTTTCATAATTTCTCTTCAAATGTTTAATTCTGTCTTTTTAAACTTATTGAACAAAACTTTAAAGATTTTTTTTTTGCACTTTTTTGTCTGCTAGAAATAGTGACATTTGATAGAGGAATACTTTCTTTCTACAGAATGCAGTACCATCATCTGCACAGTATGAGAAATGATGCCATCTAAATGCTGTGGGTTAAGGAGGTAAATAAGAGCAGCCAGCACAATACAGAGACATACCTGACCAATTCTCTGAAAGCTACCAACACGTGAAATCACTCTTTTCTCTACTGCTTTCTGCTGTGCTTTCATAGCAGCAACAAAAGCATCTGTTCTTACAAATTTCATGCAGGTGTGGTAGAAATTTGGGTTATAACAGATCATTTTAATTTAAGAATAATATTTTCGTAAGCTCTTTAAAAATCTCAGCTCTTTAAAGTTCCTGTCAGGACATTATGCAAATATGTACAGAAGCCAGATAAATGAGTGACTGTAGATGTGATGTAATTATGTTCCCATCTGTTTGTAAGGGTGGGAAATATGCTGACACATATAGTGGGCACTGGTATATCTCCTTAGTAATATACCTCAGTTATAGATAAGAACTACTGAAGGTAGGAAATCCCCTTCCATGTTTTTTTAAACTGAGATACTTAGCAACTTGTCACACATGCAGGAAGCTGGAATGCAAATTCTAACTGCCCTCAGGCAAGTTGCATTAGGCTTTCCAAAATCTTTTTAAAATTTGCTGTGTAAATAATTTCACATGTAACTTGGCTATATCTCCTGTTCAAAAGTGACAAGTTTCATGTCTACTTCAAACATATGGGGTGGGAAGTTCTTCAAAGATACATAGTTAAGGCAAGAAACACCTAAAACATTATCTTAGTTGTTACTAGAAGCTCCGATTATTGTATCATATTAAAGTTTAAAAATAACTTTGAAAAACTGTTACTTTTATCACAAGTATCATTCATTCCTCTCAGGTTGGCCAGGGAGCAGGAGTCACACCTGCTCCCACATTCATCAATTTAAAACCAAGAGGGATCAGCCAAAATTTTGCAGAAAGCTAAGGTTTAAACCCAAATAAAGCAAACAAGCAAACAAACAAACAAAACAAACAACAACTAAAAAACCCAAACAAAATCCAAACAAATAAAACCACCTGCACCTTACTTGCAGGTAAATTTTAAAACTTCTTTAGACTGCTCCAATTTATAATAATTTTGAAAATCTCATTTTATCTTGTCTCCCACTTCTTTTAACTTTGTAATTAGTTGTCAGAGGTGAACTAAACCTTTCCATATACAATTTTTCATTCAACTGTTATACCAGTGCCAATGCTGGTGAAAAGTAGACTCCGCATTCCCATGAGGAATAAGAACAGAGAGCCAAAAGTCAAAATCCTGTCTTCCATCCAGTCTTTCTCTGTCAGCCCTTCTGAACTGTGTGCATAGATCATACACTGCCAGGGATAAGGTATGAGGATAATCCCATAATATTTTTAGTAGAAATGGGGTGTCCGAGGTCAAGATACAACAGCTTTTAAGCAGTTGTCTCTATCCTAGTATTCACAGGTAGAGGATGGTATGCACAACAGACTAAATTTGTGACCACCCTGCCAAGTAAAGGTGGCTTCCAAAGATTGTGTTTTTCTTTTTTACTTCATCCTTATTCCCTAGCCTCTGTAAGAGTCATCTGGAGATCATTTTTTTGTGGCCTGTGTGTGAAAGGCATGAGGAGCTGCTTGGCTTAAATAATATCAGAGCAATTAGTGTGTCAGAGAAGTTGTTCTTGCTTTTCCCCCTATATTCCTTTCCTATAATCCCTAAAGTATTAGAAATAATTAACTGAAATCCAATTAATGTTCATTTAGAACACCTGTTTCCAAAATCCTTTGAATAACTTTTTCCATTTTTTTTTCCTTTCTCTTCCCTCTTTAAGATGAAATACATATCCCTATTCAGTTGCTCTTAGGAGCCCAGAGATTTGCATTTTCTTACATGAAGAGAACCTGTTGAGAGAGAAGATATCTGTGAAGATTTAAAAGACCAGAAGAGGCTGGTATTTGTATTACAGCAGCAGTAACTTTAATTCTTCCTTTTCCAAACTTCATTCCTTCAAAAAACCAAGTTCAGCAATGCCTTCCCCCACACCTCCACTTTTGTTCTGCTTTAGACCTTTGCCACAATGATGGAGCTGTGGAATGATTTCTGGCTGAACACTCTTGCCACAGCCACTCTGTCAGGATAGGTGCTAAAAGCAGCACATCCTGTATGACAAAACACCCACCACCCCTGAAAAAGGATTTTCCTGTGCTGTTCCCTGCAGGTCTGAGCACCTTTCCTCCCTGCTAGCCAGGTGTCCTGACCTAGTGTTCTGCAAGTCTGCTTGAGGACGTGGTGTTCTTCCTTTCCTTTCAACTATGCCCATGAAGAATAAAACAGGACCTGGGCTGAAGAAAGACTGATTTCTAAATCACATAATTGTTCTCCAGCACCATGGAGAGGTTTAACAAGATTTGTATTTATATATTGATTAGGCACCTGTAAAAATCCCCACCCTGACAGTTTAGAAACAGTGAAGACAATGCTTTAGTGAGACATTTATTACCATAGACCTGTTTTGAGACTAAACATAGTAATTAACTCTAAGCTGTGATTGTGAAAGTATGACTTATTAAACACATTTTGAAATCAAAATATTTTTACAATTTAGGCATGGTGCCACAATCCTCTGATGTTCAACTGAATGAAAGAACCCTTTCTCCAGGTATTTGGAAATCTTTTTGCATTATAGCTATGTCTTAAACTCTCCTATTTTGCAGAGATCAGAGGAACATAAGTGAGGACTTCTAACCCCTCTTCTTCCTTAAAAGTATTAGATTTCTTAGCTGAAAAATTAGACATCAGCAAATATTACTCAATCTTAATTTCTTATGTACTAAGCAATTTCTTATGAATCATGTAATGCATTCAAGGGATCAACTTGTGTGGATACTGATTAACTGTATCAGAGGGGCTGTCTCATTATATATCTTGAGCCTTTTTCATTAGAGAAAATCTGCAAACAAACCTTGAGTGTTTAGATTATTTTGCACCATGCTGTATGTCTAGCCACAGATACAGAAGATGCCTAGTATTTTTAACAGGATTATAGAAAACATGAAAGGGTGCTTCCTTAAATATTGATGGTTAAAGAAAAAATAAAAGATTTTTTTTAATACAGAATTTGAAAGAAGTGGCAGGAAGAAACCTTTTGCCCCTTAAGAGAGCAGCTGCATATTAAACATCTATATTTTTGAAGCACCTTTAAAAAATTACCCTTAGCATTAGCATTACAGTGTTTTATGAGAAGTCCATGAAATTCAGGAATAGTTATAAAAGAAGGAAAGAATTAATAAGAAATAAATAGCATAATGAATTACTAAGCTACAAATCAGTCTTGAATTACACAAGCTGTTATAGAGATCAGCCAGAGGTGGGGGTGGGGGGAGGGTTATATATTTCAAAGATTATCAATTCATTTCATGAAAAACTCTTGTCTCTTTACAAAGCTTTTTAGCATCCCCAATGGTACCTTAAGGTTACAATGAATCGAATTAATATATTGCATGCAGTGGATAAAGGTTTCCTACAGTACATAGTTGCAGCTATGATCTCTCTTACTCTTCTGTCTTTTGCTGTCTTTTTCTCACTACGTGATTGGTACACAGTTTTTAGGGTGCTCTTCCTGCTAATGTTAAAAATGTATATGCTGCTGTCAATAATTGAGGGAGATCCTGGAGGGATTTATGACAACACCTTCCATGTCTTTATCTGCACCCATGAGCAGGATTAGTGCAAGGCTCCATGCATACAAAACAGACTTCAGACACCACAAAAAAGCCACCACATCCATCTGTGAACTGCACACACATGAATGACAGATCCAGGCTGAACATGTTGAAAAGGGTCTACACACTAATGTGCATCTGCTTGAAAGCTACCTCACCAAGGCACATTTCTAGGGCTAGGACAAGAGGCACATCACAGGTCTTTACAAGACTATGTATGGATGACAGACTTCAATTTGAACAACTGAAAGCATCCTCTCATAAGAGAGCTGCACGTGCTGATACTCCGTGGAATGAAACAAAGAAGGGAATGGCCCAATGCTAAAAATATTTGAAAAGAAAACCCCAAAGAATAAGGGGTCTGTCATTTAACAAAATTAAAACATTACTCAAATAAACAGTGGGGGATGTTTGAGATGTAAAATTTATATAGCCAAGACTTAGGTACAGAATTTTTGATTCAAAAAAATCTTTAAACTGGTTTTCTTTCCCTCTTTCCCACAGGATGTGAGCTCTTCCAAGTGAAAAGAAGCAAAACATCTGCCTGGGTATGCTGTATGCCCTGAGTAAAGTGTATTCTGACTTTGAAAAAAAATTATTATGGGAAAAGGGCATTTATTTTTCTTTTATTAGAGATGGAAGAGTTTAAGACAGACACCTCTGTCTCACATAAACAAGGCAGAATATACAAGACTCAGAATAAAAACCTTTTTGTTTTACAAGTCCTAACCAAACTCCCATTTCCATGGCTGTGTGGTACAAAGGGTAACTTTGAAGGTGCCTGTAGATACAAATACAAATGCTTAAAACTGAAGGAAAAGGGAATTTCCAGCTGCAACTTACTGCATGCATGAGACATAGGAACAGAGAGGCAGGCAAATAGGGGACTTCTCATTTCTGAACAGTTACCTTTACAGTTCTGCTGTTTTCACAGACTTTACATACCTACTGCCTTTTCAGAAAGGATTAATGCTCCAGAGCTGGGAGGGGAAGTTTCAGAAAGGAAAGGGAAGTTCTGGGAGAGGAAAGGGAAAGGGAAAGGGAAAGGGAAAGGGAAAGGGAAAGGGAAAGGAAAGGAAAGGAAAGGAAAGGAAAGGAAAGGAAAGGAAAGGAAAGGAAAGGAAAGGAAAGGAAAGGAAAGGAAAGGAAAGGAAAGGAAAGGAAAGGAAAGGAAAGGAAAGGAAAGGAAAGGAAAGGAAAGGAAAGGAAAGGAAAGGAAAGGAAAGGAAAGGAAAAGGAAAAGCGTGTCACTACATTTGTGTGAAATATTCAAGGTTCACTAGCCAATGAATGAGCTAAAACTGAAATATTTTATGAAAGCTTTCTAACAATGAAACACACCAGGCAGCAGAAGATACGTCTAATAATCAGGGTGCCAATAGATTAGGGAGTTAATTAGAGAAGGAGATCCTCTTGGGAAGAGCCTGGATAATCAGGATTCTATTGTTTTAATATTGACAATGAAGGAGGGAAAGTTAATGGTAACGCAGTCACTTTTATTTAATCCTCTTCTTAAATGTTACTATTTCAATGCTTGCTGTCCAAGTAAAAAATTCTGTATGAATTCAGTCCCAATTCAGCACCTGCAGGTGCAAACCCCAAATAAATTACTGGGGAAGGGGCAGATGCTGACAGGATTGCAGTCTAGACTCTTCACTCTAAATCCATTTAGTGCTATTAACCATGACTGGGTGTAATAGCTTTGTGTACATTAGCACCGGGATAATTTTCCCTATTTTTCTAAATATCAAATGTGTGTATTCATACACACTATATAAAAAAAATCAAATAGAAAAAAACAAAATGACTAGCAAGCGTATTTGCAATATAGTCTATATTTTCAAATGTTGACTAAGGAAAAAAAAGTAGGCAGGGTTTCTTAAAATAAAGCGATATTATTCGTGGACTAAATGGTGCCACCAGACAAAGTATTCCCTTTTAATACAAACAGATTTCACACACAAAGAGTACACAAGTTAAAAAAATGTTCAGAAATGTACACTTCCCCTGCATACACACAGTAATAGAAACCCAACACAATCGAAAGATAATCTCGTTGAAGTGAATATGTTTGCTGTGTAACAACCCATATTTTATTAAGTTGCCCAACACTTTTGAATCCTGATAAGGAAATGGGCCTATTCTGAGGGCAACATAGATATTTGCTGCAAGATTATTCTTGTTATATACATCTACCCTTGTTTAAATGCAATGTAGAAAGGCAATATGTAAACACAGGCAGGAAACAAGGCAATGCTGAAAGTGATCTTGAACTAGAGAGCCCTCCTTTGTGAAAGGAAATAAAGAACAAGATTATCTGGAAAGAAGAGAAAGTAGCACCAAAATGTAGTCAGAGTCAGGAGGTGCAAGGGAGGGACAGAGAGAGAACAAAGTGGGTGTGTGGTGGCTGAGAGAGTCAGGTTGCACTCAGAGGAGGCAAAGAGATCTGAGGGTAAAAAGCCAATTAATGGATTAAAGGGTAAGTATCCAAGTTCTGAAACAGAGGGGTGATAATATAGGCAGCTAGGGAGAGGATTAGAATAAAGAAGTGATAACAGTATTCAGCTGAGAGGGAAGGCTGTCAAGAACTGAATGGGAAAAGAAGGTAAGACAATGAAAACAAAAAGCTGTCATTTAATCAAGGGCTGTGATGGTAAGAGCCCAGACACAACCAACAAAAACAAAAAACAAAACCAAAAAACCAACAAAAAAACCCCAAACAACAACAAAAAAAAAACAACAAAAAAACCCCACCAAAACAAAACAAAACAAAAACCAACACAGTTTGGTTTCAGCTCAAAGTGTCCTGAAATCATTGTTGGAGTACAGAGATAGATAGAAGGCTTGGCCATGAGTGTGTAAAATGAAGTGGGTAACAACGAATTTGGAGCAATTACCAGATACAGATCCTCAGTGCTGTTCCTCTGAAATGTTTGCCACTAGGCAGTTGCTTGTCCCAAGTGTATACAGCTGAGGATTTGCAACAAAAATACACTATGCATTTAAGGAGCTGGATAAGGAAAGGTAGGTTATGCATCTCTTGTGTGGGTATTCACAGCACCAGAGGATAAAACACTACTTTAATAAGAATTAACAATTTCCAGATATGTATTGTCTTTCTGTGCAGCCTTAGCTTCCACAGCATGTCTAATACTATCTCAAATGTACTTTGAACTTAGCCCTTTTTGATAAAAATATTATAGAGGATTTCTAGAGAGGCATAGATGGAGACTGATTTCTTTAGGATTTTTATTTTCAGTCCCCTTTTGCCTCTCTTTCAGTCCTCTTACTGTTTACACTTCACTGACCTGGCAGTATCTTGTTTTCTTCTTCTGTGTAATTTATTAATATTGTGCTGTATTCTGTATATTAAATGTGCTAAATCTATAGTGATATTTTAGAGATAAATAATAGCTGTCATGTCCTGTTTCTTCCATTAGAACATTTATGAGGACTTCAGAGCTGTAGAAGTTAGCAATTCTCTCAAGTGACAGCAGGAGCATTTTAATACAATCAAAATGAGACAAAAGCTTAGGTCTTTTTTACCAGAAACATATTTAAGCAATTATAGCAGTATGAGAAAATTTTAACTAAATCATTTGATAAAGGAAAAAAAAATATTTAATAAACAGAAGTTCTCCCCTTGGTTTTGAAATTTTAAATCCTTATAATGCTTCAACCAGCCTTAAAATCCATCTTTTCATGTATCCCATACTTTTCTCAGTGAATGGATAAAAATTTTTCTTAGTAAGATTCATATAACCAATCACAGAATGATTAGACATGGTGAATGACCATCGTGGTTTGATTTTGCCTAAAGTTACTGACATCTATCTTCTACTTATGTCACTGACCCAGGTTAAAAAAAAAAGCCATAACTTCTCAGGACTACAGCATAGTAACCCAAAGACCACAACTACATTGCTGTGCTTAACAATTCCAGTCATTGTCTATTGGAATTTATGGAAACCAAATTATTTTCTTCCCCTTTTAAATTTCTTCAATTTCGTATCAGTAATGTCTGACCACCCTTTACTCTCACTAAAAATATAAACTGGTAGACATCATCATGGATCATTGTCCATTCTCAACCTCTTTCAGACACAGAATACTTCTCACTACATTTCAGGTTTTTTTCTGCCTGTTGATCCTACCACAGTACTTGGGAAATACTTTGAATTGGGCAGGATTGCCTATTTCTCAGTTTGGAACCACAAGTGAGACTGGATTTTGAATGCTAGCATGCTTTCAAGTGTGTTTTTGCTAAAGGAGTGAGCTTGATACATAAATTTCCATATTGAAAATTTTAAAACACACACTCACGCACCCATCACACATACCCTTCACTAACCAGAAGCCACCACAGGAATGGATGAGAGAAGTTTTTGAGACACAAAGGTTGATTCTCTGCCTGGATTCTTGCATAGCATGTAGTCCTAGTAGTGAGGAGCAAATATCCACTGCACCTTCCCACTCCCAGTCTCTCCCTGACCTTGGAAAAGGTGCAAGATTCTGAGCAATTCCTGCATAATCAACTTTACTTCCTCAAGCGAGGACTTACTGCTTTTATCTTTTTTAAGAATTCTGCTCGAGTGTAACCTTGTGAAGAGATTGCTAAAGTTCTGGGCTTAATATCAGCCAACACTTGGGCATGGAAAAGTTTATTATAGGAAAATTTTGCTAAATTAAAATGGATAGGTACCACATTTTTCTGAGTTTTACCTAAATCCCAGAGTAGGTGGTAAAATGTTTTTTCCCAGTCTGACAAAATATTTGCTTCCCAAATTGGAATTGGATGTTGGGTTTTCTGGAAAACTTCATGCTAAAGAGAATCTAAGAAGAACTTAGCTGAAATTTTCTCTAGAATAAAATGTGTTAACAATGGTAAAATGGGGTGATTTTCTATCTCATATTCAGAATAATTTGTAAGAAACTTCATTTAAATGCAGAGATTAATCAGAGATTTAATGTGGAAACAGTTTTCTCAGTCTCAAAGAGATCTGAAAAATCTAAAATTATTTAAAAAGTTAAGTGAAACATAGGAAAAGCTGTGTTAAATTATTATTGTTTGCTGTATCTGTGCTAAATGTTATTATAACAACATTTGAATTATTTAGATATATTATACTTTTGTGAAGAACACAAATAAATATACACTTTCCTAAAAACAATATTTTGATAATATATAGGAGGACGGAGGGAAGCAGTAGTACAATTATTTCTTGGTAATAGGACACATCTTGTGGCAATATCATTTTTCAAAAATAAAAAGTAAAAACCACAATTTATAAAATTTTATATATTGGAAGATTCTGTTTACAAAACAAAAAACCCAAACAAAAGCCCCAAAAAAGAAACCAAGATAAATCAGTAAGGATTGAAATGCTGTGTTTGGGACATTCTGGGAGTGGTTCAACAGAAGTGAGTTCATCTGCAGTTGAGAGTTTCCCGAGTCTTTGCAGTGACTCTGTGATATGAATGATTAAATAATAATGATTTATCAAAACTGAAGTTCTGAACTCACGTGCTAAGAATTACCCCAACAAACCTAGGCCTGTGAATCGTATTTAATGAAAGATGTTTTTTGGGGTTCCCATACAGTCAACAGCAATTCCCCAAAGCAATATTACCCAAGCTTAAGCTAATGAATTAAATGATCCTCTCTCAACAATTACTTTACCCAAAATGTCAAAAATTTTAGGGCTAAACCTAAATAAATAAACCTACAGAATCTGAGCTCTTTTCAACCATTTACAGAAAATAGCCCTGCATCATCTAATGCTAACATGAAAAATCAAAACTATCCACATTCCTGATGATTGGTCATTGATAGATGGCTTACTGGTGTGTCATAAAGGCAAAATGCCATAGAACATTCCAGGAGATTATGAAAAGCATCTGGAACTGATAAATCTGAAACTGAGTTTGTGCTGGAAAGTCACTCTTTAGGAGGCCACTGAGAAATCACATTTGACCAAGTTTATACAAATTCACTATAGCAGGCTGTTGTCTTCATGGAGCCTCAATTCCTTCAAGACTGAAATCATGTGTCACAGACATCTATTTTCTGTCCACTGCCTGAAAGGTATCTTGATTGACTGGACTTCTAACTTTGACATTACAGTGAAGTCTGTGTAGCTGGTATCCTCACTTCCTCAGCATACTTACATTATAAAATAACCATCTAAGAGGTCTGAAAGTACCTGGGTCACAGCTGGGATTGTTTCGCCCCTTCATGTTTAAGGTAACCTCTATATTACACAAGGAGCAGAAGAAATTTTGAAAATTGAATATAAAATAGAAAAACACCCCACTCCCAAGGGTAGCTGATGCAGTCTTAAATCGACAGCTATCTTTGTTAAGAAATTTGATTTTTCAGGAGAAAAAAGAATAAGAGTAGTTCTCTCTTATTAAGACAAGAGAAGGAACTGGCAGAGCGCCACAGCAAATTACTGGAGAAGTTGAAGATGGGAATTAGAAGGAAAGGTGTACAGGGGGAAGGGAACTAATTATACAAGACAGAAACAGGTTATAGTTACAGATTTATCCCTTGTCTGGGCCTGCTAAAATTTTTCATGGCTCATTCTTGAGGCCCACCTTGTTTAATCAGAAAAGAAATCAGAACTGCTTGATGAAATATGCAGATGACAATGTTGAAGGTATTTTTCAATACAAAGAATTATCATATCATGCAAGAAAAAAAAAAATAGAAGATCCCTAGGACTCAAATAATGGAAATGAGTGACATTTAACTGTACAGAGTGCAAGGTCAATCACTAACAGTGTAGTAAGAATTTTTGCATTAAATTTGGAGCTCATCAGATGGAAACAGCGCAGGAAAAAAATAAATTTTCATCTTTTGAAGAATTTATTTATTAATGAGGAGCATTAAAAGATGGCTAAGAAAAAAACAACAACAACAAAAAAGTAAATAAAAAAATAAACCCCACAAAAAAGCAAACCAAACAACTCAAAAAAAAAAAACCAACCAAACACTACCCTGATATCCAAAAGGCACTGGTGTGCTCACTGGACTGTGTTCTCAAACAGAGCATTTGTTTCTTGATATGTTTATTAAAGCAAGAGGGAACTATTAACAGAGCTGCCGATTATCTTGACCAGAATAGTATGGATCTTGTAAGAGAAACTAAAAGGCTGATTTTTTAAAGTAGCACAATGGACTCTGAAGGGCAATAACTGGCCTTGTTTAGAAAGGAATTCACCTGGGAAGACAAAGAAGCCCCTAAGATGAAGGTACAAGAGCAAAGGAAAATACTATGGCTGTGAGTAAGCTCAAGTTGAAAGCTGGGGGGGGGCGGGGGAAATCTCATGTAGAATGAAGTCCTGTGAGCAATTTCTCATAAGACCAGTCTTTGAGAAGGGATTCAATATCCTCATTGCTCCTAAAGAGCAGAAGTATGCATTATGATTCCAGAAATCCCTTTGATTAGGAGAAGCCTTCTGAAAGCAGAGTAAGGCTAAGATCTTACAGATTACTGTTTGTGCAGATAATGTTTAGACAAGTTATTTAACAAAAAGAGTTGAGACATCTGTAATCTGCATGCATGTGGCTGAAATAATAATAAACTAATTCTTAAGTCCCAGCATTACCATGTAAGTGAACCTTTTCCCCCTCTGTACATGAAGAATAAAGGAGTGGGCTGTCTCTCTTTCTTTCAGTTAAAATAACAGCAGGACTCAAATGAAGTGGGCAAGGGGAGTAGGTTTTACTGTGTCTTGGGGCAGCATATCCCAAAGAACATCCAATTGCTGTGAAGCACAATTGATTACATATAACAGCATTAAAGGCAACCAAATGAGAACTTGCCTCAAAGAGGCTGTTCAGGTAGTCTTTGTGAGCTTGACCAAACCACAGCAGGTGTTTTTACCTTGGCTCTTACAACCCCAGGCCTTAATACAAGAATTTGTCTCATAAGACTCTTCCAGAGTAAAGATCCAGACATAGACTGGCTTTGGAAGGTAACATTTCTCAAGGTATTCTTCACCTTTTTATCTCCCCCTGCCAACTTGCAAAAACAATACCGAATGATCTAATATTGCAGAAAAACATTTCAAGAATGTGGTCCTGGATTTCCCAATCATAATCTAAATGGCTCAAACGGTTTAAGCCACCCATTGGAGTGGATCTTCTAGCAGATAAAGCATTGATAAGCTAATTTAGTGCCAGTCAAACAATTTCTGGAGGCTCACTGTCTCATGATGCAAGATGGGCAAAAGATGGGTAAAAAATAAATAAGACTTTTAGTTTTCATAAGGCCCAGAAGAGCTTCTGTTCTTTTGCTTTTGCTGTTTTCCTAGCTTTCCTAAAACCTTTTTCCTTCCAAAACATGGAGGGGTCTCTCTGACCCCCAAAATCAAAAGCAAAGCCACCACCTGCTGCAGCAGATACTTATGACAGAGTATTACATTTCCCTGGTTCAGATGGTGAGAAGTCAGCAACTACAAAGCCTCAGGGCATAGAGTATCCAGAATCCTGACAATGTCTCATTTGCTTTGCTAAATAACTCCCACATTTGGTCAGAGAGGACAGAATCAGTAAAGGCAGAGTCACAGGTTTTGGCACACCTTCAGATGTACTTATTAGAGTTGCACCATTTCATTTGCACAATGGCTGTACTTTCTGTCTGGGCATTTAAGAGTCAGAGCAGGAACAGAACGTGACAAGCCAAAAAGAACCCTGAAGTCTTGCTTCAAAATTTGGAGGGACCTGCTGAGTTTTATTCTGCTAAGGCAAAACTGAAGATGTCAAATGATGTGTCTTTAGGAGACTGGCCACTTTGTGACCTGGACGTATATGGATAAGCATCCTGCCTAAAGTGCCAGATCAAAATATGAAGGAGGAAGAACAGCAATCTGTGCTACTCATCTTGTTACCAATCAAAGGAAAATTGCAATTTGTATGAGCTCTGATACATCATTTGCCAGCAGCTAGTAAGTTGCCTAAGTAGCTGAAGGAATACATTTTGACTGAAAAAAAAAGGAAAACTGCCTAATAGGACACCGGGAGAGAAGTGAAATGTAGACTTACACATCTTAACAGAAATAATAAAGGTGTGGGCAAAGCTGTCAGAGTCACTTCCCACCGCCAGCTAACTGTGAGTGGAGACACTGATAAAATTGGTGGCAAATCAGATGAAATATCTGGGCTTCATGCAACATGAGCAGTTCCTAACAGGAAGCATAGGATATTCTAGAAATGAAAGACAACACAACACAAAAAAAAAAAAAAAATCTGTATTTTGAAAATTCAAAGCAACTAAACATTTATTTGGTGAAGTAAAGAGGCCCAGGCTTTTTTTGTCTTCTGCCTTCTCATCACAGAATGAAATTCAAAAGCAGGTTTCATGAGACTCTCTGTACTTCCCATCCCCTTGAGGATGGAAGTTCAAAGAATGCAAAAAATAGTACGACATTAGAGAAACAGTTTTCACAAGGTTGTGCACAGGGGCTTGATCTATTAACATAGTCACTGAGCTGTAAGACACCCTTTTTCTGGCTGGAAGAAAAGGCTGGGTTGGACACCACCCAAATGCTCAAAGCTACTCAGATCTGAGATAGATCTCAGAGATTTACCTCTTCTGCTTTTCTTAACAGAATTCACATTCCCAAGCATCTTCTGAGAGGCTTATCTCTGAAACAATAAAAACTTCTAGTATGACCATTTGATAAAGGTATAACTTGCCACCATTTATGAAGCAGTTTAAGAAATCCACCAAGGAAATCATGAACAAAATAAAAAGTTAAAAAAATAATAACAAAAGAGTCATAGACAAAAGAAGATTTAAAACAAACCAGAAAAAGCTTTACATTATAAATGCAAGACTAAGAGTAGGACATGGTTTAAACCCAAGGTGCATTTACCATGTAGCCTTGTTTTGCCATGTGTTCTGTCCGTTGCACAGCCATGGACACAGATGCACCAGAGGGGTAATACCAAAGCCAATGGGCTCATTTACACCCACCACAGGAAAATACATATGGAAAATCACCTACAGGAAAGGCAATCATTTGAATGTCAATGCAATCATGTGTACAGTTATATAAAAAGCTAATTTTTTTTTAACCTGTAAATATAGCTAACAAATCCTACGCTGGATGGTAGTAGTGTTAAGACAAAAGTGGTATCATTCCTATCACCTACAGGAGTGATATGTGAGATAAAGCACCTTATACTCAGCAGGAGACAATTTCTACTATTTCAGAGACTGACTTAAGAAACCAGAAAGAATACATGCTGTTCAAATAAAGAAAGAATCCTTTAGGTTCCCTCATTTGGAAGGAGAGAACACCCAATAAATAGTACAACAAATTAGAGGGAGATTTTAAAGCTGAGAGAGATGTCAATATAAGAGAAAAAGAGCAGGAAAGGTCTTTCTGTAATTATGGGTAATATTTTGTGCTATTAAATTAAACTGCACTTGTTTGAGGTAAAACCAAACAGGACCAAATGACTGAAATCTGAGTAAAACTAAAAAAAGTTATAGTTTTCACCACCAGTATATCTTCTCATAACTAAGCAGACACCAAATTAATCTTCAAAGTTACTCTTAGGTTTACAGAACTAAAGGTGTTGATGCTCTTTGCAGACACAAAATATTTTATTCTTTTTTAATATCTGTGGTGGAAGCTTGCAGCTAGTGAGCTTTAGAGTCAGTTAGTGTAAAGGAAAGGCATTGAAGGAATTTCAGAATTTGTCTCTCAATAAACTCCAATTAGTTTAAAACCTTCCACATATACTGGAAAATGCAACTGTATGACTATCTTTTACCTTGTGTCAAAATAATTTCCCATAATTACTACTTAGGAAGCCTTGGGTCAAATTTTCCTTTCACTTACACCAGTGAAATGAGACTTGAGCTAAGTTTCTTTGCTGTCTCCAAGACAAGAATTTTGCTCCCGGTCTTTTCATTAAGTGCTGTGTTTAAAATAAAAGACAGCATGTCAGATCATATAAACGTAGCTATGTCTGACAGTGCTGTAGTCATTACACAAAATCAGAATCTAGCTTACTATCACAGATGATTGTGAATTTTTAAGTAATATGATCAGAAAGGAATAAATCCACTTCCACCATTACTTCTATCATCGCTAACAGAATACAGGGTTTTTCTCCCATCTTTCTACTGTAACTTTAAACAGTCTTTTTTTTTGCTACATATAATGTATTAGTTCTCTTAAATATCCCTGAAAATGTCACAGGATAATGCAGAGGCTGAGAGTCATATGTAAAATTTAGTGCTCTTATTGCCTTATTTCTTTTAAATGGAAAGGAAATAATATTTAAATGTAATGTAAAATTTTTTTATAAAAAAATTATATAAATATATGTATACACCCACATGCTATTGACACATGTACTTGTGGACACAGATTTCAACAAAAACTTTGCCCTCAGTTAGAATTTAGTCTTTTTAATACTAAAATACACTGTGTTATCTGCTACATCATATAAATTTCTACATGTAAGTTCTCTGCATACATTTGGATGGACCTATGAGAAATTCATGCATAAGGAACACAAATACTTTGTTTCCATTTGATCTTTTAAGCTTTCATAACCATATACATATACTAGATACAAAAATGCTTTATTTCTTCTTTAGAAAATCCTCCTAATTCCATTGTCATTCTCCATTGTTGTGACAAAATCTCCTTATCCTATTCAGCCACAGCTCGAAATTGCATGCACATATTCATACAGATACAGAAACACAGTTAGGCATAAGATGGCTTTGGAAATCAGTGCATAAGGCATCTCAAGGCAAGCACAGCCAAGCATGTTGTCTGTGAAGTTTCACAGTGATGACACTGAAGAAGCTTCAGGAGTTACACTGGAGCATCCAGAGTCTCCTCAACATCCCTGTCCTCAAGGCAGAGGTAAGTTCTCAGCCCAGCCTCTTCTGCCTGGTGCCATCTCTTCGCTGTCAGCTCCTCATCTTTGCGCTGCCCTGCTGCCCACGGCTTTAGCCTGCGTAGAGCTTGGCTTCTGTGGACTGGCTCTCACCGACCATGGCCTCCAGAAGTAAGAGTGAGCTGTAATCATCTCAACAGAGGTGTTCAGGCTGAGTCTCTCTTCTCCACTTAGCCAACTGTTTTCACAAAATTTGTTGGAACCTCAAACTTTTAAGGTTTCCAGATTTTCATCAGAATGTCCAGTGGCTGGAAAAACTTTTTACCAGCAGGGTAATAGAAAGCATCCTTAGGAAACAAAGCTAAAAACAGCAATATCCACATATGCCAGGAACTGTGTGGATTTCAGGCAGCAACGTTATTCCTGTTTATACTCTTCCTACCTTTCCCTTTGCCAGTGGAGAGTTAATGAGGCAAAATTAGTGCTGCAGCAGCATTACAAAGAAAAGCACTTAATTACAGCCACAGATCACAGCTGATCCTTTGCAACTACAAGTCATCCTCTTGTTGCCTAGTTCTGCATTTTCCCTACCCTAATTTTTGCTCTTTCCTCCAGACCCTCAGAGCTGCATATCTCACATTATCTCTCTTATGATACAAATCCCCCCCACACAACTGAAGACCCTGCAGGAACCACCTCATCTTTCTCAGCTGCACTGTCAGTGCAGTGTGACAGTGCAAACAAAATAGCAGCTGTCCACCTCAGGTACTCGCCATTCATAATACTGTCATTTCCCAGGAGGTTGTTAAACACCAAATATTTAGGTTAACACTCTACTGAGAATAAAAGGAAAATCCACTCAGGCTAGTCCTCAGTAGAATGAATAGTTGCTGAGCACTTGATACACCAAGTATCTGTACTGAGAAAGCCACTGCATATGTATAGTATGAAAACTACAGCATAACACCTTTCCTCTGCATCATGAAAATGCAGGCACTTACTCTCATTTTTCTGTATGCCCAGCTGTGGGAATGGGTGGAGAGAGGTGGAATGGGTGAGAAGTCTCTTATCCTTATTTTAACTTCCATCATGTATAAAGGCAAAAAAGAGTATCTGTAAAATCTACAGGTTTAGCAACAGTCAGGACTAAAGCATGTTCAGCTTTGCAGAGCATTGAAAATTATGCTCTGTAAGGTTCACACATTACCACTAACCTTAGTTTAAAGGTAATAAAAGGTTAGGGAGGAGGCAGAGATGAGGGGCTTTTCCCTCCTAGCTAGGAAACAAAGCAAAAACCAAACACGATGGTTGCAAAAAACCTGTATTCCACAACAAGTCCTTAAGACTCCCATGTGCTACATCAGCAGCAGTACATCCTCGATTTTTATTGTAATCTTGTGGCTTTTTATTTGTAACTTATATGAAAAGAATCACATTGATTGGGGCAGATTTAACTCAGTAAAACCTATTCTACTGAGATTGTCTGTGCTAGGTGATTTTATCAAGTTCTCTTTTGGTTTCATTTTCTTCCTCATCCCTATCCCCAGGGGAGATTGCAGCCCAGCTTGCAAAGCAAATTGCCCTAAATTGAGTTCCTTCTCTGCCATATACAGGCCTGCCTTTGGCTCCTGAGCTTGAAAACTTTATGCATTCTTATTTTTCTCCATCTTCCTTAACACCCTCCTTCTCTTTCCAATTAAAATGGAGAAGTTTGCACCGATACCTGCTCCCAATTAAATGAATACTGCATTACCAGCCACACACTCCAGATCTCCTTTACCCTCCCTTCATTAGTCCTATTCCTCTGAGGTTTCCTGGCTGTCTGCCAGGGACTTATGGCAAGAATTCAAAATCTTGTACACTTTATCCCCTCAAAATCATTCTTGAATTTAAGCAGCCTGCTCCTTGGGCCCAGCATGAGAAATGCTGCTAACAGATTCAGAGAGGAGGGGAGAAAAGAAAGAAAATGATTTATTTAAAAGGTTAAAAAGCTCCCATAAAAGAAGCTAAGCTAAAAGAGGTTAAACTTCCGGGCTAATTGGCTTCCATTTCCTTTTTAAAATTCTTTCTGGAAGACAACAAATGACAGGAAGGTGTTCCTGTTTTATTTAAGCGTATTCATGCCTACAGAAAACGCATCATTCTCTTAACACCTCAGGCATGTTCACTACTGCTCACTCAAATTATACACCCGGCACAGAAAAAAAAGCTAAGCAGTCAGAGGCTTAAGCAGCTGGGTTGTTGGGGGGTTTTAGGCCCTTTTAAAAAAAAAAATCACCATCTAATTTTCCAACAAATGTGAGCACTGCTGTACCATGGCATCAGCCACTCTCATCTGACACTTTAAATAACTAACATCATGTCAAGCTGTCAGTAACAATAGCCACATTGACAAGTCTGAAAAAGCAGAGGGAAGTACTGCATCCTCACATTACTAAAAACTATATAAACTCTCCTCATAGACCATGCAACTATGCTGTCTTTATTGAACACTAATTTTTCAAATGCATAATGTAATGGCTGAAGGCTCTTGTGTGGAACTATGGTTTTTTGTCATGAGCTGATTTGAAGCAGTCATTTAAAGCCTTTAATGCAAAATATTGATATTAATGGTCTGATGGTCCATGACTGCTTGTCTCCACATCATACTCACAAGGTCTCCTTCCCTGTAAACTAGAAGAAGCTTTTGTCTTTTCAAATGCTACAATATTTTCATAGCATTGTAGTAGTCTTCACAAGAGAGATTTTTAGCAACCTATGAATCAGTTTACCCTCTCTAATAAAGCCAGATGAAACATGGGGTTTGCAGTACTGAATTCTTGCCTTCTCTTAGCTGACCATTTCTCACAAGCCACAGTTTCCCAGGTAATTCTGCATTGGTGAGATAGTTTGTAGGAGTTAAGGTGAGCGTGTGTGTATAGGTGTGTGGTGGTTAAAAGTCTGCTTTGAAGAATTTTTGAGATTTGCAGGCTTTTAATTTTCTCCATCTCTTCATTTCTCAGCCATTATTTCCTGATCCAGGAGGATTCCTGCCTAAAGAAAGCAATCTCCTTGGATTTTTTTTTTTTTAATTGAAGGAGAAAAAACATCGATTATTTGTGAAAGCCACTTCTGATCTTGTTTTTTTTCCCTTTTATTAAAGGCCTCTTTACTAATTACTGCTTCTCATTCCCATTTACAGATGGAAACAGAAAAGGGTATTATAACTGAGATCTGGTTGTAAAAATACCACATTGTAAATAATACAACATTTAAGCGTTCCAAATCTTTCTGTAATATCCTGTGGCATTTACTCAATCCATGTCCACAAGCAAGTGACAACATTCACCCCTTTGCAGACAGGTAACAAACAGCAAACTGCGCAGGATCAGAACCAACACTCACCATTTTTAGAGCCAACAAAAGGAAACAGAAAAGTAACAATTGTGCAAAAATACACAGTGCATATATAGCGCTCCAAAAAGCCCAAACAATACCCTCTATCAAGTTAATAGAATACCCTCTGAGAATTCACAGTTTATTAAAACACCATAAAATAACAATTATTAAATTAACTAAAATAAACTTACTATCTCTATACTAGAAAGTTTCAGAAAGGAACAACCAATATCTGAGTGCTAGAATACTGTTGGGCTGCATTCAGTATTACTAATAGCCTCTGCCCAGGAAAGGCCACAGATAACACAAGCCAAGGACTGTACTAAAGAGCTGCAGGTTAAATAATTCATGGATAAGTAGCATGGTTATATTGTACTACAGTACTTTGTGGATATTTGTGTGACCTGCAAGCACCACCAAGCTACAGATGTTATGTAAAGTGTTGTACAAACAAAACAGTAGTGTTGTATTCAATAACCATGCTAATTTAAAGATGGGCCTTCAAAAATATTCAGGTCAGGATTTAAATCTTGGGGTCTTTGTTGTTCATTTTCAGCAGATTCTGTCACTATCCAAGAAAAAAATATAATCCTCAAAAAATATCTGTCACTCTGGCATTTTTAAGTTTGATGCCATCCATCAGCAAGCAACAAGACCATGACCAGGAGGAAATGTCAGTCTTTAAAAGTTAGCTGCCAAACTGAGCTAATTTTTATGTTTCTGATTCTTGGAGTGAAATCAAAAATCTGTTATTCCAGGTTCCTTAAGTAGTACATGGGGGAAACAGGGTATTTTAGAAGGAGCCAGAGAGGCCCTGAGCTGTGAGCTACTTAAAATTATTATATTCCACAAGCAGTCACCTACAATGCATTTAGGGAGAAAAGATCAGCCCTTTACACACATTCTCAACCCTTCTAACTCAGGAACTTAAGCAGTACCTCTGTCTGTAAGAGACCAGAGCCTTGAAATTTATTGCTGTGTTCTCACTCCTCAGACTGGAGGCATGTGTCTCTGACAGAGCAAATCTCAGTTTTGGCAGTTCCAACAGCAAGAGTGGAGAGTACAATTTCCATCCAGAGTAGCCTTGCATCCACCAATGTAAAAGACAGATTTTGAACTGTGTAAACTTGAACCTGCTCAACTAAAGAAAGGAACTAAGCCCAAACTTAAAACAATTTTTTTTAAAACATGCCATTCTCTAAAATAATAAATTGTTCTTCCATTGATCTATTTTAGAATTTTAGGAGTTTGATACTAATTCAAAAGCCACATTTTGATAGGAGCATACAGGAGTTACTATATGTGAAGTACATTTTCAAACTGCCAACTGATTGAGTTTCTTAAAATTATACACTGAACCCAATTGTTCCTGAACATTACCTGGCTTGCATCTGGTGTAGACTCCCAGTTTCAACATGGTCAATATTTGGATGGTCCTTAAAAAGTTCACTAGTGCAATTCCATGCAGCCAGGGCATTTTAACTTCAATAAGAAGCCCAAATCTTCTTACTTCATCCAGTGATCTGATGGCAGCTAACTGCGGATTTTCAGTTTTAGATTTGGGTATTTAAATTCACTTCAGACCTGGGTATCTAAATAACTTCTGTCTTTTTTGAATCTGTACTGGCTTTACTAAAAGTTTTCTGGTTTCCTAGATAAGATCTCACTACAGCTGAAATCAAAGTTTTCCAGATCAAAACCTTTGTCATACCTGTTAGCTTCTCACATCAGCTTCTGTTTTTATGAACAAATCCAACTTCTGACTCAGGAAAACATAAATATATTTCAGATATAGAGCACTTCCTGCAGTGTACTAAAAATTGAATTTAAAAAGTTAGATTGAGAGAAGACAGACCACTGCCCTGCTTTGCCACTATTTATTGAGAAAAAATGTTACTTAAATTCTTTTCCTTGAATGAAGTAAACAAAATTTTACTTACTCTGGGAAAATCATCACCACAGGTTTTCTAAGTCACATACAATATGGGTATCTGCAATCCTGGTAAAAAGATATCATAGAAAAAAAGGCATTTTCATCCCAACTCAGAGATCTCTGACTTCCTATTTTGAGACATGTTTATGTTTGAAGGCTAGATGACTATATTTACAATGCTCTTTTAAGGAACAGTAGAACTAGTATTTCTATGAATTTCAACTCTGTCATGCTTTTTCCAATGTTAATTGCACCATATGTTCGGTTTGATATTTGTCTCAATCTGCAAAATGCTCTGAATATACTCTTAGAGACACCTCTCAAATGTTAAATAATTAAAATATGCTTAATAGTTCTAGCTTTTATTGGCAACTTCAAAGGGAACAATGAATCATATCCACCCTGCTCTCATAAGACCCTAACAACAGTGGAAAGGAATAATTATTTGTTGATGATGATATAGTAAATCTCCAGCACCATAGAAGTATTTCATCCAACAGTTCTGAAACAATCTCCCTTCCTCTACACATGCTCCTTTTTTACAGCTACAGAAAGATCAGCTAGAATATGTGAGGCCCTGAAAAAATTGTAAATAATTATGATACATTAGAACTATTAAAAAAAAAGCAGTAAAAAGAAAATATCTACTACAGAAATGAGAGTACAGGGTGAGCACATAAACAATTCAATCTTAAAAAAAGCATGGCACATTCCACTGTGTCACAAAGTTTTATTTATAAAATATTAATTATAATCCATTGTTCTAATTATTATTTTTAGTCTAGAATCCCTATCCCTCAACACTGTGTTTCCCAACAAAACTACTATTTGAAGGAGGATCTAGAGAGAGGAAAGTTTGAGAGACAGGAGGACCTAGAGAAAGAACCCTTTGCCACGGTCCTCCACAATACCCTTTTCTCTAAATTGGTGACAGATGGATTTGATGAGTGAACTGTTAGATGGATAAGAACGTGGTTGGACAGTCACATTCATAGGGCTGTGATCAGTGGGATCATTGATCCCATTGGAGTCATTGAGACACCCAATGAAATCATTGAGAAGTGGCGTCCCTCAAGAGTTCATATTGGGACAAGTGATATTTAATATCTTCATTAATGACATAGAAGGATCAAGCGCACCCTCCACAAATTTGCAGATGACACCAATTCAGTGGCGTCTCTGACGCACTTGAAGGGTAGGATGCAAACCAGAGGGACTTGAACGAGGTCAAGAAACAGATCCATGTGAATCTCATGAGGTTTAAGAAGACCAAGCACAGGGTGCTGCCCGTGGGTCAGGGCAAGCTCCGGTATTAAGACATGCTGGGGATGGACAGATTGAGAGCAGTTCTGCTGAGAAGGACTTGAGGGTGAGGGGCTGGACATGAGCCAGCAATGTGCACTCGCAGCCTGGAAAGCCAAGCATGTCTTGGGCTGCATCCAGAGCAGCGTGGCCAGCAGGGAGAGGGAGGGGTTCTGCCCCTTGGCTCCACTCTGAAACTTCACCTGGAGTGCTGCATCCAGCTCTGGGCTCTCCAGCAGAGCAAGGAAATCAACCTGTTGTAGTGAGTCCAAAGGAGAGCCATGAGGATGATTAGAAGAATGGAGCACCTCTCCTATGAGGAAAGGCTGAGAGAACTAGGTCTGTTCAGCCTGGGAAAGAGAAGGCTTTGAAGTGACCTCGTGGCAACTTTCCAGTACCTGAAGGGAGCCCCTAAGGAAAATGGAGAGGGACATTTTACAAGGACATGTAATGACAGGACAAGGGAGAATGGCTTCAAAGTGAAAAAGCATAGGTCTAGATTAGATATTAGGAAAAAATTCTTCTCAGTCAGAGTGGTGAGGCACTGGAAGAGGTTTCCCAAGGAAGCTGTGGATACCCCATCTCTGGAAGTGTCCAAGGCCAGGGTGGATGGAGCTGTGAGCAGCCTGGTCCCGTGGAAGGTATCTCTGCTCAAGGCAGGGGTTTGGAACTAGATGATGGCCCTTCCAACCCAAACCATCCCACAATTCTGTGATTCTTCTTACAGTGGTCTGTTTCTGGGACCACCCTCAAGTACATCAGGTTTTCTAGTAAAGCTTCTTTATTTCACATGCTAGCTAATAGCTAATGCCTCTTTGATGACTCCAAGAAAGGCAATTACAGACCTCTGTCGAATATAAATTAGTAAAAATGGATGCAGTTCTGTAAGACATTTCTGTATATATTATTTAAAGTTCATATGAACTTTCTTAGAAGTCTGAAGGTGCTTTCCATTTCCTAATTTGATAATTAATCCTTATTATGACTATTCTTAACATCCCTGGGGGAAAAAAACACACTTCATAGGACTAAAAAATATGACATTTCTGCTACAACTGTTATATTCCTTTCAGAAAGGAAAACTGATGCATACAGTGAATAACTTGTTCATGGTCATACACCAAGTCTGCAGCATCAAAAGGATTGAAATTTCAGGTTTTTGATGCTCTGTACCTCAGTAACCAGCATCCTTCTTATGATGCATTTTATGTCATAGAAGGTATTGAGAATACTCAGACCTGACATGAAGTGCTGAAACACATAAAAAAAAGGAACAACAAAGTAGCACCACATGAATACATAACAAACTATGTCACTGTGTAACTTTAAAACATTTAAACTTCTCTGATTCTCATAATTCCATCCCCAGTGTGAAACTCATGGTGCTACTTGCCTCTTGAACCTGAACCACTGGACACACTTAAACTACACAATACCTCTTGGTTCTACCTGTGCACTGTGTTCTGAAGTGAAGGGCTGCACAAATAGGACACAGCATGCAGCCTGGGCAAAGAAACTCTGCCAGCTTAGGAAAAGCCAGCCCAGGTGCCAGCACCACAAATTTAGAAATAACAATGCCAGGACACCCAATGCAGCCAGGTGATTATTAGCTTGGTCTTTTAATTTTCTGAAGAGTGTGAGAGAAAAAGTGAGAAATCAGTGGCAGACCTGTGGCCCTCCCAAGGCACAAGCAAAATTGCTAGAGATGGATTGCAAGTGTTTCTGGACAAAGTGTGAAGGTCTGAGCTCACTGGGCACAGATAAGTGCATGTTTTCTGGCTACTAAAAGTCTAGGATCACTGTGCTTTTACATGTCAACTGTCACTCCACTTACCTACTTATTATTAAAAATTATTTATTAATAATAGGAAATCAGGAAAACAAGCTTAAATCTATATTTATGGCTAAAGAGTAAGGTGTTAATACAATACAAAGAGAGGCAAGTCAGCTGGTCAGTGGTACTTTTGTCCTAAGAAAAACAAGACCTCCTCACTTTTGCTGATATCTTTTCATCACTGGACAGCAGCAAGTTACTGCCAGTCAAAACTCAGCAAAAGCTGTCACTTCACAAACAGACAGCAATCCAAGTTGCTCTTTACAGGGCAACATATTCCAGTACCATCTCCTACTGAACTGGAAAGGATTTTTGCACAGAAGTGAGATAGCACCACTGATCATCTGACTACTGGACTTCTTGGGGAACTAATGCTAACATAAGTAAAATTAAACCAGAAGCAAAATAACTTGATGGTTCTCTAAATTGAATTACTTCAATGCAAGTTTCAGCAAGCACCAGCACTTTCAACAACAAAAGCAGGCAGAGGCCACCTTGCCACAAGTAAAAGCTGTGGACGTGGAGGAACGAAATTCTGCTGCTGAGAGCTTTTAGCCTTGCTTAGCTGCTTGCAGAAGTGCAGCCAGGGGCTTGCACATCTCTTGTTTGTCTCAGATTGTTGGTTGACCCTCTTCAGATCTCATAAAAGTACTTTTATATGTAAGTCCCCAGTAATCAAGACAAGTTAAGAGGTACACATAAACTTTTAGTGGTTCCATTGGATTTTTCTCTTGAAAATGTTATGGACCTTGAGTATGCCTAGCACTGTTTACAATATACTAAAAACATTTCCATTTATTCTTTTAATTACTACATGCAATTTAGTGCCTTTTTTTTTTTTTTTTTTTTTTTTTTTACTACAGTAAGTCTAAAATACTTATTCTCCCTTCCCCTGCAAACAGTGACTTTTGTTGGTATAAAAACTGTAGGCAGTTATGTAATCAATTCAAAATAGTTTTATGTGTGAATTTTCACGATGATAAGTAAACCTGAATTCAAAATAGGAACTCATAATGAAAATATTTCATTGTAGGATTTTATACTCTCTGGTGTATTCATAGTGTTCCATTTAGTTCTTGAATCATGTATACAAGTATTTTAATCAAACAAGTTTTGAATTAAAGAAATACATAGCTCCAGAATCAACACTGCTCTAGATACTCCATTTCAAAATCTTTCATTATTATTAAAATAATTTGAATAATTTCTAGCTTTTTTAGAAGAGAGGCATTTAAAAAAAGTATTTAGATAATACAGATCTATCATAAGGGAACTTTGGGATGCAATCATCTTTTATAATTTTTCAATATTTACTAACCATGAAAGATGAGTCACAATGGTCTCTGAGGTTTCACACAGCTTTGAAAGACTGGTAAGATCATGTAAAATGTCAAGGAAGAGAACATGGGTATGTTTTTCCTTAAGTGGTTCTTCATTCTACTAATTCGAACTTCTTGAAGATTTACATGACTTGTTCATTGGGGGAGAAAAGAGCTCAGGGCTAACCATGGTTTATCAAACCACCTCTGCAAACATCTCTAAACAGAAGAGCTGTTTCAAGTCAAAAAGCATAGCAAAAATTTATTTCTTTTGACATGACTTAAGACTATGGCAGTGCAGCAGGAGCAAAATGAAAAACTTTTGCATAACTCCCTGCAGAGCCCATTTCTGAGATGCAGGAGGGCATTTCACAAACTTATCCAAATTCAGAAGATGGAAAGCCTTCACTTGATCAGCTTTCACCATACCACCAGATGTTGCTGCAGCATTTGCAAAAGCAACAGGATCACTACGTGTATAATAAGTTAGCTACCAACAAAAACTTTAGGCATCTATCTGCACTACCAGAAAAATCAATTGTCCATGAAAGTAAATACAGAAAGTAATTTATTATAAAATAGAGTAATTGACTAGACTAGTTTTGTTATTTCACAGTACATCATTTGTAGTTAAAAAGGAGGTGAAAAGCAATAAAATATTTACAATTATAGATAAATTACATAGCAATAACCACATATGAAACTCTTATCTACTACACGTCCTAACTTCTGCTCCCCAGATAGCAATACAACTTTATTTGCTTTGATAACAACACATGCATGGTGGCAAGGAGTGATGAATCACTCATATCCTCCATACTTCAGTGAACTGACCAACCCTCTCCAGGGAAGTGAAATTATGTTCACACATCTTTAGATCATGCCTCAATAACAATTATATTCTAATGCATTTCTTGACACTTCTGCTATAATAAAGGGGGAAGGGGCTTGGGGGTTTTTGTTTGTGTGTTTTTTAACAAGTGCTTCCTCACATAGGTGAATTAAAACAAGTCATTAAATGACCAATATAACATAAATTTTCACAGGGAGCTATTACAAACTCACAGACAGAATAAACCAAAACTTTAGCTTCTCTCAGTCATGAATATGATATGTCACAAAAGTAAGGAATAAATTCTCCCACTCTACAAAATGAAATCAATAGATTTGCTTATCAGTATAGAAATGCCTATGTGGAACCCTAAACAATGTTTAGCCAGCATATCAATGACTATGCAATCTTGACATCTAAATATCTAAAACTAAGCTAATCCCAAAGAAAACACCAAGGAAGTAGACGATTCTGTAAAATCTTCTGTTTGGGAAGGCTGGATTGTATTATGTTTTTCCTTACAGGCAGCAAGCACTGCTTAAATACTACTCATGAGTTAAATAATACTCATCTTGGTTTGGGATGGTGAATTCAAATGGCATTATTAGCTAGAGTACTTGAATAATTCCCCTTAGGAAATGCCTGCCTCCCTCTGTTGGCAATAGAGTGAACTTAGGAAAGCTAGGCTCCTAGACTAGAAACATCAAAGTATTCTGTATTTACAGATTTTTAAATCAAAGCAAATTTTGGTTCAGTACAACATTTCACTTCTCAAATGTTACTGCTGAAAGAGAACTCATAAAAGAAATATCTCTGTTAAATCAATTTTTCCTACTTTATTTTGTAAGAAATTAAAATTGATGATCCATTTGCAGTTCAGAGGCAGTGATGTGGAAAGCTTCCATTTTTTTTCCCAGCCTTCCTGAATTGAAATATGACTTAATGCAACACAGTACCCTCCTCATTATTTTATCAGTTACAGATTGAAACATGATCCTCCACAAAAAAAAAAAACAACATTTCAGACAGGTAGCATGATTTGGGATCTGTGCTTTTAAGTGGCTCAGCTTTGGGAACAGTTTTGTTGTGCAGATTATTTGCAATAACTGAGTACTATAATGCCCCGTGCTTGGAGACACTTGTCGAGCACCACATTATAAATAGAAATTGCAAAACAAAAGTAAATGCTAGTGGAAGAGCGCACAACTGGAGAATTGAAAATCTCTGGTACACAATTTGAAATAGTTCCAGAGAAGAGAATACTTATTACTGAGTTAAAACTGTGTCAAGAAGGTCCAGTTTTTGACAGGTCACTGAATGAAAACAACTGACAAAGAGAATCAGATTGTCTCATTCTGCATTTGCAATCAATGTCAATTGCCCATGTCAGAGAATACCGTCAAAAAATAACCCTATTACTGACAACAGCAGATTTTAATGCATTTCATGTGCTCAGTAATTTTCAGCTAGCTCAGATAAAAGATGCCAACTATGAAACTACATTGCAAAAATTTGAGTACTGTTCTGTCTTCTGAGGGGAATATGTTAAATGGAAAGTTACCTAAAGAAAGCGTAAAGAATTCTTACTTTATTTAGATGTTGTCAGCCTTAACTTGTGCAGTCTGTGATAAAGACCAGATTGTTAATAAAATTTGGCCAGGGGAAGAAATTATGGAACAGGACCTCAAAGGCTAGTTTTAGGCTAGGAATTTCAGGAACCAGGGACCATTTTCTGGTCCTACGGTCAAATGGCACAGTGTGACTTGCATCCATACAGCTTCTCTACTTTATCTCTAAAACCAGACTGGCCACATGCAGACTGCCTACTGAGAACAGAGCTTGACTCGAGCTACTCACCCTTCTACAGGTGGGGTTAAATTCTGACAGAGACCATGCTCGCCATTTAACTCTAGGAATGAGCAAAGGGGAGCTTACAGGTCCATGCCCCAACCCTGTGTGTCTTACTAGGATAGATGGGAGGCAGGGATTAACCTGATATCACAAGCAGAATGTGCTAAGCAGCAGGAATCACATTCCCTCAAGAATAATGCTTATGGAAATGGACAGTATCTTAAAGTATAAATAAGACTGAAAATCCAGACTACAGAAGAGATACCTAAGGCATAATAGCACAAAATCAAAGCCACTTCGGGAGAGACCACAGACTTACACAGTCTATGAAAAATAGCACAATATCTGTCAGATGAAAAAAGATTAAAGACATGCACTCATTAATATCAGTGCATGAAAGTTTGCAGACACCAGTCAAGTATGCATAGCACAGCCAGAGAGGCTAACTGCAGCATGACTTCCTTGGATGGTTTTTTTTCTGGCAGTATTGCCCATCATCTGAAGATAAATAGACTGTCAACCTGAAAGTAAATGGGACATTTATTAACTTTAAGCTGAGCATTAGAGCAATGAGTCAGTGGGATGTCAAAGACAGTGTTGCCAGCATTAAAAGAAAAGAATGAGGTTATAAAATATAATTAAAAATATCCACAAAACAGAGGTGAAGGTAGACAGTAAACTGCTAGAAAAAAAATTGCAGCAGTAATTTGCAGATACAAAGCCTTCTCTTCATCAAAAGCATGGCATTATTGATGGGTCAAGGAGTCAAAACAAACACAGGGAAATTTGAAGACTTCTCAGCAATGTATTGAGAAGCTCTGAAGAACAGAGAGCAGCTGAAAATCTAACAAGTCCACTGTTCAGGTTCCTATAAAACTCGACTTAGGCAGAAGGAACCAAATTAACTGAAAGAACAGGCTGCAAGCACTCTTCGGGAAAACAAAGGAGGGTACTTTTTTCCTTAAATTTAAATACATGAAATAGTAAAATGTCTGCTCCCAGACTAAAAGGCCCCAGGAATTATTTTTTCATTTAATTTACTCTATTTTTAATAGAAGATCAGGTTATTAAACTAAAATCTTAAACTCACTGCTGTGCAGAGGTGCAGATCCAAGGAAACAGTATCAAAGTGCAAAATAAGCTGATTACAGATTGGTCAAAGGAGTGAACTGGCAAAATTCTCATAAATCAATATGGTCAGAATTGTAAATCAGCATTTTACTCACACTGGCCACTGAGAAAAGCTTAGTCCAGTGCAAAGAAATTTGGTTTGTGTTTAGCCCATGACAAAAAGATTCATGTCTTTATTTACAGAAGACCACTTTCAACTGTAAACAATGCAGCACAGAACCAAGGTCAGCTTAGCAAAGCACCACCCTGAAAGTATGGATACTATTTTTGAATTAAAAACCGATGATTTCCAAACTAATTACAAGCTGAGGAAAACCTGGTTGCTGCATGAATATTTTTTAGAGCGTTTGATAAAACTTCATTTGAATGAAATTCAAGCCTTGAGTTACTATCAAGCTGTTCTTTAAACTGTCCCACTACAGAAAAAGTGTAGGTTGCAGCAGTTCAGGATGACGATATGATTATTACTAGTACAGCCTAGCCAGAACAGCACTTTCCAAACCCCAAAACAAAATCAAGGCCTGAATTGGTACAGGAATTTCAAATTATCCAAATGGGGAGTTGCCAAAGTTACTGAAAAAATATTTTAAAACAGATAATGGAAAGATAAATCAAAGAACTGAAAAATCCCAGAGACAGACTAGATGCATTTGATATTGTTCCTGTATAGTGCCGTTGGAGAATTTATCTAGGCTTTGTCACATGTGCAAAAATACAGGCTCTGACAGACCAAAGAAACCTGTATGGTGGGACAGAATAAATTCTCCCCTGGAGTAAAGTAGCCCTTTATTTACTTAAACTGACTAAGGAGATATATGTATTAATTCTAGACTATGATTTAAATTTTCCTGATATAGCATTACTAGATTCCATTGCAGCTGATTAAGAGAATGTATTTTTTCTAGACATATAATATCTGACACAGTGTTTAACACTGGGCCACAATTTACTAGGGAGGACTTGCAACAATTTGCAGTGAAGTATCTGACCAGAGTGATGATCTTTAAAAGGCTATTGTAGAACAATCTGGATCTAAGGAACATGAACACCCTTATTTTAAGCCTTGTTAAGTCTGCCCATTCCCTTCAGATTCTGTTATCTTAACAATAACAAGAAAATTATGAAAATTATTTCAATTTCTTGAAAGATTTAAGCATCCCTAGCCAAAATTTACTGACCTGTGGAAAAGTCAGCAAATAAAATTCCTTTATTTGTTTGAGAGCCAAAGAAACACCCCTGTACCCTGGGTACGGCAAGAGACTACACAACTCTTCTTGTGCGTAGCACTGGTTAAGAAGCTGCCATTAATTATCAGGGCCCCTATAGAACAAACAGAATGATGGGGATGACATAGTGAAAAGGTAGATTCATTAAGGAAATTCCCCTGTGTCATGGTTATCAGGGCAGTTACCTGCTTGTTCTCTTTCTGGCTTGCTTGATTTTACCCCTCTGGGCATCTACCTATTCTGGGACAAGGTTAATAATTGTTCCACTTTTAAACTAGATGCTGAGCTTCACAACCTCTCTAAAAATTGTATTAAAACAGTGAGGATGGTAAATTTTGGGTACCTGATCCTGTCAATACTCCATGATCATTAGCACCAAATGACATGACTGGCTTCTTTTGAAAACAAGATATAGTCTTATTTTTATGCTTATCCTATGTAAAAGCTTAGCTTCCCTTTAACACAACAGAGGCAAGATGAAATTATGTATTCTGTCATCTACCAAAGTTGTCTGTATTAGCCCAGCTTCCCAAAAAAAATTGATTTTCAAAAAAGAAGTCTTATATATCTCTTTTTTCAAATCCTCCATGTTTCTTTTCACTTTGAGCACCTATTTGCACACCAAACTAAGGTGTCAGAACCCATAAAGATAGGTGGGTTGGTGAAATATTTATTAAAGCTTCTGGTTTCTTAGTTGCTTAAGAAGGAGACCGAATGGGACAGACAACAGACAAACTTCAGTTTAGAACTCCATGGTTGTGTTAGTGCATCATCTGTGCTCAAGTTTAAAATACTGTGCGAGGATGGAGCATTATATCCCCCAAACTGCCAAGCAGCCTGTTAAGCTGGACACCCTCCTGTGAGGTAAAATGTTTCAGATTTAAATGTGTCAGCAGAAAAGGGAAAAAAAAAAAAACAGATCTACTTCATGTGTGTAAGTTGTAGTTACTAGGCTGTTATGAAAAAGGTGGATACCAACACCATGGCTACTACCACCATTTTTTTTAAGTAGAAGCAGACAATTGCTGCTCCCTCTTCATGTCTGTGCTTTGGACATACCTATAAGACCTAACTCAGTAGATACCATGCAGGTTTAGTAATGAGTTTTCATAAACTTTACTAAAGAAATATCTATCTACCTTGCTATTCATGGGAAAATAGAGAATCTGGAAACTTATGTTATGTGTTTGACCTGCCAAAGGTATCGTGAGAAGTTATTGAACCTTAAGGAGGCACTACCTGAGCAGTTGAATGCAGGCACTTCCAGAGTTTAGCTGTTCTGAGAGGAAGTCTCTGAACTGTCCTGAGGCTTGGGTGTTGGAAGAGTGCACTTTCTAGTACAGAAGTGCCTGAACTTCTTGCGTTTGGTACAATAACTTAGAAAATGAATGAAGGATGAAAACAAAAAACACCTTAATTTTTAAACTTGAGAACTACAGGGACATGACCAGAGTGCCATATAGATGCCATATCCAAGGTAGAGCCACAGCCAGGGCCTCGCTAGGCCTAGTCAGAAAAAAAGGGCTTATTCAATTTGGATTAGAATTGATAGGTAAACAAACAATAATGGAAAATTTTATTTTGACTGATTGGCATGATCCACTTACAATGGATGCTTCTCCCTGAGCTGAAGTGCAAACAAGACCATGTGTCGAAGTCAACAGTACCAAGTTTGTTTAACAGTAAATGAGAGGTAGAGAGACAGAAGGAAACAGGAGGAGAGAAGAGGAGCAGAAGAAAAAGAAAGAGAGCGAGAGAGAAAGAGAGAGAAATTAAGCAATGGATAACAACATCCCATGTGGATTCCTGAAGTGTGCCACTGGTCCTTCTTTACCCTGGCCTTCAGTGGGGTGGGGTCCCAGAGTGGCTCCTCTGGAGGTGCCACTTCTACACTGTCTAGTCCTGGCTATCCAAAGGGTGTGGATGCTGTTCCCATGATGTGAGATGGGCTGTGTATAAGCACTCACTGCCTGTCCCACAGTTTGCCATGAGGGGAATTTTTGTCTGGATGCCTTACCCAGATCTGCCCCACCAGGCCTGGAATGAGAATCTTCCTGTTGCTGTCTGCACTGATCTCAAGTTCTGTTGTGGTGGCTTATCTTATGGGGACAGTGGTTTGAGACATGTAACAGCATTCTTTAAGTCCTTACACCAAGCTATCTTCTTTTTACAGAAGAACAGAAAACCTGAAATATTCTAATTTTCTAAAGGCTGAAAATAAGTATTTTGTTCTGGGGCTGTTTAGCTCTTTTGTCTATACTTCATTTTAAATGAAAAGTGTATGCTTGAAATAGAAAATATATGTGCATTATTTTTAAATACCAAAAGTAGCCAACATTTCCACTGCACAGATTTCAAAAATAAATACCTGATTTTTTTTAACTGCTCATGTTTGGTTTGTTGTTTTTGTTTTGTTTTGTTTTGTTTTGTTTTTTCACCTGAGGCTATGGGACATATTCTTCCTTCTAAAATAGAAATAATTTACCTTACCAAAAACTCAACATTTGGAACAAATTCTTATTTGAAAGAGCCTTTTTGTTGGATCTACCAAGAAAAAGGTGCCATTCCACTGCTACCACAAGATTGTCTTTGTAGTACTGTAGCTGCTAACAATAAACTCACTTTTTGTACTAAAAGTCTTAAGGGAGCTATTGCAATGAAGAACCAAAACAGCAGATGTTACCCAATGCAAGTACTGGTAAGTATCAACTGAAAAATAACACACAAAAGAGAGCACAAGCACTTAAGCATTAGGAGATACAAATAAGCACAAAAGTGTATGCTATTTTCAAGAAAATATGGTACCCAAAGGCACTAATAAACTCTATGGACTAAGTAATGTATTTAGCAGTGTAAAAACAAAGCCTTTAGCAACTTACAGGAGTACAAAAGAGCATCAAAACTCACTAGCTCTTTTTCCTTCCACTAAATAACAAACCTGATTTTAAAATAATTAAAAAGAAAATTTTAGTCTGATGACACTCATGGTGCAATATTTAAAAATTTAATTGATGACAGAGAGTGAGGAAAAATTTTAAATTTTTTTAAATGAGAAAGACTTAATATTCTCCTTATGCTACTGGAAAAGTTTTAGCACAGTAATTGTCATATTGTTGCTATCTAATGGCTCCAATTCATGCCTAAATTACATTCTTGGAGAACTGCAAGGCAAAACTCAAGATTAGATTTGCATGTTTTTTAGAAGTACTATTACACTGAAATTTTGGTAGAGAAACAATTACTGTAATGACATTTCCTTGGTAGAGGAACTGTAAACTGAAAAAAAAAAGAAAAAAAATAGGATTAATTTTGAGACTCATTGTTTCCAGCAGAAAACAGCTATGACAAAAATCAGAAACCTAGAAGATGGATCTTATTCCAGCATATGACTGATGCAGTTCCAGAGACTACATGTTGAATTACTACCTTTTAGATGACCCTTGTCCAGGAGATGAAACAGATGTAATGTATTTGGATTCTTTTTTTTTTTTTTTTTTTTTTGGGGCATGGCAAAGACAAAGAAGAGACTTGTTGTGTCTATTATTTACAAAATAATTACATGTGACTCATTCACACTAAAATTAATGGAATAGGAAAAGACTGTCTGAGGCCTAAACTCAGAAATTTGTCCTAATCTTTTACTAAAATGCCTTACCCATGAGAATTTCTGCTCTGCGTGCAGGAACACTGGTGGATTGGTGGTTGCACATGAAGGAAGTGGAGAGTGCATTAGAACAGCTATAGTAGTGGAAAAGAACCTTTTTTAAAGAAAACACAGGATGTGGGGGAATCAGGGGTAGAATTAGAGGATTCCTTTTGTTCCTTTTGCTTTTCCTTTTGTTCCCTTCCTCCCAAAAGGCAGATATTCGTTATGGCTTTGGAATGTACCCACTGGTGGTGGGATGTGAATGGAGGAGGATGATGATCAGAGCAGGCTGGTCCTTAGGCTGGGTATTCATTAAGGACCTCTGACCCCAATGGTTTAATTGGTTCAAAGTGTTTAATAGGAGTCTTTCTCCATGGACTGAACTTTACTCCTGTTGAATCTACCTCCTGTTGAATATTATGAGCATAAGAGTAAGGTACAAAGTCAAATGGAAAAACTGGAAGCTGTTTCTTGTGAACTGTGCTCAAAATTGGAAAAATGAACAGGATGAAACAGAACAGTTTGCTCCCTTTCTCCATATATTTTTTTAATGTCATTTCCTCTACCTAATGCACAGTGGTAAAACCTGCTCTATGAGCCTGCATACACTTTCCACATAAGAGTTGTGGTCTATGACAAAAAGTGAGCAGCACACTAGGAACGTGGAAGGTGGCATAAATGATGACTGGCCTTTTTTCCATTTGCCTATTTAGTAATTCCCTATTTTAAATACACACTGTTGAGTAACTCACAGAGGCTTCAGAGTACCTATGAGAATGGCTTCCCAACAGTGACAGACAAGATTCAGAATGAAAAATTTCACTGCCAGGCAAGAAAAATTTGCAATAATTTTCTGTAATACAAGCAGACTTTTTAGCACTTTTATTGCAGAAGCAATTCTAAATAACAGAGCTTGTCTTATAATAGCATTTCTATAATAATGGTGTTTTATAACAGAAGTGCTATTATTACAGAAATGGTATTATAATAGTAGTATTATTATTGTAGAATCTTTTCCATAACAGGAGTGCTAAATAAGCCCATTTGTACTATAGAAAATGATTGCAAACTTCTTCTGTGGTGCTGAAAATGCCTAAGCCTTTATGTCTAATGTGATCCAGATTTTCAGAAGCTTCATGGAAGCCTAAAAAAAATCTTTCAAAATGAATCTGTTCTGCAGAGCAACTGAAAGCCTTGGCATGTCTCAGCAAATGGTAGATCTGTTACCAAATTTTAAAATATAACTCAAATGCCAAACCAAAAGTGCTTCAATGCAGAACTTAGCAGAACATGTCTTTGGTAAGAGTAAAAAATTTTCAGAGCTGGAATAAAGCACTAAAATGTTGGAATATCATCTGAGGTAATAAAAAGATGCAATATTCAATAACAATTTTACAGCAAAAATGCTTTGGAAGAAATTTTATTTCTATATCAACCACATTAATATAAATTTCCTTCATCATTCAATAAAGTATATATTGCTTTGCCACATACTTAGAAAGCATTCTTTAAAAGAATTTAACTGTATATATAGGAAATGAATAAGTAAATTTCAGTTTATAAAATCCATCCTCTTTTTATTAAAGTTATCTGGTAATACTTCACTGCTGAGATTCTAGCGCAGTATAGAAGACAGAAAGAATTTAAGTTCCAAAGCTATTGACCTTTTTAACATTAAAATAAAATCCTATATACTTCTAGGTTGATACAATCAGATTATACTATCTGGTTAAGGTAGAGTCTATGAAACAGTAAAGTAAGAAAATTCAATAAACTCATATCCTCTGCAGGCATTTTTAGATTTTTTAGACTGTCATGAAAGCTTTAGATGTGTGTTTGTATGAAATGAACTTATTTTATTATTGATTTCAGGCAGAAAGGAGTTTTACTGGATCTTTTTTTTGCAGCCTGCATGGCTAACATAGAATATTTTTCCTTACAGCAGTAATATACAAATGAAAATTTTCATAAAATATCTTTTTCTTAAGAGTGAAATATAATTTATGACACAGAAAGACCTAGTTTAAAATGCATATTTAAGATATAATTCTAATGTAATAAAATAAAAAAATATTAGCTTTTCTAATGAAGTTTCAAAAGTATAAATTCCAAAACTTAGCATGCTTAGAACCCATGAAGTCAACAGAAATTATATATTCACTTCAAAAATAATGGTAAGAGATTTGCAAAAGTGTTCTCACAAAAAAGCCACAAATCTAACCCTATCTCTGCCACTTCCTCTGGGTTTACAATTATAATGTTTAATCACAGGAACAAATATTTTTATGGTCAAATGTCTTCCTTCCACCAGGGTTTCTTTCTGCACATACTGAAGCTGAGGATCACTCAGCCACTCTGAAGGTTTATTGCAAATTTTGCTCTATGTCTAAAGCTCAGCAGAGTGCTTTTTCTCTCTACACTTGCAGCTCTTTCTCTCTCTCTGTGATTTTTAATTCTTTCCAGTCACTAGTTAGGTTACCAACAAAGTTCATCCACATTCTGCTATTAATTCTGTTGCTCCTACACACATTTTATTTTAGTAGTGCCTTGTTTTGCACTACCAGTTTCAAAGTTAATACAATGGCTGTTTAACTTCTCCTTCAAATCACTGCCAAGTCTTGTGAAGTATCCTATGTCAAAATGCTACTGATGGGCAGAATTACAGATGATATTTTCAAATTTAATTGACAGCAGGTAGAGCTTTCCTGTGCATCTTTTTTTCCTGTTCCTTACATTATATAGACTCTTTGTGATATAGAATACCTATATCTGTCTTTTTCACAAGCAAGAATATACATTCCTGCTTCCTAAACAGCCTGTTGGCAGCACCTTACACGCAGGGAAATTTCTGAGGTACCCACTCATGCCATGCTTTCTCCTGCCAATTCCCTCTTGCTTTGCCTAGCACAAAAAGCATTGCTATTCTTTTCAGTTATCCTGCAAAATACTTTTGTCAAACCTTTCATTTTGTTTTGGCACGTCTGTATGTATGTGCCTTGTACACTTGACTGCTGTGAGTCCAGTCTGTGCCTAGTTTAAGCCACACTCATGCCTAATTTAAAACCTTGTTTTATTTTGGGATTTATCTTCTCATAATGCTTTTAAACTCCTGACACATGAATTTATAAATTAGGCAATGAAATTAAATGCTTAATTTTTTTCACAATTTGTTGATGTAGTATTAACTACCCAAGCAATATGCTCTCCCTATCAGGCTTCCTATGCCCCATAAGCAAATCCAATTCAAAATGAGATCATGGTACAGTGACCTCATTCTGAATGTTACCTTATGCTTTTGGCAGTCCAGAAGAAAACACCCCTAGCTCTTGTGCTGTGTTTCAATCTCTTTGAATTTCTCCAGGGGTTTGAATATCTGCTGAAAAGCTCTCTGCAGCTCTGAATACACCAAAAGAGAAAAAGGAAGCAAATACAGTGTGGGGGAGGAGAAGGGAAGGGTGCGAAGAGTGAGGATTAGCTGATGTAAAAATGTCAAGCTGCCTGCAGTGGAGGCAAGAAAGGGTCGAGGGTAATAAAGCCAGTTAGCAGAGCAGAGGATAAGAAGCCATACTTGAAATAAAGGAGTGATAATTTTAAGCAGCAAGGGAGAGATTAGAATACAGAACTGCTAATTGTATGCAGTTTGGGAAGGAGATGGTGGAGTACTGGATTGAGAAAGACAAGGCAAAACCTAATACAAACCCTAACATTTTCCCTAAATGCTTAAATTAATGATCCTTTCTTTCTGTACTAGCCATCCATGCTGAATGATGCACAGATTATACAGATCTCCTGATTCCTGTGCTTTCTTGAAATAGAATCCTTGCACGTATGAATATTTCTTCCTTATTTCCAAGCAAACTCTTTCCTTTGTCTTTTATAATAAGCTGATTTACTAAAATTCCTCTTGACTAATCTTCTATTTTGCATGGTCTTACAAATATTCAGTGTCAAGTATTACTTTAAAATAACCCTATTTTCTATTTTGAAGTACATGCTATAATTACTCATTTTATTTTGTAGGCTATTTGCTGGTGTATTACTAACTTGTTTCCATATTTTACACAGCTTGCTGCTTGATAATAACTGTGCATAAAGGGCACAATGCAAAATTTAGGATTAATTTAGATTCTGGTTATATTATTCTATATTTTTTTAAATACTTCAGGCACTGAATAAACTGGCTTTGCTTTTTCAACAGTTTGAGTGGTCTCAAAGAATAGAATATATGCAGAACATCCCATTCCTCTCTGATTTCTAGAGTAGCTTTCACTCCACACAGTTATTTTACGTCAGGGGCAGACCTGTAACATAAATCATCAGCATTTACATACCTAACAGCATTTTTGTAATTACTGGATTTTACTCACATATCTTAAACAATATATTTGGAAAAAAAATGCCTCCTGTTTTGCTGTATCCTTATTCAGACATAACTGGCTTGAATGTAAACAATCAAGGATTCCAAGCACAAATAGACAGTATTTTGTCAGTGGATATATACCAAGGCTGATCTCTATATTCCTAAAATTAAAACTCAGATTGACTTCAGCAATATCAGCATTCACCCCGTGAATACAGCATTTCATGTTCACTAGAGAATCAAGAAGAAAAGTATTTTTCATAGCAATTCCTTGACAGGGAAAACTCTAAAATACTATCTCAAATTGAGAGAAAGTAAGAGGTATTTTGAACAAATTGGTTAGTTGGGTAGCAAAAAATCACCATGACTTAAGAGTAACCACTTCTAAGTATATTTTTAAAAGAATTCACACATAAAATTGCGGGTATATTAGCAGTGGTCTTTAAATGACTGTTTAAATCTGCTATTGTACAAGGGAAAGGGAGATGGCATTTAATAATGACAATCCATTAAAATGTCTCCAGAGGTATCTGGGAGCTAAGGACTAGAAATTCTGGTTTCTTTATCAAACAAAGTGTTACAAATTAAAATTATATATGTTAGAAAACACAGGGAGCACCAGAAAACAGCCTTTTTGTAAATGGGTGTTTCACACATCTTTTAGAGATGTATGATGTGGTTGATCTCTTGGATAGATGTTCCTCACCAAAAGATTTAAAATCAAACTGCAAAAACTGGGGGTAAAATAGAAGACACTTTTCAGAATTCATTATTGATTAAAAGACAGCAAACAATATTCCAAATAAATATGGGCTTTCTTAAACTAATCTTAAAAATGGGGTAAATATTGAGGTGAAAAAGCAATTGGATGTCCCAACATTATTCCACATACTGTATCTATTTCTGGCTAGAAATAGGTGTAGAAAGAGTAGAGAATTTCAAAATAATTTAGAATGAAAGGTTATCTATTCCCACTTAAAGTTGCATTATTTTGAAGTCAGATCAGGTGGGCCGGAGCCTTGTATGGCTGAATTTTGAATATCTCCAAGAATGACAGGTACGAAACTTCTTTGCAGTCTGTTCCAGCATTTGATTACACTTGATGGAACAAAACAAAGCAACTTTTCACAGCCTAACTGGAATTTCCCTTGTCATAGCTCTGATCTTTTCACTAGGTACCACTGAGAAGTTTCTGGCTCTGTATACCCGGTAGTGTCCCACTGGTAGTTCAAGCCAGTGGCAAGGTCCTCCCAGGGCCTTCTTTCCTTAAGGCCAAATAAACTCACCTCTCCCAGCTGTACCTTCCATGTCACGTGTCCTTTAGCAGAGCATAAAATCAAAGCAGCAGCAAAAGTGCAGAACAGAAAGAAAAAAACACTTTCCTCCACCTTTGCAATATGCAATAGGCCTACATTGCTGTGAGGGTACGATGATGACTAATTTTCAACCCATCCACCAGGATCCCCAGGCTATTTCCTACAGCCTTTCTTTTTATCCTGTCAATACCCATTCAATTGTATCCTATCAATACCAATTGACAACAGGGTATGACTCACTGATTCATTGAGTGACCAACTGATGCAACAGCAGATGAATTTCAAAGCACTGGATATGAAGAATGCAGGTTGAATATCAAAATCTTGGTTGCCACTCAGGAAAGATTTTGAAGACATTGCAGAGAATCACAAAACTGTTTATGTTCTCTTCTTGAGGTCAAACAAACAACCTTTTAACCCTTCTAAGTGGCATGAAAGATGCTCCAATTCCTTAATCATCTAGAGCTGGACCAAGCAGTCCAGATGTATCTCACCAGTGATGAGTAGATAGCAAAGAACACCTCTCGCAGCTAGGCAATGGCCTTCCTAAGATAGCCCAGGATGTTCTTTGTGCTATGGTTTAGTTGAAAAGGTGGTGATTGCTGAAAGGTTGGACTCTACAATCTTGGAGGTTTTTTGCAGCCTTAAGGATTCTGTGATTCTGTTATGAGCCTTCTTTGCTGTGATAATGCATTTCTGGTACCTAATGAGCTTGCTGTCCACCAAGGCACTGATGTCCTCTGCTGAGCAGCTTTCCAGCAGGCCAGCCCCTAGTGTGTATTGGTGCCTTGAACTGCTGTTCCCAGGGGCAGGATTTGGCATTTCCCTTTGTAAATCTTCATGAAATTCATCTCAGCTCCATTTCTTCAGCCTGTCTTCCACACACCACTCAGTTTCATATCCTCTGCAAACTTGCTGAAGGTACATTCTTCCCCACCACCCAGGTCACTAATAAAAGTGTTTGGCAGTATTGGCCCAGCTACCAACCCCAGGTGGACACCACAAGGTTCATAATTAGTGACCGGCTTCCAGGTGGACTTTCTGCCACTGATCACAATTCTCTGCGCCTCTGAACTAATCTGACCTGCACTTTGACAACTTCAGACCATGCCAAAAGCCTTACTTACTGAAGATAAACACCTTCATCCACTAAGCCAGTCAGGCAGTGACATGAACAGATTGGCAGTGGTCATAGAGAAGGGAGAAATATAAAAGAAATTTACAGTAAAACAGAAGACATCACTGTGCGCTATTCAAGAAATACCTTTACTTAATCAATACAGCATATAACTCTCATCTGCCTTTTTTTAAGGAAAAAATAAAATGGCAGCAGAAAAGTAAAAAAAAGCGACAACAGTCAGAAGCATGGTAGTGCTTTAAAAGAGAAAAAGCTTAGCAGATAGGACCTGACACAGACAGCATGGCTGAGTGGCCATATAATAGAAATCCAAAGTCATAAACAGAGGGGAAAAGAGGAGGTTGGAATAAGTCATAATGTGTCATAGAATTAAAATTACCAACACTCAGTGACGTCATCAAACAATAGATTTTTTTTTTAAATAAGTCATTAAACAATAGATATTTTTTAAAAGAAGTACTGCTTTTTACAGCACATAATATACTGTGGAGCTGCAGATTTTCTTTCTGAATCTCTAGCAGCATAAATGACTCCTGAGAATGACTAGACTAGCTGACAGAGAGTAGGTACATCAGCAGTTATTAAACACAGCAGTCCAACTGCAACCTCTCACTTTTGTAAGCCCTAAAGCATTGATTGCTGAAAATGCTGGAGTGAAAGCAATCCTGTATGTTCTTATTGTCTTCCTTAAGTATCCACTACCCATCTGTGTAACAGACAAGGTGCTGCACTAGATATACTTGTGATACAACATATTTTGACCATTCTTTGGATTATTTCCTGTTAACTACACCTATGAACTACAAAGAAAATGAAAGTTACAGTACTGAAACTCTGGTTAATGACTAAACCTATTTAGTAAGGCTGTTTTTAGGGCTGTTCCACTGAACAAAACTGTCTGCTTTCTCACAGTGTGCCTGAAAGTGTAGTCTGAAACTAATACTGGCTGCTCTGACAGTGGGTCCTTTAGAGGCTTGGTACAGATTATCAGTGGATAACAGAAACGGATGAGGGATGGGCATAGGAGAGGACCTTTCACAGCCATGGATCTACACCAAATAGTGCAGGGTTCTAGAGCAGGAAAAAAAAAAAGATATTTTATGGAAACGTACGTCTGTAGCTAAAGCATTGTCTTTTATCTCTTCACCCACTTTCAGCTACTTTGTCAATGATCTAACTTTAGAATAAAACTTAGTTTTGTTTTGGACTCATGTGCTCACCTGCTTTGGGAGTTCAGATGCCAAAGGAGCCCAGACATGTTCCATATACTTTTTTTACCCATTCTGATAATACTTCATATTTGGTGGCTACAAACTCTGGGGTAGAGAAACAAAGGCAAAGGCAGTGTACATATGACAGAATGTTCTGCCACCCATTCCAGGGGAATGCAGTCCCATCCAGTTTAAACTCACAAAACACTGGAATAGTTTGTCTGAGATATCTCTATCAGAATACTTGTTTCAAGATGTTAATATTGAGGAAAATCTCTATACCTAATACCTAAAAAAAAAAAGTCATAAGTACAAGGACAAAACTGTAGTATAAATCCTAAGAATTCAATGTTTTATAGATTTCTCCTGATATAAAAAATAATGGTGGATTTTTTTCCTTGCTCCCATAAAATTGATTTATAATATATAATAAGATCCACATTTCATAGTTTGGCAGCTGGCAGATAGTTCAAGGAAAAGATCTTCTTTGGGATTTTTTTCCAGGGCACTGTATTCTTGTTGACAAGCAGACTTCAGCTGCAAGAATCTGACTGTTCCTGGTTTTAGAGGGGATTTGCAGTACCTCTTTCAACCAGGTTCTCTTCAGCAATTAATCTGCTATAGAGCTTCTTTACTTCATCTCCCAGGCGCTGTTCATGGTCCATTTACACAGCCACTTCCTCCCTTATTGTGCAGAGGTGGCTTTCTTATTTTCCTTCTCTTTATCACTTTATCTTCTATTTATGTCTAGGAAATTCACCAGTTACCAGACTTTTGTAATAATTATTGTCTTATACTTGTCCACATGCACTGGAGACAATGTGGGCTTGCCAGCAGGATGATTCCCTACTGATTTACTTAATAGACTCCAAAAATCATACATGAAAATGCCAAAATCTACTTAATAGATGTCAACAACTAGAGATAAAACTGATGTAATAAACTGGTTAATGAAACTATTTAAAACCATTTAAAACTTGTCTTTGGAATGTCTGTGAGGAACCACCCACTAGAGGTATAAAGCACATACAAAATAAAAGAATTCTTAAATATTGTTGTCACTTTTCTCTACCTCTGGAAAAAAAGATGCTTCAGTTACTGAGTTGAGAGGAGTCGAGGAAGGTACACTACTCAGACACTGTAAAACTCTGTTGTATTCCATTTTTTTATATTGTACTTTTTTCACAAAGAATTTCCCACACCCTTTCAAAGTGTGATTTTAAACCATAGGTCTTTCAGGTGAATCATTAACTTTCTTTTGTAGTAAGCTGCAATTTTGGTGTTGAAAACCAATTTTCCTTTTTTCTTTGTTTTCCTTCACATTTAAAACCTAACAAAAGAGACCACTTGTTTCATATTTCTCATATCTTCATACATAGTTTCCACTATTATCACTTAGAAACTCAAATGTGAGAACGACATCAGTGGCTTAGGTATCATGGTAATTTTATAAGGATTCCAACCACAAAAATTGTGGTAACAGTTAGTGCTTATTTTTTATACTAGATACACATACCAACATGAATTCATTTTTTGTACACATTGCATTTTTAAGATCCTTGCAATAGGTGTTGCCGCAACTTCTTAGAAATTCCAGTAAGGCAATAGTGAAACGTTGTCTTAATATTCTGTGATGGTAACATGGAGAGAAGAGGTGGCAGCTGTTCTTTCACACTCAAGGACGCTGGGCTTCTTCTACCTAAATCCCTGGTAAAGTTTCCCACATCTTAAGAAATTACACCTTCCTTGTCAAACAAATCACAAGGATTTCATGAAAGTAAAAGATCATTATTTTAGCATCTCTGATCCTGCAAAGGAATCTTTTTACTGCCTGCATGTAGGAATGCAGATTGTAGATTGGTTACACAAAAGCACTCAGCTCCTTGCTTTGTAGTAGATACTGCTCTGTCTTGTTAAAGCACAAAAAATGGGCTTAAAAAGCATCTGGGTTGATCATTCTGGTAACCCAACATGATAAAAAAACCCTTTCTATACAGTCCATTCATAAATACATCAAGTTTCATACCATTACGATTTACTTCTGTTATTCCCATGGCCAATAATTCCTGAAGTGGTGTCCCAGAACTGCACATTTAATAATCACAAACCTAATAATTTCCATCTTAGATTTATTAAAAAAGAGAAAAAACACATCTTCTAAATTTCAAATCTCAACTTTTATTGCTAAGTTTACAAGGCTTATAATGTGTGAGCACACACCATTCATTTACTGCCTTTTCTTACAATGCAAGAAAATTAAAAGGGAAAGAGGCTGTAAATGAAAAGGCTGTTATAGATGGATGTCTTCTCAGTGATATATGTGATAGAAATGATTAGCATTAACTGATCTTTGTAAAGAATGTGTATAATTCATTATAAGGGCTTAGAAGTGCAATTAGTGAACGATAGTGTAAATGACACTGTTGTTCATAGACCTACCCATAAGAGTAATTATATTGTGAAAACTACTTAGTGAAGAATTGATTGCATGGGTCCTATGGGCATAGATAATTGAGATAAAAATATGTAAACAAATATCCATTAATAAGTTTTACAGCAAATTTATATATTTACATGTTTGGCTTGTTTGGAAATACACTTAAAGAATGAGAATTTTCTGGTGTTTCATTTTGAAGGCATATTTAAGTGAAAAAAATATTTTATGACTTTGCAAACAACACTATCTGATTATTCTTACATTGCATAGATTCATTTATTTTCTCCCCTCAATGTGTCCTAATATTTCAGAAATAATAAAGTTCAAGAAAAGAACAAACAAACAATCCTTAATCATTCTGTTTCAAGGATTTGCTAATCCTGTAGCTTCAGTGTGGCATATGCCAGGCCAGAACAAAATTTTCCTAGAGGTGGTTGCAGTGGACAACAGGAGCTATATTTGGGGTATATAAAATTTGGGGTAATTTAAACTATGGTTTTTACATAATAGTAAGTTTGACAGTATTTAATTTAGTATGTATGTTTGAGAACTTACTGATAATACCTCATTGGCCTGATTCTATTTCATTAACAAGTACTAATTTCCTGTACATTTTGAGATTTCCAAAAGCCTTTATTAGATGCTGGCATTTTGCTCAGAAACTGTGTTTTTTCTGAAGATCTTAGCAAATTAATGTGCAGATATTTGCTTATTATATAAATGAAGTTTAAACTGAGTTTGGAAACATAACAAATACTGTATGATGTGCTTTTTCCCAAGAAAATGTATTTCTCTGTTTATTAGGCAGCATTTTCAGCTACAACTTAACTTACTGGGTTGCTGAATACAGGAAAAAAGACTGCTTCATCTGAACATATAACTTCAAGCCTTAATTCCAAGGATGAACTTGACATGGAAGGATATGAGACTGATTGAGAGAAATCTTAATGCTGGATAGAAGTGGCAAAATATTTCAGTTTTATGCCCACAGGAGCCCTAGTGCAAATTGTTCCTGTGAATCTAAACCTTTCATCAATCAGATGTAAATTATAGCATGCATGACTGGCTCCCTTTTCCATTCTAGAGTTCCCTATAGAGAACAAGAGAGCCAACTGCTACAGAGACTCAACTAAACTGCAGTCTTTTTGCTCCCTAGAGGTTATATACCAACACATCAGAAGAGACAATATTCACTTGTATTCCACATCAGGAGATCTTACAAAATCACAGACAGTGAGTCAAGCCAAAATCTTCTAGAAAAACTTATATGCAGGGAACCAGGGAGACGACTATGGGGGAGATGTACTAATAAAGCACTAAAAGATTTCCTCCTAACAATACTTTTCTAACTACATGTCAAAGCTTTCCTTGAGTAGCTGGCCCAGAGAAATTGAACATAGGAGGCTGGATTTTCTTTTGGTTTCAGCTGGGAGAGAGCTCATTTTCTTCTTAGTAGCTAGTATAGGGATGTGCATTGGATGAAGTAAGAGAATAATGCTGGTAACACACTGACATTTTAGTTGTTACAGTCTCTCAGGCTTTGCCAGTGAGGAGCTGCACAAAATCCTAGTTGGGAACATGGCCAGGACAGCTGTCCTAAACTGGCAAAGGGATCTTCCATAGCTTAGAACATCCTGCTGAGTACGTAAACTGGATGAAGGGGGCCGTGAGGGGCCAATCACTGCTTGGGGAAGGGCTGGGCATCAGTCAGCAAGTGGTGAGCACTTGTGCTGTTTTTATTGTGCTTTAGTTCTCACTCCTTTTTATTACAATTGTTCTAGTTGTTGTTGTTATGTTTTTGTTTGGTTTGGTTTCCTTTTACTTTGTTTTGATTATAAAAGTGTTCTGACCACGAGTTTCTTTTTTTTTTTTTCTCCCCTGATTCTCCACCCCATACATTGGAGTGGGGCAGTGAGCGAGCAGCTGTGTGGTACTTAGCTGCCATCTGGGGCTAAACCATGACAGATAGACAGAGAAGGATAAATTATTTATAAAGAATAGACATGTAAGACTTATTTTCAGTATTCACATGACTGGCATAGACTTTTATAAGTAATAGGAAGGACAAAACCAGACTTTGAGGACCAAATTAAAAATAAAGCTGTTGAACCACCTAACAGTGAATACCCGAGCTACCATGCAGGAAAACATTACTGTGACTGAATTTCAGCCACAGAGAAGAAAGCTGAATTTCTTGCTGTGCTTGCTATCTACACTCACCTAATTATAAGCAGAGTTAATGTATGAACAGACCCTATGATCTGCAAAAGCAAACCACAAATGTCAAGCTTTGTGAAGTAAAATCAGAAGAAGACTAGAATATTTGAGAAAAGGTGCAGTTTAATGTAGTATTTCTCAAACTTTCTAGTAAATTGTGACCTCCTTTTGTCTCACCACTTACCATGAAACCTTCTGAGTCAGCAGCAGCTCAACTTCTGCAGAGTAAAGGCTGCTAACAGCAGCTGAAAGTATTTACATCAACCTAGCTGTCATAAAGCACTAAATTGGCTGCTTAATTATAGGTGGTTAGCAGTTAGATAGCCAAGGTAAACAGTTGCACCTTGTAATTGTCTCACCTATTATCACCTCTGAATCCCAAAATGAAAGCTTCTGTGACCTATTTAGGGACTAGTAGTAGATATTGAATGTGGAGATAATAAAGTTACTGCTCCCACCCTATAAGTACACGTCTCATTTCTTCTCCTCTCCTTGTTGGCCTTGCTTATTTATATAGTAAGATTTTGAGGAAATGAATTCTTGTACATCGTTCCTATGACATGAGATTAGCATCAATGTTTCTCAAAACACACTAATAGGTTCTCAAGAATGATGTTTCATATAATTTTAGTTATTCTAGATAATAAACCAAAATGCTACAAAGCTTTAGGAAGGTGGAAAGCACTTTGCTTACTTCCATGCCTTTGCCCTTTTAAATGTTACTCATTCTTGTATTGTAACTCACTGAAATATAATATCACCACCTGGTAACAAGACTGAGAGCTGAAATTTCAATTGTTGTTAGGGTTTCTAGGTCAAAGTTCTGGCACAAATTCTTCAGATTTTTAAGAATACTTATGCTGAGCCACCAAGAAGCATAATTGAAGAAACCAAAGATATGTTTAAAGTTTTCTGAGTAAGAAACAAAAACAGACACCTAAAATTTTCACCTTTGTGATTATTTCTGACCACTGTGGACTTTATCTTTGCCTGGCAGGTGGCTAAGAGCCTGTGTGATACACAGTGGTTACTGAAGCCCAATTCCTACTGTGCCAACATCTAACAAACTTCTATTCCAACCAATGTCAAAAGTGGAAGGACCGTGCAGGAAGTCAATTATCTGAAACAGGAAGAATATGAAAGACCAAAGACATTGCAATGAAAGACATTTGCAACGAAAAGCTGAAAAGCTTTAGCTGTCCCTTTCTTTACTGCCTCTCCCATGGGCAAGTCAACAAGCTCTCATCTACAGATCCAGGGCACTGGTTATTTTCCTTAGAAAAATCCCTGCCATTTTCCTCTATATTTAACCTTTCCATATGTTTCTATCTTTTTTGATTCAAAATATTAATTGCTTCCTAAGTCTTCCTTAAAGTAAGCTGACAAGAGCTATCTTTCTGCTGGGATAAGCAGTATTCCCAGAATTCTAATAAGTGGCATCTTCATTTATTGATTCCTCCTACATTTTCTTTAACTAGGGAATACCTCAGAGGCCTCCACATTTCTGAGTAATTTTCTGCACCTCTGGGATGTTCACTTCTCTATTTATTCACTTTTGTTTCTCAAATTGAATTAAGTTTTGTATCTGTGACCCCATGGAAGAAAAAGAGATGAAGGTTTCTGTTGCCTTAATGTTTTCTAGTGAATCTGAATTTAAACAAATTGATTTTTTAAGGAACATTTTAAAGAAATAAAATTGTGACAAACCTATTCCTTCTAGAAACCAATGGATTTCAAATACAGACTGGAACTCTGTGAAGCATCTATTAATTGAAATTCCTTTGTTCCAAATCCTAAAACTTAAGGTCCTACATGAAGGTTTTAAAACAGAACCTCCCTGCAGAAAACAAACAAAAACTTTAAAATTCTGATACATTCTTTAGGCTTCTAGAAAAGATCCTAACACTTGAAAAAGAATAAAAAGTTTAAGTTTTAGTAAGTTTACTAATATATTCTTTCTGTTCTCCCTTTAAGCTGACATTCTAGAGGCTCAGTTCTGTCAGGAACTCTGATAAAGTGCTATACATCTCTTATTTCCTTCCCACATACATACCTTCTTGCTCCTCTGCAAAATCCAGCCAGAAAGTCATTGCAAGTTGTTTGGTGGCCAAGATACAAATCTTCAGCCTTTGCATTCTTTCAGCTGTCAGTCTAGACCCACACTGCCTCTTGAGCAATATCAAAAGCTGCAGCTCATGAGATTCAAGTCCATATGTTCCTTTTTTGCTGTTTTTAGTTAGCTCTACGGACATTTTGCTCTAATATTCCAGGTAAAATAAAAATAAAATTGAATTAAATAGGAGTTTGATTAATACCTAAAAAGATAGCTTTCAAAATATAATAGTAATATAACTAAATATTTGCAAACAAACTGGATAACATACATAGTCCTCATCAGATGTAGTATCAACCTTTGTTGTCAAAATAATTTTTAATGATCAAAAGAAACTGTACAGGAGAAATATTCTTTTCATTGATGTCTCCTAAAATGCTCTCACCAAATATTCTCTACAAAGGCTTATATATAACACATAGGAATAGCTTATTGGGTTCAGCAAATGAATTTTATTCAACTTTCCAATCATTTAGGAAAAAAATATGTATTTAGATAGATATTCTGATATTTTTGCTGTATTCCAATCAAATTACTTTTAAATGTTTTAAAAAGCTCACTGATCTCTCTCTCATATTTTCTGAGTTACATATAAAACCAGATATATTACTCTCTAGTTTCTAAATATTTCCATGATATTTCCATCTCTAGTTATTGAAGAGAACACAAGTCATTAATTCCTTTAGTACTTTAAACTAAGAGAGAGATATTGTCTTTATATTTGTCTCAACACCAGGACAACTGGGAAACTGTATGCCATGCTGATTTAGCTGATGAAATTGTCACCAAGTATATGTATAACACTAATGGATATTTCCTTATTTAAGTAAATAATGCATCCTTTAAGAATGAAAATTACAAAACCTAACTTAGCAAAAATCCATGCAATCTTTGAGTTCTGAGGTTTAAACTCCTCTCTTTTCCTCTCAACAGCTTTCTCTCAGTTGTTCAATTGGTGTATGTGTATCATGCTGATCCTCTCCAGGAAAACCTTTGTGTAGAATCACTCTTGAGGGAATCATGCCAATGAGTTACAAAATCAACATTTTCCAAATATCCAAGAGTATTTTGGCTTTTTTGTTTGTTTGTTTTGTTTTGGTTCTTTTTCTGCAGATTCAAAAATAGCTGGTAAATGGCCAGTAATTTCACAAGGGTTGATAACATATTCAGTATTAAACAGACTATATGAATTAGGCAAGAAATACAAAGAATATATAGCAAGTGACAATGTACCAAAATAAGAGAACTTTGGAAGAACTACTTAATCACAGATGATCCTATACCCTTATTCCTCCCCCCAGGACAAAGTGTATTCTCCCAGACATCTGGCAGAAAGCCCAAAATCAAAGCACAGTACTGCATCAATACCTCTGACTTTAGAACCACAACTCCTACTCTTGCAGATTTCACTCAAAAATCTAGTTGCACTCACTAACCTTTCAGAAGTTATCCAAACTCCAGAGGTTTTATCAGCACTTAGAGAAAAATGGTTATTACTGAATACCACTGTTACCATGCCTTTTTGATGGTACTCAAACATTTCAGCAAACCATTTCTTTGTCAGCTCTTGACAAAGTAGCCAGCTGTAAGACAGTTCATGAAGATAATCTCTGAATGGACTGGAATGAAATCCCTTCATAAGATCTAGGAATCTAGGTTAGCAGCATCTAGGTTATAAAGAAAATCACCCTCAGTATCTGCCCTATGATGCCTAAAATCTAATTGTGTTTTCACTGAGGGAAGGGGTTTAATTCCTCTTTTTTTCCCTTGCACTTGGTTTAATGTGACTCAGATTTTAGGAATTTTGTAACTGTTTACTTTACATTCTCCTATTAGAATACTTGTCACTTAAAATTCATAATTCTTGCAATTGCCACTTTTATTCATACTTTTTACCACAGACTATCTCTAACAAAATTCTACTCGAGGCTTCTGTTTATAATCCATTCTCAAAATTAATATTACATTTTTGAAAGCCACTCTATTATGATCAAGTTACATTTGCTCTTGGTTGAATGGCATATACAATACTAAAGATACAAGAAACTGTAAAAATAAAATAAAAAAAACCAGAAGCATGTGGTTTTACATTAAAAAAATCAAATTAATTCCACTGCAATTTTTAAAATAAGAAAAGTTATAAAAGTTATGCTTATTCTCATTGAGGAATAACACAAGAAATCACAGGGATATTCAGAACTGTGAGACTAACAATCTGAATAAAAATTTTCTGCATAGTTATCACAAACACAAAGTTGTTACAAACAGTCCTCTCTCTTTCACCTTTCTTCCACTGTATCCCTGCCCTGAAAGAGACATCAACTCAAATGAAAATCCATAAAGAGAATATAGACCTGGAGTCACTCAAGTACACTTTACTCAAGAGTTGGATTTAAGCCAGCTTGAGTCTGGAAGCAATCTAAGCACGTTCATACAGTGTTGCATGCAGATTTATAAGCCCTGCCTCTCAATGTTGATGTTCCCCATGATGTTCACTAGAGGCTTTGCTACTGTTATTTATTTTATTTGGAATGCACTCAGATGCAATGGTGATGAGCTGCAGTACAAAACCCTGTGAGAGAGAGTGACAGAGTGTGAGACAGAGATGAGAATGAGAATAAAGGCATTTTTATTACATTCGTCTCAGTTTGAAATTCCTAATCCCGAAATTCTCTGAACAATGGTCTTAAACTACAGTCAGCAATTCAACAGGAACAGATTCCTCACATGAGCCTCTTGGTGTGTGGTGCCAAAAGGTCACAAACATTGAATACGATTTAAATGTGTAAGTTCAGACTCTGAAGAGAAACCACACATTCTGAAGTGGTGTGAGAAATGACCACGAGCCCTTTTAACACTAGTTTCTGTCACAAAGCAAATCTTCTCTAACACCAATTTCCTGATTATATTTCTCTATTCCACTAGTTAAAAGTGTAAAGGAGGAAACTGCATTCTCTTACAGCCTGAATATTCTCTGTTCTGCTATCAAGGGACCTTAACATATCCGGCTCTGAGCATCTAATTTTCTTCCCTTATTTGTGGATGTTGCAAAATTGAGACATAAATAATAATAATATATAATATATAATATATAATATATAATATATAATACATAATACATTATATATTATATATTATATATTATATATTATATATTATATAATATATATTATATATTATATATTATATATTATATATTAAAATTGTAATCTTATATGTATTATATATATTCTACATATTATATATATAATATATATTATATATTTTTGTAACTGCTTTCTTGATCTATTCCTTTCACACACATATATAAAGAATGTACTCCACACTTACATTCTGTTTCTCCATGTGCATAAAATTGCCACAAATAAAATAAGAGCCACCATTTATTCTTTGTATCAGATAAGAAAAAAGTTTTAAAGTATTTTATGGAGTGATAAAATAGAAACAAATTTTATAATTTATGGTTCACAGGATGCAACGATTGACATTATATAGAAATTTAATCAGTCTTGCAGAGCTCACAGACATATCACAGTAGGAGGTTCTTTTGACATTTCATGGAGAACTAGGCAAGATGAGGTACAATATGTGTGCATATTTCAGTATGTTATGTATTTTCTTAAGCTTTTATCCTTTCAGGAGTCACTGTCATTTTGAAGGAATCATTCCTTTAAAGAGTTCTAAATACATGAAAGACAAACTTCAATATTTGTTTTGAGCAAAACAGAGTTAGAAATACTTGCAGAGGCAGCCAATTCCTCCCTGATATGGACTTTGGAAAACGGAGACACTTCTTTAACACCTTTTCTATACCTTTTGAAATCTGTCAGGTGTACAGCACCTGGCTGTAGCCACATAATCAGGCTATAACCCTAATGTCATGTAGAGTTATGACTGGAAACATTTTGCAGCAAAGTCTATCAAGGGTGCAGGATGAAAAAGTCAGCTCAAAGCTTTACCCACCCACAACTACCTAATTTCTACATTCCAAGGAACAAAGCACAAGAGCCTGAAGAAGGGGCTACAAGACTTATTTTCATGCTAAATAATACTCTTATTAGCAGTATGCTGGTTTCTACAATGAACACAGAGTGCCACAATTTTACTTCATCCAGAAGTACTCCATTATTTTTGACTGAAACAACTTTGCCTCTGAAACAATTTTATATCAGAGTGCCATAATTACTTTTACAGCTATTTAGTAAACCTACTTACACACTATTATGATGTAAGTGCTTGTTGGACAAAACATCTGAAGCCTCAGATGCTTTATCATAAACTAGTGATTATGACTGTTTTTCAGAAATTCTCATTAGGAATGTAAGTAGCTACATAAACCTTTTGATAATGTTATCTGATACATTATTAAATGTTTTGCTGCTATTATCAAACTAATAACCTATTTTTTCTCATTCTCCACCATTTTTTCTCATACTCCAAATTTGTGTGTTGACAATATGCAACCCACAGTATTCACTTTTCTAATGGAATCAAATTCCATTTTCAAGGAGCTACCTCAAGAAACAAAGATAAATATAAAACACTGGAAATATCTCAGAAATATATATCTGGTCAGATAACCAGCCTAATACAATACTTTGCTATAATAATAGGTGACAATCTTTTTCGAGATTATGAAGTAGGAACAAGAATCACAGCCATAAATGACTTTGAGTAGAGCTTGATAAAACTTTTTAAAAGAACTTTTTTTCCCAGTAAAAATACGCTGCATTTATTTCTTTGTTTTACTTCAAATTAAAACTGTGTTTTCTTCAATTGCATGTATAAAATGTATCTACCTAGTAAAGAACCCAGCTGCAGTAAGCTAATGATTAAAGGCTGAGGCTGGGCTACCGCTGACTGATGGCTGGCTGAAGAAGTTTTAATTCCTATCTGCTCTGTTCTCAGAGACATCATGAGCCATGGATAGAGCCATGAATATTACAATAAACCCACAAACAAAAAAAACAAAACCAAAAATAGTGACGTGGTAAAATTCTGGGCTAAGTAATAGCAAAGACAGAGTTACTCTAGAGATTTCAAAAGTAAAGCTCTAGATTAATTCTGATATTCATGGATTAGATAATTTAGTCCTTTTAAATCCTGCCAAGAACTGTAAGATTATTTGATAGACAATCAAGACAATAAAATTCCAACATGGCCCCCATTTTTTTAACTTTTTTTTTTGGTTCAATATTATTAAAAATTTGACACCAAACAACCTATTTAAAAACACATAAACCAGTTAGAAGCACAAACCTAAGAAGTACTAAAACCAATAAAGGCTAATTTTTTTCAAGCTAAACTTTTTCAGGATAAGATATTAACTCATTTCAAAAGTTTTGTGGGGCCCATAAAAGTCCACCTCTGACTTCTGTAAACAATTTTTTAATATATCATTGTTAGACCTTGGAAGTTGCAATTTGGGTTTACATGCCAGCATTCGTCAACAAAGCACTAAACTTCATCTGGAGAAATAGAGCATGAAATCACTTTCTCACCCTGCTTCTGTGCATCATACCTAACAACACTGAAACTTAAAAAAACCCCACACCAATATTTAAGTGGTGTAAAAATAAGTTGTCAGATTATTTTCTCAACTCAATATCAAACCCAGAAGTATACACACTTCTGTTAACAGCTAGAAATCTGAACACTTCATTGCAACTGCTACATTACCTTTACCTTCTATTTTTCATAATTAAAAAAAAAAAGCTAAAAGAAACTCTAAAATGAGCATGTTTAAATTCTACACATCTGTGAGAGCATAGGATCAAATAGAAACAAATTTCAGCTGTCTCAAGATGAATAGCCACTTATTAGTGAGAAGCACTGTTCAACACTGAAGACCTAAATTTGAGTAAAAATACTATCTGGCTTCTGAGAAAAGAGGGCTAAGCAAAACTAACAGTCCTAAAAAATTCTTTAGGAGGTTCATGTAGGCTTCCAAAATATGTACACAGTACTATTCCTCTTTCTACAACTTTAACATCAGCAGGGCTTCATCAATCTAGCCATCTTTCACTTCATTCAGAACCTCGTTTGTGATGTGGCACAGCATAAGTGAAAAAATGATGAAAATGGGCTGTATACAAGGCAGTATTTTGATTTAGGAAGAGAATTATTCATAAGGTGTTTGGTTTAAGACATCAGATATACAATTACAATAAAAAATTAATGTTCTGGACCAACTTGCTTACGCTGTTGAAGGACTATTTCAGGTTTTTTATTTACCAACATTCTGGAACTCATCGATCTCCATTAGCTGATCTGGCAAGATGCAGGTATACCAAGAGAAAGCCTATCTTAGTTTATTCCTTTATGTGAACATTACAATGCATAAAATGATCACCCTTCAATCCTTTGTTGCTTCTCCTTCTTATTCAGGATTTCCAATCAACTCCATCTGGTTCAGGGAAAAAAAAAACCACTCAAACCCCAAAATTATCAAAAAAACACACAAAAAAGCCCCAGCAACAGCAAAACCTAACCACTGAAGAAACCTAACCAAAGAAATCTAGGACACTTAAAAGAGATCTAGGGTCTACTTACTATAGAAGCCACTAAAAGGCTTTCACAATTCTGGAAGATTTTTCATGCAAGCAAAGATCCCAAATGAAGTCTCCTATCACCCGATTAAAAGGTGACTTAAAAGTCGCACTTAAAAGTACAAATTTAAATTAAAGTTTCTTAATTTGTTGATGCTTATTCAGGCTTTCTTTGGCTAGCACAGTTGAAAAGAAAGATTTATCAGTCAAACAGCTCTGTTCTTGTCTTCTTTCTGTTCAAGTATCCTCTGTCTGGTCTTTTTCCTTTAATCCTTTGCTTATTCTGTTACTCCCTCTATATTTTTTTGAAATTATTTTAGGAAAAAAAAGGAGAAAATAGGTTTTAATCTCCAATCCATGTTTCCCTAAAGTTAAAGGGAAACTATTGTCAAAAAGGGATAGAGACTGGATACTGTGGTTAGCTGAAAATTCTTGTGATCTGCTCCAGAGATGGAGTCATAATTGTTATTGCTTCTTGCCTGGAAGAAAGGTATAAAATTGTGGATCTTCCCTGATGCCTCCTGCATCCTTAAACAGACTGCTTTAGTCACCAAGGTTTGCAGGCTGGACCCATCCTGAACCTTTAATTCATGTTTAAAGAGAAAAGCTCTCGCACAATTGTAAACACAGCTAACATTTTTGTGGGGATTTTGAAGTTAAAGTGTTCACACATTGCTTCAAATCCCTAATGTAACTTGAACTTATAAATTTTGAAGGAGATGAAAAGATAAACAGAGGAGGAGTTAATAATACAAAATTCAGGCTCTTTGCATTGGATCATTAAGCACAATTAGTTGCAGCACCCTTGTTACAAGGCAATAAGAGTAAGCACTTCAGATGTAATAAAAGGCAGTACATCACTGATAACCAATCTATATTCAGCTTACTACCACCTGTAAATGCAGGCAATATGTTTCTTTTAAAGAGGCTTGGAAAGTGGTTCCCAGGATACCTTTAGGGAACATGTACTTTTTGAATTAATTAATCACTGCATGTCATCACTGCTCCACTCCACCGCATATGAAATAGCACTTCTCTGGCACTTGAAAATCCTAGTCAGAAGGAGGTTCAAGTAAAACAGTTTAAGATAAATATAACTTCAGTGCAAGAAAGATTAGCAGGAGTTAATTCCAAATGGAAATAGGGAAACTATCACTTCAGCTTTTATATTGTAGATGAGTTTCCTTCATTATTTGCATTATTTTCATGCAGATCAGCTTAGAAGATTTTCCTTTTTTTTTTTTTTTTTCCTTTTAGTAATATATTGAGTGAATGCTCTTCCATGGAGGTGATCTTGGCAGACACATATTTCAGGAATAAAGGCTTTTAAAGTTCTCTACCAATGTACATTGGCCCTAAGATCCTGGCCAATACAGCGTTTTATAGTGAAGACAACATTTTTCCAAATAGGGGCCTTTTTGTGTCATATGTACAAATAGAGGTAGGATACTAAAGTATGAATTTTCACTAGTGACCCTAAGGCAGAATGTGAACCAAGGTCTCCAGAGGGGAAAGGCTAATGCACTAAGCTACTGCACCACCAAGTCCCCTTCACTTTCCAATTATCACAGAACCTCTCCTACTGCTGTGACATTCTCCTTGCCACATAGGTCAAAAAGTGAGCTACTGTCAAAAGTGATTAATCTATCAGCTGGCTCAGGAATTCCATAGAATAAAATAAGTGGTGTTGTCCCAAGCACAGTTGCAATACTACAGATTTACTTTCAGGCTTTTTACATCTGAAATCATGACTGTTTTCTCATGCATATCAATCATGTCATATCAGACTTAGAGACATCTTGTATGAGGGAAAAACCTCCATGGTATCTCTTTCATAATTAAATTCAGGTTTATAGGTCCTACAAACCAAAGACCTTTGCTGAAATCCCTTTATTGCTAATGCATAAGATGATGTATGAGAGATCTGTTTCTTAATATGTAGCCACATTATAAATGTGATCCAAATGTATTTTTGGGCTTTTTCCTAGCTCACTTTTTAGTTATAAAAAAGTAAGCTACTTATGAACTCAGAAAAGCAACATATACTTAAAACTCAAAAGCTCATTATAGGTTTTTTCCTCCCTAACTTTCCTATATCTTTTCCTATATTCTATATCATAAAAATAAGTTTCAAGTGACCCTCTTCCATGATTCACAGGACTAGCTTACTTGTATAAAAATCCTCAACATACATGCCCTGATTAAAATCATATTTTCACACTTAACAGATTCATTCTAATGTTGAAAAGTCATTTTCTCAAATACTGTTTCAATTATGTGATATTTCTCATCCTTAGAGCATTTAATAATTTAGTGCTATGGATTAAACTTTGTACTTTGTACTTAGGTGGTTTCACGTGGTTTCAACCTGTAAACCCTTTTTGCTTCATTTTTAAGGTTATTGGCTTTATTTTCTCTGAAAGTGTCACACAAGCTTACTAAAGATGCTACATATTTATGAAGCTCTTGGCCTCAATGGTATGAATCAGTGAGTACAAAATTAGTTGTTTAATAGATTAGCCAAAGTCTTAATTTTATACCAACAGTTAGTTGCAGTAATTTTGGTGTCTAAAAGCTTTCCTTTATCCTAAACTTACAGACACCTTCCAGCCTCCCTTCAAGGAAACAAACAAATAAACAAAACCAACCAAACAAACAAAACCCCAGTCACAGCACAAAACTTGCACAGTTTAACTTTAGTACTTTAATACAATTGCTCATTCTGATTTCTTCTGTAAATAAGGTCTGTAAGTCAGGATCCTGCACCAAAAATTTGCCTCCAACTTCAAAATTTCCACACAGGGCTCTGCCAGCAACATTGATCCTACTGCAGTGGTATCACTGCTGTGTCATCACTGCCCTGCCAATCCTTTGCACTTGCTTCATGCAGACTTAGTGGGTATATAATAACTGTTATAAAAATACTAATTTGTCTTTTTTTCCCTGAATACATCTTCAAAACAAGTTCTGTAAATTTGCTGGGTATTGACCAAACAGACGTTTTACATTTTTACATTTATATCTGTTCTTCAGACATCAACTAATGAGCTGTTGCTAAAAGAAAGCACCCAGCGGAATCACAGAACCATTGATTGGCCTGGGTTTGAAAGGACTCTAAAGATCATCCAATTGCAACCCCTCTGCCATGGGCAGGGACACCTTCCACTCATATTATGTAATGTTGATATATCAATCTTTAAATTACAGTATTTTTAAGGAAATTTTAATTTTATGTATTACATGTTGTTTACAACCAAGACTGCACTGCAAAACTGATTCACAACAAAAATATAAAGAATCATTTTTTAGAGTAAAATAACATAGCAAATCCATCACATTTTGCTTTAAAATATCTAACAGTAATGTTTTGGTCTGAAAAACATGCTGTAATTAGCTAGAACTACATAGTAAAATAACTTCTTAAAGAAGTTCCAAAAAGCTACTTTTTTTTTAATCAGCTGAAATATGTAGATAATATGTTGTTTTGATTGCCTATAATATTTAGCCTTCATCAGCTGCACAGAGACTTGCTGTGATTTAAAATCCCTAAAATTTCAGCTAACAACACGGCATTTCTTTGGGAAAAGGAAAACATTTTAAAATAGCAATTACCACCGTAATTGCAAACAGCTGAAAGTTTTTGAATTCTTGATATTCTGATTCTAGGCTTGATTTGCAGCATCCTTCTTGATTGCATTCCTCTGTAAATCCTCTGTTGATGTTCAGGGTTTGTTGTGGGGTTTTTGTTTGTTTGTCTTGTTGGGTTTGTCGTTGTGTTTTGGTTTTTTTTGTTTGGTTTGGTTTTTGTATTAACAACACTGGCAGAAACTCTCATCCAAAAACTAGGGAAAGAGTAAGTGAAGTGAATAAGGAAGGATGAAGGCAATTAAAGGATTAAAGGAATTAAAAATATTCCATCTTTTTTAAAAATGCTTGTAGAATATATTCCAAAGCAATTTTAAAGAAGTTACCAAATTATCTTTTAGTGGGAATGAAAATATCAATAATTTTCCTAATAGATTCCTTTTAACTGCTATTCTTTATTTAATTTCGCTTCAGAAGTGAAACCAAACAAAACTGCCTCACCAGCTCCAGCTTCCTCCTCTCTGCTTCTAATCCAAAGGAAGGCAGCTCTTCCTCAGGCTGAATTGCCATAGTCTTAAATGCATACTGCATATCCATAACTTTCCCTTGATCAAGTTATTGGAAAATCCAATTGCTTGGTACCATCAATTGCATTGATAAGAACCATAGTAGTTACCATTAGCAGAAAGAGATCTGTGAAAGGTTTCATGGTATTTTGAAAGGACTTCGGTGTCACTAATGGGATGCAGTTTGGAAAGCCCTTTCATATTTGACAGTACTTTATGCATTTGTATTTTTATTTCTCAAAGAGGGTAACTACTTATGGAGTAGTGTATGCTGATTTAGCAAGAAAAACAACTGACTATTCCCAGTGTCCATAATACAGATTTAAAAGTAATATCAATATATATGGAGAGAGTATACACTATCTTGGACAATATTTCTGTATTTAATAACCATGAAGAGACTGAGGAAAATCATAGAATGACTAAGGGCATGTCAGAGACATAGATAGAAGTATTTTGGGATGCACAGTCTGATGAGTCATCTTTATGACTGGTCAAATTCTAAAAAAATTCCTTTCACTCTCTTTTTTAGACTATTATTTAAGCACATCCACATTTTTATATACTTGCTCTTCAGACACTGTAGGATTGTCTAAAGGAATAAGACTAAAATGGCATCTTTCAGAAAGTGAAGTTTCAGTGTCAATATCTTAAATATATTCCTCTTTTTTTGTAAAGATTCATGTAAGTGCAATCCAAAAGTTGAAAAAACTATTTTAATTGCCTCACCTTTAGATTTGTAGCTGCATGTGACAGATCGAAAATTATTTCTTTGTTTACCCTTACCTGCAATGACAGGAACTTATAGTTTTTATAAGTCTGCATTGGTAAATTTGAACACAGTTTTGCTCTTTATAACATTTTGTAACTGCTTTTAGTATTCATCCAAAAACCATTAATAAAAACCAAAAAGACAGAGAATATCCCACCTGTTTTGAAAGTAAGGCCATTACAAGACAGGTTTGGTAATTATTATCTTCAGGGTTAAGAAATTTACTGAGCATATGGCATTTTACATTTATTTAATTACAAGTAGACTTAATTGGTTAGTTTACTTATGCATTTACTAATATTTGCTCTTGTTAAAAAAAAATCAAAACATTAAGGGCTAGAAGTAGAGCACAATAAAAATACATTATTTGAAAGGAGAAAACATATTAAAATCCTAGTAATGGGTGCTTCTTACTATTATGAATATTTCTAAAAATTCAAAGGAGCAGCCTAAAAGGCTTAAATGGTTTACCAGCTGGTAGTGGATGTTTATGAAAGGAATTTCATGAATTATACATTTTCTAAACTGTTGCTCTTAAATGTCTGAAAATAGGTATTTTAAAATTGGACTGCTGTAAAATGCCCAGAACACAGGTCCTTAGTGGACTGTGTGACCCCACCCCCCAATAAATTTATGTTGTAAGAAATAATACATAATTCACCAAAAGTTGGAAAAAAACTCCTTCAGATATTCCTAAATTCATTGGGATTTATATAAAAGAGGCAACCTTTCCTAAAAAGAGATCATGCATTTGTACCAGTTTCATCAGTTGCAAAATAATGAAACAGAAGTAATAAGAGTACAGTTGAGGATCACTAAATTCTAAATGTTTTCATGATCAGATCAGTACTTGCCTTTTTTGGTGAAATAATAATGAAGTGTTTTATTTTTTTTCCAAGGAACATTTCCAGAGAATCCCAAATAAGATTTTCTTATGCTTTACTCTTTTGTAAAAGGTTTCTAATGCATGCTGGAATCATACATGATTTACTTCTTTTAGTCTCCTGTATCTATCTAGTTTTCAATAGTTTCCTCTTTTGTTTTCATGATTCTACATAGGTTTCTTTTATTTTATATGAGTATACAGTATCTAGTAAAATGGGATCCAGATGGTAATGAATTTTTCATACTAGATAATAAAAAATAATATAATAACACCAGTAGCCGACAGAGCCCTCAGTCTAAACTGTTAATTCCTCTTTTCCTTCAAAAAGGTGCTTGTATCAACTTTAATGTTTAATGTGAGAGATGCATTTTGTTAGTTAATGCCCTCTGTGGACAACTATATACAATTAATTCACCACACAATTACAAAACTGGGAAATTTTCCAGCTCCTTCACCTGCAGACCACACTATTGCCACAGTCCTCTTGGCTCTCTTCAAGAAGATCTTGGTAACACCTTGCATGTGCATTAAAGTAACTGAAATCCTTTACCTTTAATAACATCCAATCTGCCTGTCAAATCAAATTATTGTCTCAGAGACAAGTCATAAAGACAGCTTGAACACACTGTGAGTCAGGAGTAATAATTGATCTCTTGAATATTTTTCCCTTGCTATGAACTTGGTGTTTCAAATTAGCATATCCCAACTATACTTTAGAAAGATCAGACACTTCCACTTCAAAGCCTGGTGACTGCAATGTAGTCACTGTTATAAGGAAGACCAGTTCATATCCACTCCCTCAGAATTCCTCACCAATACACTTTATTAATGTGATTAAATCACATGCTTTGTGAGGCAAATGTGTAGGTGAATTTGTATTTAGGTTAGTAAGAGTTTGGATGCGGTCACATACTTTCCTTCAAATAGTCCCCATAAGAAATATTCACTTTTGACCTTACCAAAAAACTTCCTTCTGTTTTCATGATGGAAATTGTCATTCAGTTTTAAAACTTCTTCTATGAGATACCACAGATATTCAAAAAAAGGAAATACCATGTCTAAGCTTCTGAAAAGATATTAGTCCCTATGTACTTTTTTCATGGTTTCTTCCAGAAGTTGTTGTTTTTCTTGAAATTCTTAAGCAGTTCATAATGTGATTCGTAATTTTCTTCTATAAATTGCATGTCTTCTTGGACATGATTGTGAAAGACATAGAAATTAGTTTTTATTACTGAGCTGTTCCTTTCCATCATAGAAGGAGAAAGAGACATTGTTGGCCAAAAGTCAACATTAGAAACTGTTTAAATGTGAACCTTATAGGAAGGAAAAAGCTTGCTGGCAGGTTTCTTTAAAAAAGATCTTCCTAGGTAAATTATTTCTTTGCTGGTCTTTTGCATCGAATAGTGTAGGTTCCAAACAGCCTCCCTGAAAATTCAGTCCCGTCCTTCCCTGGCAAAATTGAGTCAAAAATAATTTTTTTTTAATAGATAAGAATAAGATCAACCCTAAAAATGCCATGAAATCAAGAGCATTTGAGAGCATAGCTACAATGAAGTTTGACTTTCTTTAGGCAGACTTAAAAAATCAAATTAGAAAATTAATTTTTCTACAGAAATAACAAAAGGTTCACTCTTCTCTTTATATCCTCTAATGGGCACAACAGAGCACTCACAAGTAAAGTAGTCAAGATTGCTCTCATGATAAATAAAAAAGTAACTTAAAGTGATAATTTATATCAACACGCATCTTTAGATAAAATAAGAAGGAAAGAGTAAGATTAACAAATCAAGTGAGGCATCTGAAGTGGGACTTGGATCAAACAGTGGTATGTAATGTGAAGACATAAAAATATATACATAAACACATAAGCTTTTATTACCAATACCCTTAAATTGCCTAGGTTCCTTTTTCCATGCACGTCTAAAGCTACAGCAGACCAACCAAGGTGAGTACTTTTTACCTAAACCTGACTTCAATTCCCAGACTAAAAAGTTCTCCTTTTCACTGGAGCACACAAGTTCCCTTACCAGACATTTCACAAGGAGCCCTGGCACCTGACCTACTGTGAGAGATTCCCAAAGTTCTCCATGTATCAAACTTTCAGTATGCAACGTGGAGACTCACATGGTCTAAGTGTTTTCACAGCTCCAACGCCCTGAATAAACTCTTACACCCATGTATTCCAAACCCTAAAAGATTTCAACACAGCAACTATGGGAAATTCTCTTTTAAGCAGCAAAATGTGAGTTATAGCATTGGCATTTCAGCCATCAATACTAAGCACTAATTTCAATTTTTATTTTTGTGCTATTATCAACATATCCTTTAGTCATAGACAATAAAAATACATTTAGGCTTAATGGGAACATCATATTTACAGGATGTGAATTAACTATTGAGAAAAAAAATACTGCTGACAGAATTCCCCAACACTCACCATCACAAAAGGCATGATCAACATATGCAAACAAGGTGAAACAATTCCACATTGCTAATATGGAACTAGTTTATCCCACAAATACACAGTGTCCCCTGCTGTGATGAAAGGAATATTGTCCCACACATTGAAGTTGTGCTGAACAAAGAAAGAGGTTTTAAGAAAAGACCCAATTTTTATAAAAAGAACAATCCTTACAGCTCAAATGAGTACCAAGAAAAGAAATAGAACCTTGATATTTAAATGCACCGTCAATTTGATAATGAGAAAAAAAATGCATAAGAAGGAATCAGTATCATATACTGAAAATTATATTATTTGCTGATGAAAGTAACCATCATAACTCAAACAATCAAGATTTTCATAATCATATTCAGTCATTTCACAATACACAAATCTGCAACTTGTACAAGTGTGTACCCCTGCCATATAAACAGAAACCACTTCAGCTGCTTACTGAATTAAAGTCTCATGTAAACACTAAAATACACTGCTTAAGGAGACAAGTTGAAAGACCAGCTGATAGTGTACATCAAGAAAACATCGCAAGGAAATGGGGTAGACAGGAAAAAATAATTTTAAATTTCAAAATACCATCCTATTGAAATAACCAGGGAAAAAAAAGATAAACTATAAAAATTTTAGATACATGTAGTCAGTAAATTGAAAACACTCAAAATATTTTTAGATTGATTTGCTATTTTTAGTACAAATTAGAAAATTATTATGACAAGAAGGTTTATTTAAAGCCACACTTTAAAAAATCCACTTTTCAAACTTTCAGTTATCTAATTGCAAAAATGTCAAGAATTAATTTTCAAACTAAAGTAGGGGACTTCTTCTGTCGACCCATGACTAATGCCACTTCTAATTTCAAAGCATGAATTATTTCTATTGAAAAATAATTTTGATGGAGAATTTCAATTCAAGTTCTACCATCAGCTCTTCTGAGGCTGAGAACAAATTTTAATTGTAAAGCTCAATGTGTTTGCACTGTCTTTCCTTAAAAAATATTCATTTTCAGAGAATAAAAAATAAAAATACTAAGCCATAAAAATCAACCAACAATACTTTTCAATTGAAAAAATACTTGTTTCATGCATTGGTTTTTTTCCTAGTTCAATTTAGAAAAAAAAATTAAAAATCAGTATATTTATCACCTCTGCAGAAATTCCAGTCTGCTAATTTGTGCAAACTAAGCCAATTGAAAGCATCCAGCTCAGGTTTTTCAGCTTATTTATGCCTGAATTTTTCTTTTTTACCTTGTTTCTTCCTATTCTCTGCAACATTGCAGGTCTTTAGAAGAAAACAGTGTTCAGAAAAAGGTGGAGAACATGCTCACTATTACATTCATTCATTATTACATATTGTGATCATTCATTATTACACATTGTGATCATTCATTATTACACATTGTGATATCTATCAAGCTTAAGAAACAAAATAGCAAGAAATTTAACTTCAAACTAGCCTTGAGAACATAATAATCTAATTAACTAATTGAAGATATTGCACACAGTTGTTCAAGAGGTTCAAGTAGTTAGAAAAGCATGACACATTGGAAACAACAGCAGCATCCATCCTTATCCTGGAGTTTGTGTTACTATTATACATTTCCAGGAACACACAGCTTTGCCAGTTCTGACAGTCATAGCTGATTCTTGGGTCTGCCTCAGCAAAACCATGGTATCCATGAGTAACCTTCTCCCAAGTTCCCTGCAAGGGTCTGCTTCTTGCTCCCTGGTGACACCAGTGGTGGCCTCATTGCCTTGGCGTCTGACTGCTCAGGCAGCACTTGCTGCTCTAGCAGCTGCTCCTGTCTCCTTAGGGAACCTTGGGAAGAGTATATTGATTCAGCTAATTTATTTTAGGATAGCAAACAATTTTAATGGAGGAAAGATTAGTCATGATATTCATGCTCAGTCTGACTGGGGAATGGATTAAGGCCCCAGTATCAAAAAGAGACTGCTTTCAAGAAAACCTTTTTTAAATGGCATGACCCAAATTCTCTATTCAAAAAGTGTGGATGACAAGGCTCTCCCTTTGCATGAGCAATGATTTCATTGCACCATCACTAACATCTCTGTTTTCGTATGATCAAGAAAAGGAGACATTTCCAGCTTTAGAATACAACATATACTAATTGCAGGAAGACTAAACCAATAGCTTTCTTTTAATAACTGATAGGCTTGAGGAAATATCCATCTGAATTTTAGCAAGGTATTTCATGAAACAACACGTAAAAAGGTTAGTTAAAGTTGAAAACACTTAGGCAAGCAGTGAAATTGAAAATGGATAAGGATTGGCTAAAGAAGAAATGACAATAAGTTGCTCTGAAACATAAAACATCAGACTGACAGTTAGCAATCCAGATGCAATTTTTTGGCACAAGAGTTATTTATAAATTGGAAATGAGAAAAATAGATTGGAAAAGTAAATCAGTTTCTATAAGAAAGTCCAAGAGAAGCTTTCTATCAGAAAAAGCAAAAAATTTCTAAGATGGAACTTATTTTAAGTCTGTTCTTTTACCCATCAGTTTATCACCACATTCTGAATGTAGCCCATGCTTTCTTAAGACTTGTTTACCCCTAAATTACCTTATTTGAATTCCTCAAACTAATACTCTTAAAACTTATCACTCACTATCCATTGTAATAAGGTCCCTCACTCACAAAAGTCCATTTAAGCCATTTTCAGTGAAAAAGTAATAAAAGCATTCCTTCGGGTTCTGTAGGTTTACTGTTGTGTCTTTTCTCCTCTCATTCTTATTAGTTATCTTTCTTGATTTTTCATCATTTCCTCCAGCTTTGATGTTTTTTTCCTAATACTTATTCATATTTGTTAACATCCTTAGCAAATATGAGGAATGTCAAGCACAATGATCCTTTTACATTACCTGCCAGATTCATAGTTCAACTTTGCTTTTTTAAAAATATTAACACTGCAGATTTGGGAGAAACTAAATAAATCAGAAATATATATAAGCCTTTTTCCTATGTCCTCACCAACCTGAAAAAAAATTTAAAATGCACTAAAAATGTAGTGGAGCACAAAATTAGAGGGTAAATATTCTGGTATTGTACTCTCCATTTGCATATTCTGGGTTTATCTGAAGTTCATCATGCCTATTTCTGGACTTACTGTATATGAGTAAGACATGCATAATCAACCCTTAAACCAAATTTCTTTCCTGCTCCGTGGGCAGGTGTTCAGTAGGCAGCTGTTCAGCATGTGAACTAAAAATTAAAAAATATCCTTACCTTTTAGGTGAATCTGTGATAAGGCTTCGCTCTGCTGGAAATTGCTCTCATAGACATCATGCACAAGCCTTACAGGCTAAGAGACCAGTACCTAATAAAAAATTCAAAGTCACTGCACGTAATAGGTAATGAAGTGCTGGTTCTAGGCAGCAGCACAGGAACTTCAGGTGTTTGCTTAATATTCACTAAGCATATTCGGAAATAGTCCATGCACATTTTCAAAAATTTCTTTCACATAATGCCTCACTTTTTTTGATCCTATAAAAGACATTTGTTCAATAATATCCACTAAGTAGCTGGGCCTGGGGAAAAGGTATCATTTGCACAGAAGTATTAGAAAGACATTTAGTAGAAAATGACGTATCTTTGAATGCAGCATTCCAGAATACTATAAGGCAAAGTGAATTAATGTTTGCATTACTTACATTTTGTTTGCAAAAGAGAATTTGAATTATTAATTTAAGCATATTTAAAGCCTAACCACTGCAGATAAGCACATGAAGAGGTTAACAGGCAATGATCATATACACACATTAAAAAATGGAGTGTAGTTAGTGAGCTTCTGAAATAGAAAAATAAGACACAAATAAAATAAAATAAAATATATCTTTGGTTTTACAAACTATTTTTTTCTTTTTTTTACATTTCTGTTCTCTTAATTTTCACCATGTTTTTCCACCCAGATATTACATACTGTAAATTTCTAATGGATGGGTAAGTACAGAAAAATTAAAATACAGGTGAAGAAAGAAATTATATCATAGGAAAACTAGTAGTATGGAAGAAACTGGGCTGTACTGAGGTTCCCATCTCTCAAAACCAATACAATCTAGATGTATGGCTCAAAATTTTAAAGGTCTTTAAAAATATCATTCACTTCTATAAAAATATACATTGGTTTGTTTACAGAAAGAGGTCTTTATATAAAATAGCTCCCTGAAAAAATGATTTCAAAATAGTGAAAAAAGAAAAATCTAGGTGAGTAGGCTGAATGTGTCATTCTAACTCCATGAGAGCAGTCTTTTCCTTGGTAAGAAGCCCTCTAGCACTGGTAAGTCTGCTTTGCAGTCCGTGAGCAGTGTGGTTCGACATAGCCTTAAAAATATCTTTAGGACAATGTATAGTGCACACCTCCTTTCCTCATAACCCATACTAAGATATATGTATACTTTGGTGTAATTCTGTCCCCCTTCCACAAAATTCGGAGATCCGGAAACTATTTGCTTCCTCCCAGAACACAATGAACCTTCTTGCTGCTGCCTTATGCTCTTGTATAAGCAAGAAATTTTAAGGAACATGCATGTGTGTCCTTGTGGATGTGTCCCAGTGAACCTCAAAGGAGTAAAAACTTCATAGCAAAGGAAGAAAAAATTAGAATTTATTTGGCTTAACAATATTTGGGCAACAGAAGGACTGATCTTAAACTCTTGGATTGTTTTCCAATGTCAAGTGTTATTTCTCACTTTTTCTCAAGGGATAATGAAAGAATTGCCTCTTTTCTTGAGAGGCAGAACCTTGAAAGACAGCTAATGACCATTCTGATGCAAGATCATAATACCACAAACTCTGAAATCTTAATATGTGAGTTAAGCAATAATTTCAGGGATGTGGATCTTGAAAAATGGTTATATTCCCCATCTTACTGGGACACCTTTCAGTTCTAAGACAAACCTGATGTTCACACAGGTAAGACTCATACAGAAGAAATGCCATAAGAGAGAAAAACAGGAGAAAATGCAGCATATCCATCAACAATCAAACATGGGCCAGGCACAAGAAATATACCCAAGCCAGTTCAAATACAGGTAGAGCACTATTGTAAGTCTATTTTTGCATGCCCGTTTAAATTCTGTAAGCCTCCATAAATGCAGTTATCATTACCATTGTTGCCTTATCATTCTCAGTGATTGCTCTCTTTCAGTCAAGTACAAAGGCAGGCTGAATATAAATGTTTTGTCATAAAACTGCTATTCAAACAATAAAAAGGGTTATAATAGTACTAAAAAAATCACCCCCAGGGCTGCAGCACAGACTGGTAGTATGCATATTCAGGCAGCACAAAGCAGTTCTAGTCACATACTTCTACCCATAGGAACCCTTCCACTGAATCTCTACTTAATATCAGTGTGCTCCCAGAAATGATCCAGATATTACCAGGTAGTCAAGATACAGGGAACATTTTGGAATGTCATTCAATTAGAGGAGCACAATTTATTAATACTGTGAATTTATGTTGAATTCAGCAAATAACAAAAAAAAAAATTAGTTAAAGTCTTTAATTTTTAAGAAGAAAAATGCTTCAATTATGTTTTCTGCTTTTATCCAAAACTGTTTTTGTTGGTCCCAGATCTAGCCACGTAGTGCCACCCAGGGGCCAACTGCAACACGCTTCAACACTGCCATCTTGCCAAATAGCCTCAAAAAAGCATTATGCAATACACCCCAGACCGTCTTCTGCACAGGCATGAGTATTCTTTTTAAAATGTCTTAGATGTTATAATATCTTTTTTTTTCCTCTTTCTTTTTGTAGCATAGAGACAAGAGAGGTAGGGTCAGGTCAGGCAAGGAAGGGTGAAAGAATATGTAACAAGTTAGGGACCACCAAAACAGATTAATTACTCCCATAGAGTGACCGGATGGATATCTGATCAAGAAGAAAAAACAAAAAAGGGGGAAAAAAAAAAGAAAAAAGAAAAAAAAGAAAAAAACCCCACAGGTAGAATTTAAAGCAAAAGGTTTATCAGCACCAAAAGCCCACTGCCCTGGGTAAATGTGCTTCCTTGCAACAATAAAGACAAATAAAGTACTAAAAAAGGATAAAGCAGGAGATTACAGACCTAGCTGTGGTTTGATAAATGGCACTCTACTCCTCTCTGCTTATTGTGTACTTCATACCTCGCTCTTGAATATGGAAGAGAATTTTATTAAAGATTTAGCCACGGTGGTGGTGGTGACTGGCTCACAGTAATTTTCCTACAAAGTAGTTTAATCTATCACAGGGCAGACAGTGCACCTTCTTACCATGTATCATATCTGTCTATTGAGTAAGTGCTATCCAAATCCAATTTCTTTTCATTTTTGGAACCTGTGATGCATATTCAAGATACATTTTCTTTTTGTCTGTAGCCTAAATTAGGTGCTTTATAAAGAAAAAATAAAAAAGAGGAAAAAAAAGTGAAGTAATAAAAAAGACTGGACATTTTCTTTTTTTTCCCCGAAGATTCACTACAGTGGTAATGATGCAAAACAGTGGGCCTGTATGGTTGGCTGTCACTGCACTCATGACACTGTCCGTGCACCGCCCCACCTCCAAATTCTGGCCCCAGCTCTTACAGGTGAAACTTATAAAATCACTGCAATAAAGCCCTAAATTGCTATGATATTTCACAGTTCATTTTCTATATTTAATTAAAATAATGATCAAAATTGTTGTGCTTTTTTTTTACTTGAGCAATCTAAGGCTGGAAAAGTTGTTGGTTTAAGCAATCAAAAATGGAGTCTAAGCATTTAGAAATTAAGATTTTCTTTTCCCACAACCAAACCTAAGATAAGAGTTCTAAGAGTTTCTTCATTTTAATTGTAAATGACTCTGTAGGATTCACCAAGAATCTAAGAAATTAAGTACTTCTAATAATTTCTCATTTCTGACAAGTATTTTCTCCCAGTCTGTGGCTTTTGGTTTGGGGACTGGGGGATTTTTCCATTTCCAAACTTCTGTGTGTCTACTGAGCATGTTTGTCAAACCAAGACAGAAATTAAAGGGATCTAATCCAAAACTGTTACATCTAAACACATTTCTTTTGGAAACTGCTGTTAGTATAGAATATAGTTCTCCAGATCTGAGCATGAAGCACATCCAAGCATAAAATACACAGGTGGTTCAACACTTCAGGGGCAACTAAAGATGACGGAGCTGTTCCTTTGTGATTTGTATCCTCTGTGTATTACAGTCTGATTGATTCCCTTTGTTAAACAACTACATAAGATCAGTGTATGTATTCCAAGGTGATAATCAGAACATTAAATCTAATAATATGTTTGAATTTATGCCTGCTACAATATGGGTGATTATCAGATGTTAAATTTACTATAACTGACTTATAAATATGACTTATATATACTGACATATAATGACTGGATTTCACCTAGAGTAACTTCGAAAGGGCAGTCTCAGAAATGGCAGTCTTAGTCCAAAACTAGCTTCAAATCTATTCCAGCTTTGGTCCCATGGAAGAATCTTTACAAGTTGTATCAACAAGAATCTTTCTTTCAACTTGATCTTCAACATCTCTGACATATACACCAGGCTGAAACAGATATCTCTAACATGTTTTTTTGCATGATACCCATGAATACTATATTTTTCCCTTGGACTTTCTGGTTCTAATCTCTGTCTTCTTATCACCATATTTTTCTTTCATTATTTGAGCAGCACTATCCTAGTGCCTATAAACATAGTCCCATTCAGGCCTGACACCTCAACAACAACAGAGAGTACAAAGAATGATGTCAATGTACTCAATAGTACTGATTTTCATTAATCTCTACAAAAAGTGTGCATGACTAAAAATTTCTATCTATATTTCACCCTAGACAAGGCTACTGAAAAATCAAGTTAGGTTAGTGTACTCTTGAGTTTGCGGAGATCTCACTACTTTGAAGCAATTGTTTCCAAAGTTTCTCCCATCAGGTCCCTACCTCTACAGGGACCAGACTGAAGTCAGAGATTAATTTAAAGAGTTGCCAAAATTTTAATTTTAGCATGGGAATTCTTCCCAGATTCCATTAGGATTTTTTTTTATTGAACAATACACATTTAGCATATACTTTGAATGAAAAAGTACAACCTCTCTTCTCTACTATTTTAGTTTTTCCTGTAGTGTTAATGTTACAGAATCTCATTACTGCTTTTGCTCAGACATAAATCACTCTATGTCCTGCTTCTTCCAAGCTGACAGTTAGTCACTTTTGACTGCATTTTCCACTACTGATTCTCTGAAGGGCGTTCTCTGAATAGCACTCAGGTAGTGATGTCCTGTGAGAGCCTGAAAATATTGAAATTTAAAAACTTAAAATCTATGCAGTTTCATTCATACAATTTTTTTCTCAAAAAGCAGACTTTTCCTGTACTTTTTATCTTTACGAGTGTTACAACTGTGGTGCTTCCTTTGGTCTGCAAATGCTGCTCTGCCTAACATATTTTTTCCAGCACTGCAGACCCTCTACTGTACTCACAGCATCAAGGTACTGCCTACACTCTTCTGAGCATCTTCCTGGTCTCACTCAGGAAAATAAAATTTAAAGATTTAAAATCTGGATTAGTCAGCAACTTTCCAAAGTCTTCTGTCAAAGGTCCCAGACCTTTTAGGGTCCCAGAGAAAGCTCCACTCAGTTAGCTCCCCGCACATGCAATATTTAAGCTTGCCTTTAAATAACTCCCAAACACTTTAGACTTAGAAAATGCTTAGAAAAAGCATGTGGTTTATATTTATATGGAATTGAATATACTCTTTGAATGTCTCTAATTCAGCTAGTTTTTTTAGCTCATTTAAGTGAGAACAACTGAAAACATCGTGACTGTCATCCTATCAAAAGAAGTAACACCACCACTTAATGTCTTTATTCTAAGATAGCTATTTTTTGCAGTTGCTTACTGAAAGTGCTGTTTAAGCCTTATTCTGGTGTCCTACATATCTTCAGAGAATTTGTAATGAGTGGAGTTTTAACAAATCTCCTTTTCCATCAAGGATATTTTCTCTGTATGGTATTTTCCGTCATTTTACTTGTGGAATTACATTTTCTTGAGGATCTATGAGTTCAACAGAGGCCTGTGTTTTTGTTATCCTAGATTCAGTCATTCTCAACTACACACTACTAGGTACTACACACTAATGAAGCACAGTGTGTAGCAGGGCCTTCACAGCTACAGTTTCACACAGACAAGGCCAAAAATGTGGACAATAGCATAGGCAAGACAACCAAAAAAAGACATTACACAATCACTGTCAGTAAGGATGCTGTCCAGATTGGCATTCATACAAGAAAATGTGAGTAAAACTAGACTAAATCTCTGCTTATGTGAAATGTCACAGCAATAAGGAAGGATGCTCAGCTTCTATGCTGGAAGGAGAGACCTAACTCAAGCATGCCACTAGCCTGGGGAAGAAGATACTGGAAGAAGATACTTTGAACACAAAAAGCAACAAAAATAAAATAAGAACTAAATAAATTAGATCCTGAATTTCACATTACATTGGCCCATGTATTTACAAAAATGAAAAAACAAACCAAGGAGATAATAAGCCCTGGACTAGCTCAGAAACTACAGAAATTTTGAAACTACAAAGCTACAGAAGTTTTGAAAATCTGTCACTTTGGATATAAGAGAAATGTGATTGGACGTGAAAGATCTATCAGCCTAGATATATGGAGAAATAACTTGCTGTAGGAACACAATTACAGGAAGTCAGAAACAAGTCAGAAACCCTGATAGAAAGCATGAAGGGAAGAAAATGGCAAGATACCTCTTAGAACTAGATATGCTTTTATTCACCATCACATTCCAAATGTTACATTCATAGAAACTTGGGACAGTATCCAACCAGAAAGAAAAAAAAAAGTTAAGCAGAAAAATCAGAAATCAGCAATACACTAAGGAAAATCTTACAGTACTTTAGATTAACTTGTAAACTGAATGATCAGAAAAACTGATTTGGCTACACTGCCATAGCATGAACCTCCATATTGAGTCAGAAACACATTTAACATGCACTTGATTTGTTGTCAAATGCCTTATTTGATGAATTATATTAGAATTACTTCCATTCCTAAGACAAATTAAAACTACACTTTTCATTTCATAAAGAGGTTGGGCCTTTCCTGAGACATCTGTATAATCTTAGAATTTTAAATTGCAGCTATTGCACCCCCACACACTTCTGGCTTGTTACACCTTCATTGGTTCGAGAAAAACCTCTGCTTCAGCCAGGCTGTGGACTAATCCCTAAGGCCAGTTCATTCCTTGACAAAAGCAGGAAGTACTGTCCTAGAATATTACTTCAGGCTCACCTCCATATTTTAGCAGACAGACACCATATATATATAAGAAAATGCTTTTGCATGCCTTGAGATGACAAAAAGCACCTCAAGCATTAACCTATTTACTTAGTTTACCACTTAAAGTTTTGAAACACAGGTTTCTTTTGGGAGTTTTTCATTATAGAGTATTTAGAACATCTCTTTCCTCTCTGTTACAAACCATTATGTGGATTTTGGTCCTGACTCATTTAGAACAGTACATACTCCTCTCATCTCAATAAATGGGTCTAAAGAATGAGTTGCATTACTTCTTACTTGACAGAGGACAATATGAATTAGAGCAATAAGAAACTATATCCCAATAAGAAAGTAAGATTCAGGTGAAGGAATTGAAAGAATCTCAATATTACACTTTGGCAATCAAAAATTATATAAATTTGTTACCTTAATACAATCTAAAATTAACTATTAAACATTAGTTCAAAATTCAGATGAAACTTTGAAAGATCCAATTGCATTGAAATATGTACATATGGATGTCATTTCAATACAGAGACAGGTTTTTGTCATGGCATACCCCTGTAATATTGTCATTACTGACATATTATAACCTCAAACAAGATAAAACTTATTTGACTATTTCATAAAGTATTTACAGGCAATAGACCAAACTCTGTAGTTCTCCCAAATTAAAGCAGCTTATTGAAATCTAGGTAGCAGCAGAGATACGGACACTGACTGAGAAACTGACCAAGGAGAAATTTTCTTATAGGTATAAATTGTCTTTTTAAGGACTTGAAGTAATAGGAATACATGCAAATGGCTAAATTTGTACTGATTTTCCTACATAAGGCAAAAATTTTCTCTGTCAGAGATCTAACTTTGCTGAAAGGATCAATGAATATGGCAGATTTATCTGGATAACTGGCTTCACACCCTCCTTTCCCTCCTCAGCTACCACTGTCAAGATTTATATCCTTTCAAGTCCATAGCAAGCACTTACTTCTTTAGCTCCCTCTGCAGTATTTGGTTCATAGCCTGAACCAGCAGCACCGAGTAAGACAAGCAAGACATTCAGCGTGAGACAGCTGAGCTGAGAGTGCTGCCTTGGGGTGGGGAGGGTCCACAGTGCTCGCCAACCTGGATACCTCAAACTTTCAGTAAATGTTTGGAGTTGTTAGTAGCCAAAGGTTTAACATAATTAAAGAAAAAAAACCTAGTCATTAAACAACACACACAGCCTTCACACTGAGATTATGCTCAAATATTATGTATAATATACATGCTTGGTCCCCTTATGTCTTGCACACACGTTGGACTCCTCACCATTTGGGTAAGAACTTGGAAGAAATTTTAAAACACAAATATGTTGATTTTCTTACTCTTACAAGATTTTTTCTGAGAATTTTTTACATGCTTTTTTTCCCCTACAAAGAGAACATCACTCATTTATGCAACAAGTAAGTTCAGCTCTCACTGTTATATAGGGTATAAACAAAAACATGCAAAAAATTTATTCTTCTTGAAGAAAACTAATAAAATCTAGGAGATAGTCATAGATGCAGGAAGTTTCCTTCATCCTTGTTGAGTTCATTAAGAAAGTGAATAAGGAAATTACCTCTTCTACCTATGTATGCAATATCAGCTTCATCTAGAAACAGCATGGTTTCATTAGTATCTGTCACAATATTAGCATTATATAAGAAATTGCTTGAAGCCAATATCCCAGGTGCAGCAGTCCTAAACCCTGGGAAAGGCCAGATATAAGCTATGCAGCACAGAGTATCTTTGTATCTTATGAATGATGGTTTACTGCTGGAAAATTTTACTCTTCTTTCTTGGTCTCATCTATCTAGGACTTTTTCATATAACCCATGGCTAACAATGTATTTTTCTGAGCTAAATTACTGAAGACATAATGATATGCAGAAAGTATAAAAAAAAAAAGTCACTGAATTATACTATTGCTCAATATAAATATTTGCCCAGAAGTGTTTCTCTAATCAATATTTAAAGTGAGCCAAAGGAAGTTTAATAGCTAAATCTTGCTCTCATTATATGTCATCATCCTTTATCTGATATCGTCTGAAGCTATAGACCCCTCAGAGGTTGGGAGAAAGCAAACAATTAATTTCACAAAATTTTCATAAGAAAAAACTGCTTATTTGAAAAATATGACAAAACTGGATTAACATTTTCATGCATTCAGGAGGGCGCTAACATAATGCAATAAGTTCTTTAATAATGAAATATGCTTTGATCCTATTATATGTTTCAGAAATAATTATATCCTGTCAAAGCACAATAGAAAATGAAAATACAATTGGTTTGCAAACAAAAATCACTGTAAATCACAAGCAATATATGGATATCTATTAGGACAAAGACTGTACTTAGGAACTGTGTGTGTATTTGTGTGCCCATGTGCTCGTGCACGTATTGTTGTGGTTCCTACTAGGCACGACTCCTGATCTGGTGTCTGCTGTTTCTGCCCATATGCCATTGTGACAGCCCTGTGCTGAAATCCAAATTAAATCTGTATTTGCACTATACTTTTCAGTGTACCAATGAATAAAACATTGCTGTTTTCTTTCTGTTATGAAGATATCTTCTATTTTGTGAAGTGTTACTCAACCCTCCCATACAAATGTGATATCAAATCTTTTTGCAGCATAAGTCACTGATGAGAACCAGCATTAAAGAATGAGATGACAGACATTTAAAGTACTAAATAATTTACTAATGGCATGTTTGTCTCTTACAATGTCAGTTCTGACCTGATAAACCAAAGCAATAGGTGCTGCCCCAGACACTGACCCAAAGAAAGGTGTCTGCCCAAAACATCTTACTTTGAAAGCACAAGACTAACAGAAATTCCACTACTGAGGGACAGAGAGGAATGCTACGGCAAAAAAATACTATCAGTGGAATTGTCAGTGGTCTCTAAATACCAGTTGGATTTATTAATTACAAATTATACTGTGAATGTGCTATTTTTAGGCTCAAAAATGAATGTTGCCTAGGGAAATGAATACCTAATTTCTGCAGGAACTCTGTATCCAAATCAAGTTTTCTAGGTAATTTTGCATACATCATTTGAATTTCTAGGTAAAACAGAAATATTTTTGAATATGAGTTTGATTCATATCACTCATTAGTAGATTAAGTGATTTTAATGTGGGTGTTTTTTAAATTCAGTGCAAAAAATGTACCTCTATTAGCTCTTCAAAATCTAAATGTCATTTAAAAATGTTTAGCACTAGAAAGTTCTAGATAATGCTACATTTTCCATATAAATCTTGATCTGTTATGGCAAAATATCAAAGATGGTACAGAACCTCTCATATCAACAAAAACCAAATGAGCATTTTTAGTCTCAATGGCCTTTTGTTGTGAAGCTGGGAAAAATACATTGCCCCACAGGTACAGTTTCTCCACTGTTTCCCCTGCTATCATAGTGGTGCTCTGGATGACTACAAGAGGCATGACAAGCTTAGCAAAAAGATGAGACAATCAAGAGTTAGGAAAACAGAATAATTAGGAAAATATTATGTAAACTAAAACTAAATGCAACAAAAGCCATTATGCATCACCAATAAAAAGAATATAATTAATATGTTCTTAGCATTGATTAATTATAGCAAGTGTGGGAAACATGTTAAGAAAAGCTTTCAAGTATCTTAAAATAAATAATCTTAGAGAAGTAAGGTGGTGTAGAAGTGATGCTACTAGACTGGAAACCTGGAAGGATGGCTGCTGACTGCTACTTATATTTTCACTGTGTTAAAACAAATCTCATCTTGTGTTTCCTAGTGAATGCAGCAGGTTTTACCCATGTTTTAGCAAAACAATCCATTAGTTCACTCTTACCTATAACATGCTTTTAGATGTTCCCATTAAATATGCTTCAAAAACCTGGATTCAATACACTACTACACTGCAGTGTCCAACCTTGTATTACAGCCATCTACTTTATGACCAACTTTGACCTCACTGTTTCATTTTCCATTGCTTCAATTCTTCCCAGGCAATGGAAGAAATACTTGCTTTCTCTCTACTTCTTATATGTGTTGCAAGGATACAGATATAATGGCATCATTCAGCCAGAGCTTTAGCTTTGTTAAAGTGGATCCCTGCTCTGTTTTGGACTCCAGATAAAAGTGAGAAAAATCAATACTGAGCTTAAGTGCCACTGAACAAGCATTCCCAACCTCTTCAAGCTACCACCACCTAAAACTAATTAAATCTGCATATCACAAATATTACTTAGGTTAAACTTCTGTTCAACTTGGCTTTTGCTGATATTTTCCAATCTGACCACAGTTTTCAAACATCAAAATCATTTCAGTTGTCTACATTTAAAATACAAGGTACAAGGAATAAGAAAAAACTATTTTTGCCATGTAAAGAAGGATTACATGCTATGCAGCCATACAATAATGCCAAGAACAAGGGTAGGAGTAGAAAGGTAAACTTAAATTTTTAGGACCGTTGTTAAATTTGGTTTTCATAATATAAGTTAGCAATGACTGACCTCAGTAGTGAAAGAGGTATGTGGGACAAGCCAGAAAGAAACTGCAAGTAGCAGGATGGCAAAAAGATGCCTGGCCTCAAACTATTAATTAGCAACTAGCAAAGCTGTACCACATATTCAGTGCTCTAGCATTCCTCCTCCAGAGGTTGCTGCTAGTCTGCCTCATTATCATCTGGATGGAAAACAACACTCTTTCCTGGGAGTTCACTGCAACAGTCTTATTGATTAAGTTCCCACAGTGTTAAATCATTCTGTAGCTTTCACTCCATTCTCCCCACCTTCCCACCCCTGAATAATAACAGCTTTGGTGGATTTATGGGGGTGGTGCAGTAGATGAGGAGCATTTGATAAACACGGTAGCATAATACAGTTTCTATTTATGCAATGCCCTTAGCTTCAGAACATTTCACATGCCAAGACAGTATTTAAAAAAACAAAAATAAACTAATCTGACTTTGTTCTTGCTTGTATACTGCTTCTGCTACAACTTAGGAATCTCTGACAAACATGCAAATGTGCTCTTTCCTGGATGTAGTGACTTTGAAATAACAGGGAGAAAAGAACTAGTAAAGTGATGATTGCTCCCTTCTTATCATATTTCAGGTTGGAGCAAACCAACAATATACTTAATGTTATTTTTTTCAGTGGCATACATCTGAGGCATGCAAATCTATGTAACACAATTAAAAAAAAAAAAGAATAAAAATTTAATTTCTACTAGAAATAAAATTGTATTATCTCTCATTGTGAAAGAAGCTATCCAGAATCATAGATCCTTACATCACTGGAACAATAAAGGATTAAGTTTAAGATTACTCTAGGCTCAATTCTGATTTTGGACTTGAAAATAACTGGATACTTCTTTGGAATGGGTCAGACACTAAGGACAGACTATGGGTTAAGTTTCCTTAGAGGATCCAGAGTAGATACAATTTTCCAAATGAGTTCTGAGTTATCCTGAGGGGAAGTGGGCTGACAAGCAGGTCTCAAGAAATGTTCTGAAATTGTAAAACTACTACTTATTAAATTATTATTATTATTATTATTATTACTATGATGAAAAATTAGAAAGTGACTGAAACTATAACTTAAGAAAAGACCAAGAAAAATGAATGTTAAAAATGAGGAAAGAAGAAAATGGAGCTGGAACAGCTTTTTGGCAATATGACCAAGTCATAAATTTCAGTTGGTAAGGATTTTCAGGTGAAAACATAATATTTCACATTCAGGAAAAAAAAAATCAAAACCAAACAAAACAACCCCAAACATACAAAAAGCCCGAAAACAAAACTAAACAAAACGACCCATCCCATAATGTCTGTCACGATACCAAATCACTACGGCACTTCAAAAATTCACAAAAGGAATTATTCTTATGCATAGAAAAGTTTTCTGCAGTGAAATATTAACAAGATTTTATTATTAACTCAAACTGAAAATGGACCGTTTTGAATTCAAATCTGCATTTGTGAAGCTCAGATTTCACAAATTGTTGCATGAGGATGCAGTAGAGTTCAAAGTTTTTACTATCTATTTTATATTAGTGATCATTTAGGTAACAACCTCACTGCTTTTAAGCTTTCCATGGTTGCATATTGTATGATTTCTACTACCTTACTTCAGCAGCAAGTAGATTGACTCCCTCCAGACAAATAGCACATCATCCTTTCTCTTTCTTACAACCATTTTTAGTCGCAAATGTGCCTCTTAGGCATGCTCAGCTGAGGGAGACCAGTGCCTGATGCTGCTCATGCCATGGGCTCAGTCCTGCTGCGCTGGGTGTTGGGAGCAGCTGTCAGGACCTGAGCCTGCAGCCAGAGAACTGTTCTTTCCATCTGTAATCAAAGGGATATTTCTATTTTCTCCATTTACTTCTGCCTGGATATGCCATTAATTCATTATTGAGAGAAGAAGTATTCACAGGAAAAGAGGAAGGATAATTGCTGTTACCCTAAGTTACCAGACACTTGAATTCAACACGTGAAGGGTAGCACTGCAGGAAAGAAATTAAATATATACTCCAAAATTATTTTAGTATGAGATTTGTGCTTTATTCACCACCACCCTCCTTGTATTGTGCCCACTTCATTAGCTGGTAATTTTTAACCAGGATCTATATATATTTACATCTTATTTGCTTCTTGGCACTGTTAGTCAGAAAAATATGTTCTTTCCCACCTTCACAGAAAGTTTTAACTTATTTCACAAAATTCCCACTGATTTCAGTCCAAATGTTCACAGAGTAAATTACTATACAGAACTAGTGAAACAGAACTTTATACATTAGCTTATGCGTTTAGCTTTAAAAGGAAAATAAAATTAAACAGAGGTATATTCTGTACTTCTTAGTACTAAACATATAGTCTTCCAATATTTACAAAAATTAGATTAAATTCATTCACTGGAAATATTTCAAATATTTTAAATCATTTTGGTACCAAAACACATTCACACTCAGTTCTTTATTTCATGAAGTAATATTGAATATATGAAGTAATAAAACTGGGAAGATGGTTCTCAAAACTACAGCTGTAACAGTGATGAAATATTATCTTAATGAGTATGTCTTTTCTCACTCCTAAAAGTGCTCTTACACAAGCAGGGTCTATGGATCAGAATCTATGATTCAGTACAGATTTGTCCTGGGACTGGTAACAAGATTCAGCGGAAAAGTTCTATAACCTGAGCTGGAGGTTTCAGCTGAAATAATTACAACCTTTAGTAAAAGATAAACTTACTCTGAGACCATCCAGTAATTAAGACATGAAAAAGGGCTATAAGGAAAAGGTACAGTTTCCAAAATTCTATTCTAAGAATAAATATAAAACAGAAATATTTCTTTTACTCTGCAGAACTGAACATCATATCTGACCCATTAAAATACATTACATTTTCTTAAATAACATTCTCCTATTTCTCAAATAAACAAAACAGAAAACATAGAAACTAATTTTCAAACAAATTGATATTCATCCCATGAAATTTATGCAATCCAAATGTAAAATATTTAGGATAAGTTTCCAAGATCTACTGAGAAGGCAGCAAAGAGAAACATGGCAGTGCTGAGAGAGCCCACTCTACATTTTGCACACCTTCGGGATATTACTGATCTGTTACCATTCATCTCTTTTCACCTTCACTCTTTGTCTTCTGGAGAAGTTACATATGAAAAGACTTCTTTTTGGTAGTTTTACTTTTTTTTTTTTTTTCATGTTCTTAATTTAAATTTTGATCAGTTTTCCTTTGGAGTTGGTGGGACAGGTTGCCCTCTGAAGATGCCTCTCTCACTCAATTGCTCGCCTGCACGCCTTAAGTAAAATGTTTAAATTTGGGTAAGCCACTAAGTTGTAGCTAATCTGACTCACTGACAAGTGCAATAGTTCTTTATTAAGATTTTAAATCATCAAATAGATCAAATAATCAATATCCAATGCTGGGTTAAGTAAATGCCAAAAGAAACAGTAAAGAAATGGTTATTGGCCACATATCACAATATTTTTAGAAATAATTTTCAGGAAATTGAGCTAACAGTAAAGAGAGGTGTGTAGGATGATAAACAATGGGTTGAGTGAAACTCAACCACTTAGCTGAAGGGCTGTAAAATATACAGTTACAAATACAGTAATTTATGTAGTCTAGTGCATCAAAAGAGGTAACTGAAGCAAAACCCCATAATTTTCTTTGAAAAGCAATACTACAGGAAATTATAAATATCTATCTCAGTATAATTTAATTTCTTCATGTAGTACTTTTGTCACTAACAAAATTTTCATATACCACAAAATGGAAGCAAGGAATAGTATCTCTGTGTTCAAAATTTCAGTGAGACCACTCTTGTAACTCTTACTGAAATTGCAATGAACATGTGAAGTAAAAAATTTAGAAGCAAACTATGTAAGTGATGCAAGATCCTAAAAAAAAAAAGCAAAAATATGGGACCAAAGGTGCTCCAACTAGCTTATCAAAGGGAAAGTCAAAATTGTGGGCATTTACAAATGGAAAAAATACATCAGAGAAATAGCTGAACATGTACTTCATAAAAATTTTAAGGGATGTTATTTCATGCATGGGGAGTGGAAATAAATTCTTCAAGAGCAATCAGGCAAGCTAGAGATGAAAAGTTAAGGAATAGGAAAATCATCACTAGTGTGATGCCCAAATGTGGGAATCAAAAACTGCAACCAAGTTGGGTTTCTCTTTAAAGTTAACAGAAAGAACCAAGCAGCTCAGAGGACAATTCATCTCATCCTAAACAGAACCCTTAAATTACATGGAATGCATCTGGTCATACCTGTTTCTCTCCTCAGTAGAACAGGGGCAAAAATAACTAGCTCAGGCTGAGACATCTATGCTTTTTACCTCCAAAGTTAGGTGAGATGTATCCCAGCATGTATTGCTTTTTAGAGCCAGACTATCTTCAGCAGTTGCACTGTTATCACCAGAGAACTGATAATCTGTATTTTTCTTTCTCCTGGGGAGGAAACCTTATCCCTTTGCCTGAGAATGAGTGTAGAGGAGAAAGAAAGAGAGAAGTAGCTTAGGGCAGTAGTGCATAATCACTAGATTTTTCATTTCAGCTTTCAACTTGAAATTACAGTTCTAACTTCCATTTGTGACTGCTATGACTGTACTGAGATTAGCATCTACCATACCACTTTCTACAGCTGGTATCAGTGAAAATATTTATGCACACAGTGAGAGAAGAAAGGTATCTGCCAAAACCTGTGGGTGCCACTAAAAACATTTATTTCAAATCTGTGGGTTTTTGCAGTGCACAGCACAATGGTTTTCTGCTTTATTTCAAATCTGTGGTTTTTTTACAGTGCACAGCACAATGGTTTTCTGCTTACAGTTGGAAATACCAGGCACTTCCATAATACAAAAAAAGTAAAAATCATTTTTGCCCTGTAGTAGTAACTGTCCATCGCCCAAATTAAGCACTATAGATACAACAGAACTTCAGTTATGCCACCTCAGCAGCGTGAGAAATCTAGACTAATGAAGCCCCCCTGTAAGAGACATGGCTGTAAAGTCTAGTCTTAACTTTAAGCTCCCTTTAGATTTTCAGTAAACAGATAGAGTGCACATGAAAATAAAATCAAATAAAATAAAATACAAACATGTAGAGCTCCCTTAGGCCAAGCTTACAGATAGTAAACCAGTACAGAGTGTCAAAAGCTGATGGTAACAATCATTCTTAGGTACACTATTTGCTTGGAGATTATGGGATGCTACCAGAGCCAGACAACTGAAAACCAGATGGATTGTGAAGACTGCGCCAGGTCTTCTCAATAGAAATTTCTGAACGAGCTGCTCCTTCTCACCAATATTTGGCAGACAGTACTTAGGGGGTTTTTAATTGCCACTACTACAAAGCATAGAAAGGTTTTTTGAAGTCGATGGAATGCTGACCTCACTGAAGAAAGACCAGTTTTACCTTAGTTAATGAATAATAGTTGCCATTTTCTATAATTGTTCCCCCCCTTTACTGTCACAAATGGTCTTACAATAACAATCATAGTGCATAATCTGATGCAAGTGCTCTTAAAGAAATTTCTAGTAAAGGACTGCAGCCTCTGTGGGAGGTAACTGTCAGAATTATCTTAAACCACTACCTGTCTTCCACTACAATAGAAAAGGCCTTTAATCGAAATAATCCTTTTTCAAATGAGCAACTTTTTTTTCCTCTCTGCAATTCACTCATCTTAAAAAAAGCACTATAGCTTTTGTGCATAACTTAATTCATTCTTCAAGACAAGTACAAAATTTGTCACTGACATTTAGCGCCAGCCGTAGGCAATGGATAAAATGAACTAGTTAGCAATTTAACCTGTAAAAAAACAGAGTGGGATGAACAATTTTCTGCCATCAAAGCAAATGGCTAACATTTAGCAAGATTTTATTTTTATTTTTCAGCCCATCCCATCCTCAAGAAGAAAGAAGTCAGGCTAACATTTTTTCTGGGTCCTAAATCTTCCTCTCAGCCTATTTCTTTAATGGTTTAAAGTAAATGACTATCCAGAGGATAATTAGGCACTGTGCTGTCGCATCGTGTCAGGTCACAGCTGGATTTAGTCAGCATTAACCTTTGGGGAGAATTGGAATATCAGTATCATTTAAAATTAAAGACGTGTAAGCAGGCATTTCTGGAGATGTTAGAAAAGTAATTGTCTGTAAATTGTTTGACCTTGAGATTTAATTGCATGCACAACACACATTCTAGCAAGAACCCTGGACTGTGTTCATTCTCTTTCACCTCCGTACCTCTCACTTTGCAGAACCCATTAAGCTACCTGTGGATTTTTCTGTAAAATATTAAAGATTGTTTTATACCAAGAACAAAAGCTTTTAACCAAGAGCTCTTACAAACAAAATTGTTAAACAGCTGTATTATAGAACTCACCTATTTGAATTTCAGTCTTTTTATAAACTTAGAAATGTTTATATATACATAGAAAATACTCCTGTTTAACAGCTATGCTTAATTTTTATTCCTTTTTTTTTTTTTTTACTAACAAGTTTGCATATTATGCCTTACTCCCTTTTTTCCCTAATGAGACAGCTTATGCTTTCAAAGTCCCTCAAGCTAGGCAAATCTCTCCACTGCTTCCACTGTTAATAATGAAACTTCATAATTATACAAATCCAAGGTGGCCAATCAGCTTCTCAGGCTGAGCCTTCGGGTACCTCATGCATTATTTATGTGGCACTCAGGCCTGTGAACTCACTTTCTTATATTAGAAGCCTAATTAATATTTAATCACATGTAGAGAGGGCACAAAAAACTGTGCTAGTCCCCAAAAGAAGTGCAAGTAAAGCTGTACACAGGTGCTCCTTCGCTTGTATGTGCGTGCATGTGCATGCTGCAGTATGCACACTCAGACACGCACACTGATTAGAAACACAGATCAGAAATGATGCAAATCTTTGAAGATGCTAACATATGCCAAAAAAGACAAATATAGTTTTGATCCTGACTGTAAAAAAGCTTCCTCAGGTGATGCTGAAAACAGTTGAGGCTCTCCAGGAAGATTTCAGCATATGAAAACCAATGCCAAGGAAAACCTTTTAGGTTTCTTGGTTCTTATGTTTCTTTTTCCTCCTACATACCTACAGACATGCCCTATATATTCCTGCAGACAAACTCTCAATTCACACTGACACCGTGTCACCTACAGCAAAGCAGTGGTTACCACAGTCCATGAGAAAAAGTAGGAATACCTGCAAGTACACGGACATTTTGTGTTCATGTCATAGTTGCATCTTCCCTGGCACTGAGATGCTAGATAATCCCAGATGTAATCTTGCATAGCAAAGATAGTTCTTGAAAAAGCCTTATTGAGAATGATGGTGGTGATGATGATGATGATGATGATGATGATGATGATTTAAGGTGCAGAAGATGATATTTATTACTGGGTTTTTCATCTAGAGAACTTTCATGTCTGTTAATGCTGAAATATTTTCATCCTTACCTATTATTGCACTCCTACCTGCAAAATCTTCATTTGCCTGTTGCTTCTTTTTTGTCTATATACAGACTCTGACAGGTCACACTCCCTTAGAAAACCTTTTTGATTGGAAGGAAGAGCAATCCACATATAGAAAACTCTCTGAGCATGCAAGTCAAAGGAGTAAGAAAAATATCTATCTTATTATTGTAAATTCCAGTTAGCTTAACGCAGTTTAATATTAAACAAAATATTACATCACATTTATACTATTATTTGAATCAACATTTCCAAAGAAGCATTAACTTTACTGAGCTATTACCCTCTCAATACTACTGCAATTTCTCCTCACCATTGTCCAAACTTCCTCTTTAAAATTGCTTTGATTTGTATTTTCACTAGCACTGTCACCCCATAAACAGCAGCAAACGGGACTTATGGACTTTTTTCTCCATCATTTGCTATTAAAGCAATAATGTGTCCTTGAAATTAATTGATCTCATCAATGCACAGAATGGCTGTGAGAACCAGAGCTGGAAAAACCCAAGAAACTTTGGTTTGCTGGACAGAACAAGAGAATTAGGAAGGAGTGAGAGCTCTGGGTGAGGAGACTGGTGAGGCCACATGTGGAGTGCTGCAGTTCTGAGTTCCTCAGGACAAGAGAGATGTGGAGCTACTGGCCAGCCTGCAGTGAAGGGCCACTAAGATGATGATGATGGGACTGGGCATTTCACCTACAAGGAAACACTGAAAGAGCTCAGACTGTTTAGCCTGGAGGAGAGAAGGCTCAGGGGAACATGTGAAGTGAGGAAATGGATAAGAGGGGATCAGGGTCTTTTCAGTGGTGCCCCATGACAGGACAAGAAGCAATGGACAGACATCCTGAACTGCAATGAAACACACACATCCTGAATCACTAAGAAACACTCTTTTCTCTGTGAGATTGACCAAGTACTGGCACAAGCCACCCAGACTGGCTGAGGAATCTCCATTCTTGGAGATATGCAATATCTTCCCGGGCAACTGAGTCTATGTGGCCCTGCTTGAGCTGAGGGGTTGGACCAGATGACCTCCAGGAATTCCTTCCAACCTCAATCATGCACTAATTCTGCAAGAATTTTGTAGAAACTAAAAAAAAATAATTAAAGAAAATTGTAGAATTGTTTTTTGGTTGGTTTTTTTTTTTCTGGTATGTTTTATTTTTGTTTTATAATTTCCAAAGATATTTACACATTAAAAGATTATTTTCTGTCTGGCTGGTATATTTCATTTTGAAGAAAACCCTGTGAAAATTTCCTTTCCCATATTGAATGAAGTGTGCTACACAACTAAAATGTATTGTAATGGTAAAACAATTAAGTGAAGTACAAAATCATTGCAATGACCATTCAAATGAAGCAATCCTTTCTTCTCCTTCTAGTCTCACTTCTCTCTTAAAATCTGTGTTCCAAAGCTTAAATTTGTCATTACATCAACTTACAAAGTAAAGCCACCTATCAGTGTAGCCCCAAAACCAAGTTGAATCGCAATTTTGTCTCTGGAAACAACTTAATAGATGCAGAAAACTGTATAACTTCAAATGCCTGACATCGAATTTCTTAAAATCAAACTGTTCTTAAGAAACTAAGAACCTTCCAGAGTAAAATGATAGAAATAAATAATGTGGCCCTCCATGTAGTTCGTACATACATGGACCCCATGTAATATATGCACACACAATGTATTGACATCAGGTTGCTAAACACCTCTGTCAATAATCAAAAAAATAGATATTCATATATTAGCTTACTAATAAGTTTTAAATTAAACCAAAACCAAATTTATCTTGCCTTTTTTCTCCTTTCAGGGGAAAAATAGTGAGGCATAAAATGTAAGACATAAACCCAGTACTAAACATCTGGAAAATTAATAGAGTTTTGCAAACATTTTCCAGTGCTATAGTCCCAGAGGTACATGAACTGAGAAGAAACATTTGTTGTAGTTCCAGGGAGAGTTGGAAATTTCATAATTTTATTTCAGATATTTTCATTAAAAAAAAAAAAAACAACCACTAAAACACTGGCAACCATGTTTATACTATTTCCTTACAATGACTGGTATCCAGAATTTGAATTTAATATATATTATGGGAAACACTCCTTCATTAGCAAGACCTGGCTGAGTTACAGTAATTTTAGTTCTTTCAGTCATCTTACTTTTAAGCACTGTAGTTACTATTTTAACACCAGACCAAGTAAAATTAAGGACAGACAGAAAATAGAGGTAAAAAAGTATTTTTACTTTTTTTTCAAAAATCATCACAAAGTGGGTTGTTTTGGCAGTAATGTGAAAATACATTTTCTAATATATTTCCACATTGTGGTCATTTGTTTAATGGACCATTATTCCAGCAACTTCAAAGCTTAAACTTGCCCTAAGACCTGTCTACTAAACAGGACAATAGAGAGGAAAAAATATTTTAAAAATTAATCTAATATTACATTCCAGTTTCAATATGGGATTGTTCTATTAACTGTATTCTCTAATGGTCTGGTCAGCCTACCATTAAATTATTCAAATAAAGATGAGGGACCTGATTCTCAGCTGGCACATATCAGTACAGTTTCATTGATTTAAATAGGGCTATACCAATTTACATCTCCTGTGAATCATGCCCATCATTTCAATCAGAACGATTAAATGATTACTTTCCTTGTATATTAGCATAAATTGGTAATAACTAATGAGTGCTCATAATTCTCTGCCTTTTTGTAAGCCCTTCTCAAGCATAGGAGCATTCACGTGGTAGAAGGGTGAATACATTAACTGTTACCACATACTCAACTGAATAGTGATGAACAGCACAGACAAAACCACGGGAAAGATGTACAGTCCTTCTGAATCTACAACTCACAATGGTCAAAATATTCCAGACAATTTTCAGCTGAGATTACAAGAACAGATGCTGCCACATTACACTTGTACCAAATAATAATGATGCAATAACTGGCTGAACAGGGTATTAATTTTATGTTATAGATAGACTAATGTGACTTTGAAAGCAAACATGACTGCAGAAGCAGAATATTTGAGGAAAGTATTATTTCTATTAACAACAATAGGATTTATTAGTAATTTCCATGCTAAAGAAAACATCAGCTATAACATTCAGGCTAGATATTAGGAAAAGCTTTTTCACCCAGAGGGCACTTAGGCACTGCAATGCTCCCCAGGGAAGTGGTCAGAGCATCAAGTGTTTGGGCAATGCTCTCAGGCACATGGTGTGACTCTTGGGACTTTCCTGTGCAGGGCCAGAAGTTGGACTTAGATGATCCTTGTGTGTCCCTTCCAACTTAGGATATTCTATGATCACATACGTAAACAAGTGAAAAACAATGAAAGCTCATTCCGTATTATGTCTTAAAAACCTTGATGGTCTTTTCAAATCATCATGTATTCATCAGCTGTGTTATCAAACAGCACCACCCAAGTTGTGCTTTTCCCCAGTCACTACTGTTTTAGACCTCAGTGTGAAGTCTCAAAGCGAGGGACTGTTCCTCACTTTGCCAAAAGTGAAACAAGAAGACTTTCTGGACACTTCAGTAGCTCCACAGAATGCCAGAGAGAAGAGTAACAGAAGTACCCCTCACAATTCCAGAATCCTCCTCCTTCTACAAAAATAATAGATTTTCTTGCACATCAGTCCAAGGCAAAGGAATTAACTACTCTGATAATCGAAACCTGTAACAAATATCTTCCCCCTGCCTCCCCTAGCCCCATTTAAAAAGCTTGGTATATCAACTACACATGGAGAAAATAAATTTTAAAGTAGTAATTTAAATGTAATATATTCTTTCTATATAAATAAAAGCAGTAGAATGGGATGGGGGAGGGGAAATGAGGACAAATGCCCATCCCATAGAGTTAGGACATGTAAATTAATAGTAATTCTTGAATGGGATCTATTAAACCCATATCCAGCTCAGCAAGAACCATCCCCATAGTTTCTTTAGATTTTGTGTATTTTGACTTTTAAAGATACCATAATATTAAAGGTGTATATCATAAAATAAGAGTAATTAATACACTGACAAACATTATGTTGTATCTGCTCTGCTTACAGCTTGCAAAATCTCCAGGGAAGCTTAATAAGGAAAATGCAGGCTTTGGAAAAAAAAAGTAATAATGAAACCACTAAAAACTTCTCTGGACTGGAAAAGGAAATTTTAAAAAAAAGAAGAATCAAAGAGAAAGGGCAATTGAAAAAAAAAAAAAAAAGAAGAAGAACAAGAAGAAGATAAGAAAGAAAAAATAGGGAGAAAAATATGAATCTAACTTTGCTCACAGTCAAAATGTCATTCAGCATTCTTGCTTTCATTTCTAAAAAGTATCTGTATTAAACCCATTTTTATTAAAAGTGGGGTTTGCTGCCCAGCTTGACTTTACCTTCTGAATACATATATATATACAGACATACAATCAATTTTTGATTCATGATCAGAATAATTCATTTCAAATCTTCATTTTTTTAAATCCATGCTTGGAGTTTCTATATAAGTTTAGATATATCAAGACCTTGAACTACACTTCAGGTTTTCCCAGTGTTTCAAGAACAAATTCTTGGATATAACACTCAAACCCCATGTACCTTTTATATCATACTTTCCAGAGTTTTGCTGATGAAAACAAATACTCAATATATCTAGGAAACTTTGTTGAAAATTAAATTTGTAACATACCTGCATTTATACACTTAGGTAAGTATATACAGGGGGTGTTTATCAAACACACACTCATCTATGCATTACACTTATGTATATATATTTATATATATACACACATATGTGTGTATGTATTTACCAAAGTCTTCAAAACTGGTTCAGCAATTAAATAGCAGGCTTTAAGTAAAGACTTGTAGACTTGAGCACAGTCTACATTACAACAGTGATAAAAACAAAGAAATTTGGTTTACTCAAATTTCAACAATGTGAAAGGATACTAACATACACTTGATTATAATGTATACCTCTGATATGTAACTATATTTAACATCTGCTGTCTTCTCTAATCTTTACTAAGTGTATTGCTATCACCTAGAAATGAAAAACGTACAACCAAAGTAAGCATTTCTTTGCAAAATATTTTGAATACGTTAGAACTGATGATACTCTCCTACATGCTGGGGGTATCTTCAGAGTTTCTAATGAGTGTTTTGATTTACCGAAACTTTAAGTCAGTGGTTTTAAGTTTAAGAGAAATCGTAACAGTAAGTTTTAAAAAACCTCTTCACTACACTGTTTTCATTGGTAAGTTAGAGCTGGTACAGAATGTGAAATGAAATACTATTGCAACCAATGTCAAAAGTTTACCACTTTGGATTTCATACACTAAATGCCATTCAAGAGTGTATTCCAGTGTGATACCTAATTGGTAGCCTTTTTCACACTTGCAATTTTCCTACTTTGTTGCCAAGCATCCGCATATTAATAAGTAACACCATTTAATGAGAGGAAAAAATCCAATGCAACACACTTAACTCACTGCCTTTATCCACTGTATCATAGTAAAAGTGAACTCTGATGCCAAAGGGAAGTTAGGCCTTTAAACTGCAACTCTAAATTGCAGCTAACATGCTGAAGCAAGGATGTCACAGTTACACATAATTACCATTTCTACAGGAGTCTGTTTCCTGTGGTGACAGTATCATATTTAAAAGATAGCATTTTCAGTCTTTGATGTCACTTTTGTCATACAAAACTGTTTTTTTCACCAAGAGCCCTATTCAGCAGTCCAGCCTTATCCAGTAAAGCACTTAAGGATATGTCTAGATCCCATTTAACTTAGGTACATAATTAGGATATTTTTTATGGGAACTTAAAATAGGAGGCAAACTCCTAACTGCAATACTAATACTCCTGACTACCTAGGAACTTTAGTCACAACAAATTTTATCACATTTTACAGGGTTTTTTTTCAAATAATATTTCAGTATCATCTTGTCTTATCACATAGCACATGCTGTAAGCTTATTAGAAGCCAACAAAAAGTTTGAAAAAAAATTAAGCTTAATCATATTTGAATCTTTAATACTTTACCAGTGCTCCTCATGGCTTAAAGACCATAAGCTTTAAATACCACAGAAGCTTTTTTTTCCACATATGAAATAGGAATGCTTAGAAAGGTATCTGCTTATAGAAAAGGTTGTAAAACAGAAATGCACAGGAGGAAAACCCTTCCTACATCTCCCGCATTTCTCTCCCCATCTTTTGCTTTTTATTATTCATAATCACTGTAATAAAAAATGTGTTTTTCTAGATAAATATTACTGAACAAAGGATACAGTGTGACTTCCTCTGTTATACTACCAAATATCTTCCCATCAACCTAGCTCTAAATAGTGCCCTGATTATATATCAACTGAAACTGTTCCCCTTGTACAAAGTACCTCCATGCTACTCAAACCCTGAAGAAACCCTTTTTTGCTACCCTGTCATTGAAGACACCCTTTAAAGAAATACTGTCTAATACCTCAGTGTTGTTTGTTGGGCTTTTTTTATTAGCATCCTCAATACAACAGCCTGTGGCAATTTTAATATTCAAATACTAAGGGGAACACAGTAGGAAGGTTGTGTCATTGTCATTCTAACAGAAAACTGGGTGCAGTTTCTCCTGGGGGACCTTCAGTGATTTCCATGACTAGGGTAGACCATAGTGGATGTTGAAGCACATGTAATGCACTGCCTCCTCTTCATAAGCTCATTACATTTTCTCTCTTAGGATAATTTCTTACAGCTACAGCACAGAAATGAAAATTTAGAAATGTTTTTTTCCATTTCTCACTGGGCCTCAGACTTCCTGTGTGGATCTTGAACAAATTGTTTTACTTACTCTACCTCTGCTTTTCACATCTGAGAAGCAGAGATAAAAGCAAAAGGAGCACTTCAAGGCTTAATTCATTAAAATTGGCAAAGAACTTTCAGGTCAATGAATGAAGGCTGCAACAGATTAACATATTAAAAGTTTTAATAATTTATTTGTGATCTACTTCAACTGATGCAATGTGCTTCTAGACTAGAAGCAACAGGAAAATTTAACACTGAGTCACTGGTATACATGTCCAGTTTTGCAGACCAGTAACAGAAACAGTAAATGAAAGATATTGATGTGTTTCTTCTATTTGGACTGTGTCCCAAGGTACTAACACACAGCTCAGGAATAACCTTCTTCCAACAGAAAGTTAAAATAAAGCTAGATGTAATATAAATACACACTTCATGTTTATACACACATACACAGTACATATACAGAAAATATGTGCATTGAGATGCTATTCCAAAGGAAGAAAAACATTTTTCCTTTATTGCGTTACAAGGCCATAATTTCTCAAGCTCGGTGATAAATACTGTAGAAATGCTCTGGGAAAAAATGCCTGTAATTAACAAATGTGCAATTTTATGTCAGATCCTTTGTTTAATACATGTCTTCATATTAATGCACTGTGATTAAAAGAAAATAAAACAGATAGCAGAGGAAGAGAAGACATATTTTTATTTTTTAAAATAATAAAATCTCCTTTATTCCAATAGCATTTTTCCTCTGGATTTTTTCCTTTTAAAAATAAAAATTCCATTTTCCTGTCTGAATTCAAAATGATTGACTGGAGCACAATATTAAGTAATAAATAAAACAGTCCCAGTGGCTGAAAGACTCCTGAATAAAGAGAAAATTATTTTTGGATTTTCCTTCTGATCAGATATGAAATATTCTGAAACGCCACCTCTATAATTTGATAAAAAGCTTGATATCCCCAAATGAAAATAGGATTCAGCACTTTCATTTTTCTGTCTCTAAAGGAACCTCTAGGTAAACTGATTTTAAAAAAATGAAAATCTCAAGCATAAAGGTGGGAGTAATGAAGCAAGTTTAAATATGCGCTGACCTTTGAAATGAACTGCATTCCATGTTGTTTGGCCAAGAAGCTGGCTGTGTTGCTGTCTCCATCAATTTCCACAGCATAAAAGATGTGGGTTTTGGAGCTGCCCTGCTCTCTGGTGGATGTTGATAGGCATCGCCGCAAATACACCAGTGCTGATAGTAACAGCCATATGTTCATTGCTCTGAAATATTAAAAAGAAATCCACAAGGGATAAAAGTGTAAGCATCTTCTTTTGTTATTGTTGTTCACAGTGAGGATTTACCCAGAGGTGGCTGTATTTTATTTTCCTCTTCTTTAGATAAAAAAAATGAAGTCTTAGATTTTTTAAAATTTAGTTTCAATATTAAACTAAAAAGATAAAAGCAAAACATAACATTATTTTGGGACTCTAAGAGGCTTATGCTGTTTGACAGTATCTAAAAGCTAAGTGATATTGAGCCATATGATTTTATTCACACAAATTCAAAAATTAAAACATAAACTACTTTGCAGCTTTACTTACATTAATATTTTCTTTTTCCACTCCTGTTTTATTATACAAGTTTGACTAGTTTTATCCAGTGGTTTGCCAATCTCAAGCTGTTCACTAAATCTGAAGGTCAAACGGCATTCTCTGAAAAATTTCAGTGTTCAATATCAAAATGGAAGATGATCACTTCAATGTATAGCAATTTTAATAACAATTACTAATCTAAATATCTGAATATCTGGTCTAAGTCCTTTTGTAATATATTCTATGAAATATCAGTTTAAAATGGAGTCTTATGATCACAAATTGCCTAGAAAAATGAATTACAGAAAAGATGACAAAGTCAAGATTATGCATATGAGAAATACTACAGGTATCTTAATTAGGCATTATTAATATCTGGTTGAAAGTTTATTCTGTACATGCTTACTCTTAGGCACTAGATCCTGGTTTTAAAAGTATGGCAGTAGCAAATAACAAAATGATCCTGAGTAATATACTGGTGTTGCATCTGTGATAAAACAACAAGAAGGACATCTTTTAACTAGATGTGATATTAGGCGTAAACAGTGGTAGAGATCCAATTTACTTTTCCACCTACATTCCCCTTTGTTTAGGTACATTTTAAGAGCTGTACAACATCAGAATTTAAAAATTATTTTGAAATGTATGGGACAATATAGTTTTGCACGTCATGGGCAGCCATGTTCATTTATATTCTTGTAGTGTTTGCAGCACTTATAATTCAAACAGTCTTTTGAAACAGCAGTTAGATATAAATTAAATTTGAATATATATACTTCTGTCTTTCCTCAGACACATCTTTCAGATGCATCCTTCTTGAAAGTCCAAGAATTAGGACAAAACAGCCAGTGACTGAATTCCACTCCACACCCAAGATTAGCTCTTTTTAACATTAGGCACAAATTAAGGTGCGACAGATAAAAACAGTTAATCTCATATCTTGCAGTCCACAATAATATAAACCTATGATCTTTAATAAACACTGCCATGCTGAAAAAATATACTGAAAGTATCTGCACAGTTAGATCTAAAAAACAGATCTTGAATGAGATCCTACCAGTTAGCTACTTCTGATAAGGTCTAGTAAAGCCTATTATATGGAATCCCTATAACTTCATTAGAGTGTTTCGGGATGCTGATTACTATCAAAAGCACAGACAAAGCCTTACAAGGCATTTTTACAGGCAGACGTAAGCAATCTAAATTTCCAAAGTCCCTCCTCAAATCTTAATTATGCACTAGCATTGGGCACTAGCAATTTTCCACACTGTTTTCCGGGGCTAAGGATTGAGATGGTGGGAACTGCAATTTATTTTTGTTGTCTAGCTAAGCAATCAGATTACAGCTCCATGAAATGAGCTCCAGTAATCAATGGAAAGGAAGCCATGAAGATTATGAAAGATTAAGTTTCAGCTCCCACCTGTAAGAAGATGAAAATTTCACCTAATGTTATCCAGGACAATGCACAAGGCTAAAGGATATTTTTTTAGCTTTGTGTTTCTTCTTCTAATGCCAGTCTACTTTGTATGGGATATTTACCTAAATGGTGATAGAATCAGAACAAAACAAAACAAAAAAGACATTACTGTTAAACCTACTGCAAACATGATTCAGACTGGATTTCAACCAAAGTCTTTTCCTACCAATTCTAATGCAGCCTAAAGGCATTTTGATCTCCACAGCCAGGTTAGGGCAATGTAGTTGGTCTGTATCTGGAGTAAGTCAGAGACTGAGGAGGATATAGAGGAATTGGGACTGCAAAGAGAATTAAGAAAAAACCTGAACAAATTGATGATGTATATCCACCCTGTATAATTCATGCAGTATAAAACATTTCCAGAACAAAAGATCAAAATCAGTCTACCTAGAACAACTTAGATCACCAGAGCTTTCTTTTAGATAAAGGAAAATACAGGCTCATTCTCCTGTAGAGAGATGCAATGGTAGAACCTCATATTTTTCAGGAAAGGACTGACACCTTTGAGGTATTGGTAAAAGTGTTTTGGAGATATTTCTATCCTCTGATACTATATTGCTCAACATTTTCTTTGCTGTTCTTCAAATCAAAGTATTTTGCTTGTAATAAATTAGAGATCTGCAGAACTTACTCATTTTTTTCAAGGTGAAAATTTCCATAAAATTACTAACCAGTAATCTACTAACGGTAGATTCTTGCTTTCCAAAAAAAGTATAAATCCATCCTAGAAAGCAGGGTTGGTAAACCCACTCAAACAACTTCAAAGGCAAACTCAGCAATTCAAAGAATATTTCACAGGTATAAGTAATAATCTAACAACTTCAAATGGCACTGAAGAAAACGTTAACAAGTGTAGTTTCATCTACACCAATTATTTGCTCCCAAAAAGAAAGTGGGTGGGGAGACTACATTATTTTACCTTTAAAAGAATTCAGCCTACTTCCTTTGCAGAAAATTTTGGGTCTCAGTCATAATCACAGAATCACTGCATATTCTGAGTAGGACAGGACCTACAAAGATCAAGTCCAACTCCTAAACGAATGGCCCACATGGGGATTGAACCCACAATCTTGGCACCATGACCACAATGCACTAACCAATTGAACTAATCTCAGAACTAATATCAGCATATGAAAATTTACCCAAACTTGGCCACAAGGCAATAAGATTTTGAAATTTGTAATCACAAGGGCAGGAGAGACATGTAGCAGCTGAAAACCAAACTCATTAATAATTCCACCTGCACAAAGTATTCACCACCCCAAGACTTTTCCTATATTTCTCCAAAATTGCACTTTTTTGCTATATTCCAATCCATATTATGGGGAAACAAAGAGATTTTCTTGCCTATACTCTCCAAAGGCAGTACTAACAGAGGGTAAATTGGAGAGAGAAGAATCTGTGTGTCAGTAGAATGAAAGAAAGACTAGAAAGGGCATAAGTAAAACTCCTGATTTATGTTAGAGGCCTTGGATTCACTGATTAGGATGGCTAGGACTGAGAGCTAAGCACCTGAGCAGTGGGATTATTGCGTGAAAACAAAAGAGGGTTCAGAAAAACTACCATGCCATGAACTGAGTGAGAGACTGAAATAAAAAAACTATTTGCCTAGGTGGACTGAGTGGGACCTCAGTGGAGAAAAAGTCAGCTAGTTCAAGTGATTCAAAGCACAACTGGTTAAACAGAAGGAAAAAAGAAGTGTCAGGAATGAGAGTGAGTGTGAAAATGTCCAGCATTACATGACTTGGGAAGAGACAGATCAGAGAAGGGAAGAGCCGAACAAGTGCAGGAAATGTGCAATCAAGATTACTGAGGTAAAGAGACCTGGGGAAAAAAGAAAGAAGGAAAAAGAACAAATGGTAAGTAAAACTCAGCCAGGCTGTAAAGAACCAACCAGAAGACTCCATAACCTTCAGACTAGCTGTTCTCTACAGCCTGGAACCAAATCCTTAGTTCCCAATCTCACCATTCCACTGAAACTGGAAAACACAATGGAACTACACGTCTTAATTCCACCTGCTGGGCCACAGGGATAGTTAAAGCTTTGTTCTTGGAAGGGTGTGAGTTTGTTTCTTCAAAGAGCAACATTGTCTTCCTTGGAGGTAACGAATGCCAACACACATTCCATGAGGAAATTAGCAAGTGCCAAAGGATGGCATTTCCACTCAAAACACCCTTCTAAGAGAACTCCCAGTATTAATTAATCATACATAGAACACATCACATTAAAAAAATTTTGTTAAATCTGGCATTCCAAAATGCCAAATTGAGACTACTTGTCTAAACTCTAAATAGAGGGTAAGAGGTATTTTTAAAAGGCTAGGAAGAAGGACAGTAGAAGTCCTGGAAGCAGTCAGGATTCATTCAGGGTTTATAATAATAAGCTCACCCATGGCTGATTGCATACAACACAGTTTCTTCAGCATCTGCCTTTATTCAAGTTTCACAGTAAATATGATATATTCTAAAGTGGGCTCTTGAGAGCTAGTAAATAGTGACATCCATTATTAATGTTGTACAGGGTGAGAGATCCTGTACAGGTCAGTGCTTCAACCTGCCTTAATCCTCTGTTCCTACAGCAACAGATTTTTAAGAAAATGCTTTGGTTTCACCAGCAAAGATTAAAATTTACTTATGTACACTGGAACACAATTTAATTTCACTAACCTATCAAGAAAGAAGATTCATAATTTTATTAAATTCTATTGGCGGGAGGACAAGGACAGATTTAAATTCTTTCTTTTGGTGCGACAAATACTGCAGTGTTATGCAACTGAAATTTCACAAAATTAATGAAAACCTTAGAATTTTCGAACTGCACATATGCAAGAAAAGAATAGGTTTATTTTTAATAGCATGATATATTTAAGAACAAAATAAAAATATAAATTAAACAGAAAATATAATTTAAACACACAATTTGTGTTCCATTAGCAGAATCTAATTATAAAATAGAAAAATAATTTTAAACTCCAACTCCACTGTTATTTTGGGTCTAGGTTAGGAATATGAGATACTATCATATAATAAAAATGATACACAGTTTCTGTATTAAACAAAAGGGTAGAGTGAGGACTGAGACTGGATTTTTAACAGGTCTTTACTCAGTAGACCAGCTAGGACCAATGCTACAGCAGTAGTTTCTGCCAGAAAGTTTCTATCATTAAGTGCTTTCTATCATTAAGTGCTTGTCATAACAAAGAGCATTTGAAATAATACTGAATCTCTCCTAGAGGGTCAGTAGCAGATGAGCACCATGTTCAAAAATCACTAGTCTTGAGAGTGTTCTGGATTTGTTATAACAAAGATTTATGTTTAGATTTTAAATATGATATAATAAACCACACAACAAATTACTAGCTTCCTGATGTTATTACAAAACACACACCTATGTCTTTGAATTTTAATTTTGCTAGTTTGGCCCATACACACCAAAAAAAAAAGACAGTACTTGTGTTTAGTCAGATAAAGAAAAATAACCAGACGAAAATCTAAATTTCTTAAGGTGATTGAAGCTAAATCTAGTCCAATCACATTTAATAGTAAAGACCAGTGAAAACCACCAGATGCATTTGCAAAAATATTGAAAAAAAGCAATCAAATCTAAAATAAATAAAAAAAAAAAAAGAGAGAGAGAGAAGTAGTAAGGGAAGGATGTTAATTAAAAATTTGGGTTATTTGGGTTTCTTCTCCTATCATCCTCCACTGAGAAAAAAAATATCCCCTTTAATTGTAATAAGACATTCTACAGATCTTGAAAAAACCCTGCAAAACAGCTGAACTACATGCACTCTGTGAATTATGAACAGTTTTCTTACAGGCTTTGTATCTTATGCTGACCAAGCCCAGTTTTGCTCCAGTTTATGAAACATGACAAGACCACAGATAAAGTTGATCTATGCTGCAGGCTATTTGTGTTGTCTACTCAGATGGAATGTCATAATGCCATGAGCCCAAATACTGTCCCTTCTTTGGTTTTCTTCATTTGTTTTACTGAAGTTTTATAAAACCAGAGACAAGCACAAGATTCGAATTTATGGCATTGCTTCTCCCACCTAAGAATAAGCACTAAACCATGAGGGTGTATTCAGAAGAATCTCCTGTGATGTCTGAGACCTGCAGAGACAGCATGTGCTATTTATTTTTGGGTTTTTTTTCACTGAGAAATCTCTGATGTGAAGAGTATGTAATAATGCACACACCATTTTATTGCATTTTTTTGAGAGATTTGTTTTTGTTTTAAAATTTATTGGTACTGGCAACCACCATTTAAAGGATTATCTTAAAAACTGTCAGCATTTCAGCATTTCCCAGCTTCATCAAACACTATTGACTGTATTAGAAACTGAATAGAGTTGAATTACTGATGATACAGCTTGAAGTTTACCACCTTTTCAGAGGATGTCACTGAGCACCAAGAAATTAACAAATTCTGTAGAGTGTTTAATCTTGGAAACAGGGGTATTGGTGATCAAGTGCATTTTTTTTCTTTATTTGCTTCCCTTTCTGTTGGAAAATAAGAAACAGGACAAATACATACCACTCCTCAGCCAATTCAGTCTCAAAATGCTTTATAAACCACATGCACAATAACACAAGAATAATAAATAGAAAATACTAAAAATACAAAAACATAGTTACCTTGGAGTTTGGACAGGTAAAATTGTTTATTAAAAGACTGAAATACAATAAACTCCTGGAAACAAATGGGAGAAATTAGTTCTATGTAATCATCTCGTTAATGTGCATTAAGTGGTACTACTCTAGCCATGTCTTCTAACAGTACAAATATGTACAGTTTATAATAAGTGTTGCTATCTTCTAGTAGACTAAATTTAATATTTGAGGGAAAAATTATAAGCTTTCAGGTATTCAAAACTTTCCTCCAGCCTAAAGTAGAAATACCAATCTTTCAAATTAAATAAAAGTTAAGAAAAAGTGCTTTGGTTTTTAATTTAATCAAATCAATTGAATTTACTAAAAGATAATAGAGCTCATAAATATGAAGCAGAGAAATATTACAAAGGGAAAGACAATACATTTGTTTGGTCCTATGGGACAGAGAGATGGAGAGGAAAAGAGTCACAAGTAATTTATTGTCTGTGCAGCATGGAAAGGTTATCCTAGGGTGGCAAAAAATATAATGTGCCATAAAACCAATGTCTCTGTTGAGTCCATGGTTTTTAGTGCCCAGCAGAGTTATGAATTTTAGTTCCAGAATTATCTTCTGAAGGTATTTTGTATGTTTCCCTTGAGCAGCAGGGCTGAGAGGTTGAAGATGAAGTGGCTGTTCTGGATTAAAGCAAATGTGACGAAGCTATGCAAGCTGGAATTCAAAATCCTATAAGGTTTGTATAGCTATGCTACTTCAAGGTTCTATTTAATTGCCAAAAGTGGGCACTCCCAGAAACAAAAGTGATGCAAAGCTCCTGCTTAAGTAATTTTCAACAGTTAAAATAGTGTGAAATAGCCTTAAGCAAGTCTTAAATGATAGCAGGAAACTATTTAACTATGATGGTGATATAACCTATATAGAAAATGGAAAGTTTATACCCAATATTGAGAGCTTGTCCTCTGCTGTGAGAAAATAGAGAGAAAACTCAGAAAAAGTCTTGAGACAATATTTTCCCTAGCATAAGTTCAATAACCTTCTCAGCTTGTTTTAAAGGACTTTCAGAATACATATTAACCTCAGGGTCAGGAAAAATGAGGAATGGCTCAAAACTCTTTGTTTAGAAGTACATTTTCCCAGTGTATGCAGTGCCATAACGATTTCAAATATTTTGAAACAATAGTTGAAGGCTCCAAGATTTCTTTACTGAAGCACCACAAGCAGTGTTTGTACTCAGGAAGCATTCCAAGCTGAAGTTCTTCGAGGGATCTTTTAGGGTTTTTTAGAGAGTAAATTTCAGCTGCTAAACCGTATGTCAGACATGCTACACTGTAGAGGTTTAACCACTCACTGGGTGGTTATGCCACCCTTAAAATTGCCAAATTATGCTATCACTCCATGGATGATATAATAGATAAATTAAGTGTTCTAAATTACATAGGCTGTCACACTCACTTCTGTGTGCTTCTTTGCTAGTCAGTAATAAGGTTGGAAAAATTTCTATGGAAGGATACAGATATCTGAGGATATCAAAGAGGAGAAAGAACAGATCCTCCACTATACTACTTCCAGAAATGAGAAGAAGAAACAAAATTGAAAAAGATGGGAGTAGACAAATTAATGTTACACATTTAATACACAGAAAATACATTTGAAGTTTTTTTAATAAATATGAAAATTAAAACAGACTAAACAGGAGGTATAGTGGAACTGTACAAGCACATTATATTAACAGTGGGAAAATGCTTAAGTGACTGAGTCAAACGCTTCAAAAGTTTCTAAGGGCCTAGAATGAAACTTCCTAAGACAGTTAACCATCATATCCACAAAATGTATCTTCATGAAAACCAGCAGTCTTAATACCCAGCCAAAGATGAACCACTTAAGCACTTCGAATAAAACCCTTTTGCTGCTAGACCAATAAACCTCTACCTCGCCCTCCAAACAGTTTGAGCTAATCAAGCCTCTTTCAAGGTATTGTCTTTAATGTCAACCATGCTTAAATGTCAACCTATGTGTAGAATAGGTTTTCCTTTCTGCAAAATCAACAGGTTTTTGGTCTCCTTTATAGTAAGACTCAATCAATCCAGCACCACCTATTAACTAGTTAAAAGCTGCAAATTAATAGGTTTGGGTTTTTTCCCCCTTAGAGTGATTCAGAAATACCTCTTTCATGTTAATGCCTATGGTATTATGGTACATGGAGCAACAAAATATTTTTACGTTTGAGTTTTGGGCATTCATTGTCACTGCCAAGACACTTGCTGGCATGAATTTTTATCAAAAGATACTCTACCTACAAATTTTCTGCCTTTCTGTGAAAAACAACAGATACTTAAAGCAACAGCAAATCAAAAATTCAGGATGACTCATACAACAATATACTCTCCCAGAGTCACCAAACAAAAAATGCTGAGCAATTCTTTAAACATTTACTTCTCTTATTTTTTTTCCAACCATCAAGGTTACAAGAATCAGTCATTCCACACAGTTTTGTGTATGCCCCATCCACAGAAACACTGAAGGCCAGGTTGGTTGTGGCTTCAAGCAATCTAATCCAGTTGAAGATGTACCTGCTCATCGCATATGGGTTGGAAAGGACGACTATAAAAAGTTCTTTACAATCCAAAATATTCTATGATTTTGTAGCTCATAGAAAACAGACACTGTGTGATATTGTAAAAACTGTATTAAACTTCATAATCTATCAAGAGGTCTTTGCAGCATGCAAAAAAAATGAACTGCAATTTTGAGAACTTTTGAACATATGTAAATCAGAAAGCATTTGTTGTTAGTTAAAAAAAGGAAAGAAAAATAATAAAATGTGATATAATTAAAAAATCAAAATATGAATAACAAAACATGATGAAAACTCATTCTTTCTACACAGAATGGATGTGGGGAAAGTTTTGTTAAAGAAATAAAGTGTTTCTTTGTTTGAAATTACTGTATAACAGAATTAGTAGCTCAGAGTGTTAGGCAGTCTGATTCCCGATATCAAATGGTTTGCCAAGCCTTTCTCCCCACAACAGATTTACCATTATTATGAAGACAAGGGTTTAAGATTACCAATGATGAAAATTACCTGATATGCAAATATTTAGCAGCTATTCAATTTATTGGAACAATGTAATCTTTACTATCATCACTAAGAAAATTTCAACCAGATGAATATTTCTTTCTTGTAACAATAAAGAAAAAGAAAAAACAACTTTCATTTTCTTCAATGGATTCATTACTACAGATCATTCCCCTGAGAAATATTCCATACAATCATAAAGGATACCAAAATCTGAATCTTGCCTAAGAGTCAAGAAGAGTTGGAAGGGCTTCAGAATCAGCTTTAGCTCAGCAGTGATTTCTGCAGCCAATTAAACAGTGGAATTGATGGACTCTGAGAATGCCATATGCTGCCCTCTGCTGAAAAGATGATCATTATGACTTGAGGTCTTATGGCTGGAAGGTCTGACAGACGGGAAAAATAAGTGGAGGATCCTCTGATTTCAGGGATGTGGATAATTCCTTTAGGGAGAAAGAAAGATTAAATGCTCACCTGGGCAAAGAAAAATTTCACAGAACATATGGTGTGTATATATATATATATATATATATATATATAAAAATTATCCTGACAAGAACACGAAGTCAGCAAATTGGTTATTAGAAATATAACTACTGAGAATTACATTGATTATATTCATAAAAGTCCTTAAAATGGCTACCCATCAAGCCATTTAGATCTAACATGTGACATATTTTAAAGACATTATAATGTAATGAGGAGAGTCTTTCTGAGTGTTTTTTTTTTTTTACCCTGTTCCCTCTGTGGTTTCTAATTGGTGCATACATATTTCAAAGTTGAGAAATTTAGCAATTATACCTCTGTTAGATTAATTATAAAATATTTACATTCTAAAATATTTTTACTTTTCACAGACATGTTTTACTTTTCACACATGTTAAAGTGGGTGGGAGGGAAAAGAGCAACAACACAAAAAGGAGAACTGGGTACTTATCTAATACTTGGAGTATCATTTGCTGCATTACCAAAAATATTTAAATTAAAGAGGATTCTACTACATGACAACCAGGGAAGAATTGTTGATGGATCATCAGCAGTCATGTTTGGAATACTCTTGTGTTTGATCATCTGTAGAGATACAGACTTAGTCAGACAAAATATTTATATAATCATATACATATATATATGTATATATGTATATATACTTCAGCACCTGGAACATCTCTTCCTCTTCCTTGTTGATGTTGCCTCTACTGTTTCTCTCTCTGTTTCACTTTTTTTTCCTCCTTCCTCCTCTTTCTGTTTGGTATTTTCTGCCCTTTCTTAAACATGTTTGTGTTATTTGGGGAGCTGCCAAACACAAGTTGTGTTGGTTTTGCACAGCCTGGGTCTTGGTATGGGGAGGGGCACAGAGGTGGCTTCTGTGAGAAGCTGCTGGAAGCTTCCACCATGTCTGGCAGAGCCAATCCCTGATGGCTCTGAAGATGGACATGCTGCTGGCCAAGGCTGGGCCAATTGGAGATGATGGTCATACCTCTGTGATAACACGTTTAAGAAGAAATCAAAACAAAGTTTGGGCCCCAGTTTTAAGTCCAACCTGAGTAGGAATGAGAATTTGTGAGAGGAGAGCAACATGCAGCCACCAAGGTCAGCAGAGAAGGAGGGGCAGGAGGTGCTCCAGGCGCCAGAGCTGAGATTCCCCTGCAGGCCGTGGTGGGACCACGGCAAAGCAGCTGTGCCTCTGCAGCCCTTGGGGATCCACAAGGGATCCAGAGATCCACCCCAGCCTGTGGGGGAGGTGCCCATGCCAGAATGAGTGGATGCCTAGATGAGGCTGTGATCCAGTGGGAGACCCATGCAGAGAGAGGAAGGCCCTGCTCCCAGGCTGGAGCAACCTATCCTTGAAAGACTGCAACCCATGGAAGAGTGACCCACACTGCAGGAGTTAGAGGGGTACTGCTGTTCATGGGATGGACTTCTGTTGCAGCAGTTTTGGGAGGGCTGTTGCTTGTGAGCCACGTTGAAGAAGTTCATGGAGAACTGTCTCCTGTGAGAGGGACCCCATGGTGCAGCAGGGAAAGGATTTCTCTCCCTGAGCAGCACAAGAAACCACAGGTGATACATTGACCAAAACCCCCACTCCCTGTCTTCCTGCACTATCAGTGGGAAGGAAGGAGGAGTTGGGGAGGAAAAGGTGTTTTCAAGGGCTTATTTTACTTCTTATTATCCTCCTCTGATTTTGTTAGTAATAAATTTACTTAATACCTCTAAGCTGAGCCTGTTTTGCCCTGGGAGATTTTACTCCTGGTCCATATCCCAACTCATGAACCCTTCATCAAATTTTCTATCCTCTGCCCAGCTGTAGCAGAGGAGAGTGAGAGAACAGCTTTCATGGGTGTCTGGCTTTTGGCCAATGTCAAACCACGACACTTGTGTGGATAGCTGAGCTTTGGCCAGCTCTGGGTTTATTGGAGAGCTGTGTAGGAATACTTTGGCAGTTTTCACTGTAAAAATTGTAGCATCTTCCTGGAACCCATATTGCAACCTGTGCTGCTAAACATATTCATAAATTATGTGAAAGCTGGAAGTTTATAGAGTTTACTCACTTTAGATGCTAAAGTAATGGTTGTTTCAAATATCACTATATTGTCTGACTATGGCAATTAGGGAGCAGACACAAATTCAATACAAACAGATATAAATGCACAGACCAAATGAAAAAAAATCCTGGCTTTACATACACAGTGATAGACTCTGAAGTATATACTCTTAAACAGCAAGACCTTTGGAGTTAGATCACTCTCTGGAAATATCAGGAATATGCTTAATAGTAGTTAAAAAAGGCAAAGAGAAAAATTATTATGATTACTATTATTGCCACAAAATACATAAAAAGCACAGCTCAATCTAAATAGGGTGTATAAATTTGGTGGTCCTTCTTACCACAAAAATAATGACATATAATTGGATAAGGTACAGAAAAGGAAAGAGAATGGATCAAAGTTGACACAATTTCTGTACAAAGAATGACCAGAATTCTTTAGCCTAGAAAAGAAATGGGGACATACCAAAGACCTTCCATTAAAACTGTCATTAAGAACGTGAAAGAAAACCTTTTTTTGCTGTCCCTCCCCATAGAAGCAGTAGGAAAAAAATAAGGGAAAATAGCTAACAGAAGATTCAAAACAAACAGAAGAAGATAATCCTTCAAACACATCCATAGAACCAGGGGTGCTAAATTTCACTCAAACATGTCAAATTATTCACAGGGAAACAAAATTCTACCAAGGGCTATGAAAATTAAAAATCTCTAAGAAAAATATCTCCCTACTTCAGGAGATCTCTAAGCTCGGATTCTCATACCAAGATATATACAACTTAGATCAAAAATGTACATTTGAAATAGAGAACTTTGACTCAGTGGCTCAAACATAGATATTTCAGACACCTAGGGTATCTGAGACCTGGGGCTGGCAGACATGAGACTAGAGGAAATGAGTCCTTCTGGAGTGACAGCTGGAGGCTAGCTTCAATGTGGTAGGGCATTTCAAATAGCACTAGACACTTCTATTTTGATTATTAAATCCTACCTTATATATTGAAAGAAGTAGCTCAGATTTACAGAGTCTGAAATGTCAGTTAAACACATTTTGATTCATAAGAGTTTGGTAGCCAGTAAACATACCTTTTATGTCAAAGCATGCTGTCGGTCAAAGAACCTCCAATAATTAATGTTTATTGTCTAAGCCCTGCTTATCAGCAAACTATAGCAGCTGATTTTTTAAAACAATCACATCCAAACTACATCCATTTGCACTGTGTAACACTATTATTTTTTAAAGTCCTCTTAGAATTTAATACTTTTCCAAATTTACGTTAAGAACAGAGAAGTAGATATTTATCACAGATGAACATTTCAGCTTCAGCTATCACAGGTACCTTGATAAATTAATACAATGTTATTTGGATTACACATCATTCATTCAAAATAGAGTTATAGCCACCAATCCAGAAGTTATTCCGCCTCCCTGTACCTTTGACTAACAACACTATGGTACTTCATGAACATCCACTATTCCTTCCCGGGAAACTCCAGGTTCAATTGATGCTCAGGAGGAATCTGCTCTGATAGAAAACCATGATTGCAAGTAGAATTTTTATTTCATTTGCTGCAGCACCTGGAAACTGTGTAATAAACAACTGCACAATTGAAAAGAAGCTATCATGATCAAAACAAGTGATAGCTTCTCTGGAAAACTTGGATTGTGTTCCCCTGCTGCATGCCTTAAAACCATTGATAAGGCACTTAAATGGAGCCTTTCTGAGGCATCATTAATTGTGCCCACACATATCCCATTCCAACTTATTCCTTAAATATCTTTTGCAAAAATGCTGATAACATAGTTGTAAATGTAATCCAGAAGAGTTCTGCTTTCAACACACAGAAGTTAATATACAGCATATAACATTAAGTACCCTGAAAAATTAGGTTGTAAGGTTTATTTTTTTTTCAATTTGTATATCCTAGATTATTTTATATGGATAAAACCACTTTCTTTACCACTTTCTTTCCTCCCTCATTTCACTAGAAGACTATAGAAATAAAATAATTAAGACTATGAAGACTCAGACATTGAGCAGCATGAAAATGCAGTAATTCAGAGCAAAAATGAGCAACACAAAAGGCCGAAGGTTATATGTCAAACAACAGGCCAACAAAGCTGAAATACATTTATAACTGAGACCTGTATTTAATATCCACATATTTAATCTCAATTGCACAGATTGCAGTCAGGGAGTAAGCACTGGAATTCACTTAACTGTCAGGGAGTGAAGAGTTCAAGAGTGTCTGGTCATGAAAAAAAGTAGTGGATGGACATGAAAAGGAGTTACAAAGAATCAGGAGAAGCCTAAGAGTAGCTGGGCAAAAACTGGAAAAAAGAAGTCACAAGGAGAAATGAGATAAACACTCATTTTAATACCTGTACTATATCAGAAAGCCACATGGAGAGTAGGGAGGAAAATTTGCTAAGATGCTAGCAAAAGGTGAAACTGGACATGGCTATGAAAGAGACTGAAAAATGGGAGAAGTATTTGGAGTAAGAACTAGACTGGCTACATAGGAAATGTGGAACTGTATATGCAAAGCAGAAAGGAGATTTGATGAAGACAGTGGATACACAGGCAAATACAACTCTTACACTTCTCATCTCTCTGTTTCAGCTTCTCAGCTTAAAGCTACCTTCCAAAAAGTCTTTTTCACAATTACTTTCTACTTTATCCTCCAGTTCCCATTCAGTTTCTCTTTCAATCTTTTAAGACTCAGCAGACGTGTTGTTTTCAACCTCAAGCTGATCCAAGCACCAGCAGCCAGGCCAGGGCTCGCAGGGGCCCAACTGAAAAGAATTGCATTGCAAATCACAGAGCTGATGCCTCATTGCTATTCTGACTCAGAACTGCTCTAAAAAGAAAATTTATTCTGAGGTAGAGCTAGGTCAGTAGGAATGTCCCAGGTACAAACTGATGAGACAACTGCATGTCTGGGGTGGATGCACAAGCTCTTAGTTAGATGTAGGAGATGCAAAGGGGAGAAATATATTCAGCTGCCATCTCTTATAATTACAAACTATGAAAGTATAGAGCATGTTTAGTGATTATGATAGAGAATTAGAAATTAACTTCCAGGAAGTCCCTGCTGACTATACATACACTGAGCACACAAACCCCAGTTTTTCAAAAGATAAATCTTGAAGGAAGGGAATAGGGAAGGAAAAATCAAATGCGGAAGGTTTGGGTAGAGACTTCTGCAACTGTAAACCAAGTCATACTCCTGATGTAGCAGCTAGTCCTATGTCAAAGCACAAGAACCACAAAGTATTTAAATTAAAAATAAGATTATTTTTTCCCCCTTTCTTTTTAGTTTCTTTTTATTCAATGACTGAGCCATTTTGCTCTAGTGACCGTAACAAAGTAGCTGAGGCAAACATCAGCATGAAATTTTTTGCATCAAATTTTTAAACTTATGCAAGTTTCAAATAAATGGAAATTGGCCTGTAATACTACTGATCCTATATCCATATCTGTTACACTCTTCCTTGGGAAATACTGTTCCTTTGCAAATACCAAACTATTTGTAATTATCATATGATTCTGTCTTTTGGAAAGAAAATGTTTTAGAAACATTTTACCACATGATACATAATAACTTCATCCTTAATGCCATCCATTTTTTAACTTCACTTCGATGCCTGTCTGTAATATTGACATAAGCTACAATGAAGATCCCAGAGATGGCATATTTGTACTCCAAAATAAGTTGAAAAGTAATTTAATCATATTCTAGAAATTCTTTATGGACTGCCTTTTGAAAAATTCTTTAACATTCATTATTCACCAGGAGAAAGAGCAGAAATTTAAGATTATCTTTTTCAAGGAAAAAAGAATTTTGTTTTTTAAAATTGTAATCAGCAAAACTGGAAAAAACTTGCATCATTATTGTCTTGGTAGGCAAGAGGTGCCATTGAAAGGTCAAAGCGATTCTTTGCTCTAGTTAAGAACTAAAAGAAGATACTCTGATGTACACTAATGAACTCATGCCTCTACTCAGCTTTACATGAAATACTTACATATTTATTCTGGCAGACAGAAAAAATCACTTTCTTTCTATGTAGTAAAAGTATTCTCAGGGAGAGGAGGAAAAGCAAATTTGTCATTCCTGACACAAAGGAAGAAAGTGCACTAAGATCTCCCATATCTGAGCTGAAGATTCTAGCATGTGAACTCTCACACAAAATGGATAGGGCAACACAACTATCATTTACATTTTCAGTCCAGTCCTTGCCCTTTTTTTAAATTTTTTCTACTTTTCCTGAAGGCTGTTGTTTGGGTAAGTCCATCCCAAACTGTGATTTGCTTTAAATAAACCAAAAGCAGAGACCTAGACAGCATTTAAGTAAACAAAAAATGCAGTAGGTTTCTGATTTTTTAAAAGAAAGCTTCTCCTGGAATTAGTAGCCTAAAAAAGACTTAGCATCAAGGAAGAATGCAACAACGTATGATTTAGTGTCACTAGAGGTGACAACAGAGCTGTAAACTACAAACACCTAAAAGCTTACAATACAAGCTGTCAAGCAAAGAACTCCCTGCAGGTTTAGACCATCTGGATAGCTCCAAACTTTTCTTAATCTCAGTCAAAAAAGAACATGAACATGGATATTTAAACAGTGGAATCTCAAACAGGAATGGAGACACTACTTAGCATCAGCTACTTAGGTATTCAAGTAACACATCCAATTTCTGCATCCACAAATCAAAAATAACGTCAGTAAGTAGCCAAGTATTCACAATATAACCATCAAAGTACTCAAAAACATGACCTAAAGTGAGAGAATCAAGAAATTTCACCTGCTTAGTATAATGGATAGCTATATTAAAGTCTATAAATATATACACAGGAAGACAAAATTCATTTCAATCTCACAGACGGAAGCATAACAAGACCCAGGGGCTACAAATTGAAGACAGACAAACTTAGAGTTAACATCTTAATTACCAATGATAAGTACCTCATTGAAAATTGTGACAGACACTCCCATCCTTGAAGTATGCTTTTTAAAAAGAAAGGTAGAGAGGTTTTTTATCTTTAGAGAGACATGACCTAGTTCAAATGGGAAGAAACTAAGACAGCTATGAGGTCTCTGTTGTACAGTATGCCAGGCTAGATGATCACAGTACTCCCTTCTGGCTTTTTAATCCATGAAACTGTGTACATTTCCATTTCAATGAAACTGCATCTTTCAATAAGCATTTTTTAAAGGAACAGCTTTCCAGTGAGCTCAAGTTATGCCTTGAAGGCATAGCACTCTTTTGGTGGAAGCTTGTGAAAAACTTCTGGATAGCACAATATGGTGTTACTCTGAATGGAGGAAGCATTCAGTCCTTTCTGAAGCAGAGCTGGGACCAAGTACAGAATACAGTAGAAACTGCTTTGTTTAACATATTAATTTGAAAACTAACTCTTTGCAGCATCACACTGAATCAGTTTAAGCCCTCGGTTCCACCATCATTTCATGACTTTCACAATCGCTTGGCATAACCTAATTTTTCGGTTGTGTTTACCAGATACTTTTTCTTAAATCACCATAGAATGGGGGGGGGGGGGGTCTAATGTAAAAGTATTACACTGGAATACATTTGGATTGAGACTCTGATTTCATTTCTTCTAAAAGGAGTTCTATTTTTGTGCATCAAACTACATGGAAACCTGAAACAGAAAAGATAAATGGATAACACTGGGCAGTTCACACAGAATATTTTTATTGCACCAAGACAAATCACTAGGGCAGACACAGCCTTCAGAGACCCTCTGGTTATGTCAATCTAACCAGTTCATTATTTTCCATTTGAGTTAAATCATCACTTTATAATATTAGATAATAAAAGATTTTTTAAAATCCACCTCACTATAGGATTTTGGAGTTTTGAAGTCACTTATTTTGACAGTTAGTAATAAATTTAAACTAATCTGTTTTCAGTACAGGGCACAGAATGTTACTTATTCATATCTATTTCATTTTCTAACAACATTTTCCATTTCATTATTATGTTCTTGTGATTTTTATGATCTCATTTCAGATGTGTAAGGAACCAGACCAAAAAAAAAAAAGAAGATAATTCTGACTGCTGACACACAGAAGTAAAACTATAGATCCTTTACATTACAATAATTTTTTTTTCTGCAGGTAATATAACAAAGTGCAGAAACCTTCAAGTTCAATGACATAATAGCAGCTTAAATGCAGTTACCCAATAAACACAGTGTATAAAGATTTAAAACGCAAGCATATCTTAAAGGTACAAAGGATAATCAGAATAGTTTACTACCTTCTGAAAAGATCTCATTATTTTGTGAGTCAGTCTCTGACTGCAATTTGTATGTGTGCATGCTCCATAATCACATTTAACCTTGAGAAAATCCTGCATCTGTTACATGCTTTCAGCAGGGAGTACTTGCTCTAGTAAGTCTGAAAACCAGATCTGACTTTATACTTCCTGTGATGCCAACAACAACTTATGCAATTATTTGTCTGCTTTTAGATTAGTGTTTGTGAATAACTTCTTATGCCAGCTATTAGTTGTTATCTTTTTGTTAATATTTTTCATCATCATATCTGTAGAGGTCACTGTGATAGAAAGGGCAAATCATAGAGAAAATATCTGTAGTCATGAATAAAGAGTTTGAAAATAACACTATTTCTTTTTCACTGTTTAATCCACAATGTTACCTCTCATGGTCTGACCTCAACTGTGTAACAATACCTGATAAGAGCATAAGAATAGCAACAACCACATGTTTCTCCATAATTGCTGTTTGTCAGCCATTTCTTCAGCATTAACAACGTTCTAGACAACTCAAGGTCAACTATATCTTATGCTAAGGAAAAACACCCTTCCTATCAAAAGAAATGGGCCAGCCAACCAAATCCACTGCCAGCTTCCAGATGAGTGCTTGATTCTGGCTCCGTTTTGCACCCACAACTAAGGAAAGCAAAGCCATTCGGTAAATTCTGCCAGTATGAAATGGCAATCAAAGCAACTGAAAATATTACCAACACTGTTTTCCCCTTTACACTCAACTTTGTGTTTTTGCACAGTGTTTCAATTCAGAGAGTTAAACAAGTCCCTGAGATGACCTTCTGTATAGATCTGACCTTAAAAAAGTTCTAGAGGCTGTTGATATGAAGACAATTCTCTAACAATTTCTAGCATATATTAAAAAGTACAAAATTATGTATCACAAATTTTCCACCTTCAATCCTATTAAATTTACCGTTGAAACTGATAAGAAATATTAACCTAAAAAGAAATTAAATAATATGGTGTTACAGGTTTGACTATGACCCATACTAGGCACACAAGGGTTGAAGAATTTAACCAAGTATTGTCTTAGAAGAACTGCTTGCAAAAGACACAGAAATACAATGAAATCCACTTAGAGAGACCTTTGCAAGGAAAGTGGCCATATATCACCAATTCCAAAAATAATGTATCTTGGGGATATAAATAGAAATTACTGCTTGCCACTTTTACCAAGTGCTAGATAAAACTGTATGAAAGGAAGCATTCTATAGTTTGATTTCTCTTACACTAAAATGATTATATTTTATTCATTCTCCATAACTAGACATTTCTAATAACAAAAACAATAGTTCTCAATATTTTGTAGGAAAATTAAAACAAACTCATGAAAAAGCTATCAGATCGGGTTAGAAGCATAAAAGAATATTGCTTTATTCAAAGATACAAATGTCATTCTAAAAAATTTTGATTTTTTTTTCATTAGAAAATTACTTTCAAATTTAATACTGGACTATTCATCCTTTCTGTGGAGTACTAAAAGACAAGATTAATATATTCCAATCTTTTGATGGAAGATTTTTCAAGAAAGATTTAGACGGGTCTAATGCCATGAAGCATTTGGCAAAACATTGATTGACCTTATGCATCAATTGTTTCGTGTCTTTTGGCACTGAAACTGTTTTTTCTTCAGCTCCACAACAACATGACCTCTGTTTCACTGCCAAAGCAGACCGTGACATTAAGAAAAGAAATTCTGGTGGTAGCAGATATTAGGGCATCAAAAATGGCAGATTCAACATTATCAGTCTCATGATAACATTGCAGTGTGCTGATGGAATTTCCCCCCAAAAAATTGTTCAATATCAACCCACGGTTGCTCATAAAAATTGTGCCATCTACTTTTCATCAATCTGAATGCAATGCCATTCAGATTGAAAAATTCCAAAACTTGCAAAAAGGTATCTGGGTTTTTCCTAGCTAAAGAACTATTGGTAACAAAGATGTGTGTCTCAACAGGCAGACATCAACTAATGAAGCTTGACATCATGCTAAACACACTATTATAAGTAACCTATGAAGCTTTACAAAGATTAAGTGATAAGAGCTACAAGCTCTGCTCAGTCCAAGTTCCAGGTTTAGAATTATGATGTGCATTAACCAAATTTGTTTGGACTCCATACAACAGGGCTTAAGTCTTGTCACTATAATAATTCAGTGTATAATTAAATGCCAAATTCTTAGCTCAGTCTCTTCCATGTATTAAAAAAGAAAAGGACATTCTGATGATAGAAAATCTAGGTATAAAGGTATCATTGTAATTAAATCATGTAGCACAATAAATGTGTAACATATAAAACATGTTTGTTGAACCTACCTGTTGTTTCAGCTATTGTAAAGTGACAGTCTACCAACAGAATCCCAATGTCTAGAGCTATTTGGCTGACAATGTAACCACTGAAGGTCTCAGTGTTATGTGTAAGTGAATACATAACACAGACTAGGAAAGATCTAAAAGATGACAACACAAACCAAAGAGAAAAAAGATTTAGGATTTAGAGACAACAAAGACTAAAACAACATTACCTCTAAAATTTCTTTCTTATATTAAATTTAATGATTTGAAGATTTGAAGTTTTGTATATCTACACAGTACACAGGGAAATATATGCCTTTAACTCTACATATTTTGATTGTATCTCATTTTCCTGACACTCTTCTTCTGTTTGGGTCTCAAGCTCACCATGAACATGTGGTGCTTAATTTTAATATGTGTGTAGCTCCAATGAAGTCACAATGAGGTGTTTGGTATATGGGTGTCTTTAGTATGTAGCCTCCCTAAAGGAATCATTTCACATCTTTATATAAACATCTCCTAGAGTAAAGTAGTGATTTAATGTGGGACATTGAGGCAATTATAAGCTTAATTCAACAGCTTAACAAACTAAACTAAACTAAACAAGAGTAGTATGTTTACATTGTATAATACCGTTAATCAGGTATAAAAATATAATATCTTCTCTAAAGGACAATTATTAGGTTTTTAAAAACTCTTTCTAAAGCAGAAAAAATATTATCCAAGACATTTGTTTGTTAGATTTCTGTTGAAATTACGTTAGAAAATTCCCTCAGAAACACTTAATGTAATGCAGCTATTCCAGAATAAGAGAAGGTATTTGCTCAGCAGGGTGCTGATACCATGAAGGGAATAAAGATTTCTTTACATTATCTTTTCCAGCGTTCTTTAGAATCACACAATACAACTACCTGGCAGCATACATACTCTATTCAATATTTTGAATGGGAGAAATAGAAAAGTTATGCAACTCCAAAAGTGTGATCAAGTCATGTGATGCAGGGGGGGTGTATTGCACTGGTAAGTGATAATAAGTCCTTTTTGCTAAAATTTCCTTTTAAATTTGTTAAGTGCAGTAAGGATGTTTCAGGATTTTTCCTTTGTTTGCCCCTTCAGAATTACAGCAATAATCACAGCACACCTTAAAGTACAGAATTAGATCTTTCATCTTTAAATGTTTTGCCTTTACAGATTAATTCTATAGCTAGGCTGAGGCCATATGAGAAACATGTAAATCATCACTAAAAACATCTTGGTGCTCCTATTGTCTTCTATGTCAGCCAGGCACCAACAAAGAAGTCAAAATTAATGAAGTAGTCATGCTTTTATTTGTGACTACAAGCTACACTGACTTATAGCAATGATTAAATAATCTTGATTTTATGGAAAATATGCATTGGAACTAAACTGCACACTTATTTTTTTCTGAAATAAATCTGACTAGAAGTATGAAGCAGACTTACTGCTTCTACAAGAGTCTTTTCAAAGTGGATGTGAAAAACATAATTCTCCTCTCAGCAATGCTTAGCTAAGACAGTAAGTAAAGAACGAACACACCTTGGTATGCATCGCATCAAACTTTCGGTATGCATGACACTGGAACTTTTCCTCTGCTTATTTCCTCCAAAGGAAACCATTAGAAGACATTTCTTCTATAAGCTAAGACAGCATTACTTCACTGGAAAACGCAAGTTACAATGCCCTTTATTGCCAGTGTTTGTTACTCAAGATTATTAGGAATATGCAATCAGAAATAGTAAGTTTAATGTAACATGTATTAACTTTAGCTGAATTTACAGGATCACAGAATGTCTGAGGTTGAAATGGGCTTCTGGAGGTCATCTGGTCCACCCCCACGCTTAAGCAGGCCCATCTACTCTACTGCAGTCATACAAGCATCCTACATCTCAATGATCCCAACAAGACAATATCCCTGCAACTGCATATAAATGTCTAATTTTTCTCATATTTATTCTCCACACTAGTGTACAGACCATCGTACAGACATGTCAGCATGCTGATTTCTGAGTCTGGGTTGTTGTTTTTTTTTCCATAATGCCACTTTTCTATAAGGCACTTCCTTGTTTATACACAAATGCTTGAAATGCCCCCACTTTAGCCTTTTTTTTTGTTAATTTTGTGCTCCCTTTCAGTCACATCACCCCAAACTTTTTGCTGTTAACCCTGACCATCGCTCTCTTGCAGGGCTGGTGGTAACTCTTGTGCTTGTTGACCTGCGTATTTGAAAGCCCTAATTATCAGGTCAGACATTCTGCTGGCAAAGATACCTTTGGCCTGCTTATGGAGGTGGATTCCAATCTTTTCCAAGTAGGTGTTGGTCCTCAAGTAGGGTCCCTTGGTCATAGAAACCCAATCTCAATTGCCACCAACAGCTCTATAACCAAACCTTGATGTGCAGTATCCTTGCAGCCCTCCCTTTCCTTGCAAGATTGAGAACAAGAGCTGGGCCCCCACATTGCTGAATATATCCTCCAGAGCTCTGCAGTCAGTTTTGATACTCCCCAGACTGCCACCAGCAGTATCACTGGTACCCACATGGAAAAACAACAGCCACAGGTCTGCACAAGCTTTGGCAACACAGCCCCGAATCCAGATCTCAGGCAAGCAGATAATTTCTCTAGATGACAGGTTGGGCTGGCAAACAGTTGTCTCCAGCCCCCACTGCATAGAAGGTTCCTACTTCTATCACTCCCCATTTCCTCCTATCAGCCTTGCATAGCTCGGGGTCAGCGGGCCAAGAAGCTTTGCTGGAAAGCACACAAGATGAGGATCCTCTTCATCTTTGAAGATGAGGATCCTCTTCATCTTTGAAGAATCTCTTTTTACTCCTGCCAAAGCCTGTTTTCTGTCACTAGGTATCCACTGTGCAACCACATTGTTAACTCCAGAACCAACAGTTCCAACTTCCAAGGCACTGTTTAGTCAATCTCCTATAGAAGGCACTAATCCCTGCATTTTTCTTTCACAGAAACTACATCACAGATTATGCACATGAAATATATTTAGGTTTTGAACATTATTGATTAAGAGGGTGTTAAAAGGACACTTCCTGTGTTATATTGATACTCTGAGTTACATGATTTATTATTTCTATGAAAGGGCTGTGGTTACCAGACAAGCATTTATTATGAGGTTGTAAAAATAACTGAAATAAACAAAATAAGTATATTCAATATTGCAAACTTAGTTTTGTGTAGTGAGTCTTCCAAAGAATTAATGTTTGATATATGAGCCAATTAGACAAAAAGAACCATTCAATTTACTTTATAACAAATACATTTTATTCAAAATGCCCTTGAAAGCAACTATACACATTCTGAGTATATAGTGTTCCTTCCTATATACTCTCTAATTCTTGCCAATGAAATTAGTCTTTATTGATTTCCTAGCTCACTAACAAAAATGTCAAAAGAGAAGAGATAAATGAAAATAGTACTGACCTCAGTTCCTCAGTTTTGTACTTTTTGTTCCTCTTTACATATATGACAACTTTATTCATAAAGTCATTTTTTGTGCTTTTTTTTTTTTTCAGATGTTCCAGTCTGTCTAACACAGTATTTAAGAACATCAGGGTCTCACCGGAGATTTTAGTATTATCTGCTGAGGCTTACCTTTAGTTAGTTTAATGTGTTTTAATACTGCACAGACCAGTGTGGAAATATCCTGCAAATTTTACGTTCATCTCCATCACATGTAATCTGGACCCAGGTCACTTGGCACAATTGAACCCTATGATATTCCCATGGGCTCACTCCTAGAGCTTGTCCCGATCCCTCTGGATGGCATCCCATCCTTCAGGCATGTGAGCAGTACCACACAGCTTGGTGTCACCTGCAGACTTGCTGAGGATGTACTCAATTCCGTTGTCTGTGACACTGATAGGGACATTTAATAGCACTAGCCCCAGTACAGACCCCTGAGGGACACCACTAGTCACCAGCGTCCACCAGGATGTGGAGTCACTGGCAACTTTGCATTATTCTTGCATTTTGTCATGTCCCTATGTTGGGAATCAAACTCTTTCATTTGCTGCCAACTCTTTTTTCATTGCACAGTTGAAGGGACAAATACCCAAAAAATCCCCAACCAAAATTGAAACAAACTCCACTTCATTCTTATTTTCCTTCAGTTCTTCTAAGAAAATCAGTCATTTCCTTCAGTTGCACCGTTTTGTTTGCTCATAAATCTGTGAATTTTAGAGATAAAATAATAAAGGAAGTTTATAAGATCTTTCAATATAGCCTCTTCAGCACACTCCCTATCTTTTGTAACTTTTTAGCAATTATACATTGGGTATGGGTTTGTTTGGTTTTTTTTAATTAAGAGTATTCTCCACTGATCAAGAAACTCATGAGATTACTTTTGATTTTACTTGTAGGTAATACAGCTACTAATTACGTAAGAAGAAGTATCTTGTAAAATATTATTGAATTACTTCATTTTTTTAGAATTATTAATTTATGCAAAATTAGGTTAGAGTGCCCATGTTTGATAATGTAGAAAGATGTGCAGATGACAATAGAAAAAGTATGTGCGGTTATACTATGAATTTTAATCTTGTCTTTGAAAATTCCTCTAATTTTTGGTCACATAAACACACAGACAAACAAAAAAAAGGTAGAAAAGGAGCAATTTGATGACTGAACATAAGTGAAAAAAGTCTTAATTACTTATCTATTATGTAATTAGGATGACATTGAAGGGGATCAGAGATCTCTAGAGAACAATAATGTAGCCAACTATACACAATCACACACACATATCTACAAATATGTACACTTACCCTATACTTCTGCATATACATACATTTGTTATGTAAAATTAGGTCCTGCTATTTTTCCACAAGACCATAGCTATAAGTCTATGTTGGCCAGGGAACTGCTTCAACAACTTTCAAGTTGCTCTTTGAATTGTTCTTCCTTCATGCACTACATTTTTGCCAACATTGTACGAAATACAAAAACTTCGTACTTAAAGTACTTATGTAAATTCACAGAAAAATAGCTAAAGACCTTCAAGAAGAAGCCCCAGTAACTTCCAGTCTAAAGTCTGTTCCAGTTGTCATGGTATTAACACAACTTAGAACTTAACAAGCTGTGCTTTATAGAATCACAGGATGGGTGAGTTTGGAAGGTACCACAGTGGATCATCTGCTCCAGCCTGCCTGCCCAAGCAGGATCATCCTAGAGCACATGGCACAGCATTTTACCCAGACAGTTCTTGAATATCTCCAGTCAGGGAGACTCCACAACCTCTCTGATCAATCTGTTCCAGTGCTCAGTCACCTGCACAGTAGAGAAGTCCTTCCTCATATTCAGATGGAATTTCCTGTGCATCAATTTCTGCCTATTGGTTGGTTGTCCACTGGCCAGTAAGTCCTTCTCTGAAGAGCTGCTTTCCAGCAGGTCAGCCTCCAGCCTGTGCTGGTACTGGTGTTATTCTTCCCTAGGTGCAGGACTCTGCATTACATTTCTACTGATTACCTTGTCAGGATTCGCAGAACTATGTCACACATATGTGCTATTGAGATTCAAGAATGAAATCTCAAACTGGATTTAAATATTTCCCCTTAGTACACAATTTATATACTTTCTTTTTCTCCATGCTGTTCCTTTTGATTAAAAAAAAAAAATATATATATATATACACACACACTTTGACAGACTAAAGATGTCTAAACACTTATTTCTAAGTGTTGAAGGATTTGAAACAGGTAACATTGCAATACACATTAAAAGACTTATTTATTTTACTTTCCAGTATATTTGATTTTCAGGCCCACCTTGAAAATCTTTATTTTCAAGAAGCTAGGATGGAAGAGCTAGAGGAAAAAAGGCACTTGAAGATTAAAAAGATAAACTGGGGCAACCTTAAGATTTCTTAAGTCATACCATCAAGAGTTTTTCTAAAAAATAACTGTAAAAGTTAAAAGGTATAAGATGGAAATATCAGAAAGCTTAGATTTCAATACAGAAAACAGAACCTCCATTACATTTAGTTTTTAAAAAGCACTGAGAAAGCAGTAAGTCCACTCAACGATTCCCAAAAATAAAACGTGTATCAGTCACTTTCATTGATAAAAGAGGTAAGAAGCTTCAGTCACACAACTGACACAATCAGAAAAAAAGATATTGTGAGAAGAGCCACAGAAATTTTTAAGAATGTAAGAGTGCTTTTTTCCTTGAAAAATTAATTTCAACATACATAATATAAAATACTCCCCCAAAATACACTGTAAATGCCTGTGATATTGTAAAAGGAATATTTCTTCCAGTGTTCTTTAGGTGAAGAATCCTAGAAAATTTTAAGAATCTGGAATATGAACAGGTCTTGCATGTAGAGTTTTATTACTGTATAAAATCTGCACATGCATGCATCAGTGAATCTGATTTAAATAAAGACATTTTTCTGCCTATTTTTTCAGGGCTACATTGTAGGTAATGCCTGCATATTTACCTGTATAATTACAATACTCCCTAACTCTGAACCATCAACCACAATGTAAAACATAGCAATACAAAATAGTGCTCAACACAAAATCTTTGGATCTGCTAACATATATTTCTGTGTGTGTGGAGTCTCATTCTCTTTGATGGATCACGACTGGTACGTAAAATTCCATTCTAGATGACTGCTAAATTTCTCGACGAGGTTATCAGATTGGGGCATTTAAATTCAGCCAAAGCAGCAGATGTTTTGTGTTAGTTCAGTGGCTATTCATGAGCACATATAACAGGTACCAGAGGAGTTGTTATCAAAGATGATTCTATTAAAGTACTACTACCAACTGTCAACTTTTTACTATTTATCACTTCATGTTTGTAGATATATTCCAATATTTTTTCTTTTCCTAGATTAAGAAAATTGATGACCCAGAGAAAACATAAAATGACATAATTTTAGATAAAATTTCTAAAGATTTTTAAAGCAATAAGAAAGAAACCTGATGCTTTTTAAAAGCTCAGAAAATGTCTGCCTGGCAATAATTGCTGATTTTTTTTATTTTTTTTTGCTATTGATGATGAAAGAATTAAGGAAAAGGAATGGATTATTTGGAGCTAGGAAAGCAAATAATCCATTGCAAAATAATAAAATAATCACTTGGAAAAAGAAAACAGTGAATACTGTAGACCACAAAATAATAGAGATATGAAGAGCACAGGATAGTAAGGAAATAGGAATGCAGGGCATGTGGTTCAGTTTTCTAGGGTAAGAGTAGAAAGAAACATCAGTAATAGCTTCCCATCAGAAGCTCTTACTCCTAAAAGCCTGGCACCTGACCTGATTCTTCAGGGTATGGATCAGGTTTCTATGAATAAGAAATAATGAGTATATTTAAATTAGTTTAAATGAAAGAAACACCATATCTTTACTAAGACACCAAGCTTGGCAGCATTTTTGTAGACTCAGAGAGAACAAAAAGCTCCTTGAACCAAAGACTATTGTTCCTTTTTACATGGTTTTCTGAAAAAAATGAGCTGCTTTGCTCAGCTCCTCTTGATCACTTCCAGTAACCAATTCCATCTAAGTCCAATACATGGGAAAAGGTCTCAAAGATTTAACATTCCTACAAACTTTGTGAAAGCAGATAGCTGTATTGATTGCCTGCTAGCTACAAGAAAAAGAAAATGCAACATGAATACAACTTTTACTTCGTAGTATAAACCTCACTTCTCATTAAAGGCCCCCTTTTCAAATGGATTCTTTTTGTTTAATACAGGTTAAGTTTATATTGCAACCTGAGTATTACTCAATTAAAATATCAGCCCACAAATCCAAACCCATAGGCAATATGGATTAATTTAGTCTTACAGGACTATTTCTTAAACCAAAACTCTCTAATTCAAAGCATAAAATCAACCAATATGCTGCTCATTCCACTCTCTCCATCTCTTTGGCATGCAGCCCACCACTCTTTCTTCTTCTCCCTTGCACTAAGAATCTGGCATCCCTGCCTGCAGTGTGGCTCAGCACCCACTGGCTCCCCCATCATCCCTCTCAGACTATTGAACAACCTGGTAGTTAAAACGTGCTACATGAAAACACAGATGTGATCACACTTAGGGATTTCTGCAGATCTCAGTGCTGCCCATCTGCACTGAGAGCGTACCAAGTACCTCTCCCAAAACATATCAGACACCTCCAAAGATGAAGGCAGTATTTCACTGCCACCCTTTTTATCACTAGATTTTAACAGACATTGAAGAGAAGCAAGAGTGTGGTGGTCGCAGCAGGTATCTAAATGCAAGAACCTAAATTTAAGGGGAAATTAAGATCATAGTAACATATATGTGCTGAGTTTAAAGGATGTGCTGGTTTAGGCAACTGTAAGAGCACTGATTGCCATTGTCTGCCATTATCTAGTTTTTACGTACCAAACTTCCACAAATCTCGTTTTAAGGACTATATCAGGCAATTTAGTTCTCACTGCTTTTGATCATCAAGAATCATGCCCATAAAAATATCCAAAAATGGTATGGAATTGAAGTATCTTTAATATCTTCTACTTTTTCTAACATTCCGTCAAAAAATGCTGCAAATAACTAGCAAAATGTGCAAATGTGTAAGGAAATGTGCATTTTGCTACTATGCCACACTGTTTTCTTTGCAATAGGAAGCTCATCTATTCTTTGGATCAGATTTTTGTATAACAGTTGCTTTAAGAACATTTGAATGGGATCAGATCAAAAGTCCAACTGGCTCAGTATCCAATATAGGTTGAAAGCAGCAGTTGGAGAACACTGTTAGTAACAAGACATGGATGATATCACTTCTGTTATTACTGTAACTTAACTATGCAGAATTTAAATGGGAAAAATCTCATATCAGACTGTTGTATGATACTGAGCCTCCCACGACAATTTACTTGGCTTTATTAACAATGTTTTTAGTTGAGCTGGAATGAGAGAAAGTTCATAAACATTTTACTAGTTAACACTGGTAAAATAAAATACTGCTTTGTCTTGTCAACTAATAATATTTTGGGAAGCATTAACATTTTAAACCTCAAGTTTCAAAAATCTACTATTCAAAATGAATATGGAGAGAGATTGCAATTTGTATTTGCAACAGTGGATACTGCGAAGACATCCCAAATATTCTTTCAGATCCAGGTATGTCCTGAAGCAGAAGTAGACAGCAGTATTGCATCACCACAAAGCTGTGTTCAATTTAGCTGCTGTGTTAAGATGTACAATACAGCAGCTTGGAAAAAACAATATGCTAGTTCAGTGCTATTCTTTTTAAGATCCTAGCCAGTGTACTTGCACTTCAAATATAACACAACCAGCTTGATTTGATCCTCAGTTTAGGGTCAGAAAGAATCTTGTGGGTTAATTATCATACTGTTTATTTATAATGGATAGGTGGCTTTTGTGTAGCTGTGATTATCTCATATATCTAGCTGATTCCCTGCTATTAATAGCTTGCTCTAAGAAGTATTAAGATACAGTATTGATTTCAAAAAGATTAAACCACTGTGCTAATATACAAGAGATTATTCAATTAGTAAAGATGACTGGCAACATTTATCTAAAAATGCTCCCAGTTCTATGGTGAATATCTAAAGTATAACTTAGCTAAATACATAAAATCAAAACCAAAATACTCAAAAGCAGTCAAAAATGTTAATTCGAAAATGTCAGGAACAAGAAACAATTTCCACAAAAAAAAGGTTCAGAAAACCTGATCTTGAAGTATCTCAAACTGCTGTTACTAAATAACCAGCTGTTATTTCTTAAAAACTCTAAAATAAATCTATTTTTAATTAAATTGCCAGATTTTTACTGTAAGTTCTCCAACACATTCTGTTCCATAAACAGAAATTTATGTCATCCAGCTGCTTTACTGAGCAGTACAAAGGTGTTGTCTGTTGGTAAATACCCAAAAAGTTGAATTACTGTCAAACTGTGATATGCATTCTCTTTTTCAAGTTTCTTGGTGAGTTTCCTGTCAGCTTTCTTTTTAATTGCTTCTGCACAATTTATGATATCATGCCTTCCTTTAAAAAAATAAATTCAGCTTAACTAGGCTCTAGATGAGGTCAAAACTATTTTCATCATTTCAACCAACAATATTGTCTGTGGTGTTCATTATGCCAAACAAACAAACAATTTTTTTTTCCTTTTATTAGTGTAGGAAGAATTTCTTCTCAAATATCTGTCTATTCAAACATCTGCCTCAGTGAGCAGCTGTCCATCACACTGAAATAAAACTGTAAATTTTCACCACTATTGCAAATGATCAATTCATAGGGTTTGTTTGGGTTTTTTTACTAAGAACCATATTTGTTCATGCACCAGGACAACGGACTATGCAGGAACTTTTCCCATCAAAGTGCAGGGTCAGTCAAATGTGCTCAGAGTGGTGAGGACTGCTTATAATTCATCCCTTGGTGAAACACAAATACTATTCATTCAATGCACCTCTGAAAACTTGGGTTGGTTTTGGTTTTTTTTTTCCCAAAGAAAAAGTGATAAGAGAGGTCCATTGACTCAGCTCTTCCTCTAAGATGGGCTTTCACAACCTCCTGGAATGTTCATCTTGAATTTGTACTCCGTGTTGAAGTGGGAGAGGTTATTTTTCTAATGTAGTCCGAAAAAGGATAGACATACACTGAAAACCACATCAGTCTGAGCAGGGGATAAATTACAATATCTTTGGAGTGTTGTTTTACTGGGTAAGGTTGACTAAAAGCATCTAGCTCTAAATGTAATTACAGCACAATTTTACAGCTTTTACCAACCTACTTGAAATTATTAGGTCTAATCTGTTATATGACACCACTGCATAATTTTCATTTTTCAAATAGAGTGGCTTCCTTATTTTGGTAAGTATTGTTAAATCTATTAGAATATGCAACATGCAATTAGGTATGATTCATTACTCATGCCCAGTAGTTAATTTGAGACACATTTTCCAATACAGTTTTCATGATAAGGTATTTTCATTTCTCTAGTTTTAGCTTGCTGTGAGACAGCTGTCAATTCATTCTCATTGCTCTCTACTTTTATTGCTCCAAGCTTAAACTGCATATGTCAGACTGACAACAAGGAAAGTTTAATGTACTTCTAAGTCTTGCAAGCATGCCTGGAAAATTGCAACACAAAACTCTCATCAGGAAACCTGAAAGTCTGTCAAATATATATATATATAATTCCTTTCAGCTTCTGTGTGTGTGTTTATTAAAAATAGTGGAGACAGAATAAAATTTAAGAGATTTTACAGAATGGAAAACTACTTCAGACAGACAAACTTCCTCTTCTCTCTTGCTAGAAAGAAATTTCCCTCTAGAGATTTCAGATCTAGTCATCAAACACCATCCTCACCCTTCTATCTAGTATAACTTTTCTCTGCCAAAAGGTTTAATTCAACTCCTATTCACACCCTACCATGGATATCTGGAGATAGGATCACCACAATAGCATTATTTGCAGTTATCATACAGACTGAGGCCTTCGAAGGTTAGATACCAGATAAAGGAACAAAACTCTTCTGTTTTTTATCCATGACTGACAGACACTGCATAATAGCTCCTTTGTACAGTCATGTTAAAGTTTGTTATTATGAACTCTTCAGCCAGAATGCCTGTTTCAGCTATATTTATTTGAGTTGTTGCTGTCAAAACAAAGATTACATCATTTTACACCCATGTTTTACAAATTAGGTAGTCAGGACATCTGCAAAATGAAGGCTAAGCTCATTTACTTTGGCAAAGGCTTTGATATCAACTGATAAAAACAGTATCTGTATACAGTGTTCTTAGTGTACTGGCTAACAGCTCATATTTGGACAATGTACTGATTTCTAGCTACCTGTACTGATTTCTAGCTACATTTTTAAAAGCATTTGTTTTTACTGGTTCCTGTTATGTTTTGGAATGTGTTTAAAAAGAAAGGTCATCCTTTCTTCACTAATCACTTTTTCCGAGGGGAAAAAAAAACAATACAAACCCCACAAACTTAATAGGAAATCATTCTATAAATATATTTTTAGTATAAGTAGCTAAAAAATAGTTTTGTGACACAGTTCAGACAGCCTTATCCCACACACTGAAGTAAGCACCATGGCTAATGAAATCTAAATGGGTGAGGAAAAGCTTCAGGGCTATATGATGGTGTTTCTACCAAGTTCTAAGAAACAGAGCAATGGGAAATCATATTTAAGATGTGCAAAACCTTTGCATGAATACAAAAACATGACCTAAAATAAATAAAAAAGTAAAAAAACACTAGAGAACACAATTTGAATTCAAAGGCTTCAATGCAGAGCTACTTCTAATAATTAGCACTTTGACAAATTTCTCTTGCAAATCTTGAAACAGAGTTTTAAAAAGATGTTTTAGGTAAAAGATGCTTCACAGGCAGCTTATTAAATGAACCCTTCTGCAAAGTGTTCATCATTTTAAAAATCAACTCTTTCTCCATCTCCTTCAAGAATCTCACTACACAGATGCTCATCAGAACTCCTTTATGATGACCATTAGAAACACTGTTGCTCATACCAACCTGTTTTTATACATTTGCTCAGGTCCTAGAGTATCTAGGACCCTCCCAGTGTCTTTAAACAATCCTGAGGTGTCACTGGTGTGCTTTAATGACACACAAAGAGACAAAATCTGCATGAAAATTCATACTGCCCAAAGAGATTTGAACTTTAGATTCTGTAAAAAGTAGGAAGGTTTCTTTTTCTATTACACAGCTGAGGAATGGAGATGCAAGAATGAAGTAAGTTCCTGAAATCATGCAGATGAGCTATGTAGAATGAGAAACTGAATATAAACCATGGCCTTTCAATTTTCATTTTTTTCTAATTTTTCATTTTTTGCTAATTATATCTGTTTCCTAAGTTGATAAAGGAGGACCTGAGATATGCAGAGCACTTTCTTCCTTCCACTCTGTAATCTTCAGAGGGGCAAAAAAAATCAACATGTTTTTAAACACAAAATCTTTGAAGCTATGCTAAGTATCCAATAGTCATCAGAATTTTTTTTTTTGGTCAGGTTAAATTGAGGCAAAGAGCACAAAGCACTGAGAATAGGAAAAGGGAGTATTTCTGAGATTGCACAAAGATTGTGCAAGAATGGACAAAATAATGTGGTGTTGGAAACTGCAGCTGAAGCTCATTGGAGATCCACTTTCTTGAATTATTTCTGTAATTCTCAAATGATGCTACTCAAAGCTAGCTATTTTTTTTTTTATACACATCTTTGAGTGCCTTTGTATGATATCCACATTTACATCCACACAAAACATTGATCCACTTTCTAAACTTACAGCCTCTGGACAAGCCAGGAGAAAGAGCTTTGCTGACTAGCAAAGTGGGAGCCCAGCCTTTTGTCCCAACACTAGACAGTTTGAGGTGGAGAGTGATAGCTGGAGTCAGAGAACTGCACCACTTTGAAATTAGCTGCCTTCATTCAAATACTGTCAACTAAAAATCTCTGCGATGGTGGCAAAGCAAATATTCTGGTTTAAAAAAATCTGCATCAAAAAGTTTGTGATATGGTTTAGCCAGAGCTTTCTGCTAAGCTTCATATTGGACTGCATGGTTGTGCCTTCCACTTCTCTAAGTACACCTTCATATTTGATACTACCAACACAGTACACCAAAATGCTGATAGACAGCTGCACCACAACCACTCAGCTAAAGCCATTCCTTCTAGAAAAACTACCCCAAACCCCTCAGTCTACAGCTGGACTGACACAATCCTTCATCTGGACCAACAGTCTGTATTGTCACTGTGTACCACACACCAGAAAGAATTTATGTACCTGAGAGACATAAATTCTTCTGAATAATTTTATTGGCCCTAGGGTCTCTCTGACAGAGACTATATATTGGACAAGCAAAGATAGTAAACAGAGGGCACTGAACAGAAATATTTTGATGATAAGTTCTGCTCTGCTTGTAGGTGGCCCCTTTATTTCTCGGTTTTCTTGTGCCCTAACCCATCAACTTCCTAGAATCCAGATGAAATTCTATTGCAAAGAAGTTGCTAAAAGTTGAAAAGCCTGTGTTACTAGGGGTTAGAAGGGTTGCAGTTAAAATTATTAACTTCACATACTTTTTGTATTCCTGCTATTAGAAAGAGTCTAAACCCCTTTGTTATGTCCTCTCTAGAAGCACAGAAAAAACCCTTGTTCTCACCAATGATCTTGCAATCTAAATCTGCAAGACACAAGAAATGGGATACTTCAAGAAAACAATGAAAAAAAGATAATGTGATATGAAGATTTCAAGGACTGTTTAAACACATGTAGAAACAAAACAAGAATTTTAAGGAGGTATACTTTGGGAATAACAAAAGCCTGATGAGCTTCAAAAAGAGTAAGGGGAAAAGCATAAAAACAGAAAAATTAGCATACAAGAAATGAAAACTTAGGCTTAATGAGGATATGAAGTAGTTCCTTGGATGAGAGTCAGTATAGAAAATAAGTATAGATGATAACACAGAAGAAAAGGCACTTGGAAGCAGCGAGATGCTTTTGTACAGTATCAAGTATTCCTACTACTTTTTTTTTCGGCCTACTACAGATACAGATAAGAGCTGCAAAGTTTTATGGATTTACATTTTACAGAAGATTGAGTATTTGAACTCATCCAGTATATTATTTCCAGCTTGACTTTGCAAAAAAAAAGCCAAACTGGTTTATATTATGAATACTTATTGCTATTCTATTTTACATAATATATACATAGGTTTATACATAAGTTGGAATTCTTAATAGTGAGTCAATTATGGAATTTTACAGACTAGAATGCATATGTTCTACTTGTGAAATATTTCCTAGAAAGCATTAATGAATATAAATTCATTTGAGATTTCTATCAGATATTCTGACTACTGTCATTCTATTGGCATACATGTTTCAGTGGTGAAACAGATAAATTTGGAATTAAAAGTATTATCAATAACCCTCTTTACACTCTCAGTATATACTTCCTTCAGTCAACTTTCTTCTTTGTCAATCAAGTTAGAACAAAGACTCAAAATGAAGACATCTTGGCATATGTATCTCTCATTCCTTCTCTAATGTAGTACTCCCACTGGCTTTCATGGGAATTATGCATATGAAAAGACTGCATTATTAGGCTAGATTAAGAGAAGACATTTAGAAATACTTAACTCATCATACCACTTCAGAACCTAATATTTATAATGGTACTTAAGCCTGGAGCAATATAAACAAAAGTATAAAATGCAAGTCCTGGAAATACACTATGGATGGATTTTTCTTAACTTTTTTCAATAGAATTGAACAGAGTTAAAACTATTTTTCTTGCTTTTTGATATATGAACAAACAAAGAAATACAAATCAGATCACTCCAACAGACTTGCAATATTCCTAAACCAGAGAAGTCACATATCAGTAAGAGGACAGTAAAAGTTAAAAATACATTGCAGATATATGAACTAGATGCCTGTGTAACCATGTAAAGGTCCTCAAATTTTTTCTTGGTATGCCTATGTCTTTTTTAACCTATTAAACCTGATCTTCTGGAAGCACAGCCAGTCATCTTTAATTCTTCAGACACATGATTTCCATTTTGACTTCATAATTGTTATTCTCCTTCTATGCCATGACAACTCAAGGATAGTATGAACTATGTTCCTCTGACCCAGGAAATATGTTGGGCCCTTCCTTTCTCCGAGCTAAAACTGACTGGACCTCCACTTTAACAGATTGGGTAGACAACAACTGGCACTTTCCCAGATGCATAGCTCAGATGTAGAGCCAATCTTCTAGGCTAGTTAGAATGGGATAACTTTCTAAATGTTTTCTTTTTTTTTAGCCTAAAACACACTGCTGCACAGTTAACCATGGACTGTTATTTTTGATTGCTAGTAATACCCTTGCCACTTTTGTAAAAAAGTATTCTTACCTGCCTGTAATACTGCCCCAAATTCAGATTGTCTAATCTGACTGGAAAAGTTCAGATTTTAACTTCTAACCACCCATGTACTTTATAACATGAGCATTATAAAATTTTGACTCTGCAAATAGTACTTCGACTCTGCAATAGTACTTCGACAACTTGAAACAATCCTGAGGATTGAACATTTCAGATATCCTTTGCAGCTGGACAGCTCACATCCGGACATCACTAATCAGGTCAGTCACAGGTACTTATCTTGTGAGATATGGATAATGGAAACAACATCCATAAAGACTCCTGCTAGAAGCATAAATCCTTGAATTAAAAACCTGTTCAAACACATGCTGCACCTTTTCCAATTGTATTGTACATACTCTAGATTGTATCCTGAGTTAACAGATGTCTTTGTACCCACCACGTGCAAGTAATTTTCTCAGGGAAAACTAGAATTTCTTAAGAAGTAACAACCCCATTTCACTAAATGAAAATATAGAACTTATATGGCATATGAAATTGCACCTAAGTCTAGAACACTGCATTTCAAGAAAGTAGAAATAATGAGAGCCCGGATCACAGCAAAAAAATTAAAGAAATAAAAGAATAATATTGGGGTTTTTTTTCTATAAAGAAGAAAACAAAAACCAGGGATTGTTTAAAAGAATAACACGGTGGAAACATGACTGAGAATCTCAAATATGCGTCTGGGGCAAAGAGGAAAATAAAAATCCCTGTAACTACTAACTAACCAAAGTTAATGGGTTCAAATAATTTACTTTTCACAGGGTAATTTTAAGATCAGAAAGCACAAAAAACATTATAATGGGAAGACTAGTGAAATGCTGGAACAGATAACTTTCTTAGGTGAGTAATCATAACAAATCTTTAGGCAGACAGGCAAGTGCTCACTTAAAAAGACAACTTTTATTGATCGTGGCTTTGGAGGAAGAGGGAGAGGGCAGGTATGACACCTTTAGGGAATGAGTTTCAGTTGTATGATTCCATGCTGAAGTGACTGAATAAATGCAGCTGTGTAGTGAGTGACCCACTTGCTGTGGGATCTTGACTTGGAAGGAAAGTCTTTCTTCTGGAAAAGACCAAATCAAGTTTTTCATGTATACAATCACTTGGATTCTGATACAATCTATGAATCACCTAGCTACATTGATCAAATCTGCAGCTTCTTGATTCAACAGTTTAATGATAATGACTTTCAGGGCTGGACTATATACAACCAATATCTGATCCAGTCATGGGATATAGGATTTTGCTTCCTAAAAGCAATTACTTAGTAATGTCCCATGGCCTTGAGGCCAAGCAACACCAGCAGCAGCTGCTAATAACACTGAATTCCAGATGTAGACTCTGCTGAAAAATGTAAAGGAATTAGTTTTACAATATTTTGCTTTAGTACTCCAAGTTCTTGTTATCATATCTCTACTTTACTATGAAATTGGGATCTTTAGTGTTTTGTTTGTTTGTTTTTAATTTAAGCCTAACTTTTTATGGGCAGATAACTTTAATAATTAGAATCACAATCCTGTAAAAAGGCCACAAGTCTTTGGAGAGCTAACACAAAGTAAAGAACCTTCTCTAGTCAGATATTTTGCTTCCAATAAAAAAAAGTCTGATTAATGGGAGGGAGAACACAGGACGAATGTACAGCTCCCAGTCTGATTAGCTAAGTATGGAAAAACTACCATTTTCCAACTTCATTTCAATATTCTTGCCTATTATTCTATAATAAGCAGTGTGTAGAAGTAGGAAAGTTACATAGCCATACTTATTCCCTGCAATGATCCAAGTAAATGATCCAAGGCAAAAGAACAAACCTGCATCACAGTTCATCTTCCAGATGGTGAGAACTAAACTATTAGAAAATAAAGTTTCTAAAATGTATAAAGACCATGACAGCTGAAATAGGTACACTGGCAATACAGCGAGTCTCAGGTGTTCCCAAAGTTTCTACACATAACAAAGTAGCTCCCATTCAAAACCACCGTAATTGGACAAAGTCACGAACGCCAGAGCTTCAAATGAAATCCTTTAAAACACATCTCACCTATACATGATTGCTTCCTGACAGTGTGTACATTACTGCCCTTTTCACAACCACTACAAAGAGGCACCAAACGCAGCTCCGCCTCCACCCTCCGATCAGTAAAGTTGCCAAAAACACGGGCCCGGAGTGAAAGGAGCCCGGGCTGCCCCTTCGGGCTGTCCGGGGCGTACTTACCATGCCGGGCTAGTTTGGGAGACTTTCTTCCCCTCCCCCTGCACCTACGCACAATGAGGGAGAATGGAGAGCAGTTTCAGCATTAAATTTGAACTTCCCTGCTTTTGTTAGCATGAGTCACCACCTTAACATTATCTCAGCTGTAGACTTTTATCTGTGAATATCTAAGCCCTGTCTTGTGGAAAACTAATTACTGAGCCACTGAGAGGCTTCATAATGTCCTGCATTTAAGTCCTGAACATCATACATAATGCATAGGAAGCAGTCGCTGCACTCTGATTACAGAACACTGTCATTAAGAGAGCAAATTAAAGATGTGAATAATTCACTGGCTGAGCTTATTGTCAGTGCTGCATTGTGAAATTAGAATTTCTAATAAGTACTGCAATTTTTTTAACCCAATTAACACAGAGAACATCTTGAGTCTGATTAGTACAATAAAAATTATTACCTTATTCTTTTGCTTCACAACAGCCAAATTAAATACTGTACTTAATTATGCAGCATTCATCGCTTCTGTGCTAGAAATAATAATAATAAAAAATTCTCACTATCGCTTTAATAAGACTTCCAATATTTAGAGTGCAACTGAAAAATAGAGCATATGAATCTCCGGCACAATTTCTTATCACAAAGTTACTGGCTTTTTTTTTTTTACAGACTTTGAAAATAGGGTTTAATATCAGCAGCCGACCATGATGTCACTGCTGAAGTCTTCTCTGGAAACAAAAAGGTATTCAAAAAAAATCCCACAAAACGACCCTTCTGAACAAGCTCTGAATATATATTGTGAATTAACTTTCTCTGGGTTGATGTGAAGGCAGGGAAAAAAAAGCTTTACCACTCACTGCCTTGAAATCTAATACACAAATATACAAACATAGAAACATGTATACACACACACACACACACACTCATATATATATATATATATAGATTGTTTCAGAAAAGATGCTTAGGAAATATACTAGGAAAAAAACCGAGCTGGATCAGCTCTCTTACCTCAGTTCCCTCTTGGCATGGGATAGATAACATCCTTTCATCCCAGAAAGGAGAAAAGTCCGATTCAACATCCAGCATGTTGATTTTTCCCCACACGATGCCTGCTGCCATGTTAAATAAAGAAAATGATCACTGAGGATGCAGCTTTTGTCTCCAAATATTTGAATACTGCCTTTTAGTGACAAGGATCCCAGGAACCTTCGCACATCTGGCAGCAGACACCACTGGCTGCAGCTGCTGCAATGGGATTTTTCCTCAACCCTATTTCATTTCCAGCTCCTTTTTCTTCCCCATCCTGAGGAAGTTTAATCACCAAGCATGGCTGGGGAAGAAAAAAAGAAGGAAAAAAAAAAAAAAAAAGAAAGGTGGCATTGCAATCACAAGCTTTCTTGGTTTTGTCCTAGAGACAGGGACTGCAGCAACCACCTTGCATCTTTGTCTAGTTATTTTAGCATGTGCGTGAAAGAGGGGAGGAAAAAAAAGACTGAAAATTATTCAGGCATAATGCAATAGACATAAAGAGACAAAAAGACAAGGAGAGAAAGAGAGGGGAAGAGAAAGAGGGAGAGTGAGGGAGGGAGAGGAAACAGAAAGACTAAGAGAGGGAGAGGGGGCTGTCAGTGCAGATAAATCTGCATATGGAAATCAGGGTTATCCTGGGTACAGTTTTATTTAACCATGATGTACTGTTTTTTTAATTAGACAGGAATTTAAAGAAGGAAATGAGAGATTCTTACAGACACAGGAGCAAACGAAGCATTTTAAATCACAGCAAAGCTTTCAGAGCAAGCTGTAGCAGCAACAGCAAAACTTTTTATAGCAACTTTCTTACTAGAAGGAAGTTTCATGCACTGCTGCTATTTTGCACCCAAAATCCAGGCAAAAATGGAAAAGCATTCATTTTGAAACAAAATCAAACCACAGCAATCCAAAATAACACAACACTTTTTTTAAAAAAGAAAAGACCCAGAAGCCTCTAGGTGCACAGCATGCACTTTAAGCTAAGTTATGCCAGGCACAGGTTTTAGGACTTTGCCCTGGCCCCCATTCTGTGGTGACTGTCACACCCAATGGGGATGCTGCAGTAAATGATAGGAGTGATACCTAGCTTGAATTCCAAATGCACTGAACACCACTTCCCAAGCTTATGAGAATTGTGTGTGTTTGGGGATATGAGCATTACCTTGCAGACATAGGAAGGTTGGATCTCCATATGTAAGACATCAGAAAAGACCAGGAGAACCTCATGCCCATCTCTGTGAGGAAACATGGGAATGACTGAACTGAGAAAACTGAGGAGAAGGGAAGTGAGGTTCAGGTAAAATCTAGACAAGAAAGACACCAGAGAAAGGCAGGGGACAGGGACAGGCAACACAAGGGAAGTTACAGGAAGATGGGCCGAGACTATTTGTAACAGCAGGTAGAGACAGGACAAGGGGGAATGGGTTCAATTTGAAAGAGAATAGGTTTAGATTAGGTGTTAAGAAGACATTCTTTACTGTAAGGATGGTTTGGCACTGGAACAGGTTGAACAGCAATGTTCATCCCTGGAGGGGTTCTAGCCGAGGCTGGACGAGGCTCTCAACACCCTGGTGTAGTTGAAGTCACCACAGGAGGGCTGGAAGAAGATGATCTTTAAGGTGCCTTCCAACCCAAGCCATTCTATGATTCTATGATTCCATGATTCTGTGAGCACAAGGGAGGCAGCTGAACAGCAGGGGCAAGACGGTGGCGTTCATGAGCGAGGTAGCCAGAAACCGCTTGTGCCGGCCGGACCGCCAAGGGACACCCAGCGGAGCAGGGAAACCCAGCGGCCTGTCCGTCAGGCCTGGGAGGAGCGGCGGGCGGGACGGGGAGGAGGTGTGGGCGGGGCGGGACGGGGAGAGGAGGCGGGAGAGGAAGGGGGAGAGAGAGAGGGCGGGAGCCGGGGCAGGCGCCGCCGCGCCGGGGAGGAGGCGGAGCGGGAGGAGGAAGCGCGGCCGGGGAGGAGCGGCCGGCGGCCAATGGGCGCCTTGGCGCCTGCGCGGTGCGCGGTTGGCGGCGGCGCGCGGGCCGTACGGAACGGGCCCGGGCGCGGGAGGGCAGCGCCGGCCCGGGGCCCGGCGGGGAAGCGCCTCCGGGCACAGGGCGGCGGAGCGGGGCCGAGGCGTCACGCGTGCGGGTCGCGTTCGTGGGCGCGCCCCGGCGGCCCGCCGCGCTGCTCCCGCCGCTTTGCAGCTCCTGCCCGCGGATTGCAGCCGCCTGGAAGGTTCTGCTTGGAGGGCAAGGAGGTGGAGGTGCTTAAAGTGCTTAATTGTTTCCGGCGCATCAGGGATGTGGTAGACAGGTATGGAACTGATGGGAGTTGTGGCCGGCAAGAGGTGCCCTCTTATGTAACTGTTTCCCCAGGGATTTCTGTGGTGTCGGGTGATTTTGGTTCCCCGAACTGAACAGGCCCTCCTTAAGAGGAGAGCTCTTGTGGTTGAGGGCATTCCCTTCAGCTGCCTCACAGCTGTCCCAGCACCCGTACGTAGGGTCTTGCTGTAAACTGGAGCACAGAAGTCATTCTTTCTCTACTTTCCCAGCCGCCTGCTCAGCAGGAATATGAATGGATGTGAGAAAGTAGAATGGAAACTGTTTTCTTCTTTTTTTCCCCTCTTATATATCCCCTTATATTTTCCCCTTATATCCCGCTTATATTTTCCCCTTATATATCCCCTTCTTTTTTTTTTTTTTCTTTATATTTTAGTTAAGCCTCTGTACTACCAACCTCTAGCCATTGTGTAGACTAGTTCTGGGAAGAGCCATATCAGAATCTACCAGCAAAGAAGTTGAAAACTTCAATTTAGCGTTTTAGTTATATTGTTTGCATATTTTTATAGGACCCTCTGACACCTGTTGCCTAGTTCTGCTCTTTTAGTATATTGTATAAAATATGGGTACACTAATATTAATTGTATAGTGAACTTCTTTTGGACATGGTAATCCTTCTTTTGTTTCTCTTTTTTCAGATTCCTAGGTAGTTAGATTTTTTTAAATAATATTGTGAGCCTGTAATACATGATGTACTTCCATAGCATAGCTACTCTGGTCATAAAATGAAGTGTTGCTGGAAGCTTTGTAATGCATTCCTGCCTCGTGTTATAACCTACTGCTAGTCTAACCTCATCATGAATTAATTTAGAGAGCTTAAACCAGAAGAAAATGTTTAGGGTTTTTCTTAAGTCACTGATGTGTCTTCTTGAGCAGGCTCTGTACAACAAGGAAGATGTGGTTGCACAAAGGTGCAGAATTGTGTGACAGGGCATAATTGCCCTTCTTGGTGGTATCTCTCAGCTTTTACTTCAGTGTTACAGTTGGTCAGATCTATGTCCTCACTTCAGCTGAAGGATGACATGGAGTTGTAACAATGAGAAATTTATTTGAAGAAATGCTATGACTATTTTTGTATTTTAACTATTTTTTTTGGGCCAGGTGGAAGCAATGGAGGATGACTTTGGGGCTTCCTCCACATCCCCATTTCTCACTGAAAGCTTGGAGCTGGCGATGGAAGTGGAGCATGAGAACTCAAGGCCATCTTTCTTTTCTTGTGCTTTTGACAGCCAAAATGGAGGGAGAAGGTTCTCTGCAGAGTCTTATTTAGCAAGTGGGTCTCTTAAGAGGTATGGGATTTTTTTGAATTACAAATATAAAAGCCTTCTAGGATGTTCTTTCCACTCATGTGTGGTGCTGACAGGTTCCAAATCAGTTTGTTCTCCAGCTCTTCTGATCCTGAAATCACATTGATGATTCCAAAGTGGGAAGCGCTGTTGTGTTGATAAACAGCTTTGAACGCTGCTCTAGATGCAGTTCTTGGCTTTCTGAACTTTTAAGACACTGTAATGGACATTTACAAGCCTGTTAGGATAATTCAAAACTGGCCTGTTGGGCAGCAGCATCTGAGATCACTTGAATTTATGAGGAGGCTTCAGCACTGCTTTTCCCAGTCATGTGCTTTATTAAATACTGGCCATTTTTCTCTCTTTTCCACTCTGCCTGGCTTCCCCAAATTGCTAGAGCTGGCCCTAGTAGCTTTAAGACCATCTTTCTCAAAGCTTCACCTTTGCATGTGTTCTGGATTTAAGGTTCTGAAGTCATAGGCATAGCAAATAAGTATTTTCTGTGAGATTTTAAAGCGTCACTTTGGTTCAATTGTTATTTGCCTTATTGTCTGTCATTCAGCTTAGTTTTCTGGGCTGTTTGCTCATCTCACAAGGATTGTCTTGTTTTTCCTACAAAAGCCTAATTTTTCTGTCTGTCCTCCCACCAAGCTTTGTATTTTGCGTTGTTACTTTTTTTTCCACAGTGTTTTCTGTAAAGTCTTTGGGGGGGGGTCCAGTACACCTCCCCCTTTCTCTGCCTTATTTATCATATTTTTTAGTTGCATCAGGGCATGTTCATTCAAATTTACATCTAGTAGATGATTGAGGGATCCTGTATCTGCATGAATATATCAGTAGTGGATTCCGCATTGACAAAGAAACATTTCACCTGAAATTGTTTCTATCATTGAAACTCACTGAGACAGGTTTCCCAGTCACGTTGGTTGTGATAACACTGTTTTTCCACTGTGTATTTATGTTGTCTACCTGGATTGCAAAGTCCTGGAAAAGCCTTCGTGTGAGGGACTCTCTGTCATCGTTGCCTGGAACTGGAGTAGCTGGATTTAATTGCTAGAGGCTTCAAAACAGTCCAGTGTTCAGGAAGTTAGCAAGTGAACTAAAGTGTTATGGGAGGTTGAGCCCATTATTCAGCAGATTCTCTTTTTGCCTCTGAGAATGAAATTGGAAATAGTGCATAGTTCAAGCAGAATATGAATTTGGTGTGTATTGGAGTATGTATTTGGTGTGTAGTGGAAACTAGGTGCTCGCCTAGTATATATTTTTAATTTTTAAAATAAAAATAGTTTTTACATATTAGAGAATTGAGCTTCATCTGTGTGGGATTATTTTATGAAAGGCAGTGGGAAAATTATAAAATAATTTACCATGCTGTCATGCAGTTTGCTGCCATTTTTTTTATGCATGTTAATTAAACATTTCTTTTATTTGTACAGTTATGATGTTTTAACAACACAGGTGTCTGATTTTTCTCCACTTTGAGTAAAATGGTAATTCTAGTGTTATTTAATTTTTCTTTAGCAAGAGCAAAGAGTAATCATGGCCTAGTGTTAGCTTGAGTTATAGTGACAAGGTCTCATTTTGACCCTCATCTGTTCATCTGCTTAAAAGTGTGCTTTTAGCAGTGTGTTCAGTATAATTATTATTAAATGTATGTAAATGAACAAATGTATTCTCTAGCATTAGTTGCTAGGTATGTAGTGTGCCTTGAGACGGATCTCAAGCATACAGAGCAGTGTGTTATCTTCTTACATAGGAGCCTCTTCACAGTCTGTGTGTCATGTCTCAGCCCCTTTGTCAGTATGAAAATATGTCAAGGGGGTAACCTGGTAATTTTTGTTTCCAAAATCTACTGTGACCTGTGACTATATCCTGTTTTTATGCTTTTGAAGCTAGGAGTTGTTGTATTTCTATAGATAATATTGCTCTAAAAGGTACAACTGTCTTTGAGACATCTGTCATGCACATGTTGCTGATATATTCAGGAAGTATTGGTGGTACATAAGCCAGCTATAGATATTGTACGCCATAGATTTATTACTGGAAAATGTATGAATGTTGTTGGCTCTGTTTTGCAGGGTTTTGCTGAGACTAGATCCTTCTCCAAATGACTATGAAGAAGATACAGTGGAATTGTTTGGCTTTCAGTGGGTTACTGAAATGGCATTAGTTGAATCCTGTGGATTTCTCTTTGGATTACTTAGGTACGATAACATTGTATTTTTTAATTAATCCACATCCGTAATTGTACCTGCTGTAAGGGTGTAACAAACGTCACATTTTTAAAAGTAACATCATAAAAGACTGTGGGCTGTGCAATGCATCTAAAAAAAGATTAATGCTGTCTGTTTAATGCTCCAGTAAGTGATGGATAAGACACAGATGGAATTGCAGGAAGAAGTACATTGTGTCACAGATTCTTAATATTATGTGACTTATTATTCTAAGTAGTGTGATGCATATCTGAGGCATCACCAGATAAAAAAAAAATTAAGTGTAGTTATTACAACAGAGTGTTGGGGTTAATTTAGAAGGCTCTAGCTTCAGAATTATATGAATAGACTATATAAGATTTCCTTGAATGAGATTGTGCTACCCATATAATTGAAGTTGTCTTTTGAAGATTTTTAGTCCTTTTTTGTGCATAAAGGAAAGTGGAGGTTAAAAATCAAATACTGTAAATGCTGGATGCAGTGCTTTCTTCAATTGTTTGGATTAGGATGCCTTCAGCAATCTCTTCAGATACAGTTACTCAGTGTTTGCCTAATTCAATGTAGATGCTTAATCTGGTCAATGCAAATACACAGATCACTGATAATCCTCTTTGCTACTGATAATCCTCAGGATGTACAGCACATACAGAGAGTGGATGGGAGAGGAGCTTTTGTATGATTTCACAAATGTATGTGGTGTATTCCATCGTTCCTTTCATTGCGGGGATTCTTCCATCCCTTTAGGATATGACCAAGGGCATGATGTGCAACATGATTAATAGGGTCTGGCTTGTTGGAACATGGTGACATAGATGACTGGAAGTGTATTAAAAGCACTATTGTTTAGCTTTGCTTGTTTGATGCAAGCTTTGGCCTCACTGTGTTTTTAAAAAAACCCCAAAGTGATAAAGTGGGAGATAGGGGTATAATTTAGTTAAAAGTTTCAGTATTTAGTCTGATTTTTTAACTGTTTATTAGCATAAAATCACTGGACAGTGACACAGGAATGTTGAATTAAATGCCTATTTTTAAAGTTTTTTCCCTGTAATGTAAATTGCTCTGTAATTGTAATAGAAATGAACATAAGGCATAATGCGGTTTTTAAGTTATTCAAGCTATACATTCTTTAAAACCTACTGACCTGGTAGGAATAATGGATTTCAGCTAACTCTTGGCCGAGTGTTTGGTTGCTATGTTGTCTTTCGGTGTGACAAGTTCCTCTGCAAAGGGGGATGTCTCTGCAAAGACACTCAGTTCATTTGTTCAGTCATAAAATGGAACAGTTTTGTTTGTAGAGCAGTTGACAACTGAAAGCAGAAAAACTCCTTTTTCCACTGTGGAAATTGAATATGTTAAGTACAAGTTACAATAGTTTTTGAGGATAGGGTGGCTGTAAATAGTTTATTTTATGAAGTACAGTTAATATCTGTGTTTAAATATATGCTTACAGAAAGCGGAACTCTTTTAATGTCTGGGAATATACTTAATATTGTAATTAAAAATTATTTACGGTTTTTAACTATTGTAATAAATAATAATATACTGCAGAACTGCAAGTTAAAATAGTAATTGCATAATAAATATTTTACTTATGGGTTTTCATGTCATAGAAGTGTGAGTCAAAGTGAATGACACTAAGTAACCGTTTAAGTGGGTATATTAAGATAATATGTCTTTGATTAAAAAACAGAAGTAGCAGTTTATATGTCAGAATCTGTATTTGCAAATCAAATGATTTAATGATTAACAGCCATGAAGATCAATCCTTGAGGTACGAATGCAAATTGAAACTAAAATGATTTATTTAAATAATGGTACTTTTTGTTATGTTTCTTGTGCCCAGTTTGTGCTTTAATTTTATCAGCCCACTTTGTTCTGTCTTTGTCAATTCACTGGGAGAGTATTTTTCTTTTTTTTTTTTTTCTGTGTTGCTCCTTTCTGGTACCTTCTTTCTCTAAACACCAGTCTCAACAGCCCTGTTTCATAAAACCTTCCTGCTTCAGACTTCCTTCCTTTTTGCATGATTGAAATCCTTGAAAAATCCAGGCAGAAATTCATCTTTGATTTCAAAATAGACAAAAAACTCTACAACCCACCTAAGTGATAGAAGGGTAGCTGACATGGCTTTATCCAAGAAAACAAGATAGAGGGAATGAAGATCATTTTACTGTCTGTGTGCACTTTAATATGCAAGTTACAACCTGTAGTTTGTCTTTTAGATGCTTCTTGTGTCTTTTGAATGCTTCCTAGTTTTCAGGGTTTTTTTCATAAGAACATTTGATTTGTGTTAGATCCAAGTAGCCTATTTTAGAATCCTTCAGTAGTTATTGCTTTGACTGTATAAGAAATGAGGCAGAGAGCTCCCTCCTCAATTTATGCAGCATTTTCTTTCAAAAGTCTGTCTGACACAGTTGTGCTTTTCATATATTCAGTTTAGTACTGCTTTATCTCTGTGGAGATTCTGCTGGAAGACCACTTGCAAATAACAGTTGTTAACAGAATATAGCTGAGTATTTACCTATGTTCCAGCTTTTTTTTTTAACTATTAATTTGCAGTGGCATTTGGCTTCTTCAAAAATATTCTTTTTCCTCTCTGAAACTGAACAGAGCTTTTACTTTTCTACAGACGCCTCCTTTTACTCTACTCTGTTTGTTGTTTATGCTTTGTGCTGGAGTTAAGGAGCCATCCACCCTAAGCAGGAATGGGAGAAGCTGCAGCCAGGATGTACTAATGCACATTCACAAGTGGATTAATTTAGTGTGTACTGAGTGTATGCCATGAGGGCTAACTTTTAGGTTTAGTATGTGGTCAAATATGAAGCTAGTTATGCTTGTGGTAAAGTAACTTACAAGGATTGGCTTTTGGGGGTTTTTGTCTGTATTGTTGTTTTTTGCCTTCCCCAATATTCAGCCAATTGTTTGGGGATTTTTTTGCTTTGTTTAATGATTTATGAACATGTGCAACATCTATTCAGTGTCATCCCTTCACAGCTGGATATCCATTGCCTTTCACTAAAACTGTTTTCTAAGTTACATTTCCATAAGCTTTTTCAGGGCTACAAAGCAAGAAACAGCTCTTATCTTTCTTTGTCCTATTTTGCGCTTACTAAAATGGATTTAAACAACTTTTACCTATATAAATACCATAAATCTTTGTATTCCTTTAATTAGACAACAGATCTACAGACTGGAAAACCTAGCACAAATGAGTTCGTCTGATTTTGGTAAGTTTTACAAATTGAATTTGACATTGTGATAGGTAACTGACTTACCTTTCATTAAAGAAGTAAATTCTCAGAGATCACGCTTGTGCTTTGACTCTTGGCCAAGGGGTTTTGGAGTGTGCCTCAGAACAGCTCCTTTATAAGCAGCATAAAACTGCAGTAAAGGTAGAAATATAGGCAACCAGGGGAGGTAAAATAGTAGGGAAATAGATAGTGGAAATGCTGGGAGTCAGTTTGGAGCCAGATTTGCCTGGTAGTAGTACCTTTTTAATGGTAGATGGACAGAGTGATCCTTAGTGGGGCATTTTGCATTAATTTGACTTAAGGTGTCACCCCTGGAACAGAATTTGGCAAAACTATTAACTTTTAATTAAAACCAGAAAATTTCATTGATCATCCCAACAATTATTTTAGTTACAAAGGTAGTAGCTTGGATTTTTTCAGTGTTTCATTGGCTTACGTTTTAATGAGTCAGTTAGATTTGCTTAGTTTTGAGTTATTTACAAACTTAGTTTATCTTTGCAGTAGGATCGATAAAACGGGATCACTACAAAATGCTTTCTTTCAATTAAGTACTGAGGCATGAGAAGCAGCATGTTTCTGAAGGATTATTGCAGCCTTGGGCTTATTGTAAGTTGAGGGCTGAATTACTTAGCAAGTTGAGAAGTTCAGTAATTACTCAGAAATAAACTGTTCATAGTGTCGTCTCATTATAGATAACATGATAGTGTTCTATGAGTGAATATTTTTACACATTACTATTACTTTTTTATATTGTGATGTTCTGCCATTTAAATCATTGATGTGACTTTATCATCAAGCTTCTTTCATATTCAGTTATTGATAGTATCCAAAAAAATCTAATTTTTTTGATGTAAATGGAAATAGCCTGTTTTAAATTACATTTGAACTTTTACATAGTAGCTGGACATCGAGAAACTGGTAGGTTTTTTTCACTTAAATCTAAGCCCTGCTTTGTTGCCTTCTCTTCTTTGTATCCCATTCTTCCACTTGTCAATTAAGCTAGTAAAATGAAGAACTTGAATTTTGCGCTTTGCACCAGGCTTTCTTTCTGAATCAGAGCAAGTCACTGATTCAGCTGTGACTCAATTCCCCCTTATAGAAGTGGGCTAGTAGTAGAAGGGTGTCATGAGCATTGAGGTATTTAAATGGTCAGCAGGGTGATGTTAGTTATTATTGATGTCTTAAATAAATGTGCTGTTACCACTGTTTAAACCCCACTTAAAAGTTTTGGCTCAGTAAATCTATGTTGTACTGTGTGTTTATATAGATATCAATATTTTACATTAAATTTCATTTCCCATCAGTCTTGATGAGCTTTGGAGACTTTGTACTGAGAACTGTGTAATGTAGAAGGCATGTGAAAATACTGTAATATAAAATTCTGCTTAAACAGAGCTTCTGAGAATTTAGACTACAGTATTTGTTATTGCTACAAATCAGCAGTAATATCTATAAATAATTACTTTAGGAGGATCAATTCACTCTGTTCTAAACTTGTGGTTCATTACCATGGCAGATACTATGGCTTCTGGTGGGATGCAGGTTGGCTGTACACTGGAATATTCTGGTGCTTGTACCAGTTAGTTTGCTTTGGTCATTGAGTGTTGTTGCTCAAAAGATGTTGGGGTAGGCTTGTATGCACAAAGCTTTATTTTTGGGGTCTGTAACAAGTGTCATATATGAACTTCCAGGTTAATTGGAGGAGATGGGAGAAAACAAAAGGGAAGTGAGAACAAGATCAAAAAATGGGAAGACTCCCCAGTGGTTAGCTGGGGAGAGGAGCAAGGAGAACTGTCTTTCCATGGTTGTGCAGTCCAGTGTAGTAGGTGACCAAGAGTTTTGGCCATGCGTCTCCTCTAGGGTGATGCACTTTCGTTTGGTCCTGCTTAAGGTCCTCATTTGATGCTTGCATTGAAGATGCTCTGAATAATCATCATGTGTTGTAATTAAGTACACATGTTGCAGGCTGACTGCTTGCTAAGCTTTTGTGTGTATATATAGTTGGGCAGTAGTTATTTGGTATTTAAATTACCGTATTCTGTTTGTTGTGCTCCAAGTTTCATCTTTCTCTAATATAAGCTGAAAGCTATAAGGCAAGGTGTAGGAATAAATAAGGAGTGATTCTCACACAGTGGCAATGACTTCCAGTGAATCTCTGCTCTAATGGGGGTGTTTGAGCTTGTAGGTGCAAGGTGAGGATGGTACCACCATGAGAACAACAGCTTCAGAGAACAAGGGAAGGGAGACATATAGCCAGAATAACTGCCTGAAAGCATAGAGAGCTGCAAGTGAAAGGCAGGACTGTGAATGGATGGCTCTTAGCATTATACAGCTGAAGGTTCTGTGCAACAATGATGCTCCCAAGGAAAAGTCACAAAGCATATTTACAAATAAGTTCACCTTATTGAACTTATTTCTACCTTATTATTGAACCTTATCACAGTTAAAGTCTGTCAAGGGAGAAGGGTACTGATAAATTGTTTTACCCAGGTCTTTACTGAAGGCATCTTGGAAGCAGTCAGGAAGCAAGGCAGTAGGGCTGAATGATTTCTTGTAGCACTGAGAGTACTTACCCTCACCTTTCCTGAGGGTCTTCTTTTCTATCTGTATCTGGATATGTGCCTGAGATGATAAGACAAAGAATGGATCTCTTTGGCAAGGTGACATTTAGAAATGGGTGTTTCCCATCAGTCACCTCCCAGCTTGTCCTCAGAGGATGTCTTTCCAGTGGTCTGGTCTGATTACTGTGAAGAATGCAAATGTTAAACAAGTCATGGTGTGCTTGTCATCTGCTTTAAGCTACTGGTCTCTTTTACTTCAGGTCAAGCTGCACACTTGCACTCTGAAGCAGAGAGCATCAGGCATCAATGTCTTAAGTTTTTGCATTATGTGAAAGTTTTCATCTTCAGGTGAGATTTACACACATTTTACTAAATTGGGTACTGAGCTTTGTGTAGGTGCTACTTACCTGTTTTCTGATTGTGTGTATTGTATTCTTCTGTACATTCAGGTATCTGGAACCCCCTAAGGTGGAAAATGATGGAGTGCTGCATCCTTATGAAGAACTAGAAGCTCAGTTACCCTCACTGTTGGTGGAAGAGCTTCATGCTTTGACCGTGCATGTTGGTCACCTTTGTGAACTTCCTAGTAATGTTCTGGCAGCATTTACTGTTCAAAATCAGGCAAAGGTTGGTGTCTTTTTATAATTTTAATTTTTTATGTGGCATTATGTATTCAGCTTGAAAAATTTTGGCTTAATATAAGTTAATATTTTTGGTTTGTTTTTTTTTTTTTTTCTTCATTAAGTGCCATCCTGTATTTGGTAAACACAACAGATGAGATCTGGATTTTCTGTTGTTGTTTTACTTATCTATTTTTGTTCTATACCTTTAGAATTCTTCCTATAGTATACAAATGATAATACCAATTACAGGTAGATAAGTAGGCTTGAATTAGCATAGCTTGTTTAAAAATTCCTTGGTGTTTGTCTGTAGTAATATTTAAAATTTCTGAGCATCCCAGTAGGAGGGGTATTTCTTTAAAAATACATTCTGAATCTGACTCAGAATGGGAAAAGATCTTTTCTAAAAGAAAAATGCAGATGTGGAAGGAGGCACAGCAGCAGGAATTTCTGGTTTATGTTGTATAAACTAGTATATGGAGGGGAATGATCCATTGAGAAGCAGCATTTTGGATCTTTGTTTAGCTTGTCAGTAGCAGTTGAGCTGATTGAAAACAATAATTTCAAGTAAACTTTCAGGAAGAGAATACTAAAATTTTGGAGTTATTTTAAGAGTTCACTTTAGCAATTTTTGTGCAAAATAATGCTTCTCTGTAAAGAAAATGTTAACTAAGGATATTGTACTTTGTCAAGCTTGAATCAAAACTTCATAAATAGACTCTTACAGACAGAATTATAATGAAGCTTTTTGTTTGTTTCTTTTTTTTTTCTTGAACTGAATGGTGTTTTTATGTTACATTGTATTTGGTCATAGATGTTCATAATGTTCATTGCAGTCTTAGAATGTCATGTCCAACCATTACTCCAGCACCTCCACATTCTCCACTAAACCATATCCCCAAATGCCACATCCACATGTTTTTGAACACTTCCAGAAATAGTGATTCCACTGCTGAACCTGGGCAGGTTGCTCCAAAGCCTGACCACCCTGTCTTAGCACAGTATCCAGAATTCACTAAAGAAATGTTAATTATAAGTAAATGTATTTTTAATCACAGGTCTTTCCTCCATCATGGCACTTACTACATCTCCATTTGGATATTAAATGGCTAGTATTAGAAGTTCTTCATGTACTAGGTGAAAAACTGAAGAGTAAGTATGCAGGCTTTTTCTTGAACTTACTCTTTTACATATGACTTACCTAATTTTCCCATCTTGAATAGTCCTGAATCAAAACTACTTTTGGTAGTTTTTAAGCATAGCTGTGTTTAATGGGGTAAACTCAGATATGGTAAAGGTATGTTCTTTGAGAATCTTAGTGCAGCTCAAATTAAATAAAATTGTATTAGGAATTTGCTGTGTCAAAACAAAGATCAGAGTTCTTACTCAACTGATGCAACATACTAAATATTTAATAACAGTGCACTTCTTGACATCACAAATAAAAATGCATTTGCAGATATCCAGAATGCATAACAATGAATGGCAATTTGATGACAACAATATAGAAAAAGTGTCCAGGCATGGACCGGAACAAGGATTCTCAGAGGAGAGAATTTGTATTGCTAACCATGTGCGACACTAAGAAAATATTGGGTAAAAGAAGAAGCCTCAATCAGAGGAGCTTATACAAGTACAGAAAGAAAAGGGCAAGGCAATATCTTTTAAAAAAAAATTTATAAGGCTTTAAAAGGGCAAAAAGTAAGTTGATAAGAGTAAGCTGTTCATAGAAGTTAGATTAAAAAGGTCATAGAATGCAATTGAAAAACTCAATTTCAGAGTAGTTCAGTTTGCTGAAGAATTGTTAAAATACAGAAGAGAACTTTATTTGCTTTGTGAGGCTTATATCTGTTTTCCATGTCCATTCTGCCAAAATAAATCACAAAAGTGTGTTTTCTTTTATAATTGATGTGTCACTGCAACCATACCTTCCCTCACACCACCCGATTATAAGTTGTGAATATAAATTCTACATAGGAATTGCAATAGTTGAAGTAATGTTGAGGTACAGAAGGAAGGCACTATATGCTTACCCCAGTAACTGGTGTTGAATCTGAACTCTTGGATTAGCTTTTGCCTGTTCCTAGTGCTGTCACAACACAGCCTTGCTCCTATTAACACATTTTCTCTGTTTCTACATTACTGTATAGTATGTAGGTTGGCTTTTTGTTCCATAATTCTAAGTTTCTTTTATGATCCATTGTGAGATAGTCTGTTTGCCTTTTTTGGAGCATTTTGGAGAAAGGATAGTGAAACTGTTGGAGGCAATTTATTTTCCAGAATTCAATATTTATTTCTAGATAATGTTCTGAGTTATAATGCAGTCATCTATCTTTGTAAGAGAAAGCTCGTGATTTTTAACAACAAAATTTACTAGTCAAGACAGTAATTTCTCTACATACATTATCTTGTATTCTTATGTGCTTAAAATTTCCTAGGTTTTTTATCTCATTCTGTAAAGTGTTCTGTGTGGAAACTTCACACTGCTGAGACTAGTGGCAGGATAGTGGATTCAGGGCTTGACCTTATATTTCCAGGAATAAAATACAGGCTCATTCTACGTATGTCTGCTCCACTGATGTCAAGGGAGATGTACTGTTGAAAAGCTTGTGGGATAAGATCTTACAGCCTCTAACTTCACCATTTTATCTGTTAATGCCTACAAATGCTCAAGTTGGAACATGATCATGCCAGCTTTCTACATCAACACATCCAAAGGAAAGTGTTAGACCTCTCCAGAATTGTTTGTCATCAACTTGCATATCTGCAAAACATGTCATGATTCCAGAACATGTGCACTGCCTCGTGACAAAGAGGAACTTGCAGATAAATAAATCTTTATTCCTCTGCAAAATCTGTGCCAATAAAAGGCTGTAAAGTGCCAAGCTTTTTTACTGTCAACCTGAATAATACCAGATTTCAGTGCAAAGAAGAAGGAGATTAGCTTGAATTTAGGATGAGCTTTCTCACATGAATTTATAAATTAAAATTACATACAGGTCAACAAGCACATTCTAAAATATATATATATCTTAGAAGAGAAATGCTGTCTGGTTTATATTGCTAGAACCGAACCTGGAACTAAACGATTCTACTTTTCTTTTGTATTTTAGGACAAGTTGTATATGCTAACCATTTCATTAATCTAACTGGAGAGAATCTAACCAATATCAGTTTATTTGAAAAACACTCTGGAAATCTCATATCTGATTTAATAAAGTTGGCCATCAACAAATACACGAAGGTAACTCTTTTTCCTTATACAGGCCATGGGCATTTAGATGCTCGTACTGGGAACCATATGAATTGGGTATTGCACCAGTGCCTAGATGACTTCTTAGTGCTTAGTTGTAAATGTTATGTATGGCTTTGTATTTCCATGTTTTAAAGAGTGTTATTTGTTAGGAGCTCAAATTGTGTTATATTTATTCATGACCATCTGGCAGTTGAATGAGACGGTAATATTGAAATGCACTGTGTACAGAGCAGAAGTGAGTGCCACATTTTCTAAGTTCAGTGTTCCAGGTTTAATGCCAAACATGGCACAGTCTAAAAGGTTTAGATAAATGCAAAAAAAAAAAAAGTCTTTTCAAACTCTCTGAACAGGAACAAAAAGAGGATAACTCTAATCCTGGCAGTAAGCTAACTGGACACTTAGAGAATGTCATATTACGGTTTATTGTTGCAGTGTGCCTATTTCCACCACCTCATCTTTCTGTTACAGCACTTCTGCATTTGTCATGGGAAAACTTTTCTGTGTCTTCTTTTTTCCTTTTTCTTTCCTTCTATAGCTGCAGTATTTTTCTCACTTGTTTTGAGCACTCCAGAGCTAGAAAGGCATAATAGCTCCATATAGCAGCCAGTAAAAGAGCTGTGTAATCTTGGTGTCATTGTGAAACCTGCTTTAGATGGACATGTGTGATCCATGAATGCAGGACTGAACTCTGAGGAAAAAATAGCAGTGACCACTGTATAATTTATGTTTTCCTAGTACAAAAGCATAAGAAATAGAGTCCTTCTTCATGTTACTTTTGAGGGTGGGGGAGATGGCTGTACAACTCTTTGATAACTGTTCTTTTAAAATACCATCCTGTAGAAAACTGTTACCTTTTAAAATCAGTTTTGATCTATTAAATTTAGATAATAGTGCAACCTTCTCCCCTAACAAAAGGCAAATAGATGAGAATAATATTTTATAACAGAAGATTCAAGTAGTATCTGTCTAACACAGTGCTTGATGGTAGGCTTGAAAATGTCAGATGATAAAATGACAGATTCTACATACTTTCACAGAGCCACGTTACAAAGAGAGAAGATTGTTTTGCCACTGCTTTTTCTTAAGCTTACTCTAGGTGTGGGCCACACTGCTTGAATTAGTTCTATTTGAGATTAATTTCTGAAGTGAAGCTTGTGCTCGAGCTGGTGGCTTCTGTAGTATGCAACCTTTCTGTCATCCCATAATGGAAAAAGCATCCCTCAAAATTGTTGAAAATGCAACTAATACCCCTAGTAGGTGGCACTATCAGCTCATCACTAAAACATGTCCTTGGGCTTTTGGCTGAGAACACATTTGTGGATATCCTTGGAAAGGGGGACATAAACTCTGGTGTTCCAGACTCATATTTTCAGATTGATTTCTTGGGCAGCTCTGATATCAAGGTGCTTGACTTGGATCATGTACTGACTCCAGTGTGCTCTGAGATGTGTTTGGCAGAGAAACACAGATCTGTGGATATCTTTCTTCTGTCTTTAGCAGCCACACCTCTGGCACCAGAGCTGTATTGTCCCAACAGCACCACAGTTTTGGGTTTTAAACATTCTTACCAAGATACTGAAATGAGGATGTTGTGAGAGGAAATATGGAATATCTCTGAAGAAAGCAGTGTCATGGCTATCCTTAGTCTAAGCAATATCTGTATGGTGTCTTGCTTTGATACTACTACCCAGGTTCTATCCTGAACAGATATGCACATTTCCTGTGGGAAAGATCCTGCAAGGATCTTGGAGAACAGCACAGTAACAGATGGAAACAGTAGATGAAGAAACCTTGCTGCAACAACTGGTAGTCCACATAGCAAGCATGAAACTCATTTCTAAGATAGTTACTATGCCTAATACTTCTATAAAAACCTCCAGTGTTGCAGTGCATCTGTAATAAGTAGACTGCTCATTTCCAGTGGATCTGTTTTGCTCTTTGGTAGTGAGTCATAACCAGAGTTATTTTTGAGGCACTTCAGTTTTGGAAAGTTAGTAGTTAAATAATGAGTTTTTTCAAGGGGCTTTAGTGGCTGTACTGTTTATTCTCAAGATAATATTTACATAAAATTAGTTCAGGTTGTTGAGAAATTCCTGTAACAGGTCCTTAACTAAAAGTGTGAGGAGAGAGAAATACTGTGAGTATATGTAGAAAGTGAATAAAGCATTATTTAAAATAGATCAGGTCTACCATGCAAATTTCATAGGATAAAGAGGATTCTTGAGAGAGAGAAAAAACAAGTTGTTTCTCTTTTATATATGAATGTAAGTTCATATTTATAATTAAAATGATTTAAACCTGATTTGGACCTGTATGAAACTGTAGTTGTAAACATATTCTAAAGATGGATAATAAATAAGAACTTTGCATCCTAATTCAATATTACACAGATTAGAAATGATTTGTGATATACTTGTTGCTCTAACTGTGAAAGTGTAGATTTTTAGTCGTTCACTCCCACTTCTATAATGTCTCACACAGCCACTGCTGTCACTGGCATTGCATATTTTGATTTAATTTTTAATTTACACTGTTATGTTTCCAAATTCCGGAATTATTTTATATGCCAGTGTGACTTGAGAATAGCTGTGTGTGAATGCATCAGAAAAAACATGAGGATATAAAAATTTAGGTTCTACCTCATCAGATGTGGATGGCTAGGAGTTAGTTGGCTAAACTAGTCACCTGAGGTACTTTTTATTGTAATAGAAGGTTAACAGCTGTTCTGCAGTGAGATTAATCTTTCTGGTACCTATTTCCTTCTGTTTGCTTTAGAGAGGTGTAGGTTGGTTATTCAAACTAGGACTACTCATTGTTTAGGGATAAAATGAGTATAAGCTGCTTTGTTTTCCCTCTTTTCTTTCTGCATTTCTGCCATTGTGTCCTTGCTTGAAGGTAAAAAATGCTGAACTGAGCTATTTAAGCAAAGCTTTTCTCACATTTTTTGCCACCTCTGAATACTGTTCAGTGGGCTCGTGTGTCTGAGGATAGAGTAAGTGAAATTTTATCTATAGTATGTTTATTTCAAATACAGGTCTGGTAGATCTTAAAATCATTAAAGCATACAGAGTTTTCTTATGTATTTAGCACTTCCTTTTGCTGTTTTGTTTTGTTTCACAATTGAGAGAATGTAAAATTGAAAGATGAATCACAAGAAGACTATTTTGCATTTGAAATGCATCAGTCTGAGTGAATTTTGTTAAATATGGAATAGTAATCAAGTAATGTACATGACTTGAAATATGCTGTTTTCTGCATATTAAAAGAATGCCTTGCAGTAAATTTACCGAAAAGCAGATTTTGTGAAATGTTGTGGGAACATTAACATCCTCATCATGCCAACAACAACATATTCTACTAGCATTATGCCTAGTCATTAAGGATATTTCAGTTAAAAATAACAATAATAGCTGGTAAATAATTTGAAATCTTTTTCTGCTCAAGAACATCAAGAAAATGTAATCAATCATTTTCTTTTTCCTACTATCAGACAATGAATTAGTATTTATTGTAACTTCTTTTCATTTAGGACATGGAATGCCATTTTTATCCGATTAAATAATGTCTGAGAGTGGATCAGAAGAAACTAGGAAACAGCACAACCTGTAATTTATGTAGAATTAGGAAAGAGTCTGTGTTGTATGAGAGCGATATTTGGGATGTTAGTGAAATAATGCACCTTTGAATGTGTAATTGTAGCTATATTATTTACCTGAAAAAAACCCTCAAACCAAACCGCCAAGACAAGAAGAAATATTAATATATAAAGCACCATTTCAAAAATGAATACTTCTGTGAATAATTTTATTCTATATTCTCTTTCAGGTGCGACCTTCTGAGGCTCTTACCAGTAGCCATTATTCCTGTACCTGCATTAAAGAACTATGGATTCTACTTATTCAATTGCTGGACCACAGAAATAAAGGGTCTAATACAGAGGTAAAGCAGTACTGTTGCATATGCAGTACAGTCACCAGATGTTCCTATATGGCCATGAATGCACAGATCCGATGGTAGAACTGAACTCAAATTTGCTCCAGGAGAACTGCATGCTAACTGTGATGCCTTGGGTCGCTGTCTTGAATGTGCATGAAATCCTGACTCTAGGTTTGCAGTGTGCTGTTGGGTTATGACCTTGGGCATTGATAAGGAGCACTCCTAGAGCTAAAGAAAGCAAAGCAAAGGAATATACTGTGAAAGTTCTAGTCTTTTTATGGAAGAGCAAAATACAAAAAGTCATGTTTACCTGTTTTTAAAAAAATTTATTTGCAGTTTCTGTGGTATGTCACACAATGAGTCATCTCCAGGCATTAGAAAAATCATGGGTACAGTCAGAACAATGATCCAGCTAGCTCATGTTTCTGTCTTTGTTACCAGGAGCCAGCTAAGGTGGGTGAAATACAAATGCAAACAAGTTCCAGAGAGCTTCCTTAAAAGTAGGAAAGAGAGGCACAGGCTGTAAGAAGTAGTAATATTGTGATATAGGCAAGGGTCTGAGTCAATGAGAATTAATCAGTTTCTCAGTGCTGGAACAGACTGTGACAAAACAGGGAACTGGAATCTCTGCTGTCTTTCAGATTGATTCTCTACCACCTACTGTATTCCTCTTGGTTAGGATAGTCTGGCACTAGAAGTTTTTAAAAAATATGTTATAGCAATTCTTCATTAAAGAACTCTAGTCTTTCTCTTGTGAGTGTTGGGGCACCATCCTGTCTGCATGTCATCAATCCATCAGCTTGTAGTTCTGCCTGTGAAGTATTGCACTGCTGACCCAAGCCTGTTCTTTCACATTGCTTTCTACTGACATTTGAGAGAGGACTTTCTAAGGTAGTCCTGAGTTTTCTATGGTAATACTCACAACTGCTTTTTTGTTATTTTCTTTAAATGACTGTCATCTTGCTTGTTCTCTGTAAAAGCAAATTAATCAATAGGACAGTGTTGTAGAGAAAACTGTTAACATAAGTTTTGTTATTGATGACAGTTCAAATTACCTTTTGCATTTTCTACAGTGTTTCTGGAGCTTGGTGAACACAACCCTAAAGAATATCTTTGAACAGCCAAGTACTTCTGCAAGTGTGTCTGGGTTTGACACAGTTCCATGTAAAGACCCATTGAGTTTTAGCTGGTGGATGATGAGTCATCTGGCACCACTCTACCAGTTTGACCGTAATGGAAATCTAGATGAAAAGGTAAGTATGCTTTTTTCTAAATATCTAAGAGTTATTAGAATTGATTTTGATCTCTTTGGTTATTTTTGTTGACAGAAAACAGTTTGTTTTGTAATGCACGAATTCTCATACTCCTTAAAAGAAGTCGTTTTTAGGTTGGAAGTGTTAAGATGTGCTTTGTACAAGTCGGTAGATGTTCTAGGAGCCCCAGACATATTCATGTTACATACCAGATATTCAGTAGAGAACTGTGTGAAGGAAACTTGAAATATCCCAACTAGTTAGTAGCACATATACTTAATGATGTAGCATATGTTTTAAGATTGTCTGCCTGCAGCATAAATGCTTCACTGGATTTGTTGTTTTAGGAATTGAGCTCATGAGTTTGTGGTTTATGAACTATAAACCTCAAACACTGACTGTGTAACTATTAATGCCACTTATTTTTCTAAAGTGATAGCTCTGCTCTGGATAAATTTCAATCTGTCTAGTTGCATTACCTTTGCATCACAGCCATAACATCATAAGATGTATATATATTTGTGTATACAGCTTTATTTTTATGTTGATATGCTACCAATAGACACTGTCTAATAACTTGAATTCAAGTTTTGGTTTAGAAGCTTGCTAAGTGCAAGTTTCCTACATTTATATGTTTTGACATGTATATAAGTGGAAAATTTTTCTTAATTGTCTATGGAGGAAGCTTGTTAGAGGCCAGTGAGGTGGATGAAGACCCAGAAACTGGGGTTTGGAGTGTTTTTGGTGTAGTATGTTTTGCTTGGGGTTTTTTTCCCCAACAGTGGTTTTTGCATTAGGGAGACTCTGGTCATGCCATCCTCTGTCATTTCTCCTTCTGTTCTTTGTGCTGTTACTGTTATTATTTTTTTCTGTTTGTTTTGGGGTTTTTTGTTAGGATTTTTTTTGTTGGGTTTTTTTCTGGGGGGGGAGGGTGTGCTGGTGGTCTCTTTGTTTGATTTTGGGATTTTTTAGTGTGGTGGCTTTTTTAAACTTTAGGCTGCATTGCCCATATTCCCTAATTTTCCAAGCATATACTGTGTGGCATCTTCCACAAACTGGGCTTAATTGCCCTTTATTGTGAATTGTCTTTAATTATTTGTGATTTAACAGTGTGTATTAAAACTGGAAAGGCCGTACCTTCTTTCTGTTAAAATTGGTACTGTGATTTCCATTCCTGATTTAGGACGAAAGGTTAAAACCTGGAAATGTGTTTGTGAAGTGCAAATCTGTAAGAAGGGAAGAATGATTGTGCAGGTTGAGCAATTTTGGTAACTTAAAATCCCTCTCTTTGTCTTTAGATCTTTAAAAGCAGTAAGTCTGTAAATTGAGAATGAAGGAAAAGAGTTGACATTCTGAGAATGCTTACAATCCTAAGTAAAATAAGAATTACTTGGATTTTCTAATCTGCAAATTTGTTTAAAAAAATTTAAATGTAGCAAAGGTGCGTTCATTCGGTCCTTGAATACTTCATTAAAAAACTGATGACCATGTCTGTTTGCTAGAGGGATGTGGGATGCTTATGCTTCTTCTGTTTGCCGGTTTACAAATCCTTTAGAAGGCCGTGACAGGCTGCTTGTTATCATGTGGCAAAATGAAGCAACTTCTTGCACATTTATACAGTGTAAAGTTGCAGACCAGGTCTGATTGTTACTCTGAAGGTTATCCCAATCTTCCCTAGGTTTTGCATGTTACTGCATGGTGGGGGAGAGGGACACAGTCCAGAGAGGATTATAGAGGGACCTTGCAAGATAGAATTACTACACTTCTGCTTCTTAGTGGAATGTAGAAAGTGAGAAAAGGTTATTCCCAGGTGAAATACAGAAATCGGTGTGAAGTGCACATTTATACTGGGTTTCTTATATTTAATGCCCTAATCCAAATATACAGTGATACTGATTACTTTTATCAATGGGGCTTTTTTCCTGTATCTCACTCTGATAGATACTCTGTATTTAGCCTCATGAGAGATTATTTTTTGCCCCAGGCACTATATTATTTACAGAAGCCAAAATAATATGTAGAATGGAAAAAAGGATTCCTGTTGTTCTTATTTTAAAATAGGAGTCTGAGACACAGTGACAGGAAGAGACTTGCCCAAGATTAAATAATACTTTTCCTTTAGACCCCACCTGGGAGAAGAGAATTTCCAAGTCTTGATTTGTAAATCATGAGACCATCCTGTGCATGCTTCTCTTGATGTTTCCAGTAGTCTTTATGTTCAAACTGTTAGCTCTGCTTTGCATTTCTGAGTTACTGTGAGTTTGTCCAGGGATCCCTGTTCTCGTACAAAAAAAAATCTTATCAGTAACATCTTACCCACCGCAGTATTATAATCTGTCATAGACAAGTTGGTGGTAACCATCCCTTTAGGTCCTGTTCCCCTCCTTGAATTGCAACCTCAAAATATTTTTTGAAAATTATAAGATAAAACAGTCTGTGATATGAATTTGTGAAGTCAGTAGAATTACATGAGGACTCTCTTGTCCTGTTTTTTTGATTAAACATATGATGCAATGGCATTGCACATGCTTTCTTTTAATTAACTGTGATCAGAGGTGGGAGTGTGATGTGCCATAATGATGGTTATTCATGTGCTCTGTAGCAAAAATTGCCTCTAAGCCTATGTCATCTGTGGAAGATTTTCTATTTTTTAATGTGGTCTGCATGGCTGTAAGGTTGTTATGAAAGCTTTTAAAATTCCAAATAGGTTTCAGACTTGCTTCTTTTTATTTTTTCTCCCTTTAGCTCATAAAACACAATTTCAAATATGCAATGATTCATATATATTGAATATATATTTCACATACTTGAAACATTTTTAAACTAGAAAGTTTTGGACAGGTTTCTTAGAGACTGTTCTGAGCGATGTACAGTACATGTCTCTTTCCATATTCCCCTGTTCAGGTCCCACTTCACTCTTCTGAAAAGTAGGATTTGTATATTTGAAACTCAGATGGGACCTGATGAGAAAATATGCCACTTCTGAACATAGCAGGGGTCAATTTTAATATCCTGTAGGCTAAGGTAATATAGGCAGAGTTACTTGGGGCTAAGAATTCTTGCCTTTGAATAGAATAATCTGAAATGACTATGTGGCAAGATATGCAAACATGGACTTCCAGCTAAGAAGCCTAATATGGCTTTTCCAGGAACTCAGCTGTTAGTGCTTTCAAAAGTTTCTTCCTGCAAACTCAGCTCAAGTTTTTGGTTTTAGCAGCACTTCTATGCACTGTGAAGTCTCCAGGTTCTGTTGATTTCTAGGACTCTCTGGGGGTGAAAGGAAGATGTTTTAAGACACACGGTTTGGAGTCAAAGATGTAGGTTCTATGTATGTTTTGACATGGACAGATTGTAAACAATGGTAAACAGGTGCTGTGCCGTATTGCCAGTGCAGTAGGGAATACTGTTTGGATATAAATCTATTGGGATTTGAATGAAGCAAATCTGTTAAAAAATAGATACAATTGTAACTAAAAAGAGTGCAGCAGGTGGTTGGTGTCCTTCTTTCCTGAGTTTGGACTGAACTTGGGTGCACTCTTGTAATCAATCCCAGTTGGTGTCAGGAGTTTGCCCTAGATTACTCCAAGATCTTGTAAGGTGATCTGCATACTGCAGGCGAGCTGGAACTTTGGCAGTAAACACCTGTTGTATAAAACATGTGTCCTTGGTTTATGGTACTGCTAAAAACATGTCCTAAGCAGGCTGATTGAAGCATTCAGTGCTCTCACAGACATTTAGCATAACTCTAATATCTACTTATTGCTGCCAAAACTGGCCTTTTAGCAGTTCCTTAGCTTTCCTTGAAATCTGCAGTAGGATGTTGCCCTTGTGTAGGCATTCACATAACATCAGGCTCTAAAATACAGTCAAAAATCAAATGTACATAATGGCCAGATTTGTCTGGAAATGCTGATGTTTCACTTCCTGAGTCTACCTGTTACTGAAGTGCTGCCTTTACTCCTTGACTATCTGTTGATGCAATGTCCTCCTGACACGGTGGTAGCTCTGGTTTCATGATACAGAGCCTTTGGCATCAATAACAGCTTAAATCCTGTTCACCACCCTAGGCATGATATGCCGTCTGCTGTTCTGGCACAATTTTTGGTGTCCATTTCCTGGGGCCGAAGATAGGCTCTATTCCCTTTTTCATTCTTTCCTCCTCTCCTAAAGCTCTGTGTTGATTCACTGTTCTGGCTTGGAGGCCCTCAAAAAGAAGTACCACAACAACTGAGCGGGGGCATGCCATAGCTGTGAGGGCAAAAAGAGGAGCTCAGGATGAGGAAGAAGCAGTGGGAATTTCTTAACTGATAAGGGTCAAGTTCCTGAATCATGAAATCACAGCTTTAGTGTACCTTTCTGTAGATCTGTCCTTTCATTTATGTTTGTTCCATAAGCAGTCTATGGGCTGTGAGTTGCTATCATTGCCTGTCTTTCACTATTCTCTTTTTCTTGTGGCGCAAAAATGTAAAGTCACCAAGCAGTCAAATAGTTGGATGAGTACTAGTGCATATTTTAAAATAACTAATTTTTTAAATTATCTTGGTACTTTCTGGAGTTCTATGTGAAACTGTCATCAAGCCGCACCATTAACCAGTTTAATCAGTAGCAGAGGAGGATGGAGCACAATGGTGTTGCTGCTGAAAAGTAGTTATATTTCAATTACCAAGGCATAAAATGCTCTTTATTGTAAATTCTAAGCTGGCTTTTAAAGGACAGCTATCTGTGGAATAATGTACAAGGCTTAACAGCTGTGGTAGTGGAGAGAACAAGTAAGGCAGGACAATGATGGAAGTACTGTGTTCACACATCTACTTATCTACAGAGGCTCTATACGTAGCTGTATGTAAGAGATGATTGTTGCATCTCCTAGAAATGTAAGTATATTGGCCTTGTTGCCTTTTTTTTTTCCTCCTGAGAAAATGGCCTTAGTTGCAAAGCCTTCTACCCTTTTCTTTCCAGCTTTGCATAAATAGATGAAAAAGAAAAAAGCAAGAAAATGTGAGATTATATCTTTTCTTCCTTCTTACTCTTTATAGCTTTTTTTTTTAGAGATCATTAAAGAAACTTTTAGGTATACTGCTTCGGCTAATAACAAATGCCTGATTCTGTTGCATTTCCATTAAAAGTGAAGGTTGGGATTGCAAATGATTCACCTAAAGTGGTTCAAGTTGCATACTTCTTATTTTTATTAGCTTTCTGAGGGCTAATTTTTAGGACAGATATCAATTACATTCATATAACAAAAAAGCTCTTTTTGGTGATGACTACTGTACGCTGTCATAAAATTAAATATTTCTGGAAATATTTTGTCTGCTTACTTTTGTGTTATTACATAGTGCTTTCTGTAAAGGATACAAATGCTATTTCATGCTGATAATTATTTTTCAGAAACAGAAGGAATCCAATTGGAAATTTGTGGAGGAACTCCTTAAAAAATCCACTGATGCTCAAGTAAGTGTATAAAGAAAAGAATAATGAACAAGGAAAGTGTCAGGGGATGCTTTCAGGGAAAGACAGTGCATGAAACAAAGTCCAACTAACAAGTGTATTTTTGGAGTTGTAGTGTTTTTATCACTGGTAAATGAACAACCTTGACATAGCTAAACTATGACAGTGTACAGTTCCCTCCTTGTTAGCAGTTCCACTTGCTTTAAAGTGCTTGTGCTTGATGCTAAATTGTCAGATAAAGAAAAAAGATAATTATCCTGGAAGGGTAGTATATGGCTTCTTAGACAAGATGTATTCAGAATAAGAACTGGATGCTTAGAAAATGTAAATCAGATACTGAATGTAAGGATATCAAGTTGAGGAGACATGATGAAGGAGATAGTCAGTTGCATTGAAAATTCAGCTATATCCTCATCACAGCAGGAAGGTGACTTGCCTTGCTGAGCAATTTGTCTTACAGGCTTGAATCAAACTCTTACTGATAAGGTTCTAGTTTCTGAGCACTCATTTCATACCTTATCATTTTTCTTTCTGCAGAACTGTTAATGCAATGCTTCATGGCCCAGAGGTCAGAATTGACCTCCTTTTAATATGCTTTTAAATATGCTGTTCATCAAGTTTTTAAAATAAGTTACATTGTAGCTCTGTAAATTTGTTCTGAAGTTGCATGGTACAAATTGCAAATGTTGCATTAGCAATGCCTGTAAAAATAATTTCTTTATTTTTGTATGTTTAAGACAAGAATAAACATGTTTATTTTTTCATTTGGTACACAAAATTAAGAAAACTCCTGCAAAGTTCTGTTGTTGAAAGCAGAAGGGGAATCAGTTTTTTCAGTTTTTTTAAATTAAGTAACTGTCTTGCTCATGGAGTTGCAACAACTGTAGTTAAAGCTGGAATATGGAACAATACTTGTTACAACTTTTCGACGAGAAAATATTTCTGGCTGTTAAGACAGTTGAAATGATAGCATGATTTTTCAGATTTTTAATACTCTAAACATAAACTCTAATGCTTGGTTATGTAGTTGTAGTCTTTCAGCTTAAAAGATTAAGTCTTTTTGAATGATTTTACAGTATATGACTGAAAATACAAACTGTGTATATACATTAAAATCACAAGTGATGACATTACTTATTGTATGCTTACCATTCTGTGAGAGAAATTGGAGAGATTTAGATAAGATGCATAAAAACTGAGTAGCTTTTTAGCCACCTTCCTGTGTGCATCTTCTGTAAGGCAGCAACCTGAGACACATTTGTAGTTAATGTTCTTTTCTTTAAAACAATCCCCTTTTCTTGTGAGTGTTTATTATTTTGAATAAAGATTACTCTGAAGCAGAACATACATAAAATACTCAGTTTTTGATGCTTCTGTTAAAAAAGTACTGAACTGTGGACAGTTTGGAAAGGCAGCTAAGTGGCCAAGTTCAGAAGACTTGCATATTGAGTCAGTCATGATGCAGTTATATGAAGCAAATGTGTTTTAATTTCCAAAGGCAACCACTGTTTGAATTAAAACAAACCCTCATTTGCCAAAGATGTGGTTGTAACTATTACCAACCATCTAAGGAGCCATCTAGTTTATTTCCTTTTTTTATTTGTTCATTATTTTTTCTTGCATTATGGAGTTAGCTGCCCAAGGGAAGTGCTCCTTGGGGAACATTAATTCCTAAATGTGCATGCACAAGTGAATGGAGTACTTTATTAAAACATGCATCCTGCTCCTTATTCCTGCACAGCAGCCTTCTTGACAGCATCTAGGAAGGAGAGTTCTTTTTGCCAGTAGACATGGCCATCTCCTCTGTTGATCTGGCAGCTTGAAGTGGCCACTCCCACCTTTTATCTTATCCTTTTGCATCTCTTAAGTATTTTTGAGTCCAGAAAATGTAGTAATGAGAAGCACAATGAGATATCAAGAACTCAGTAGTGAAACGGAGCGTTGAAAAGTGGGAAAAAGCAAAACTGATAATAGTACTCTTTGAATGAACAGCAGGACAGAATTGATGATACTGCCTATTAACACTTGGCATGAATTTGTTAGTTAATCCTATCTGAGCCATCCTTTTTAGCATATAGCCTGTTATCTACTAAAGATGCGCAGCAATAGCTGTGCAAAATAAATTAAAAGAAATAATAGTGCTGAATTGCCCATTTGCTAGAGAGGGCAGGAGGTGGTAGTTAAAAACTTTGTTTTAGGTATATGGCAACTTAAAAACTAACCATATTTAGTACTATGTTCATCAGCCTCATAATTTTGTGCTTGTTGCTCCCTAATTTCCCTATAGCTTGTAGACTGTGCATGCTCAGAAGAGTGGCAATTTACACTGAATGGGCAGGGGGAATGAAGAAGAAATCAAGTATGTGTAGTTTTGTGGGTTCAAAAGCATCTGAAAAAGGTGCTGAACATGCATTTGTAAGGTAAATTGATAATCTCCTACCAATGACTGTTAATGTCTCTTCATGTGAGCTTCAAATTCTATGTTATGAAAAGATGATTCAATAGGTGTTGTTGCAGCCACTGAGGGTAACAGAGCATCACGAACCAGCAGAAGCTGGAGCTAGCTTTAACATCCTTAGAACAGCTAAGTATTGGGATACAAAAATGCCTAACCAGTGATCAGTCTGCAGCATTTTGGTAGTTTCAGTAGTACTGTTGTGTTTATTGGTCAACATGCAGGCAGTAGAGAGCCTAAGGCATGTTAATCCAGGATATGCTGGATTTTGATTGTGATGAGGACCCCCAGAAGATTGTGCTGCGTGTCCAGGTGAAAGTGGTTGAGGGGTGCCCCAATGCCCTGTTCCCAACAGGACCTCCTTCAAGATTCAGTCAGCCTGCTGCTGAGCAAGGAAAAGATGTCAAGGTGCTGTTCATCCTACAGGATCAATAGTGATGGGAACCAAAAGCACCCTGTGAGAAGATAGGAGCAATCATGGATACCTGGGAAAATGTAGTGGGCTTCTGCCTTGGATATATCCTTTCAGCTTCAAACAGTTGACCAACAGCTGAGTTTTTCAGACACAAATTGCTCTTTTTTTAAATTCCAGGGGGATAAGAGTTGAAGAAAATTGCTCACGTGAAAAAAGTCCCAGTTCTATCAGTAAAAAAGGGCATTTTTTTGGAAACTAGTTGTATGAGTTTTTTCCTGCCTTTTCTATAATTTGGAATTCTCATCCAAAAGCAGAAAAAAAGCTGGTTTACAATTCTTTTTGTACTACAAAATGAAAATTGTTGTTGTAGTAATATTATCATAATTTTATTTGTCTACTAGGCAACATCAAACTGACTAGATTTATGGGTTGTCAGTATAAGAAGAAATATGTGTTTATGAAGTTTTATTGTGAGAATCAAAAGCTTTTTAGTTTGCAAGAACTAATAGCAGTCTGTCTTATTAGACTTCTCATTTTAGAAAAAAAAAGCTTTGTGCTGTTTCATTTCTGCCTCAATTTTGTTATACTTTCACTGTATTTTTTGTTTAATTCTACCTTAGGAGAGATAGAGAAGTATTTCTTGGGTTTCTAGGAAAAGCAATTTTGTTACTACAGTAGGAGGTCATAAGAGAAAAATGTTATGTTTAGATAGTGCTATCATTTTGATAGTATCAGGTGTTCCTCCCTTCTGTGATAAATTAAAAGCTGACTACCTCAAGAGTTCTGATAGTATTTCCAGCAGTGCAAGAGACCATTTTAAGCAAAAAGAGCAATGAGAGAATCTATTAATCCCAGGGATATTTGAAGTCTGGATACTCTTTTGTATTAAATTTGAGATAAAGCCTTCAGTGCTATCTTGTTTTTGGAAACTGTTCTAAAACAATTGTTTGACAGATAGATAATGGTTCAAATTGAAGCTGCTCAAGGGCTGTGTTTACTGTTGAATTAATTTAACTGAAGCAGTCATTGTTTGTTGAATTAGATCCTAAACATAGGCCTAGATTCAAAATACAACTTCAAGACTAAGCATTCCCTTTCTGGAAGTTTTTTGAATGGTGTGTGTTTTGGTTTTTTGTTTTTGTGTTTGTTTTGGTTTTCTTACAGCCTTGTAACTGGGTAGATCTCTCTAGAGAAATAGCTATGTCCAGCTGCAGTTTTCTTAGTTTTACATGAAGATTCTTGCTTTTATTCATTAAAAACAAGAGCAGCTGTTCTGTCCCTTGTTTTTTGCGCAAGATTTGTTTTTTTTGGGGAAGTCTATTGAATTAATAGTTATGTCATATATTAAAAAAATACTTGAGTATTACCTTTCATTGTGTAGGCATTTTATTACATTTGAATTTCTATTCTGGATATTTTTAATGAGTCTTTACTGGAAAGTTACTTTCCTATTTCATTGGGTTTTGTATCTTACAAATAATGTCTTGAATATATATTTTTCTATGGCAACTGAAAATGTCTTTTCAATTTTCAAGTTGTATTAGGAATGTACCACTAATATGCCCTACATTAACTGTTCATGAGAAAAGAAGGTAGACGTGGTTAGAAGTTGTTGTAGGTGATTGTATACTTGTTTGCAGTGTTGTGATAAAGTGTAGCAACTCAAGTTTTCCACATGAATGTATAGCCAGGTTTTAAGTTAACTCATTAACTTATAACTAACAAGTTAATGAGTTAGACTCAGTTGTGTGGCATTGAAAACAGGAAAAAAACCCACTCAAAGACATAGTAGAAGTAGCCTTGTGAGTAAATCATATCCATGTAATAATTTGGTTTGGAAAGGACCTTAAAGGTCATCTACTTCCCACACCCCTGCCATGGGGTACAGGTGTTAGACTGACTCACACATGTAAAAGTCTACTCTTAACTGCTCACTAGTTGGTCCATTAAACCACTTTTGCAGGCAGTGGAGACAATAAAACCCTTACAGGAATTATCACCCTAAAGTAGATGCCTAAAATAGCCTGGGTTAAACACATGATTTTATTTCAGAGCATGAAGCTCTTAATATCCTACCTCCCATGAAAGTTCTGTTTTGTTGTTACCAAAAGCTGGATGAAAATAATTCCACTTTCATTATCCCACAATTACTACCTGGATGCTTCACTGTGTTCAAATAGTTTGCTATTTCCTGTTTTCTTTCCTATGAATCTTTTCAGAAGTCTTTCCTAGCCTATATGATTCTGTGATTCTTTGATTCTGGGATGAACCAGGATTGGCTGGTTTGGAGGGTGCAATTGTCAGCTTTTATCTTCGAGTTTGTTGCTTGTATTAGAAGATGCATTTACTCAACAGTATATAATTGAAAATATATTTTATATTAGGAAATTACTTTGAATAGTCTGGTAGTACTGGTTGTATGTATCCTACAATTAATTTCTTACTTCCTTTTCAAGACTGGTGTGTTGGAAGAACACTTACGAATGCACCTTCAGTGCTGTTTGACTTTGTGTAGTTTTTGGGATTTGAACCTATCTATTGTCACCATACTCTGGGATTATTACAGCAAGAATCTGGTAAGTAGATGAATGTATAAAAATGTAGAATTGCATGTAGACAGTCCTTGATTTTTGCCGATTAATTCTGATTTTCCTGTAGCCAAGCTTGATTGCTCTACTTGGGTAAAGCTACCTAATCAATGACAGTATCCTTAAATTTGCTATGTTTGTGTAATGAAATCATGTTTAAATTTGTTATGGTCCATTACATTATGAAATAATAAAATATGACAATTATTTTAAATCCTATTTTTCATCAGGACTACTCAGTTTAAGGTCTTGTAAAAATACTTTGCACATAGTTACAATGCACTTTTATTGTTTTAGACGTGGTAGAAATATATCCTTTTATTCCTGTGACGGAGTGCATCTTGCTGCCTTTATAATATTGGCATTTGTTGTTATTTATAATATTTTCTGTTTTCATCTATTCTTTTAGAACAGCTGCTTTACTGTTCCTTGGCTTGGTCTGAAGGATCTGGCAAATATTAGTAAGACTTCTTTGTCAATGCTTGACTTGGTGAAACGCTGCTGCTGTGAACAGCGGGTCCCTTCTCTGTACAACTCCAGCAACAGTTACTTCATTTTCCTCAGCATCTTGGCACGGATTATGAAAGAAGAAAATAATGGTGTGCATCCCTGGAAACAAATTAAAGGACGGTATGGATGCTATTTAGTTTGTCTCATTTTGTAACAAATGTGGTGGGTTAGGGGCCCTTCCAGTCACATGTGAGGCAGAGGGTATTCTGCTTTTGACAAAGTAAAGGGGGTGAGGGATCCAGGGTGACTCATAATTTGAAGAAAGCAGTTGTTCCCTAAAGTTTCTGTTGCCAGCTGAGGCTGTAACTGGGTCCAAGAATCACCTTGGCATCCATAGAGTGGGATGATTTACCTCATCCCACTGGCCAGGAATTTGGTAGACTGGCAACCAGTGCAGTGGTACAACCCAGTTGCCAGACAGATAATGTAATTAAAGCACAGAAATTGTGTTTGAGCTGCATGTAAGCCATGTGTTGTTCAAGAACATGCAGACTGACACTTGCTAGACCTGCATTTTCATTTAAATATTTTCTTTTCAGTGGTTTTCAAAATCTCTCATAATGTATTTGTGAGGATTTTAATATTTCTATTTCACTTATTCTTGGAACATACTAATTAGTACAGTCAGTCATAATATAAAAAACCATAAAATATATATGCTCTACATGAAACCCTTGATGTTTTAGGTGTGTACTAATCTGTAAGACTTTTCTTATAGCAATGAGATAGCAGTTGTAATAATTACTACAGACTTAAAAATTTTTTTTTCATTTGATAGAGAAAACAGAAATAGTTCTGGTTTAGGCTTTTGAGTTTTTTAAAAAGATTTTCTTGAGTATTAATATAATTAATTAAAACTTTATTAAGCTTTAGTGAGATCCTCATGTACACAACTAATAAGCATTAAAAAATGCCCATGTGTATACACAAAGTTGTGTTTTTCTTCCAGAAAAGAAAGGTTATCTTGGCTGTCAGAAAAGAACAGTATGTCTAATGTATATGAACACTTCAGAAGTTATTGTAGTCACTAAAGTTTGGCTTTATGAATCACTGCAACTACATAGGAACAAATATGTTGTTGGATTTTGTATCAGCGTCTTGCTTTTTAAAAAAAATTAATTGGCCTACTCTGTTCTTACTGAAATAAAATTATACTTACAATTTTGTGCTCTTATAGCTTTCCGTAATTTAAGAGGGGGAGTAATAACATACAACAGACAGTGCATCAGTCTGCTGAACCAGTTTTCTTCATTTCTACCTTGAAAAAATCAATTACTCAAGTAGCAAAATTTAACAGCCTACAGCTATGATTTTGGGATGGACTCTGTTTTCAGTAGCTAACCAAGCATTAATTGATGCATGAAAAATATAAATGCCTGTCAGTAGTAATTTACTACTAAACAACATTAATTGGATTTGCTGTAATTTTTGGTGGCTAGATTTGATAACCTCAACACCACTTCCAACTGTTTTCCAGGTGACAGAATAGGAAAACATCATTTATGGATGTTTAACTATTGTAGGTGGAACTTATTTTAAATTAAAGGTGAAGGATATACCCAAAGTTTTAAACACAATAATCAAAAAGTTATGCCATTTTCATCTTACTCCTCTGTTTTAGGAATGGTGATTTTTAAGTAAAAGTCCACATCCAAGCAAAGGTCCCAGAAAAGATCTCTTTGTATGGGCTTTTTCCTTTTTGGCAACCACTTTAAAGTTTCAAAGTCTCAGTGCTTGTCACCATCAGCTGTGTATGACTTGAGCATTATCCTGTAAGCAATGCAGATAAAGTTTCATAACATCTTTCTACCTGGAGAGAGGTTTCTCTTCCAAATGCCTCAGTTTCTCTGTTTTCTTTCAAACCTGAGCATACCATAGGTGAACAGTACGAGTTGATACAGACTTTGGCAAAGCACTGTGGAGAAAAGGAGTTTTCCAACAGAAATCTTCCTTTTACTGCAGTGATGTTTTGGTAGGTGAGACTTTGATCACTGCAGCTGCAGCATTGTAACATAATAGCAGAAACCAGTAGCTGATTTCCAGGTGGAAATCAAGAAGTTTCCAGGGAAGAAGTTGGTGTACAGGAATGGTTTGCTGCTGCAAGGAGATGCCTCTTGACAGCTCCCTTTCCTAGGAGCCCTCATGGGCTAAACTTGATTGATTTGAAGGCACATATGGAGGACATCCATCGCAGACAGAGCAGAGTCTGCTCATAACATTGTGCTCAGCTTGGTTCTAGAGGTTAGATAAGGGGGAAGGGTTAGGCTGCGCCTCCAACTGGAAACAATGTGTGCCTTAAATCAAAAGCAGAAACTTAAAGAGCATGTTTGTTCCAGTAACCATAAGAGTAATGAGAAAAAGAGTATTTAAAATTTAAGGGTTACTGGAAGCAGGTAACAAAAAACTAAAAGCATGAAAATACAATTTTAGTCACTCAAGAAGATAGAAAATTGCATACTTTAAGGAACTTTCTCTTTCCTGGTTTTTTTTTTTGGTTTGTTTTTGTAGAATTTATTCCAAGTTCCATCGGAAAAGAATGCAGGAGCTGACAGAAGTGGGGCTGCAGAACTTCTTTAACCTGTTCCTCATGCTGGCAATTATTGTGGAGACAGAAGATATAGTGAATCGGGTGTTGGATCTTTTGGATTTCTTGACTCCATCCTCCATCACCACAGCTCGGAGAGCTCTCATATGGAGAGGTCATTTTGCTTTCCTTTTAATTTATGTTGAGAAGAATATGGACATTAGTGCCCTGGCCGAGAAAATCTCAAATGCTTTCCGTGAGAAGGCAAAGGAGTTTTTAGTAACCAAAAATGACCACACACAGAGACAAAATCTCTGGACTCTGCTATCAACCTACATTGATGGGGTCCAGGAAGTGTTTGAAACCAGCTGCTACTTGAGCCTTTCTGAGGAAAAGTTGTTAAATGATGGCTTTACGATGCTGCTGCCTGCATGTCGAGGAGCTGAGCTGAGCATGGTGCTGAATTTTCTTCAGGTTGTTCTAGCCAGACTTCGGTAAGTTACTTAGTTAAGTTGTGGATTTAGACTAACATTTTGTTTTTAGGGTCAAACTGTAGTTCCTATTATTTTTTTTTACCAAAATTGAGTAAGTGCAAAGAGAAATCTCTGAAGAGCTATGAATGGTATGTTAAATTTCAAAATTCACCAATACATCAGTGCATACAGAATCTTTGAAATGTTTTCTTATTATTTCAGGAGATTAGGTTTGACATCCTGATGTTTTGTTATGAATTGGTGTCTCTTCGGAAAGTCATCCAGTTGCTTCTATTTCAGAAAATATAATATTTTCTTTGGTACAGGAAACTTGGAAATTATTGTCTGTGTTAATTACATTAATTGGGGGGGTGTTGTTTTTTTGTTTTTGTTTCTTCATTGAATGTATTCTGTTTTTCAGACTTTTCATTCTTTTTTTTTTCTCTTTTACCAAGGTTGCATTCAAATTCTACAGTTATGGAGATTTAAATACTTGTCTGGGGTTCAATAGGGAAGAAAGAAATCATATTTTACCACTTTCAAGCAATTTTACTTTGATGTACTAGTTCATTTTTCAACATCCACAGTGCCCTTCAATAAGCATATTTTTTTGTCTACTGATGCCTTTGAGAAGCAGTCCTCCAGTTTGAAGCCAAAAGTTTTTTTTTTCATAAGATACTAAGAGGTAGCTATTGATCTGCCATTACTTCAAATGTGCAAGACTGAAATATGTGTAAAGAGCTCTGGAAGAGTACATAATAGGAATTCTGAGGCCCATATGCAAGATCTCTCTTTAAGTAGGTTCTTTGTTATTGTCTAGTAGTTTGACTGCAGCTGTCAATAGCTTATAGATCCAAAGACAACTGTTTTTCAGGCAGTCTTTTGAAAAAAGATGAAGCACAAAACTAAGTTTGGTTGATTTATTATTTATTATTTCAGTTCAACTGGATGTATTTCCTGGAATAAATTGGAGGCTTCAAAAATACTTTGACATTTTCTCTATTAGCTAATACACAGCATTTGCTGTGTTGTTTTTAAAGATGAAATAGGGAGAAATTTCAGACTGGTGAAAAAATTGTCTATTTTATAACTTGGCATTATTTTTAAGCTTCCCGGGACAGGAGCTTATGTGGCCTTCTTGTAACACAGAGAAGAGGGCATGGAAGTTCAATCTAGACTTCTCAGGTCATCACAGAAAAGGTACAGGACAGTATTAGTACTTTTTTTTACAAAAAGTAGTTCTGCTGAAATATTTGAATTGCCAACATGCTCAAATAGTAATTGGTATCAGATAGATTTTTAGAACCTTGCTTTTAACCGTTATTTCAGTTTCTTTATTTATACATTTGGTTACTGCTACCAGCCTGTTTATCTTATCTTCAGAGGAACTAAATTCCTTAACACTTATGAAATACTTTGATCTTCAAGGTGCATGGAACAGGAAAATGTTAGTGATTTTCCTGTCTCGACAGACTCTCTGAAGTCAATCAGTCAGTCCTCTGTTGCCATGCAAATAAAACAACACTAAAACCATTTTTTTTTTTGGTTCAGAGATATGGATGACTTTTTGCTAACCAGATACTAAAATGTTACTGAATTGACCAGACTGGTTAGGCCTGGTCTGTTTTCAAACTCAGAAAAGGATGAAATGCTTGTTTTTAAAATCCAGGCTTGTATAAGATAGTAGGCCTTACATAAATAAAATTTTTCTGTATGCTGCACTCTTAATAATGTTATAACTGTATGACAGGGAATTTACAGGTAGGAAGGAAGTGAGATCACTGATTAAAGAGACAAGCAGCTCCCTCTAGGCTGTTAGGAAATAATAACTTCATATGTTACTTTCTGTTAACCCCAGATGATGGCTCACAGGAGCATTCTTTATTGCTGATTAAGTAGCATTATGAAAATACTGACTTGGTTGTGTTAACTAAGTGCCTCAATATTTAAAGCTTAAAATGTCAAATAGTTTTAGCAGTCCCCTTTAACCTATCTTGTTGGATTGCTGGAATCTCATTCCAGGTTTCCCAGTTGTTTTAATTTGAGGATACTGTAAAAATTCTAGTCTTTCATTGTCAGAGTGAGATGTAGCCAAAAGCTCTTCTTTAATTATAGCTATTCATGCTACTGTGGTTAAGGGTCTGTCAGCATTTCCATTATAAACCTTTATTTTCAAGGGTTTGTAACATAGCAGTGAAAACTTGCTCTGGGCTAAAACTTGGCATACAAGGATTTGAAAGTGCACTTGTTTTCTTTCTTTCTTTCTGTTTTCTTAAAAGACATCTGAAAAGAGACCCCCACCTTCACTATTTTTACACCACAGTTTTAAAATAACCCTTTCCAGCTTTTTCTTGTATTCTTCTTGTCTTCTAGAAAAGTACAGGTAGCTTTTGATTGTTGTATTTACCTATGGTTAGACTATTTTAAATAATGTTTCTTAAACCACTTTTTAAATTGATTGTTATAATTTTGATTATTTTGGGATCCATATATTCAAATAGAACTATGTCTTGGCAGGAGAATTCATTTTTATCAGTTTTTGCTACACGGTGAGTGGGTAATTGGAATCAAATGCTACTTGCTGGCACTTGCAAGTATTTGATCTTCATAGTAAGATTCACTGTGAAGTGTAAGATTGTGTTTTAATACAGTCTCCTTTTAAAAAGCATGTAAAATAAACAGTAAATAATCAAGAAACTCCCCTAAATCAAAATGTGAACTGCTTCCTTCCTATGTTTCCTTATTCTGCTTCTAGCTCAGACATAAGTTTTTTCCTTTTTTTTTTTTTTTTTCTGTTTTTACACAGTGGTTTAAAATCCTTATTGTTTTGTTTTGGTTTTATTTTGGTTTTTTTTTACTGAAAGGTAAATGTGGGATGTTTGCCCATGTGTGCTTTCGTTTGTTCCAAATCTCTAGCATTATCTGTCATCTGAGTGCCTCGTGCCACAAAAAGAAGCCCTAGGTTAATAAAAATACAGGCATTAAATAGGTTTGACGGAACTTGCTGTAAAAATGGGTACAAGGCTCGGAGAATTTGGCTGTAGGGTCTGGTGTTGCAATATGTTATACTTAAAAGAAGTGTTTAAAACATTGTAAAATGTTTTGTATTGTAATGGGGTATAGCTTTGACATGAGCTTTCTCTTATTATTGTTGTCCTGGCATTTGGGTTTTGTTGAGTGCTAGCACAGAGGACTATAAAATGTGAGTAGATATTCTGCTGTGCTCCAAACATCTTTGCTTAGTTTCAGGGAGACTTGGTACTGATTCCTGTAGGAGAAATGAGAAGTACCACTAACCTAATACCATAATAAGTGGTAATTTTACTTTGAAAGCCGTTTTTGTGCATTTGTGCCTATTTATACTTTTTTGCTAATTTTTGAAAATTTCAATGTATAAATTTTATAAGCTGTTACAACAATATTGACCAAGTTAACTATCTTTAGTAGAAAGTTACATTAATAATTGGGCCATGGGTAACAGGAGAACTGAATGTTTCTATCTGTTTGAGTGTGTTTAGCCTTGAGGTTGTGAGAGAAACCACAATAGGAATGGATTATCCAGTATATCTTTGCTATGGAAATGTACAGTCATTTGTAATTTTTTTTTGAGTTATACTTGCCATCAAAACAGCCTGTGGGAAGCTTTTTTGAGACCAACAGAAGCATCTCTCCCCCTCTCTGTTACTGTGTAAGTCAGTAGATAAGCTCAGGAGGAGAACAGAAAGGTCCACCCTCCTTCTTTTCTTCCCCCTCAGGGGTTATAGTGTTAGTCTTTGTAAAATCTTTTTTCTGATGTTGAGCTTCTGAAAACTGTATTCAGAATAGTTTGGAAGATCGTGAGTCTTTGCTTACCCATCCCATCCTGTGAGGGTATTTAGAGCTACCAGCTGTGATGTCCTGATAAGCACAGAAGGCAACTCTGTGACTAAGCCACTGAACTGAGAGTCAGAAGATGGTGGCTTAGCTCTAAGGGCTCTCACTCTTAACAAATGACCACTAAAAGTTGCTGTGAACTTTATTCACCTGTGTGAAAAAAAGGAAATAAATCCTTCCTTTTTCACTTTGCAGCAAATATCCTATGCTTGGGGAGCAAGCATGCCTTGCTATGTTAACTTGACCTATCTTTTAAAGTACTTTTACTGGTTTTTTTTGAAGTTCGGGTGATCCATTAACAAAACTGGTGATTAAATGAGTGTAATGAAAATCTAGTCTCTAAATGCTCTAATGTATGAGAAGCAAACGCAGATCTAGAATATAGCAGCATTTTGAGAGGTTTCCTATGTCTAAATCCCTAAAAATAATCTGTTAACACTTTCTGAGGGATTACAGTGTGTCTTCTTAGCTACAGTTGTTGCCTTAAGGTGTGGCTCTGGTAATTAACACTGAATTTTCTTTTCTTCTTCTTACTTTGTGGGATTTGAGGTCTTTTTTCAGGTTTTTATTGGAGACTAAAATAATGTTTTACAAATTTGTCCCTTGTATTTTGACCTTCAAAGCTGACTAGCTAAAACTATTGTGTGTTTTGATTGTTTCTCCTCTGCTCTGAGAGTATTACTGTGTAAAGAAATGAAATGAGGCGGCAGCATGCACTGGAAATGTGTCCCTAAATACTTTGCGTATAGAAAGTTCCTGTATATGTCTGTCAATGGTTCAGGTTTGCAAGAATTTTCACCTCCCCTTCTCAGTGCCCATTTTCTTGAATCAGTAGGTAGACATGTGAAAGTTTAACTATTGATTAACATTAATTTCACAGTGATGTTAAGGGTGTAATAGAGAGCATCTGCCTTAGAAGGAGGGCAGCAAGGCTGGAAGGTATGTCCTGTGAGGAGTGGCTGAGGTTTTGGGGCTTGTCTGGTTTGGAGAAAAGGAGGCTGAGGCATGATCCTCTTGCTCTCAACAGATTCCTGAGAAGGGGAAGTGGACAGGGAGATGCTGAGCTGTTCTTCTTGGCCTCCACTAATAGGACATGTGGCAATGGTTCAAAGCTGCACCAGGGGAGGGCTTAAACTGGACATTAGGAAGCATTTCTTTACTGAGAGAATGGTCAGACACTTTAACAACCTTTCTAGAGAAGTGATTGTTACCCCAAGCCTGTCAGTGTTTAGGAGGAAATTGGACAATGCCCTTAATAATTTGCTTTAGCTCTTGATCAGCTCTGAATTACTAAGGCAGCTGGACTAGATGGTCATTTTACATCCTTTGTATTATATTAGAATATTCTATTATAATAGAATATTCTATTCTACTGTTCTATTCTAGAATCACTTTGGAGCAAATTGAAACATTTAAAGCTATCAAAAAACCTTCTAATTGTTGATACCCCAAAAGAGTCAGTCTTGGTAGACACCCAAAGCTAAAGAAACTCACTCAAGTCTAGTACTCAGACATGAATCATGAAGATACACAGTTCAATCCCCTGTGCTACAGATGGAAACACTTTTTGTGTTCCATTGTATCCATTTTATCTTCCAAAAATTAATCCACATAAGCTTTCTGTAGCCTGCCTGACAACAGTACAAGACTTCTGTTGTGAAACAGTAAATCCATGAAAAAAAGAGTAAAATCATATCCAGGTGTACTGAGAACCTGCTGCTTGGGACCCTGCAGTTGTTTAGAGAAATATATGCTCCCTGAAGGACATAAAGCACAGATTTGTTTTCTGATGGAAGTGTCTTACTTCTGAAACTATTTTCCCTAAATTAACTTTGATCTCGGTTTTCCTTTTATTCTTCACATGAGGTGTGAGAATGGCTTTTCATATGGAGTGGGGTTTTTTTGTTGTGGATGTTAAACAAAAGAAATATTTTTGCCAATAAAATCATTATATGCAAGTAGCCTTCTAATCTCTTAATTTTGATTGTTTCTTCGTTACCTTACAAGATCTATATTTCTTCTCTCTTTAGGATATCTCATGTCAGATTTAAGGCTTATTTAAAATGAACAGAAAGCTGAAGCAATTTTCTTTATTCCATTTCAGTCTCCTAAGGCCTATTTCCCCCTGGTGAGCTCATAGCAACAGGGGGGTTTAAGGGAATTCAGCTTTCTGCAAATTAATGTCTCACATCATGAAAATTCAGGACCTTTTTTTTTTCTATGTCTTGAAAAAGTAATACAGTGAGTGCGAGTATTATTTCTTGCCAGCGGGTGGAAGATGAATGATTTTGTCACAGTTTTACTGCTTGATGAGCAGTGTCCTGAGGGTCAGGCTTAAGTCTGTGTCACTATGCTGCTCATTACTCTTGAGCTAAATAAGGGCTGATTGGATCTAAATTGCCTAGCACATGGGCCGCAGATGAGCTCAGTGAGTAGGGGATGACCTGCTATTCAGGCTGGGAGTAACCCCGGTGTGCAAATGCTGCATTAGAACACCGTGGGAGAATGAGAGGCTACCGACCGCTGCCAGCAAAAGAAATCGAAATGTAAAAACTCTTTGATGCTGCAATGTTAGAATTTGAAATGTAGGAAGTGACAGGTTGATGGTACTTATCAGCTTTGGCTGGATTAGAGAACAGTGTCATCTTGCTTATATAATGACAGAAGAATGAAGCCCGCTCCCAAGTACTTTGCGGTGCGGAGCTGCTGCTGGCAGAGCCAATGCTGCCTCCTACTGACAGCCTGCGCGGGAGGATGGAGCGGCCACGGGCGGCTGGCTCCGCGCCCAGGGCTCGGCCGCCCCGCCTGCCCAGGTGCCCAGCTGTGCCCGGGGGTTCTGGGCTCTCAGTAGAGAATCAGAAACCTGACTGATTAAATAGCAAGTGTACATTGTGGGACAACGGCAAGCCCCTGTCTTGGATGTGTCAAGGATGTTTAGATGAGTCAATTACGTGCACTGAACCAGACACATCTGGCTCTGCTTCACCCAGAATATTTCCCTTTCTGCTCTTCTCTGCATTGCTAGCCCTTGAGCTGGGAGTTGATATCTCTGGAGAGGAGAATTAATTTGTGCCTATGTGTTTTAAAGAAAGTAGACCTCTAAAGTGGAGGAAAAAATCTGAACCAACTCCAAGGAGAATCCTTATGCTAACCATACAGATAAATGTACTTGTCTTAATGGAGGAAAATGAAAAGCAAGGAAAGCACCTGCTGGGTGCTGGACAAGACAACATAGATTGAAGCACCTTGTGCAGTTCTGAAAGATTCAGTTCAGTGGTTCAGTAGAACAAGCTTTTGGATTTTGTTCCCCCCCCCCCCCCACCATCACTCATACTTTGGCAGCTGGGTAATAGCTACAGTGACGAGAAATAGCCACTTGCTTAGTTTTTTTTTTCCAAATTTGTTTCAGATTCTGTTACTGACAGCTGTAACCTACCAGCATCAACTCTTACTACCAACTTCTGGGACTGTCTAAACAGCAAAAACAATTTGGTGTGTTTACTTGAAAGCAATGACTAAACGAAGAGAAGGGACGAAACTCAATACATTGTGCTTTCTGTTTACTTTTTAGTGTTTTTCTGGGTATATACTGTTTGAGTCTTCATCCCTTAGGATGCTTTTGCTTATGATTGCATTTCTTCTTATTCTAGAAACAACTTCTAGTGTACTCATTCCTGGGTATCCTAAGGAAAAAAAAAGGCAGAAAAAAGAAAACAGCAGCTTAAAAGTAGAAACAACTTTTATGTAAAATGGTGTGGCTATGGGAATGAGAGAAAAATCATCGGTAACACTTCCGTGTTACTTGTGTAATCTTAGTATTATCAGTGTTTAATGGCATTTGTTCAGATCACTGAAAATGAAGAACTGTTTAGCACAAGTAGTTGTACTAGATGAAAAAAATTTAGGGTTTGAGTTTGTATGTAGCCAGAAATTAGAGGGTATTCGTCTGTATTCAAATGGTAAACAAAGCCAGAGTTTAAAATTTGATGTTTTGAAATAAATTACCATCAACAGGAGTAAATAGTGAAGGTAGAGTGCTGAAATTTGGAAAAAACACATGGAAATAGAACATGGAATGCTTGACTTGCAGCCATATTGTCAAAGTGTGGGGAGGTGAGAGAAACAGGGCATCTCTACATCTGGGGTTTGTTGAAGTGAGGTAGCTGCCATTGCTCTTACCCCATTTCTGCCCTGCCTTGTAGACTTTGCTGCCTGCCTGCTTAGCACAGATTCCTGCAAGGTCCAGTATTGTCCCTCCACTAGCACAGTTGCCACCTAGTGCAGGGGGGAAAAGCTGGAATTGTTTGTGGATTCCCTTGTATCTTGTAAGGAGTGGGAAGTGAACCTGGTACTTATGATTTCATCTGTGTTTACAAGATGTTTATTTATGTGAGTTTCTAAGACAATAGTATCTGCAAGAAAATCTGAAATTTGACTGAAATCTATGGGCTAACTAACTTTTAACAGTGACTTTTTTTATGCACACAGCCTAAATGATACTACAAAGCAGGACCTAATGTGACTCTGCTTTAGGAAAAAACAACAACAAAAAGGTTAAATATTGTTGTGAAGTGTGTTAATAAAACTCCTGCAGGTGAGAAGAGCTGCTTATTCTGTCTTTAGCTGCAGTGGTCTGTATGCAGTTCTGGATATGTCATTTTACAAAATATTTATGAATAAATTGAAAATTGGAGAGAGTCACGGAAATGAATGACTAGAGTAGGCAGTTTGCATAAGTTTGGAAGTGATTTCAGCTACGAAGAGTTGAGGGGAGACATGCTTGAACTTACCCACTATGTAAAAGGATCTTACAGGTTTTCTGCTGTTCTTCATGCTACTGAAGAGAGCCTCTGTTAATTTTGGACAGAAGTTTAAAGTGGTTATTTAGAGTAGGCTGCAAATGTAGCACTCTTGCAGGCTTCAAGAGAGACTTGTGGAATCAAACTTAGTTATTTCCTTTTTACATATTTTTAGATATTTTTAAAATTTTCCTGTTGGGGGAGAAAAATTGAACCTGTTTAGTGCTACTGTAGCCTACTTGTTCTTGGAATTTCTGGAGTGGGAGTATAAAGATGGCTTCTACTGTATGCGCTGGACAGTGGCCTTGCTGAAAAGAGTGATGGGTTTTTGGTGGTTTTGTGTTTGAGTCTTGAAATCTGTCTAGAAAGTCACTTTGCAAATGCTTTTTTAGGCATTGATACAGGACATGTAGATGTGCATTGCTTTGCTTTATTTGGCTTGGAGCAAGTCCAAGTGTCACTAATTGCCAGTGGCTAAATGTACAGCTTTCTTTACAGTGGCACTAAAACAGGGACAGTGAAAATGTGTTTAACGGGAAATGAGTCCAAAATAGTGGGTCACCATATATATCCTCCCTAAAAACAAACTGGAAAGAGGAAGGCATGCTCTGCAACATGTTCATAGTGCGTCATCTCAGGATCTGGTGGGGACCTCTTCATGTCACTTCTTTTTTTGGGAGGAGCAAGTAGAGAAAGGTAAAAGCAGTTTGTGGTTTACATAGTTGTCTGATAAGCTGAAGGTGCTGTCTATTCCCCCTTTCACAACCAGAAGGCCCTGTTTATCTCTAATTGGGGTTAATTAAAGCCTGAGGGCAGTACTGAGCCCCTGTCAATGACTGTAAGGTACAGACATACTCCAGGCTGCAGCCCCTTACTGTAGGGAAGGGGGAGGTAACCATGGGCTTGTCACAGGCTCTGATAATGCACATGTGCTAATGCTTCTGAAAATACAGGCATGAACTTATTTTTGGTCAGATAGTTCTGTTCATTCATTAATTTCTGGCTGTTATCAAAGAATTGTATGAAATATCTGGTTTAATGTGCATGCTTGCAAATCTGTTTTAAGAGGCAGAAAGCTCCTGGCTCTCTCTGTGGTAATGCAGGGGCTGCACAGGCAGCCACAGCAGCCATTATGCACACAGCAGGAGCATCCTGCTGCCAGGGATGTGTCAACCTTCACTGAGGGGCAGGAGAAGGGAAGAACAGGCAAGTACAGATGTGCTTGCCAGGACAATGAGATTTCCATCTACTGCTTTTTGCAGTCTTGTTTTCCTTAGAAAAAGTCAACCATAAGAATAAAACAGAGTATTTTCATTGTTATTCTTTTGTTTTTCTGGACATGAATATATTGGTTAGCTATTGGAGATGTGCCTTTGGAAATACTTCACTAAGTGTTCCACATATCTGCCAATTAAAAACGTTTCAGAGCTGCTAAAGATTTGCTCCAAGGGAATTCCTCTGATTCACACCACACCTATTTCTATTAAAGGGTATTCTACAACAGCTTGAATTGGTGAGGAAAAACTGTGTGTATTTGTCCAGTGTGTTACATTTATGTGGACTTTTGTATTAGGTGCAAAGATGACATCAGAAAGAGTAATGTACTGCAATCATCTCTTAAATAATAATTAACTGTAACACAACCATGATCATCCAAACATCATAGGGAGAGAGAATATATTCACACAATCAAGGGATTTCACAATATAATTATTAGGCACTGGGGAGGTGTGACCCTGTTTAGGGTAACGGGAAACTGTGGTTAATTGATGCTAGGATAATCAGATTTTTGCTAGTTTATTGTCCTGAGACCCTAGGCTTTGCAAGAATATGTGTGGATGCACTGAGGAAAAGGAGGAAACCCCAAGCATATGAAATTACAAGCCTAAAAGTGAATCTTGAAGCTATGCTTACATTATCTTGTCTTGCTGTACTGAATTACTGCTATGATTATAAGTGTTGAGAAATCATTTATATTGTCTGTAAATCATCCCCATTTTACATCACAGTGAAAATTCAATACATCTTGATTCCGAGTAGTTTGTAAAGGTATCTATTTTCCCACGACATGAAAAATGATTAGCTTTTTTCCAAGTCAAACTCAAAAATTGAAGGTGTTCTTTTCTTGCAGCCAAGAAATTTTTGTTGTTTTCTTTCCTGAAAGAAAATCTTTGATATGTGTACGGTCTGAACATTTCAACAGAAAATACAGTGGATGCAGTCCCCCTTGAGCTTCATTGTCTTCTCCAAATTTAGAACGTGAGATAAGAAAATGGCATCAAGTAGCACCAGGGAAAGCTTTGGTTGGGTATTAGGAAAAAGTTCTTCATGGGAAGGGTTGTCAAGCACTGGAACAGGCTGCCCATGAGGTATTTAAATAAAGGAGATGTGGCACTTGGGGAAATGGTTTGCTGGTGGACTTGGCAGTGCTGGGTTAATGTTTGGACTTGATGATGTCTTTCCAACCTAAAGGTTCCGTGATTCTGTGAGGATGTAAAACAGAATTTCTTTTCATTGAAGTTCATTATGAAAGTGTTTCCTCTGCACTGCTGTGATACTGAACCTCTGGAATTTCCAGCAGTTCAACCTGCCAAGATTTGAAGACTAAGTGTAGCATTGCTACCGTCTCTTACAAAAAGTTTGTCTCTTGCTCTTCTTTTTCCCCGTACTCTTTTTCCTGTTCTTTCTTGAAACAGAGTAATTTCTGAAAACTCTTCAGCAATCCTATCTCCATGTAAATTAATACTGTAAATTGTGCTGCTAGTGGGGTGGAGGGGAGTAGTAAGAGTGGGTGGGGGGAGAGAAGAATTAAAATCATTCCAATAAATGGTTTAATTTATGCCTCAGCAGTTAAGCATGCTCCTGGTTAACAGAAATACCCTTCAGCTACACAGGATTTGGGAGGGTTGGAGGGCACTCATTTGCACATAAATAGCCATTAACTGATAAATTCCCAGAGGTCTCCTGTTGCATGCTAGTGGTTCTGACCTACTTAGCTAGCTTAAATTTGTTTTACAGAATTATTATAATTCCATCCTTGGTACTTAAACTTTGTGATTAATGCATGCCTCACAATACAATTAAAGTATAATTACACAGTTTTACAGTTTGCTATCATGGTGTTATTATTATTACAAAGAGCTGGATTTTGCAAATATTAGAAGAATTAGAGTTCTGATACCCATCACTTTGCTGTTATTAAGTGATTATGTTAAATGGGACCCCTTTATGTCTGAAGAATGAAGTGGAGAGAGGGGAATCATTAACTAGCACATCAGATGGTTTCTAAGTGATTGAGGAAGAGATGTGTGGTGAGTTTTTTACACATCTGTAGATGATAGGTGCAAATACCTTTTGTTCATCTTTTCCAGCTGCCTATGACATGCTCTAGCACATCTGTGCTGTAGTGCTTGAAAAAGTTTCAGAATAAACGTCTCTGTAATAAAAATCATTTGTATGTGTTTAACTTTGATTTTATTCTACTTAATTGAATCTTCTTATTACAAGAACTTTTTTTCATACTCTTATAAAAACATGAGCAGCCAGATACAGATGTTCAATAGATAGGGTAGGGTGTGCCTGCAAAGATGATACAGATCTTTCTCTTGTGCTCTGTAAACCTGGAGCAGTTCTCTGTGAGGGATCTTACTGACTTTTCAATTTGTGCATGACTGTGCTGCATATTTATACTGGCTGCAAATAACAGTAAGTCACAAACACTGCTATTTTTACCATAAATGTAAGGGTTACCTGGCCTTTCTTATTTTTCAGACCAAACTTTTTTTCTCTGGCTACTACTCATTCCTCAAGGAATGATCCAAGAATCAGTAATGTTACTTGTGTAGGACCTAAAAAAATTGCTGCTGTGGTGCGTAATTCTTATTACATCAGTTTGCTTTTTTTTTCCCCAATGCAGCTGTTTCAGAAAACTTAAGTCTTTACATTAATGATTAATATAATTAGCAATTAAAAGGACTGGAAAATATTCTTAATTTTTTCCTTAATCCATTGTAAGTAAAAAATATAATTTTACTCTGTTTATCTGCGCATATATGCTATATTGCAGAGTTCAGTGGTGGGAAATGGATCAGTTGATGCATTTTCTGACTTACACATTCTGTTCTTATAAAGCTCTATGCTTATACTATAATATTTTTTATCTGTAATTCCAACTGGAGTGAAAACTCCAAATGTGATACAGAAATCAAATGTTGCATCTTCTAGTCTTATTTGATCCAGTGCCTTGGTTTTCATTTTTGCTTAGTTTAAAAAGACTTGTTGTTTATGTGGTTTTCCAGTTTTCCTAAGTTGTGCTATTCATTTCCTCAACAATAAAAATATTTCTTCTTTTTAATTCCAGAGAACACAAAGAGTAAAAGGCAAATAGAAATCTCTTTCTTAGAATTACTGCTTTCACATCTGTATTTTTTTTGTCTGTATTTATGCTGCTACAATGATATAATCTCTACTTTTGCTGTTATCATTTGAGTTCAGCAAACATTGGTCATTATTACTGATGCATGAAAGCATTCAAACAGGTAGCCAGTAATTATACTTGGAAAAGTGTACTATATTTCAAGGCTCCCTGCTTGAATATTCGTGAATTGGTTTTATTTCTAGTCTTTAAAAAATAATACTGCATTGAAGTGATTTAAATCATTTTCATGTGGCACTGCAAAAATGCAAAGGCACATTACCAGAAAGAAATGGTCAGCAATAAGAGCTGTTTTGCAAAGTTGGCTTGCAACAGCTACAACACTATGTGTAGAAAACAGTTATCCTGTAATAATAAGACTAATGAATTCAGAAATCCATTGATTGAACTGGCTCTGGGTAGATTATGTGCAGTCTTGCTTCAAGGAGAGGAATTTATGAAATGTTTGCCGCATCCAGCAAGCACTGCTGCTATAATACAGCTGCCTCCTCAGTGGTTTGCTTTGATCCTGTGGAATGAAAGGACAGGAGGATCAGCTCAGGTCTAAATGAGATTACAGCTGGTTCGGCAGCTTATCTGGTCTAATGCCAACTAGTGTGGCTTTGCACGTCCTAAGGGGTTTACAACAGAAACTGTTTATTGAGTATCATCGGTTTACTCAACACAAGCAGGCTAATCCTTCCCAGCCTCAGCATGTTGTAGGATTGTGTATGAGCCAAACCAAAAGCTGGTGCAGCCAGGGCCTCCAGAGCCCTTTGTCTCGCTTCATATTGATTTTTTTTACCTGTGTTAAAGACAGTAAAAAATAAAACCAATAACCAGCCCTATTGTGAGCAAAAGGTTAATCTGACCTAAAAATCTTATAAAAGCATCTTTTAACCCTAAAAGGGATGGTAGCCTTTCTCTGACTTTTTTACTCAAGGGATTTTCTAGTTTAGGGCTTTGAAGAGCAAAATAGGAAAAACAGCTGCAACATTTAACTCTGTGTCTTGAAGTATCTCTGAATTCTGTCAGCAGCTGCATAGAAAACTTTTGAAGTTATTTGTGACATTGTTAATAATATGTGTCTACTTTTGGTAGGTGATGCTGCATGGCAAGGACATGACATGCTGAACATAGGCAGAGTAGTAGGAGCTGGTAGGTGTCCCAGGGTTCATGCTGGTTTTTCACTATAGTGATTTTTATGTAAAAAAACATCAGAAAACACCTTCATCAGCTACTTTCTCAGTGAAAAAACAAATATTGCAAACTAGGCAAGTGCATCTTAAGAAATTAGGTAACAAACAGGCACATAAAATCAGAATGTTTTAAAAAAATTATGTGCTGCAAATTTTTAAACAACATGTCTGTCTATTTTTATATTAAATACAATACAATATTGCAAAACCAGCACAATTTCATACAATCCTATTTTATTGAACATATTTTTTGTCTGAGGTGAGTCTTTTGGAAGGCATTACAGCATGTGTCATTATAATCAAATGTTTTTTATAGTATAGAAAAATATTAGATTAAGCTTCAGGAAGCCTTGCACAGTAGTAGCAATATATTTACACTGAAAAGAAACATGGTAAGTTATCAAACCTATGTTGTTGGAATTATTGCTAAATACTTTTTTGTATATTGTGCATATTTTTGGGAGTAATTAAATTGCTTTTGTCATGATGCGGAAAAGAGACTTTGTTGGCACGCCTATCTGTCATCAACTGCATGTGACAGACTTAAATTGGAAACTGTTTGAAGGCTGTTGATTGCTATGTAAAAGAAAAGATGACAATAACTTGAGGAGTTATCAATGGCTCTTTTCTGTTTACTTCACCTAATTGGAATGAATGCCTGTTTAAGAGATATGTAAGCAAAGAAGTTACCATGGACACCATATAGAAGCATTAGGAGTGTTTTATGGAGAAATTGCTAAAAATGTGAATGATAAATGTGAACTTTAATAATACTTAAGCCTAATAGATAAGATGTGGACAAGTTTCAAATGTAGTAATTGTTCATTTACTTGTATTCTATCAAATCTGGCCTTAAAGCAATAGGCTGCTCTCATGTAGTGTTACATTTTAGCATGTTTGAAGATAAAAACTACTGTCGATGATTGCTCAAAGTCTGTTCAATCATCTGAACAGTGCAAATCACAGCATTTTGTCAGACTGTGAGAAGTTTTGCCTGGATAATGCTTCCCACACACGCAGGTCGCAAGATAAATTATGTGCACAGTTTTGCAGCATAGCTGGTGCTGGAAGTTAAATGGATGCCCAGTGGTAGAACTTGTAAAACATTTTCCTGTTAACACTACCAAGCAGAATTGATATTGTTGATGGTACCTTTGATCTAATAAATGATCAGTTTTAACAGTGATTTTTACTGTGTTTCAGAGGGGATGATGATGTAAGTTTAGCAAGCCTGCCATTCTTCCTGGGTGACAGATTAGCTCTGTATTACCCAGTGTTGGGAACAATGTTACTACGGGATGTTACCTACCAAAGTAATCACCTCCACTAAAAAGATACATTACACCGTGTCCTTTCCTGCAACAGATACTCCATAAGGAACTAAATTGATTTTGCAGGAAGGAAATTAAATACTTTGTTTTGGAATTTGGAAACAAGTTAGTTCATTATCTTGAGTACAAGTTTCCCTGCCTTCCAAAATCTGTTTTCTCTCTTGAGAGGAAGTTTTTCCTAAACCACTTACAGTATAGGACTCCGAGCAGCTTGCTAGAGAGTATCCGTATGCATATGGGTTTCGGTTTTTTGCAAAGACAGCTAGAGAAGCTGGAGCAAGAGAGTTTCATTTTAGAAAAGAAAAACTTTATTTGAACTACAGTTCCTCTCTCTGTTACCATCTTGTTTTAAATTAAGAGTATCAGACTTTCAGCCTTAAAATGAGTTGTGTGATAATACCGACTGTTACAGGTGTAATGGTAAGATAGGTCTGTTACTGGAAATTATTTCAGAAGGTCTGAAGAGAGAACTGTGGGTAGTAGTACTTTTAGTTGGTTTGTTTTCATTATTTGGGTTTTAATATCTAATATTTTGATACTCTCCTCAGGACTTAGTGCAGTTATCCTCAGAGTCCATGTCACGTGTCCTGATCCCATCAGAAAATTTTAACTGGGGTGGCTCCAACTCAGCATATGAATATCTGCAGCCAGAATAACAATTTTACCAGTTTGTCTTTGCTTCTTTGTACTTGAGCCTGAGTGAGGACATGCTCAATGAAAGAAACTGCATTTCTAAAGCTGTGCTAGATAATGGAAGACATTGGAAAAGTTGTCCTCAGTGAATGTTTCACACAATTTGTTGAACTTCGAATTTTATTATTTTTAATTTTTTTTTTATAGCATGGCTAAAAATAATTTTAATGATTTTTGCATAGCCAAATTTTACCATCACATTTCTAAGACTGTAAACTCCTTCAAAATTATCTGTATTCTTCTGATATATTTGAATGAAAAACTGTGAGCTGAAAGAGAAATCTATAGTAGAGTATGTGGGTGTCTCTTCCCCAGTGTGGGGAGTTCATCAGCACTGGGAGTCTGATTAACCACTGGGGTCTGAATTGTAAGAAATTATCTGTTTAGCGTCAACCTTTAAACTTTAATTTTTATTTCAGCTATCTGTACTGTGTTACAAATTATTTCTAAAAGTGTAAACAATAGTTTAGAGAAGAGATGAACCTGTCCCATCATTATAATTCTCTGTCAGCTACTGCTGATCTCAGAGTCCCACGGAAGAGCTAGAGGCAGGATTTTGGAAATGACTATACCTAAAACTGGATTTCAGTGCTGGCCTTTCAGCATCCTTACTTGGCATTCCAGTCACACTATATAGTCATCGTTTCTCATGAAATTTTTTTCTGAGAAAAAAAAGACAGTAAGGACTTGGTAAAAAAGACTTAGCTTGTAAAAATTCAGAAAATATGTTGTATCTGAGTCTGGGCTGTTGTGTAGCTATAGACAGCTACATTTCATTGCCCTCCTGGTGTTCTGCAAGAATAAGGTTCAAATAAATTATGTTGTATAAGTAAGCAGCATATTGGGTTCCCAGTAAAAGAAAAGCATTGACATACCAATTTAAGTTGAGCAGAGGATGAACAAGATCATTAGGGGGCAGGAGCAAATGCTCTTACAAGGAGAGACAGAGAAAGATGAGGTTTTCATCCTTAGCAAGGAGAATAGTAGGTAAGATGGAATCAGATGCATCACAAAGGTTGTAGGAATCATTGGACTGAGATTGTGAGGAAAAAGGTTTTTATTAGAGATATGGATAACATTTTCACAGGCATTGGAACAAACTTCTAAGACAGGTTGTAGAATTTCGCTCCTTAGTTTATTGAAGATTGGCTTGCTTTGAGCCAAGGGTTGTGCCTCTGGGGGTCCCTTCCAAAAAGGGTTTTTTCTGTGACTTTAGCTTTTAATAAAAAATGCACAAAAGAAAACCAACAAGTGGCAAAATACAAATGGAAATCCTGTTTAACACAATGTCTAGAGTATGTTGAATTCTAGAAGTACTGCTTAAATGGAAGAGTTTTATGAAAGATACCTATTTGCAATCTGCAGTTTGTCTGTTTATTAAGTAACATGGCTTATAAAAGCACTTGCTCCTCACTTCAGCATTCCAGTTTCTCAGATAATCTGGCATTCTGATTCTCACTGTAAATTATATTCATGTATGAGTCATTTTATAGTGACGTGGAAGGTTTCCATATGCCTTCATCAGGGATTTCAGCAAGAAATGCACCCTTGCCACCAAGAATCTGGGTGGCATCCTGTGCTGCAGTAGGCAGAGCATTACCAGCTGGTTCAGGTGGGAACCCTTCCCCTCTGCTCATGGCGAGGCCACAGCTGGGACTGCTGTGTCTAGTTCTGGGCTGCTCAATACAAGAGAGATTTGGACATATTGGGTAGGGCCCAGTGAAGGACTGCAGAGAGGATTTTGGGACTGGAGCATCTCTTTTGTGAGGAAAGGCTGAGGGAATCAGAACTGTTCAGCCTGGTCTGGCGAAGGGGGTTTTTATCAATAAATAGAACTATCTGAGGGGAGGGTGCAAAGAGGATGGAGCCAGGCTATTACTGGTGCCCAGTGACAAGACCAGAGGCACAGGAGAGTCCCTCTGAACATCACAAACACTTTTATTTTCATTGTGAGGGTGACTGAGCACTGGTACAGGTTGTCTAGAGACATTGTGGAGTCTCCATACCAGGAACTATTCAACAGCAATCTGGATGTGGTCATGGGCAGTCAGCTTCTGCAAGCAAGGAGGTCACTCAGAAGGTCTGGATGGGGTTGAGTGGATCTTTCTTTTGATTATTTTGAAGGAAGATACACTTTAACATGGAACAAATGGTGCTAAACTTTTTAGCTGTGACCCTCGAGTCTTTGGTTGTAACTGTTCTGCTCTGATGGCAAGAAGGAAGAATCATGGTACCAGCAGTGATGTGGTTCTTTTCATATGAACACCTAACAGTTAACACTTTCTGTTCCCTATGTGGCAGGTATTAGCATTTATGTTCCTAATAAAGTCTGAACTTGAATAAATATAACCTGAAGTGATCTGGGCTCCCAGTTCTTTCAAATATAAAATAGCTTGGAAACAAAATCTCCTGTTTAAAAAAAAAAAAAAAAAACAAAAAAAACCAAAACTAACTTTGGCTTTAAGTTACAGAACTGTAATGACAGTTTCTCATTTCTTTAAGAAATATTTTATATAAAAGATTATTAGTGTTTTTTTAAATAAAGAACTTAACAAAATCTTCAAAACCAAAGGCTAAAGTGTCTCATGGTCAGGGCAGATCACAGAACTTCCAATGATTTCTGTATGCCTTCTCCTTCCTATCAGTGGTGAATGAGTATGTCTTGTGTTTTCCTTTTGAACTATTGTTTTGTGAGGTGACAGGAAATTTATTGGGAAATTTTGTCTTAATAAAACTAATTGTAGTGTTGCAAAAGATTTCTATTCAAAATAAGGTTTTTAAAAATTGAATTGCAGCTATTTTAAGTTCTGTGATATGGCAATGACTTAAAAATAATAAATTTTGTTTAGGTAGGGATATTTTGCATATATGTGAACTAAAAAAGGGGAATACAACAGCCTAGAATAGTATCAATTTCAATGCAGCTTGTTACATTTTTTTCTTTTATTTTTCTTTGTTCTTTCAGTGGATTAAAAAATTCTGTGTCTGACCTGTACTGAAAGTCTGCTTAGGGAAACTAAATGTCTTTTTATCTCTATTTTTTCTGTTGTTTCTTCAACAGAACTGAGCAGGCACCTGTTCAAAGCAACAAGATGACCCCCAGTGCCTTGAATAGTGCAGAATCTAGGAGAGACTACTTGGCTGAGATCTGTGAATGGCTAAGCCCTTATGCTAAAATGAGTACCTGGACACTCTCTTCTAGGACTTTAGATTTTGGGACAGCAAAGGGTCACTTTGTTTGCTTGCGCCTTGCAGTTTGTATTTTGTATTACATTCACACAGGAAACTGCAATCTTAGCATATGCCTGCATAGTACAGGGGAGAAGCTGGCATGGCTGAACACTGGGGAAGGTAATGAAGGAAAATTGCAGTTGGGCTCAAATCAGGTGTCTGTTTTTCCCAAAGTATTCCACAAACTGAAATGTGAACTGGTGCACTGAATTAACACAATTGTGCTGTCTTTGCTGCTCTTGCAACCTTATCTTTTCTAAATGTGATTAGGAAAAGAAAGTGGCTCTCTAACACAAATTTGCTAGGGTGGCTGTGGCAGATGTAATATTCCCCCACAGCAGACCTAGACAAAGCAAGCTCAGGCTCTGTTGCTTGCATTTAAATTACGGTCATAACAACTTGTCTTTTCAGTGATGCAGTTAAACCCACTGAGAAGGGTTAAGGAGAAAGTGCTAAGTAACATTCTGCAGCTTTGAATGTTTGGCTTTTCTGTACCTTCGTGTTTTAGAGTTGTGTGTCCGTTCTTGTTAATATCTTTATTTTGTCTTTGAGAATGGTAAGGATGTTGGGGATTTCTTGTTCTCCCCATGTATTTTAAAAGTATTACTGAGCGCACACAACATGCTGTCACAGTGAACGCAGGGTTCTCTATTACTGTGCTTAGCTATAGAGAGGATTATATTAAACTCTGTAACCTTGCTGGAGCACCTCTGTACATTGCTGCTATATTGATAATCTTCACATGATTCAGTTGCAGTTGAAAATATTTTATTCACAACTTTAACACTTTCAATCCCAGTGAAGATTAGAATCTTATATCAGGAGATGAGTCCCTCGATGGGCAGATAATTTTTCAAATTTTTAAAATTTATTTGTTAATGTAGCCTTGCAACTGTTGTCTCAGACATTTCTTCACTTAGGCATATAGAGGGAATCATCATCAAGCCTAGCCACTCAAAAATTGGTAAAACAATTTATTGGTGAATGAATTAGTGGTTAACTATGAGGTTCTTATGCTGTTTAATTGTTTACAAAATAGTAAATGCTTTTGGAAAATATGTGTTCTGTAAGAAGAACACAAGTTGGAGTAACTAAGAAAAACATTTCCTAGTGTTCCCCATTCACAAATTGTCTATGAATCAATAAATTGAAGGAGCAACATAAGATTTGTTGACATTTTCTGTCATTAATGCAGGCCTAGTAATGAACAGCTTTCCTCTAAAATCTGATGTTACATGCATAGAAAAATCATTGGAACTTATTGCCCCATCTTTAGTATTACACATTATAAAATCAGAATTTTGGTGACACTTGTACTTGATGTCTTTAAAGTAAAGAGAATCCAGTCAGTAGAAAATAATTCCAACTTTGATTTTCTTTAGTTTGTCCATGATTATATTATATGCGAGTTGTTTTTCAAATCCTTGCTGTTTCTTGTAATTTAGTAGGAGTTCCTTCAGGTAGACTGCTGACCCATTTCTCCATTTATGTAAGACTTTCATCAAACAATCAGTGGAAAGTTCTTGTAAGTGTTTATATGGAGTATCCGTTTGGATCTCATGATTGTGTCATCTCTTTGGCCTGCATCATTGCAAGTCTCACTGAGGATCCAAGTCTCTTTTCTGTGTAAGTGCATGGGGTAAAGGTCACTGCATGAAGAATAGGGTAAAAGAAGTGGTAGAAGTGGTATAATATATATGTTATAGTATAATATATATAATATATTATATATTGTATAATATATATAGTATATATACTATATATATAGTCTATATACTATATATAGAGTATAATGCAGTAGGGAGAACTGTCTCTGCTTGACACTTCGTTTGTGTATTTTATTATTTTCTTAGTTAAATTCTACAGAATTTGATGTGTGCCCGTTTTCCTCTTAGAAGAACAGCCACATTTCTTCCTGCAATTTCATGAGTTTAAAAACCCCATCTTCTTTTGTTCTCTTGTCTCTGCCGAGTCTGTAGGTGATATCTTGGGAACTTTCACTGCTCTTCAGCTTTGAGCAGGAATATTTGGGCTAGTACCACTTTGGCCTTTGTGAAACTTCTGCCATCCAGTAGGAAAAAAGTAAAGGAGTATATATGAATTAGACCTAGATTTTGAGTCTTTGTCACACCAATGTGTAGTTTCCTTCTAAAAGTCCAGAAAGTGAATTTCAAAAAAATATTTGAAGTTTCAAGGGATCGCTGTGTTTAGAAATGTTGCAGGTTGACAAAGTAACATCCCTTACTCTGAATGCTTGGTTTAAAAATTTTTGAAGAGCATTAGGTCATGGCTGCTTTTGCCAGTTTTAGTGATTCCTTGATTGGGAAGATTATTTAATCAGTGTGAACTTTGCTGGTTATATATCATAGCACATTATTGTTTTTATATTGCTGTGGGAAAAATGGCTGTCTTAAAAGCCTGAGACTTCCAATTCCATTTTTTCCTGTGGTACATACTGTTTGCTCTGTTACATCCAAATCGAAATAATTCAGTAAAGAACATAAATCTAGCAAATTCCTCTGTATTAGTTGGAGACAGAGCCCCATTTCTTGAATTGTATTTCTGTAAAGAAGTAACAGTTAAGTTGTGTATTAAAAAAATTTAGGAACTTGGACTTAAAATTTGAATAGTGTATGTTTGCCATTTTTGTGTATTATGGGATCAGTTGCAATGGTTGTGTTTTGTGGGGGAGCTTTTTGTTTGCTTTGTTTTGTTTTTAATGTAACCTTAAAGTTGGAAAACTATATATACTGGTTTTGATTTACTTTTAATTTTATGTCAAAATGTAGTCACTTGCTTTTAATTGTGTAGTCCATAGACTGATTTGCAGAAGATGCATGAAACAAAAAAAATTAAAAGCAGTAAAAAAAACTGCTTCTGAGAATATTAAAAAAATTATAAGCACTAGATTGCTTATCTGTTGGTAGTATAATTCTTTGATTACTAAATCTTGCATCATCTGTTTTAACACCCTCTCAGGTAATGTGAGAAGATATTACTGCCATACTTCACTATAACGTGTAAAGGGATCTGAAACATTTTCTCTTCTCTTCCCTATGTTTTAGTGAATATTTCAAGTAATATCTGAGAAATTAAATTTGGCCCTAGTTTTCAAATCAGCAGAAAGAAAAAAGTAGTGGTTTAAAGTAGTTACACACATTTTAAGAAGGTATCTTCAAAGAGCTTTATGTAGTTTGCTGAATAGGTTTAGTTATGAGAAAGGATCATTTTGTTGAAGGCATTTTCTGTTGGTGTTATTTAACTTGGGAAGGTGACCCTGAGCTAAATTGCAATGTGTAATTTGAATGCCCATGGGCTGCCCTTCATTGGCTTGATTGGGAGAGATTATCTGGATTTCTAATATACTTTAATTACTCTGCTTATATAAATTGTCACATTAGAATCTTCTTAACTGTTGAGTCTGTTCTGTCAATGATTCACTAACAATAGGAATATACTGGGCTCTTCCACTGAGATTTGAAGATTTATACCACCTATGGAAGAACTGGAATGGCTCTATTTAAACCTGCTGTATCTTCAGTAAGAAAGAGTATGTGCTCTGCTTCTACACAGGCAACAATTGATGTGTGGTAAATTGAAAGGATCTGTAGCCTTTTTTATTTTGTTAAAAGGCACTTTTTCAATTACGGCAACACAATGCAAAATGTATTTTAAGATGTTTGGGGGTGATGTATTCCTATTGTGTGTGTGGCAAAAAAAACAGTCTGAGTAGGAGTTATGGGTGGAGAAAGGCAGAGTGTCTTTTAGTGATGGTTAGCTAAGGTTTTACAGGGAAACAGTAGTAATTGAAATCGTAGACTGGGTCAGGTTGGAAGGGACCACAGTGGGGTCATCTGGAGGTGACCACAGTGGGGTCCAACCTCCCTGCTCAAGCAGGATCATTGTAGAGCTTATGGCACAGGATTGTGTACGAGCAGTTCTTCAGTATCCCCAGTGAGGGAGACTCCACAACCTCTCTGGGCAACCTGATCCAATGCTCAGTCACCTATACAATAAGAAAGTTCTTCCTCATGTTCAGGTGGAATTTTCTGTGCATCGGTTTCTTTCTACAGTGTGGTGGTGATGTTGGCTTCTTTTGACCTTTTATTCCTGGGTATCTCTCTGCCTGACAGCTCTGTTCAGGTGAGCTTAAAGGTTACCAGCACTTGGAAGAACCCTGCTCTCAAATGGTCCAGGGATCTTCCAAGATACAATGGTTAATGGCCTACAGTAACAGGTCCAGCTCACCAGCAGCTCATTTGACACATGTAGTGTATGTGTCTTGTACAACAAACCGCTCTTGCCTCCTCCCTGGGATTTTGTCTCCTGTTAACCTACAGAAAATGTAAAGAATTGAATCCAGTGTGTGTGTGGTGGGCCCAGAGACATCTGATTTAGTGTCATGAAAACAGAAATCTGTGTGTTTGGAACCACTTGTAGAGCCCAACTGCTAAATATATGTGCTTAAGTGTCTTGGGGTTTTGTTTTGTTTTGTTGTTTGTTTGTTATTTAAATCACAGGCAGCAAGCAGCTGCAGTGATGATATCAGCTTTCTACTGATTAGCATGTAATGTTGGGAGAGAAGAGTGTCCATTCCTTGTTCTGGGATTTCACATTTTTATCCAGTAACTGATTTAATGTAGAACTCACAATCAAAAGCAGAGCCCAAAATAGTATCAAAACTGGCCCCAGATGCCCTCCACCCTGATGCTGTGATTCATTGGTTGCTACATAAAGAAAAGTGTATTCTTTGTTTGAAAATACAAGTAGCTACTGCTGCACCTTATGCAACCTGCCTGGTTTTTTTTGGTTTGGATTTGTTGTGATCAAATTTCTGGGCCCCAGTAGACAGAGATTGAATCAGATGCTCAGCTCAAGGCTTTTGTGTAGATTAGTTGCAGGCATCTAGGGAACTTTCTGGTCAAAAGAGGGTGATCTGACTAAGTGAGCAGTTTGGGAATTATTATTCAGGAGTCTGATATCTGTTTGTGCCCTGCTTTTTAACCATTACATCCTTGTATCCCTTTGGATCTCATCCAAGAGACATCATGCTTCATGTTGTTCCTGATGAAGGCATGCTGTAGCAGTGATACTAATGGCATTGTGCAAGTCCACTATAAAGAACTTAAGTGCCATTGGTGAATTTAGGCATTTGATAAAATTCCTATGTACTAGAGTTCTGAGAAACATCCCTCTTCCCTTGTTAGCCCTCCCTACTCCTTAGCATAAGTCAGTAATCATCATACACATTCATAGCCAAGCATGTTATTTGGGCTTTCTTTTTTGAGTAAACATTTAAACGAATGGTTTGTTGAGGCAAATTAAAAGGAAAGGTGCACACTAAAACATCATTTAATAAATACTGAACTGCTAGGGGTAAGTTGATATTTGATAATATTGTGTCATGATTTTTCCACTTCTGCTTGCACACTCTGCTGTACAGTAGTACAGCTCTGTGGTGGTGGTGCTATTGTTATGGGTTACACAGTGCTGACACATTATAAACTGTGGGGTCTTTTTCCAAATGTTTCTTTTAATTGATAGGAAAATGTGGCTTTGGTCTTAAGTTTCTTGTCTTGCTTAGCTTTTTGAAATGTAGTTTTTAATTCCACAAAGTTGGGTGAAAATTCTGTGCACTTTGAGAGTTCCTACTGCAGTCGTACCAGTCTCAATATACTGGGTGCTATATAAAAGGATATAAAAAATAAACTGTATCCCAGAGAGCTTAGAAACAGATTTAAAAGAAGGCTTGGGTGTTTGAATCAGACTTGGGTAGAATTTAGTCACTTTCCTTCATGCATGTCTCACTGAAACAGACTGAATATGGAAGTGTCTGACAGTGTGTAGAGGACTCTGTTTTAAGCACCCAACTTCCCTAGGTACCAAAACACGTGCCCAGAGACATTAAGGCTGTTTTCATAGGCCTTAGCTGTTTAGCATCCAGCTTAGGCACTTTGAGGCCATAAAGTAGATGTTTTAGCACTTAAAATTCTTGTAAGCATGCTGTCAGTGCCCTCACTAAACATGCTGATAACCAGGAGTTCAGTGCGGAGCTCTGCCACTTGGCACACCTGCATTCATAACTGGGGCCAAGAGAAAGGAGGTTCACCTTTTCACACATTAGGTCTGGTGGTCACAATCATTCACCAGTGAAAAGAAAGCCAAAAGCCTTTATCATGAGATGCCTGAAACCCACATCTGTGATTTGCCACCACTCTCTGAGCTGCACCACCATGCAGTTAGTATGCCTTTTCTGTGAATCCAGATCCATTTCTTTTGCATGAATCTGCATTTGTAAGAGGTAGTATCCTACAGTTTGTTACTTGTATCTTGGCACAGTACTATGATACTGCATTGAAAGCAGACTTGAACCTAGATGCAACCATTTTGGTTTTGCCTTTTTGAGTGCCAGTACTACAGTTCAGACTGAAACTAGTTTTTTTTTATGTTTTAAAAAATCCTGTACAAAAGTATTTAACTCACTCTAAAAGTGTGTTTTCCATTACACTTTGTATGATATTTTATGGTATTGGAAGAGGTTGTGATTCAGAAAATGTTACATGTATTTGGTGTTAACTGCATATTTGAAGCACAGACAAAAAATAAATGCCTGTGAGCAAATTACTAAGTAGTTGAGCAGTTAATTTTTTAACATGAGAGTTGTTATCCATAGGCATCGATGAAATAGGTCCTATAGTTGCAATTTTCTATAACATGTAATTAAATGACATAGTAGTGAACTAGTTGAATACTCATACTGGATTTTCAAAGTTGTATGGAGGGCACACAAGGAACTTTTTTAGCTTAATTTTGGATAGATTTAGTTACTGGAAATGTGTGTGGCTTCTGCTGAAACCTTGCTTGCAATTCTGGTCACTGTAAATGGCAATTCTGGTGGTATGATAGGAAGAAGTCAGTAGAGGTATTAAAGAAGTATTGATGTTTTATGGCATTTGAAGAAAGTGAAATTGAATGAGTAGTTTTTAAGTAATTCTGAAATGTTGTTTGCTAAATATTGTTTGATTGCTAAAAGCTGAGTGTACTGTTTGTCTGAGACTGGATGTTTTTTGTCTTGAAAAACCTTGGAATCCCAGTGTCTATGTCTGGTGGAAGGGGCAGGCCAGACTTTGCAAAAGGTGAAGCAGTGCCCAGCTCCACCCCCAGGCCATCCCCATACCCTGGTTGAGCTGTCAATCGTGGCATCATCTGGGGACTTGAACAGAGAATAGATACTGACCTGTGGGAGCAAGGGCAGAGGAGGCCACAAAGTTGACAAGAGTACTGGAGCACCTCCCCTCCAAAGGCTGAGAAAGTTGGGGCTGTTCAGCCTGGAGAAAAGAAGGTTGTTTGGAGACCTCATGGCAACCTTCCAGTATCTGAAACGGCTGACAGGGAAACCAAAGAGGGACTCTGCATCAGGAACTGTTGTGATGTGACAAGGAGGAATGGATACAAACTGAAAGAGGGGAGATTTAAGTTACATATTAGGAAAAAAATTCTTAACTGTGAGGGTGGTGAGACACTAAAAAAGATTGACTGGAAAAGTTGTGCATGCCCCACAAGTATTCAAGGCCAAGTTGGATGGGGCTTTGGGCAACCTTGTCTAGTGGGAGCTATCTCTGTCCATGGAGGGGTGTAGGAAATAGGTCATCTTTAATGTCCCAGCCAACTGAAACAATTCTATGATTCCATGAACTGTGTTGATAATCTGAATTATGTAAAAGAGGGAGAATGTTTGGAAGGAAAATCTCAAAACTTAAATATTGTGCAAGTTCCGTTGATTTGACAAGGGCACAAAGCACTACCTCTCTTTGAATCTGATTGGCATGGTGCTTTGCTTCCTTTCACTTTGCCTGAGATTTTCTGGAAATAACTGATGACTGTAGTTAAAATTCTATGCATAAAAACCATTCACCATTTTAGTAAATACTCATAGATCTCTTATATCTTATATATATATGATACATACATATATATATTATATATATCTCTCATATATCTCATATATCTCTTCCCAATCTCACTAGTTTTATCCAAGTGTGTTGGTCCTTCAGGTGGTGGGTTTTAATTATTAATTTGTTTCAACATCAAAAGGTCATTCAGGTCCTTACTTGAGTTTAATCTTGGCTGTACTGGACAGCTGAGATTTGTTGATGCTGTGGCTGGCCTGCCTTGGACTGGGAGTCGAGGAGCTGGGAATACTGTCTGAAGAAACCAATGTCTGTATTCATAGCCCGTGAGACCCTGAGGGTGGTAGCTCCTGGCAATGCTGGTAGGAGAGAGCCCTTCTCTCATGTCGGGGAGTTCTGAACCCTTGTAGATCAAATTAAATGACATTGCATTAAGTCTGGATGCTATTATGCATCCAGTGCAGATTATAGACTAGTAGTAACTTGGAAGTTTCCATTATATAGGCAGGCTGATGAGTTTTGTGTTTTACTCTTCTGGCTTGACCTAAAGTTTGGCTCTGTTTTAGTAATGCAGGCTTGCAAGGGCATATTTTATGATTACAGTATCTGTATCCAGATAAATGGCTGCAATTCTGTACCCTAGGTGTAGGATATAGAAAGTAATCCTGTATGCTACTATTATACCTACACATCCAGCACAAACCTTTCACAAGCATTCCCTTCTTTAATAAACCCAGGGTTTATTTGATCTGATGTCAAAATAAAAAAAAACCAAAACAACAAAACACATATTTTTTAAAGAAATAGAAAATTCATTATGTCAAAGAAGTAAAAACCACACCAAGTTATTATATAATAATATAATAAGGCAACTGGTGGTTCCAGAGTTCTCAGCAGAATAGAAAATTAAATGTATAAAGTTTTAGAAATTGAATAATGTTGGATGGTATGCTTGTCTAGTGTTAGAAAAAAGTAGAAACCTGAATAAAAAGTAAAATTGCATTTATTCATATTTTAGTAGAGTTAAAAAATGTGCTAGTTTGTAGAAGTAGCTGGTTACTTCAGCTGCAGCATATATTGATGCCCCATCTATTCCAAGCATTTACCTTATTGCCAGCATTTGTGTAGGTTACTATGAATAAACATAAATACTGATTTGTACGTGTTGCCCTTCCACTGACACAGAGATATATTACCTTACTTTGGAAGTCTGTACACCTTCTACTTTGCATAGATGGCTAAAGGAGATGCAAGGCAACCGTCTTTGGAGAGGCAATTTAGAGGAGAGAAAAAGGTCTTTGTGCAGTTTTACAGTGTAATCTGGGTGTAAGTAGGGAAGAATTTGGTCCCAGAAGTTATATTCTCTGCATTATGAGGCATCATGTTTCCTTTCCTAACAAAAAAGAACAGAAAAGCCCTTTGTTTTTACTGTTAAACTTTTTCTTTTTGCAATAGTCAAAAATAATTTTTTTAACTTTTGTCTTTAGCCTTGCTTTTACCTTGTCATCATTTGACCTCTAGATCTCACTGTTTCTACATCCTTTTCTTTGTCCTTTTTTTCATAAGGGGATGCTCCCAAAGAAGTGTTGCTTGACTCTTTATGCTAATCTTGCTTCTATTTCAGTTCATGTTGACTTGGAGAATATGCCTTGTAAATAGGAATACCAACTGACATACTGAATATAATCCTCAGTTTCTAAGCATTGATTGTTTTCACAGCATCCTTAAAGGGTAAGCTGTCTCACTATCCAAATATCATGGCTGGGAAACTGAGGCTAACAAAGGCTGTATGATTTATGTGAAGCCACAGAGGGAATAAATGTTGGGTTTAGAATTCCTGGCTTCTACTCCTGTGTTTGGACTCATGCCATCTCTCAAAGAAATCCTTGATTCCTCCTAATGCTGCATACCTTTCCTTGTCTGTTAAATGTAGCCATTCGAAAAGTAGCTGGTACTCAATTCTCTCTGTCTGTCCTATTGAAACTAATGAATGCCTGCAGGCAGGCATAAGGTATCGTTACCTTTGACAGCCAGTATGTTTTATGTTTTAAATTATGTGTTGGGCAGAATTTTTGGATACTAATTTGATATAATGAGATGCGCTTCTAATATCAACCATAGTACGGGAAGGCCTTGCAGCCAACCTACTCTTTATTTAAAATTATTCCATTTCAGATGTCCTAATGAGTGCTGTGAGTTGTGTAATTCTTTCATAATTTTCCTCTATTCCCAGAAGGGAACTAGGAGCTGGATTTTTTCTATTTTTGTTTTGGTTTATTTCAAATTAGGGTAAGCATAAAATAAAGATCTAGGGGAAGATTTTTGTGAAACAGTTGCTATTGTGAGAATGGCAGTTAAGCAAAAAACATTGTAGTCTAGAAATGTTAATGTTAAGGCAATTCTCAATGCCTCTGCAGTTTGCCATTATCTTATAAATATCTTGACTCTGACTTTACAGTGCTGTTTATAGAATTTAATAAAGCAAATGTAATAATGCTGCTTGTGCTTTAATGCACAATCTCAATTGGGTTGACCAGAAGATAAATAGGAACAGGAATGATAGTGCGTTCCTACAGATTGTTTTTAATAAGCATGTTATTTAGTTGATCAGCCCGCTACTGTAATGCCTCCTATCCTGCTCTACCCGACAAATTTATTAATGTGTTGTTTCGCCCCCCCCCCATTTCTCAGAGAACATTGATTCCCTGCAGACATATCTCTATTAAACCTCTAGAAAGTCACAACTTCCAAATTAGATTAAGTAGCAGGAATGGTACTAGAAGAATCAAAGAAAATTGAGTGTGTTATTGAATTCATGCCACATTGTCTGAGGAAGAGATGGGAGTTATGTGTAGTGGTAACTTTTGTCTTTACTGTACTAACAAAGCTGTGGGCATTGCTGTCAAACCTAATTGTCTGCAGTGCATCAGGATAAAATGAATCTTTTATCTAAACTCGTACCTAGTGAGATTGTACAAGTGAGAAGTAGATTTCAGAAGGAAGCTTTACAATTGATCAAAATCATTTGCTATTATTTTCTGTACACAACTCAATCCTAAAAATCCTAGTGACAAAAATTTTAAAGAAGCACCTGCCTTTGGATTGGAAGCAGACTTGCTTGTCATGCTAACAGTTGCAAAATGCAGATATTAATTTTAAAGCTGCCAATTTCTCATTTTGATCTGACATATTAAAAAGCATATAATTAATGGTTGACATTAGTAATTAACATTAACTTTATGGTGCTTAATATGCCATCATTCATCCATCAAATAACTGGTATGCATAATGTCTTTGCATAAAGGTTTTAATTGCTCAAAATGATCCTTCAGTTCTCAGACTCTACGGTTTAAAGTAGCTGTAAATGCAGATTAAAAAGATGTGAATTTTTCATTTATTGTACGTAAACATTGTTTTTGTTTCTCCCTAGGAGCGTGCACGAACGTGTAAGCCAGGGACCTCAACTGGGAAGCACAGCCCCAGACGCACAGCTTCCATTAGCGGCTAAAGAGCACCACCTTGCTGTCGCCAGTGCTCTCTGGAGAAATTTCTTTCCCTACTTGAAGAGCCAGAGAATGTCACAGACGCCACCTTCCCCACAGCTTGCTGATACAGCTGCAGGTTAGCAGTGACCCTGCCTACTGGATTTGGTGCTGTTCTCTGGGTCACAAACTTTCAAGGAGTTTGTACTTTGGGATATTTCTCCTTTCATTTAATAACTTAAGTGTATATAAATGAAAAAAGTAGAATCTGTGCTAAATGTTTTGACAGAAGGAAGTATTGTAGTGTTGAATTCCTTAATAGGGTATAAACACATTGAGAATGCCGAAGAGGTTTGAAGCTACACAAACCTGACTTCTTTTTCACGACTAGACACAGATTATAATCAACATGCAAATGTTATACAGTATAAATAAGGATACTGTTTTTCACTGTATTCAAAATTTTCTTGTTTTTGTAGAAGTTTATTTGTGTTGAACTATTCATAATGGTTGAGATTCAAAGTAAATTTTCTAAAATATTTTTCTTTTGAAAGCAAGTTTTAAAAGGTTAGTGAGTTGACTGTTGCTTTTTGACAAACCGTTATGTTTTTGGTCATAAAACTATTTCATGATTCATTCTAATTAGTTGCCTTGCTTTACACTGAAGGCTTTTAATCTTGAAGTACAGCATTCCATATGAGTGTGAACTCCACATGCAACGAGTCAGTTTGGCAGTGAATAGAAAGATATCCCCGTTTGATCTTTCACATGAGTAGCTAACATGGCATTCTGCAGTTACAATGAAATCTTGTATCCAGTTAACTAAAATTTAGAAGAGTGAAACATAAAATATTTTTTCCCATCATGATATGAATTAGATAAAGTTACAAGCTCAGGAGTACTGGGCTGGTAATAGAAAAGCCTAAAGACCCTTCATTTGAAGCAGCTCTGTGGTAGTTAGGAGGCAGCATTAATGAAAGAGGCAGTGTGCAACAGTAGTGGTCTCACACTGCTGAAACGTGTGAGAAACAGCAATACAAATCAAAGGAGAAGGTTATTAATGTCAAAACTTTCATTCATTTCCTACAGTGACATAGATTTTTCTCTATTTTATATTGGCACAGTGAAATAGCAAGAGCAGCAAGCTATTATAAACTCCTCTGAGAAGGAGGGAAGTGCATTTGTGACCTGCTTTATAGAGATGTGTTATGTAGCACTACAGAGACAGGCAAACCTTTCCCATGCTGTTTGAGCTTCTTGCCTTAAGGTTGCAGCCCAGAGGAGAGAGAGAGCAGCTGGCACAGCTCTCCTGCTCCCCCTGCCAGGCAAACAGCCTGGGCCTCTCAGCACTGTTCTGCCTCCCATTTCTCCCCAGCTCTCTTATGGCTGATGCTGCAGAAATGAGGTGATAATCTGGAAGAAGGGTGGCACAAATTGTTTCCTCACCTAAGGAAGAGTAGGGACTCTGTATGACCCTATTGTTTATTCTGAGGCTCATAAAGAAATGGGAAGTCCTTCATGGCTAAAGGTTGTCTGTTAATTAAAACAATTTTATTGTTGTTTCTGAAAACTAGCCTTTTCTGTCTAATTTAAAGTCAGTTTGTCAATTCATGCAGGTTTATATTTATTTGAATTGGAGAATTTGGGAGCCCCTTTTTCATTGCCCTCCAAAGTCAGTTGTCCTGACTCATTGATGTTTTGAATTTCCTGTAACCCAATAACTGCTCAGCATTTAAGACTACATCTAGTTTCTGAGGTTTTATGCATTTGTCATTTGCAGTATTAATAATGCATTATATTTTTTATTCTGATACTGTTGGATACAGAATCTACAGTAGACTTTACAGAAACGGCAAAAGGTTATGCTTCATTAGGAAAATTCTGCACAGAGTACTGCCCCAGTTTCTAGATCTGCAGCAGTTACATGGAGATCCTTTGCAAGAGTAAATTTTTTCTGTAGTGCTTTATTTATACGGTAACTTTTGATACATGAAAGTCTTCTGACAATAGAGAGGTACCAGCTTTTACTGAGTGAATTCTTTCCAGATACAGTTTTTCACTGTGAGAAGTGTGTAAAAACAACAAAACAAATAAATAAAACTCAATCCTGTAAAGCACAGTAATACTTAAGTGTACAGGGCAAGATATAGTGGATGGAGGTAAGAAAAGGAAGTCAAGAAGATGAAAAAGCAGGTTTTAAGACATTGCAGAGGTGGTAAAACTATGCCTTCAGGATTTATAAACTGTGGTTTTGTGAATCTATTTAAAATTGCATGTGTTAGGATCCATTTTTCCTCCTTTGCCACACATGTGTCTTGATGATTTACAAACTGCTTGGGACAGAGACTACATTTTTAATGTGGATACAAACAATCACTGTTAGAACAGTTGCCTAGTTTTAATTGAGATTTCTGGTACTTCCAGACTCGCATTAGTAACTGTAATTAATTTTCAGTACTCTTTGTGGAATGGGGATTATACTGAGAAATTATTAAAATGGTGCCATGTTTTTCTCTCTTTAAAAACAGGTTTTACTCTCTTAGCTTTGGATATACCCAGCAAAGCCCTGTCAGATCTGCAGCCACAGCCTGTTCTGTCAATGATGCGGCTGTTTGGGTGGGATGACATGGTGTGGCCTCAGCTGGTGTCAAGATATTTAAGTCATCTAATTGAAAACAGGTGAAAAGTTGTGACTATTTGTTCTTCCAGTACCTTTTCATCCCTCATTAGGCTTGAGGGAAATCTTGCTTCAGACTGTAATGTTTCATTAAAATAGTCCAGATTCTTTGCATCTTCTCAAAGAGGATCAGCTAGTGCAGATTGCCCAGGACAATCCAGTCATATTTTTATATATCTGAGAAATTTTATTTTCACTAAGTAAGTCTCTGTGAACCTAAGATGCATGGGTGGTGGTTGTTTTTGTTGTGTGCTTTTTTTTTTTTGCCTGCCTTGCCCGCTTCTGAATCAGGTTTTGGAAGCAGGGGAGGTGAGAAAGGAGAGAGAAAGAGGGAATATTTCTGTGTTGGACTGTATTTGAAAGTGAAAAATGTTGCACATTTTTAGGGTACATAGTGTACTAAGGACAGTAACTGTAAATCAGGACATGGTAAAGATTATTTAAGTGTGATTGACAAAGATGAGGCTATGGCCTTCTTGTAGGGAGGTGTTAGAAAAGGTTGAATTTAGTTCCTTGTGTGTCAGTTTGGAGCTTGGGAAAGGAGTGTTCAATCCTCTGCTAAATTTCTCTTCTATGGTTTTTATAGAGTGAGTTTGATTCAAAGTTGCAGATACCTAGCATGTGCTGAATGAAATAAGAGTTGAATTAAATTCCTTTTATAATTTGAATTTTATAATTTTGAAATTTGTTGCCCTTTGGGTAAGGTCAAGAAAAAATTTTGATTCCTAAACTTGAATTTTGGTATTATTTAGCTCTTAGTTTAATTTCCAATTCTCTTCACTCAAGTCGGTGCTTGAAAGCAGTTACTTAAGTATTTGTCACCAATATTCATTAAGCACCTGACATATTGTTAACAATGTGTAATAGATACATTGTTATCCTGGCTCAGCTTCCTTGTGACAGGACAGTGAGTACCTAAGGTAAGATTTTTAGTAGAATATAGAGGTGTCACTGTTGTTTTGAAAGCACTTTTTTTTAGCATGATTCATGTACTTATTTACCTTACACAGTTTTATAGCAAAAGTTATCAAAGTATCTAAGTGCTGTGGTCTTAATACTTCATAGTTACTGTACTCTGGTAATTTTCCCATCAAACATTCTCAGTTAAGAAGTAAAAATATTCTTTTGTTTCCAATACTGCTATACTCTGCAAGCTCTGGCAACATACCCATGAGCTTTGGAATTTCTTCTGCAATAGAGCCTAACCTTTCCTCTCCAGATCCATGTTGTGTAGTGCATGATAGTGTTATAACCTCTCCAAACTAACTTTGAGCATGTGAATAAGCTCACTATTTTAAAAGGACCACCTGCCGTGCTTCCAGCAGGTAGTTATTGTTCCTTTTTAAGGATTAGGAGCATATTCCTTTCTAGTTCTAGGAAGATGCCTAAGTGGCCCACCTACCAGTAAGCAAGAGAAACAACAGTGAGACTACAACAGAAAGTGGTTTTGTCAGCCTTTGGGACCAAGTAGATTAGCTATGTACATCAAGATTACACGAGACTGAACTTCTTTACGTGATACTGCAAGTAGCATTTAGTCCATAGGCAACCTGTTTGTTCTCTTTTGGTCCTGGAATTCAGTGTTAATTTTTTATTTTATTTGCTTTCATTTGGTCTCCTTACTTATTTTGTTAATAGTACTTCAGCAGGGATGTTCAGACAAAATATACACAACAGATATTGCTGGTTTTAAGTAAATGAAGCAGAAAAACCCCTCAACTTCATTAATGTTGTTTAGTGAGAGGTAGAATCCAGTTTGGTTTCCATCTGGACCTTTGTTGACATTCTGTTGTAAGCATTAGTAAAAAATGAGTAGAAAATAGGTAGATTTACATGTACACATATCAAGAAAGAGTACAAGCCTTTTTCATTAGAGTTGAAGTATCTAGGACTGACCAGGGAGGAAGTCTCTCATATAAAAGGTGTAACTATTTTCAAGAAATATCCCTGACCTGAAGCACACATATACCTCATTTGATAATAATTGGGAATAGAGTGCAGCACACACCTGCTGTCTTTTAGCAAGGAGTTTCTCCAGAATTAATGATGCCAGGTTGATATGCTTGGGAAAAATGACTGCAGCAGCTACTCATGGTGGTGAGGCAAATAAAACTTTGGGAATACAGAGCAGTAGAGTACAGGGACTGTACATTGAGTGACTCTGGTCTGACACCTGACTGGTAGAATGGTAGCAAGTGTTTGAAAGCATATATAGCATTTTTATGTGGGAATGGACATACTTGTGTATGTATACATACCTAAATGAATATGTCTGTAAGCGTTCTGCCAAGTACAGCAGTTTTCTCTCTCATCTCCAAGGTGTCCTTTTATGTTTCCCTTTTGCATCTGTTTTGAAGGTGACATATCTTTATTTGCTAAAGCAGACCTCCTCTCCTCCATCTTTAATGTAGTTAGAACTAAGCAGACTTCAGAGTAGCGTGGGATACCTGGGCTGGCTTTATAAAGGCTGGAGCAGCATGAGCAGTGTCAATATGAAGTTCCAAGCTGATTCAGATAAACTATTTCCAGCATTGTACATTGTCAGTTTAGATAATACAGTCAAATCATCCATTTTTACAGTAAGGCATTTCCCATTGTGTGAATTTTCCTCCCTCTGTTTTTTTGTAGCCAAAACATATATACACGAGTGTATATGAATCTACAGCCAAATGAGACACTCTGTCACCTTTCTGCCTACTTTTATTAGATCTCTGTACCTTTTTTCTTTCTCTTCCCCCTACGCAGTTCACTGTGTGAAGCTTTTTCTAGCATGGGCTATACATCCTACGAAGCTTTGACAGTACGTTCATGGTTGCGCTGCATTTTGCAAATGTTCCTCGATCAACCGAGTGGCGCCTTGGCCAAGACAGATGCTGAGAGAACAGTTGGTAAGTGCTCACATTTCCCTCATGTTTGCAGTAACGGGGCTATATTGCAAAGCTGGCAAACATTTTCAGCTAATTACAAAATGTATTTTTGTTTGTATTCCTTTACTTTTACCTAATTACAAAATGTGTTTCTTTACACTGCTTGTGCTATTTATTGATAGTTTGCCTGCTCTGCATATGACAAATTTATCACAAACAAAGATAAAAGAGCTTGTTTCCTTGGAAGCAAAGAATAAAAACTTGCTCCCAAGGAGACAAGTTATTTTTCCCCCATGGAGAAACTGCTCTAAAAAAAGTGAAAATCTGAAGTAAATAGTCAGAAATCATGCTGTGAATGGCCTAAAAGAAAAAAAAAAGGGAGGGGTGGAGGAATCTAGCTGCAATTAATTCTCCCCCTTTTTACACTGGATACTTTGCTTTCTTAGAGCAATACTTCATCCCTTCTTCTAGAACCACTGTAGTTCTAATTATCTGTAGAACACGTCTTCCGGTCACTATTTCTCATACACATTTTGCAGATTTTGAAAAAAAGAAGAAACCCATCAGCTTGGTTAGCCATACTTAAAACTCTGTATTGTCTAATAAATTATAGTAGAAAAATAACTGATTAGGAATTGTTTTATTTATCTGGAGAGATGCAATTGGTTGCCAAGTACTTGTGTTTTTAATATTTTAAAATAATGCTTCACTTCATGATTTTGGGACTAAATTAAATCTAAAAGCATAACTGTATACTGTATTTACTGATGTGCTCTCTTGTAATAATCAGGAAAAGCCTACATGGAGCAGCTGACGGAAATGACAAGACTGATTTTTAAACTCTCAGAAGTAGAAAACATTCTTTTGACGGCTAATGTTGGACAGTCAGTTTTCAAGCAAGACCCAAAAAATGCTCTTGTCCAGTTCATTAAGGTACTGTACATCTACCCCGTGTTAGTTTTATAGGACAATTTCAGTGAAGAGACTATGTGTCATATTTCCAGTGCTGGAAAAGGAATTACTCACACAAGTCTCATGAGAGACTGATTTATATTTATTTCAATGTTTTTCTTTTCTCAGGCTGTTGGTAGAACCTACAGTGGTCTTCAAACACTCCCTGAGAAATCTGCCATGGTAGCAAAGACTCTGGAGTATTTGGGTGATGTGTTAAAGTACGTAAAACCCTATCTGAAGGCAAAAGGACCTCCAGAAGGTCTGCAGCTTACATACTGGATCATAGGTAATTATTTTATCCCTCTTATCTTTTAGGAAATAGTTTTAAAGAATCAGTAAAATAAATTTATATAACTTCTTTCTCCTCTATACTATCCAGATGTATATTTGCTCTGTACTATTTAACATTCAAAAAAAGGAAGTCACCAAGATGCTGCAGTTCGATTTTTTTTTCCCAGATTTTTTCTAGATCCTGATGTCTAACCTCCTTGTGGTTTTTGCTTATGGGGTTTTTTTCAATTACCCCTGCAAATCAGTATTTTCAAAAGTAAGATATTTTTGCATCTTTCATTACTGAAAACCACCTGTTCTACCTAAACAAACCCAGAAACAATGACAAGAGCTGGTTTCTGGCTCTTTAGCTATAGTGAGGATTGTCATAAGTCATAGCAGTTCCTGAAGTTAGAGCAATTTATACCCACAGTGGATCTGCTCTTCCCAGAGAGGGTCATGAGATATTTTTGTATGAGGTCTCTTATTGTTTCCTTCCTCTGCCTACTCATTTTAAACAGAAGTAATGAGCTCTGAGGTCTTCCTGTAGAACATACAAGTTGGTGTACACCCTTCTGAAAGAATTCCAAGTTTAGAGCCATGTGGATTGAGACAACATGCAGCTTTGGTGTTAGGTATCCAGGCTGTGGGGCATAGCCTGACTCACCAAACAAAACACTGTAGTAGTCACTCATTTGAATGGGTTTTTTCAATCACTGTGTAGTTATGGTAGAAGTGGAAGTGCAGCCAAGGAGTCATAGAATTCAGCAAACTGTAGGCAGATTTTGTTAGGGCCAATGTCGAGGGGTAAGGTAGAGTTTAAAACTATGGTTTTAGTGAGTTTAGGAAAAGGTTTTTCACCCAGAGGGGGATTGGGCACTGGAACAGGCTCCCCAGGGAAGTGGTCATGGCACCAGCCTGAGAGTTCAAAAAGTCTTTGGACAACACTCTCGGGCACATGATGGGACTTTTGGTGGGTGTCCCGTGCATGGCTGGGAGTTGGACTTGGTTATCCTTGTGGTTCCCTTTCATCTGAGGGTATTTTGTGATAAGCAGTATTATGACAGGCTGCATGGTATGTAGTGGAGTTATGTTAGTGGCCAAATTGGCTTAGGTATGTACTTCTCTTCTTTTTTGGAACTCCTCTGACAAGCACTCTGTACTTTACTAAAATGCAGTTCTAGCATTTGTTCATTAAATGTGGAACCACTGATAGGGTGGAAAAAGAAGAGTGCTTTAAATTATCAATGAATGTGCAAGTCTGACCCACTTACCTTTAAAAACAGAGTAAACCTTATGTATCTTGAAACAGAGATAATGATTTGCATGCATGCACAGTTTACATCATGATTCTAAGGAGCATGGGGAAAGCATGACCAAGATGCAGAAGGTGCACCAAACGTACTGGAATGAGAGTTTTTTAAAATACTCAATTTTTATATTGTGGGATCAGCATACTTCATTACACAGGATGTACATAAAATTAAACATTTTTAAATACCCAAATGTGGGTTGGAGCCTTGGAAAGTAATTTTAGATTGTTATTTTCCTTTTTAGATTGGTATTGTCCTTTTTGTTCTTAGCAGTAGGAAACAATTAATCTTCAGTCATGCTGTTGTGTGCAAGAAAATGTCTTTTTTTTATTTAAGGAAACATAAAGAAGGTTTAAAATGAAAAAAAAATTCAAATGTAGTTTGATCACTGCTTCACATTCTGCGGGCTTGTTAAATTATAAGAACAAAGCACAAAACTTAGCAAACAAACTAAACACCTCCTGTCTGTAGAAGGATTGTGTCTTGTACTGTCCCATACATCATGGCAGCGATAATAGAAGGAGTACTCTGAGCTGGAATGACCATGTTTCTTTCAAAGCAGGAAGCTTAGACAACATTATTAGAAGTATTGTTAGGTGATCGTTCTCTTTCTCTATGATTGATCATTGTGTTTTCTTTCACTCTGCAAGATTAATGTTGTTTTGCGTTGTTTTTAGAGATGATAATGAATGACTTTTATAGATTAATAATATCTTGTAACAGCCTACTTTTGATTTTCCATTATTTTCAAAGTCTTAAACATGTTTCCTTGGGATATTCCTGTATTTTCAACCCAGAAAACTTCTTCCTGCCTCTAATAAAATGTAAAGTTGAAAATGTCTACATAAGAATCTTGTTTTATTTAATGTGTGTTTTGAGTATTAACACTTCTGAGTACAGAGTTAGTTTTTCAAGAAAAATTACACCTCGCCTTCAGTAAAGATGTTTTTCAAAGTTGGGGTATTTACACATTAACACCTTTTTCCTTTTTTTTTTTCTGAAAGTCAAAAGAACAATCTTAAAACCGGCTCAAAGCTGAGCAAGTGATACATTATTGTGCTGAAAACAAGATGTTCTCTGAGGGTCTCAGTTTGTGAACTGAAAGCCCACAAAGACCTGGCAAGACTTGATGGAGTTGGCTGCCCCTCGTTCTTCTAACCTGCTGAAATTAAATGCAATTTTTGAAGCATATTTAATGTTTTGCTAACATTAGGTTGCTGTGTGAGTAGTTACTGATGTGGTGTTGCCACAGTGGTGTTAGACAAATGTAAAGGGAAGGCAAAGGCAGCATTTCTCTGCAAGAGGGATGAATGCACACAGCAAGGTAAATGTTCAAGTTCATGTGTGCTAATTGCAGTAGGGTTATGGATCAAGTTTAATTAAGTTTTCTGCAGGGATCTAAGAGACTCATCCTTTCTTTAGTATTGCTGTACTTTCCCTAAAGCATCTTCACTTGCCTGAAAACTCCTAACTCTGTTGTGTTGAATCAATATAGTATTTTATTTTGATGAACTGTAAATGCACTTTTGAGTTGTTTTGACTGGGTTTTTTTAACAGCGTGCCATGGAATGAGTACATAGGAGTGAGACAATTCAGTTGCTTTTGCTACTCTCAGATTATCTGATTTAACATAATTGCTTCTTAAGGCTTTCTTAATTATTTTTTCCTAACTGTAAATTGGTTTGGGATTTTTTGAATTTTTTTCAACAGGATGTCTGGTAAAGTTCTGTGCACCGATACTGGCTACTTCCAAGGCACAGCAACTCTTGTTTCGCATTGTGGATTGCTTACTGCTGCCACACTCTGTGCTCCAGCAGGACAAGGAGCTGCCTGTGGCTTTGCTGTCTGCCATTCAGGAAAGCCTGCCTCTTTATCTCCAGGTAAATAGCTCTATTATCAGCACACAAATGAATCTTCAGGAAAAGATTACTATTGCAGATGGTTTTTTTTCCCCTAGTTAACAAGCATTGACTGAATTTACCGAAGCAGTAAGAGAAGTTTTTTTCTTATAGAAGTGAAAGGAAAATTGCCACCCATTTGGCTTTCCTCATTGCAGGTAGCTATGCTGTAGTACACTCCAGAGCTTCTGGTCTCATCACTGCATATGGAAAACTTTTAGCCAACCTGCTGGTTACGTTGGTCTCCAATGTGACAGATTTCTCAAACAGTGCATCAAGTAATCATAATATGGAGTGAGAAAATTGTTAAGATGAAAGAACAAATATTTTAAATCATGCTTGACTTGGCTAACTGTAGATAGTTATAAATGAGATACCCCTTTTTTTGTTGTTCTTAGGAACAAAAGAAAATCCTTGATGTATTATACCACTGGTTTGTCTTAATACTTGGAGAATATGTTTTGCTAAATCAGGTTCCTGCTGCTTATGATTGCATGACTAAAGCCTTCTTCCCTATTATTCATCCTACTCTTCTCTCAGTTACCCTGTCACTCTTGAAACTCTGTAAAGCTTGTTGATGCTGTAGAAAGAGACTAATTTCTGCTGGTGACAAAGAGAAAAGACTATATTTTGAAAATAAATAAGTTGACATGTTTTCCTTATAAATCTTTGTGTCTTTTTTGCTTACCATTTTCCTTTCTCCCTAAGTCTTCATTTTGATTGCAGTCTTAACTCACTACTTTGCAGGATTGTATTGTGAAACAATGCAGTGGTGACATTGTAAACATCCCTTGAATTTATTAGTTTCAAAAGCAGTTCATTGTGATTGGAGGCATGTCATATGGAAGTGAAAATGGTTATGCAATGCTCTGCACAGTATGTTTTGCTTTATTGTTCTGTAGGTATTTTCAGAAGCTGTGTACATGTAGAGCCATCTGGACAATGGTATTAGCATGGACTGTGAGTGTCTGTTTGCTAATTTGGTATTTCAGTAGTAGAGCTAGTTTCTCTGGAGCCTGCATAGACAGATGTAATCTTCAGATGAAACCACTTGAGTTGGTTTTGAAGTCTTGAGTGTTGTGTACCCTTGTTTCCTGTTTTATTTGCCAGATTCTGACTTCCAGACCTCACTTTTGTACTCTTCATCAGTCTATTGCATTGTCCATGTGCTTTTCAGCTATGCTAGATGATCTTGTGTGACCAAATATTTTATTTTACACAGACACTGCTTGTAGAAAACAAGTAATTCTTTAATTTGATAAACACTTCTGGAGAGAAAAGAGGAAAATTAATGAGCTCTTTTTTTCTGTTTCAATATGACACTTTTTATTTTATTAATTTTTGTTTGTATTTACAAGATTCCAATATTTTTAAGTGTTTCAAAATGCTTCATTTATTCAAAAATACTTCCTTCTCTTTTATGTGGAAAAGTGGGAAAATTCCAAGTTAGAATCAACTCAAAAATATTTCAAGATCAGTTTAAAAACAACAAAACAATTACCCTTCTGAGATCATTTGAGATTGAATGGATTCTAGGCACTCTCTGACATCTCAAGTTATTGTTTCACAATTGGCTTAAAGCTACAGTCATTCCCTTTCACCACCATACACATTCTCATTTAATTTGCTTTAATGATTCTGTGAATAGCAATTTGTGACTTGAATCAAATAGTAACTAGCCTCACAAAACAAACAAAACCCAAAAACCCAAATGGGCATATCAGAAAAGTGATAAAACAGTATATATGGAAGGGAAGATGGAAAAACAGAATTCTTTGGGAATAACCTCACCTTGACTAACCTAAACTGCAGGTGAAATGTGTGATGAGGCCACTCCTGGGGAGCTGCCCTGTGCTCATTTGTGGAGGTAGAGCACTGGTATTTTAATGCAGGAGCCTTAATTCACCCTAATGTTAGACAAGCACTGTTCTGTAGATCTGTTCCTGTTCGTACTCCAGCTTACAACTTAATCCTTTCACAGTTACATGAAAATAAAGAAACAGGAACTTGGAGACCATGCAAAGCATCTTCTTATACATGCGAGTTCTTTATTCATAGTCCAAGTATAAAAGCCCTTGAGTGGAATTTCTACTCAGCAGCCTTTCCTTTTAATTTTTTTCTTTAGTCTTTTGAAAAGGTCTAGGCTCCATCTTTTTTTCTTCTTCAGTTCCTACAGTGTAGGCTTTTCCTGCTTCGCTCAAAAAAACTGCTTCAGATCTCAGAAAACATTTTAATTTTGCTAGCAGTGACCTGAAAAAACTTCCCTCTTTCCAGAGTAATTAACAGCTAATCTTAATGTGGTTTACTTGGTCCTTTTTGTGGATTTTAAAGGGGTTTGAAGTCAATCCTAGTAGCAGTTTATTTTACATATCCGCTGATGCAGCAATTTTATAAAATCCTATAGAATTCCTGAGTATTTTCATCCTTTAGGACAACATACAAAATCCTTCTCTCCACACAATGTAGTTTATTTCTACATAATTCATCAGAACCAATGACTGTGTTTCACCGTCCTTCACCACCCCAAACCTATAAATTTATTTGTTTCATTTTACACAAGCACACATAATTGTCAAAGGCACTAATTAAGACTGGATGTTGCATTTCTCTCTCCTCAGTTCAGACTGACTGTGTTTACTTGTTATGTTTGTGCTTATATAGAGCTTTGGGCTATACCCCTGCCTTGTGACAGTTTTTGGGCAACAGTTCTTGTCTCCACTGTACAGGGAGCTTATCAAGATTTTTTTTTTTTCCAACTCTGTCACTGATACTGCCTTGCTAAAATAGCTTAGCTCTAGGAACTTTTAAACTATGTTTTTGGGTTTTTTATCTTGCCTAAAGGGTTGCTGTCTGGGTACTATTTCTTTCACTGCACATCTGTTTTGATAATACTTGATGACCTAAGAAAGATTTTTATTGAGATATAAAAATTGCCTCAGAATTGTCTGAATGACTGACTTCAGGAAGTAAAGCTTGAAGAATGTGAATGAACAGCCATTTTACAATTGTATGGGACTGTTCCTAATTATGAGCTAGTGAGGTATGTAAAATTTAATCATAGTTATTTCACTACTGCAAAAAGAAGTTGAGATGATTTGTGTGGTAGTGGATTACTAAAATCTATCATAGATAGTTTCAGACCAATATTACTCTTGATGGATTTCTTGGAGAATGATTTGGAGGAATTTTAGTACACATTTACCATTAATATGGGAAAATACTCAAGCAGTGTAAGAAACTTGTTTTGGAGAAGAAATACTAGTTTAAATCTATCTTGCAGAATACAGTGTGGGTGCAGGGAATAAACATTGTTTATATAAGGACAGGGAAGGTAAGATACCCTGCTTGATTTATCAGTGTTCAAATACAGAAATCCTGTCCAAATACAAAAGATTTGTTTATTTCTGTCTTAATACTGAGAACAGCAAAAGAGCTTCATTCTGAGTAGTGCTTGGCCCATGCACTTCCCAGTGATTTTAATGGCTCTGTGCAGGCTCAGCATTTGTCAGAGATCAGACCTTAAAAGCCCTCCCATGAGCCACATCTGTGGTCCGGTATTTGAGCAAGCTTATTAGTACATTTTGTGAATTATAATATGTATTTAATAGGAATTGTACAACATTAATTGGTGGACAGCAGATTTATTCCAACAGCAGGACTTACAGTGTAAGTCATCATTAGGTAGCTTGGCATTTCTGCAGTGAATAGTTCCAGTAATCCACACTAATCAGTTCTTTGCTCTCCACAGGTGATTTACAGATATACAGATAAATCAGAAGAGGCAGCTCTGGCCACAAAAGGTTCCTGCAGTGAACACACACAGGAATCTGTTGCCTTTCTGCTAAAATGAAGAGCAGATGATGTCATGCTTCTCTGCTCCCCTTAAAATGTCCTTTTTTTTTTTTTTTTTTTTTTTTTTAATCTTAACCGCAGAAGATGGCTGAAGAACATAAGAACATAGTTAAGGAAAAGAAAGCAACTCTATCAACCATTTAAAGTCCATCTCCTTTGTAGGGATTGCCCTGGGTCTGATGTGATTGATTTAAAATCTCTGGTCCAGAATTGCAGTCCAGTTGCATGCGTGTTTCTTTTTTCTCTCATTTGAATGGTAAATTCCTTCGTCGTGCTTAATTACTGGTGGGATTTAAAGGAAGAAATTTCTGTGTGATTAGCTTGCAGTCACATCCTTGGCCAGCACTACCTAGGATGTTTTGCCATTGTAGCTGGAGATTTGCACCTACTGTGCAGTGTTGGTGGCCTTGTGCCACTTGGGATATGGTGTTGTCAGACCCTGTCCAGGTCTGTTGCTCTCTACACTTTTTAAGGAAAAGGAGGAGTCCAAAATGAAGAACACAGTGTTAACCTGAAGTCAGTAGGCCTTTTTGTCCAAGAGAGAAATACAAATTCTTTTCTAATTTTTGGGATGCAGTTTCCAAATCAATTTATTTCAGCCCAAAAACGAAAATGCTTTTATGAAGGATCAGGCTAGGTTTGTTGGTTCACTTTGAAATGAAACTATTAGACCTGCAAAAATTAGTCAGCATTCCCTCAGATATCTAAATTCTAATATTATTTTCTTTTTATTACAACCATTTAGTAAGTCTAGGATCATTCTTAAAAACAGTAATTCTTATTAGTTAATAACTGATATCTTCTTGATACTGTGTATCATTTGTTGATTCTGAGTTTGAAGAACTGTCTCATTTTAGCAACTGTCATTTGTTAGTTCTTCAGAGGTGCTGCCTTCTTCATGTATTCCTGCAGGTATCCTCTGTAAGGTTATGGTATTCTTTGTGTCCCTTTTGTCCAATAAATTAATACACTTTGTCATAGATGTCTGGGTTCTTTTAGTGTTAAAACACTAAGAGTTTAGAGTCTTAAGAGTGCCAGTTCCAATATTTGGATTATGGAATACTTACTGTCTTTCTGTATGAGCTTTACTGCAGAAAGCACAGGAACTCTTCTCCTGCTGCAATATCTTACTGAAAACATCAAACACTTAAATTTACACACTAAATAGTCTGTCATCTCTAGCAGTCTCTAAGTCTGCTACTTGCCTAGAAATATCAGACTTCTTCTTTTAAGAATTCTGATACAGCAGCAGCTTTTTCCTACAATAATTTACTCTATGTATACAAAAGGAGGAGAAAATCTCAAGTTTTACTCAAAGCCTCAGTTCAGAAAGTGTGGTTTTTATCATTGAGACTTGCCAGAATTATCAAGGAACCCCAAAAGTATGTAAGGTAAAATCCTTAAGCCAAATCTGCATTCAAGAGAGCCATCAAGTCTTCAGGCACCTCATTTCTTGAAATCACATGTTTCCTGTATTTGTTTACTGTGGAACCAAAAGTGGGAACTCAGCATTTCAAGACCCTCAGCTATGCCTCAGCCTGCATTTTTTTTTTCTGAATGTTCTGTCATGTTCACACAGACAGGTATAGATGAAAATGTTTCTGGGGAGTCAAAAAATGAGTTTTTTTGACTTCTATACAAAAAGCAACAGAAATACACTTTTTCCATAGCTGAGGAACAAAAGCAGCTTGACTTGATCTGTTCACTCTTATATTAGGGGCATTAGTTTACCTCAGCAACCATAAATATTCAGACAGATAGTCCTCCTACCAAAACCAGAGTCTGTATTGCAATGCTAATGGAAATTTGAAGTACTGTTGAAATTGCTGTCTAGGGAGCTCTGTGCTTGACCTTGTTTTACACCATTATTCTTGTTGGACAAAACTATTGTGAAAACTGAGTTCTCAAGAGGCTTCTGTTTGTGCTGCTGACTGTGACCCTTGAGATAGGAGATCACAGGACCTTTTCATTTTTTTCTCAGTGATTTGTTCTTCTTGCTCTCAGTAATCAGAGGAGGGGGAAGGACACAAGATCTTAACTTTCTCTTATGGGAACCCATTCCAGTAAGACTACTACTCTTTTTTTCAGGGATGGACCATATATATGTTCTATAACTACAGGTAGAGTTCAGATAAGCACTTTCTGGGCAAGTACTTTCATTATAGATTTTTCTCTGGATCAATGTAGCTTATATTGGATAAATCACAGCAGTTTTAGCCTTATCTTAAACAGAGTTTAAAACCTCCTCTAAATCCCTTATAAATGGTACCTAATTTACCCTAATTTGTTCATACTATGAGCAAATCTTTTCTTGTTGAAACTCAATTCTAAGTGCTCATTTTTCTGCTATATCATTTATACAAAAAATTCACGTGGTCCTTTACAAGCAGATGAGGTATTTATTCTTTCTGTCCCATCTTAAATCTTACGTGATTAACGTACTGTGTTAGACCACGTACAGGATTGAAAACAGAAATGAGAAGCTTTTGGGCGCAGAAGCTTTCCAGGTCTGAAATGCCAGTTTTGTTTTGAATTTGAAGGGGAGCTTGCATGTCCCAAAGCTCATCTTCCAATATATTAGTCTAATGAAAGATTTTTCTCTCCTTTGCAAGCCTTGCCCGCCTCTGTCTTCATTTGCAGATCATCATGTCTGCAGCAAATCAGCGATGCTTATTTGTCAGGCATAGTTGCTCTGTGTGCAGCAGTTTACACAGCATGTAGTGAGTGTTTAGCATACAGTTGGTAAAGATTTATTCAACTGTATTGGTAAAAATTTATTTAATTCCTCCCTTTCTAAAATTTTCTTCTACAGGGCCTGTCCTTCATATGTTGTCAGTCCCAAACACAGGGTGCCTATTTAAATCAACTCCTTGGCAGCATTATTCGCCACTATTTTGGACGATTCCTGCCTTCCTCCCCGACTGCGGCCGGTGCCGGGCAGCATCCTCTGCTCACTGCTTTAGGCAGCTCCATCACCGCCCCCCAGCTGCTCCGCCTCCGCAAGACCACTTTGCATGTCATAAGGTAAGGACCAGTGGGATATAAAGCATCACTTACTCAGGTTTCAGATTCATATTTCACAAATAGCTCATGAGCTCAGGCCTCTGCTTTCCTCTCAGCTGATGGTGCGGCTCTTGAAAGAGCCTGGGAGTTGCTGGGCAGGGAGGGAAAAGAGAGAGTTTATATATCAAGAGAGTAAAATTGGAAGGATGTGTGAGAGACTAAGTAAGGATAAAAGTTCTAGGCCACAACAAAAAATATTGCAGGAGGTCACATGAAAAGCAAGTCCTTTTCTAGAAAAATTATGCTCCAATAGACATCATCACATGTGTGTCTCAGGCTGTATTTAGGGGTACAGAATTGTAGTGCTTAGAGTTGCCACAGTTACCTGTGTATGGGGGGCCTTGTTGCTCTCTAAGTGTCAGAGCATACACAGGTCTGCCAGCTGCCCAGGGGACATGGAAAACTGGGGGTGTGGGAAGAGGAAGACCAGAGAGGCAAAGAGACAGTATTTGTTCACTGCGCTGTCACCACTCGCATGATATCAACAGCAGTTACAAATCTCTGTTCCTTCTGCTGAGAGGCTGACACTTGGTTTTATGTACTGCAGAACAGCGAACAATCTGTACTTTTTTTCCATGTTGGGATAGGATTTAAACCCCCTCAAATACAGGCCTATATCCACAGTAATTGGATCTTTATTTGTTAAAGAGTTGGTATACATGTTGATCAGAAAAAGAATTTCAGTGCCGATCTTAGGTGAATATGATAGGCAATCCTGAAAGTAAAGCCTGTATTTATCACCTATTAAGGGAGTCAATTAAGATTTCACAATCTTAGTTCTGAAATGTTTTTGAATACCCAAACTTTCTCATCTTATTAAAGTTATTTTTGGATGTGTGCATTCATGTGTGAACATGGGGATTGAGAGTGGAAAGTTCTGAAGGTGTAATGGCACTTGGTGATTTTTAAGATGTGAAACATTCCTTAGTGATCTGGGAAGAATGTGTTAGAACTGAGCAGCACTCTGGTTTGCAAAGTGCTGAGTGGTCACGAGGCAGTCACGGGGCCTGTACACAAATAGGTGCAGTTTGTTCACCACTTTGCTGTATTAAAGCAGTGAATGTATTGCTGCTGCAGAGAGGAAAGGGAACCACACCATCAGGATTGTATTATCCAGCTCAGAGAGCTCTTGTAGTGGAAGAACACACAAAAAAAATTTGTGGGAAATTTTCACAGTAATTAATGAGACAGAAGATTTCAGAGTTGCTAATATTAAATTAAGACAGACCAGATGATACAGAACTGTGGGTGTCACAGCTTTCATTGGCTAAGTCACACCAGTGCTCTGAAGCGGTGCAATGAAGTACACAGAGCTCTGAAAGTCACATTTCATTTGAAAGTTGTAGAAGCAGTCTTTACTGAGTTTTTAAGAAGGACGCTGTTTTTAAATTGATGCATTGCTCAGCCAACATATGTGCCTTGTTTGAGCAGGTAACAGTACCTAATATTAAATATCTTAAAATGTTTTTTTTTTGACGGTTCTGGGAGTGCTCTTGCTGACTGATGAATAAGTGCTGTGTTCTCTTTCATCTGCAAAACTTACTGTCTTCAGATTCCATTAATTTGTGGTGCCAAACCAACAGTAGTTCATATTCTTGTATTCTTTTGTGGAACATGAACAAATCTAAGTGTTAAAATTGGAACACTCCATATGTGTGATGTTAAAATTTGTTCTTGTTGCAGATTGACAGGTCACCTTTTATCCTTGCGCCAGATTTTATATTGGAGGTGTTTGTGTTAATTCTGACAGAACAAAATCAGTCATTGGCTGTCCTGTTACAACATACTGTTTACAAAAATCAAATAACAGTACCAGTGTAACAACAGAGCTGTTACCACAAGTATGATTGTGAGTTTGCAAAAGCACATAAAGCTAAATAATGTAATTAAATAACAGCTGTATTATGCATGTTGGTTTAGGATTTTAGAATCTTGATTCCTTCATGAATTCAATTATATTATGAAGCTACCTTTGTATTTAGCTTTTAATAGTCACACTTGGGTTTTTAACTGTAATTATGATGGCTCTTATTTCTCACTCCTCTCTGAACAGAAGAGTCAGAAGATATCACTGTCCTCTGACAAACTGGGAGTCATTGCTACGACTAAGATAAATAGAAGCCATTATTTAAGCCTAGATAAAGATAGAAATCTATGTAATAGGCCTCCTGCTGAAATATCACAGTTATTTTAAGGTATATGGTGCTTGCATTACATGGAAAAAAACCCCAAATCATAGACTTTGTTCTGGCTTGCTTTGTCTTCCCAGGGAAAACTACCTGCAGTTCAAAGGGCATGCTCCACCTCCTCGCTTGGCCTCTGTTCTTGCTTTTATTCTTGAAGTACTTCAGAGAACCCAGAGGACTGAACTGTGTGACATAGACTTGGTTCTCCCGGCTGTGTTGAAGTGCTTGGTACTGGTTAATGAGCTGCAAGGTGAGCTGTTTGTTTGCTTTAAGTACATCTCTCCACGCCTGCAAGATTTCTGCACTGCTGAGCATCTTTCATCCCAGTGTTTAAGACTCTCAGATGAGGTGAATAAAACAATCTGGCCAACTAAACTGGATGAGGCTATTTTTTTCATTAACTGGTCTGGGACTTCTGCCTCTCAGGCAGAGAAGCCCTGCCTCATTTAACTCTCTAATGAACTAATCAGCTTCTCAGGAATCTGAAGGCATTTCCTTTTTTCTCAGCCTTCCCATATAATCTCCTCCATTAGCAATTGTGGAACTTTTCTTCTACCTAAAGTTTTGAGACCAAATAAGACCAGTGTATTTCTCCCCATAGAGGCATTATAAATGGATTAAAAGTAGCATGTTGCTCTCTGAAGGTATCTTTGTGCCTTCTTTCTTCTTTTAAGCATGCTTTGTTTTGTAGCAAGAACATCTTTATTTTTAGGTACTTAAAGAATGAAGCACTCTTTTCCCCCCACCATTGTATAACAAATGCACCTGAGCTCAAAATTTCCATTTCTTGCTGTTAGAGAGGCATTAAGCAAAATTTGGATTCACCTCAGACTTCTCCTGGGAATTTTTTTCTGATAAAGTACTGTTTGATTCTGGTCTATAATAGTTTCGGGGACAAGATGGGCTTAGGAAATTGGCTCAGTCATCACCAATTTTCTTCCCCGTTTTGCCATCACAGCCATATCTGCTGAAAGCTGAGTACCCACCTTGCAATGTGCCAGGCAATGAGCTGGAAGTCCTGGGCTGCTGTAGCCACCAGCTCCCTACCTGCCTGAACAGGGCTCTGCCACAACCTTCTAGAAAAGTACTTGCAGCCCAGTTCCACCTTTATAAAGGAAGAGCTGTATCTTGCAACTTGGGTATTTATTTGGAAACAATTATTGAGAAAATAGTGGGGGAGGTTGTTGGGTTTTTTTCCCTTAAAAAAAAAGAGTTAGGGTGCATTTCAGAGCAATCTCCACCACTGAAAGTATGGAGTAGATCCACACAGTTTTGAGCAGGATACAATGCTGTGACTACCTTTCTTTTGAATCAAATAGGAATGCTTAAAGAATATAAGCAGAAGTTATATTTAAATAAAACCTCTATTTCCTCTAAATGTATATCTCTTGGGTTTAACTTAAAAAAACCAGTGTATTTAAAAATCTGTGTAAAGGATAATAGTGGTGAAAATAAGACTTTTGCATAAACCCATGACTCATTCTGTTCTTTATAGCCAATCTAACTAAGTGCTCTCACAATCATTTCACTTGCATCAAAGAAAGATTAAACCTTTTTTTTTTTTCTCATTTAAAAATTTTTGTCTTCATGAAAGACATTCTCCAGATGGTCAGTTCAAGAGCTCTGTGTGAATCTTGTGATTTTTCTTTTGCAGTTAAAAAAATATCTACAGACATTGTGCAGTACATGGTAGAAGGCTGCCAAGCAGGGTCAGGAGGAGAACATGCCACCCAGCTGACTTCTGTATTGAGGTAAGCAGAAAATATGCCAACTGGCAGCAAAGCTGCTGCAAGCCAATTGACAGCAAACATGTTTTCTTAAAATAACTAATTATCCTAACATGCTGCATTGTTGCTTGTTTATGGTATTTTAGTAATGGTACTTTTGGCACTGGATTTGAACACAGCTTTGTCAGAAAGCCAGAGCAGAAAAATAGATGTGAGAGGCATACCTGCTTCCTCATGGATGAGGTACTATTTTGATAGGCATATAGTTTTTCCTGTGATGGCAAAAACTCCTTGGGAATGCTGATGAAAGATACTGTGTGCCTAATTTGAAGTGCAGCTAATATTCACATAACAAGCTTAGCTATTTTTATTTGATTTTGTGACAATAATAGATTATTGTAATGTAAATTATCCTTATTTCATAGCTCTACAAAATGAATCCTGTATCTTGCATGGATACAGTAGAAGAGCTGCATGACCTGGCAGTCACAGACATTCTGCAAACCTTAAGCACTGCTGCTGTATTGGGCTAGGTCTGGGTGAAAGCCTTGAGAGAGACTCACTGAAAATAGAATGGGTGTTTGTGGGAATGCCAGTCTATAGGTGATATATCAGTTTCATGGGATGTGTCATCCCTAGGGTGCTAATTTTGATTTGAATGTAATCTGTGAGCCTTAAAGTCCTCAGGATGGCAAATGGATGTGCTTCCATCTAATGATCTGCCCTATTTAAGGTCCAGGGGAGCTTTATAAGAAATGCCAACATTGTTTCTGTAAATCTAAATCTAAAACTCTTGGTGTTTTAATATTTTTATTACAATTAATATTTATTAAATAAGAAGTGTATGGTTTAGTTTTGCATTCACACACATTACGAACAAGGCAGTCCTGGTGAAACAGCAGCGGAATCTGCCAAATTACTTGAAAATAAAATGTGTGGAATTTTTAACATTCGACTTCAAAACCATCCTTTGTTTAGAGAAAGTATTCCAGGTAGAGTATTCCAGTGTAACATTATGAAAATTGCTACGCAGCCAGATTGTTTGTTTCAATTAGACTCTACAGTTGTTGTTGGCATGTCCTCTGCATCTAGTTTTGACCCTGCATTAAATGCCCCTGTATCCCCCTCAGGCAGTTTATCCAGGACTACACTGCTGTCTACGATCACCGGGTTTTCAGCATCCTGGAAACAATGGCAGTCTTGGATCAGACTTTAGTTGCCAGCCTGATTCCCACAATCACACAGTCTCTGAAGGATTCTGAGCACAAACAAGGCCTTGGAAGAAATGCTGCACAGAGGTTTGATTTTCATTTAATATTATTTTTGACAATGAATAGTAAAGGTTTATTCTGTTGAAAGAAAGCAGTGTTGAGACAGCAGCACAGACACTCAAAAATGAGTGATTTTTAAGTGTTTTCAGCCAGAAATCTCCCTTAACTCAAGCCTTTCATGGTTTTAAGCCATCTATATTTGCTAAATATTTCCAGAGATGTTTTGATACTAGGGTCCACAGACTAGAGTAGAATTTTTGTGAAGCCAGGTTGTCTCTACAATGTATGTTGCAAAACAGAATTAAGAATTCCTTACCCAAAGAATTTTCCTGCTAGTCCCTGTTTTACAGGACTTTATGGGTCGTTTGTGAAATTATACCATAATCAGGTATGGTCTGAGATGCTTGCAAAATAAATACACCCAACTTTATATCAAGAGCTCTCTCATAATCTAAACTTAGAAGAGTTGTGGGTGTGTGATGGGCACAGAAGACTCACGCTTCCTCTGTTTGCCCCCCCAAAGAACTCAGGACAGAAATATTTGACACGTGAATGCATCTGGCATTAGGAGAAAATGGCACAGGAAGGGAGCAGCTCTGCAGGCATGGTGGTGTCTGGATGCAGATGCAGCACTGACCTTTCAGTGTCTATGCAAGTACTGCTAGAAAACTCCAGGAAGCTCTGCCTCGTGTGGCACCTGAGCCAAAAGGGCTCCTCCTGTTAGTGCTGCTCACTGGAAGGCTCTCCTGTGGTCTGGGCAAGGAACTGACCCCAGTGTTTGCATTGCTACACATCCTGGGACTACTCAAAGGGGAGAATCCACTCATGCCTCACACTGGGGAACTTTTGAGGTGTGTGTTGACAGGGCCTGGGCTATAAAAAGTCCAAAAGACAGAGTTGTGCAAGAATAACTCGTGAGACACTGAAGGGCTCTCACAGGGTATTCATCTTCCTTTTAATGAAAAATGTATTTAATTAGTTTGTAATTATATTGCTCACTTTTTACTATCCACTACCAACAACTGCATTTGCTTTTATTTAAGAGAATTTTCCCAGGATCAGCCTGATGTACAATTATATGTAGGATTTCCACATGACCTGCTTTTCATCCTTTGATATTGTTTCATAGCTAAAATTTTTGCTTGTTTTTCTTTTGATAAATACTGTTAATATGGTAACATTCATCCCATTATCTACAAAATGCTGAAAGCATGCAGGTTGGTTGATCTTCCTGAAATACATGCTTGGAGATTACTGAAGAGCTACATTTCCTTTATCCTCATCACTTAAACCATATATATAATCTAATCTGTTGTCAGTGTTTTCTATTAGTAATTTGTATTTAGAATGTGCTCCATTACCCAGCAGCCTGAGGTGATCCATGAGCATTTTATTGTAAGAACACTAACTTTCTCTCTTCAAGAACATCTGATTTTCTCTCTTCAGTCCTAGACTCTAAATAACATGATATTAACATATTCAGTGCAATTACTGTAGACATTAAAGTGCAAATCAGCATCTATGAAAGAAGTCAGGTGCAGAAGTTGCATTAAATGCTTATAGTGGTGATGTCCAGTGTTGTAATTGTAAGGAACTAGTATGAAAACTGCAGTTCTGTTTGCTCAAGTTAATATTTCATGACAAAAATAGATAATTAGAAAAGACCTAAATGTCAGAGGCAGTACTTTAACAATAATTACATTGTTTGGGTTGGAGAGTATTAGAATGAACTTAAGGTGAAAAGTCTCATCAACACATATACACTCTTCTGGAAAATCCACTTGAGTGACAGTTCCCTTCTGAATTTCAGGTTTATTTTAACAGTCATTGTCCTTGGTTGAGGATGGTGGTCTGAATCTGGTTCAGCGCTTGGGCTGCACCCAAGTGCGAGGGGCTCACATCACTGTGCTGTGATGAGAGTCACAGGAATTCCTTAGGCAGAAATGAGAGCAAACATCATCAAGTCTGAATGCTAATATCATCTAGGCCTTGGAAACTCCACGTTTTTAAATAAGGAACTTGTATTTCACAGCAGTTGACTAAACAAATAGGCTTCTAAGCAGCTCCACTACACTTCTAGCTGTAAACAGAGCAGTCCCTATTCTTCCTCTGATTTGGCCACGTTAAAGTCACAGCAAAAAAGTAGCTGAATAGGTGGGGGGAAGTTAAAATGTTTTAATATCTCAATATCTAAACAATGTATTTGGGAATTACACACTTTTACTCCTAGGATGTGTGAGATTATTGAAGTAACATGTTATATGTTTTGTTTTTTTTTTCCCCAACAGAGAAGCCTATAAGAGACTCTTATCTCACCTTGCAGAGGCTGGACAAAATGAGATACAAAAACTGGAAAATGAGACAGATCAGTAATGTGCTGGTGATTAATCCTTTCCTCTTGGACATTATGACATTGTTGGTACCTAAAACTACAGACTATGACACACTAGACAAGTTCTTTATCTTTACAATGGAAATACACGTATCAATTTTTGTGGTTTTTTTTCCCCAATTTATGTATTAATTTAAAAAAAAAACTTTTGACATTTTATTATTGTCATGCATTTGAAGACTGATTCAATATCCCAATGAAAAGCAATAGAAAGATTGAAAGCTAATTTATTACAGGTTCAAATATCTGTATGAACAGAGCCTATATTGCAACATACAAGACAGGATTTCAAAGAATTTCACAACTTGATTCACATTGAATGGGACCTGTCCCTCTTAATAGTGTATTTTGAAAATCTTATTCAGTCTGTTCTTAAGAAAATCATAATTTTGTAATTTCTAATTTATTATTTTAGTAGAATGGGAAAAACGTGTGCTCTCTAGTAGTCAACTTGTTGAATGCAGTGCATTCACCAGGGGTTGTGCCAGTGTGACAAAGCTTGTGTTAAGAGAGAGTATTTTTTTAATATGTTTATGTTGCACAGAATGTATATAGCTGTCTTTAACTTCCACCTGTATTAAAACATTTCAGTATTTCATCTTCCATTGTAAAACCTGTCTGGTTTTTTTTGTGGGTAATATAGGAAAAGGCAGGTTTAGATTTCCTGTTCCCTTCCTTTTCAATGCTATGTTCTTAAAGTTGATCTGTATTTGCCAGGGGTCCCAATGATCTTTTAATTAGTCATGACATTATTAGTTATCCACTTATACTAGGTGCGAAAGTTTGGAGGGAAAAGGAAGAGAGGACAGACTTCTAATTAAAATACTTATCATTTGATGATAGGCTAGTAATTATTCCTGTTTGTTAGGAAAGTTGTATCTTTCAAATATTTTGCTGTGTTGTGGATCTTTCCAGGGTGGATCTAGCTCTGTAACTTTTTCTACATTTTTTTTTCCTAAAGTGCTCAGGAAACTTTCATTAATGGCTATGGTATCTACACTTTTCACGTCCCTCAATAATCTGAAGCTTTCTGAAAATTTCTGAAACTACTTACTGGACTTTGGAGTGGGTTTGCCATTAATGGCAACACCAGTGAGCAGGCTCTTACTTCTAAACTTACTCACATTTTAATTTTACAATGTTAATGGGAAGGAAAAAATTATTTTTTATGTCTAATAGCTCCACAAAAATCCCTAAAATCTTGTTCGGAGCTGCCTCTCTGTCGTTACAGTAATCTTATCAAGTCGAACTAGATAATCTTCTTGCCTAAATCAGCTATTGGCACTTCAGATAATGCGGTAACTAAAAGCCTCTTTAGGCTACTTAATAGTGCAGAACATGGAGGTTCTTTTCATTATGAAAGTAACTTATTGAACTTGCATTGTAGCTTCTCGTAAGCTTATGTACCTGGGAGTTTTATTCATCCCAGAAGGATTCTGCTTCTGAAAAGCTTTTTCAAAAAAAATTAAAAACACCCCTCTCTCCAAGAGATTTAATTGAGATGCCTTTGAATTTTGAGTCCTATCACACAGTAGATCCCAGAACAGATGTCTGATTGTAGAATTACTTCCTAAAAGTAAAAACTGATTTTAAAGGATAGAACAAATATTACAATGAAGCACTTAATGATGTGTTTAGTAGGTTATTAAGGACATATTTAATACTATCTGTAGTGGTTGGAAGTTTCTGAAAAAGCAACAGGGCTTTATGTACATGCATAGCAGTTCCTGGCACATGAGAAACTAAACAGTTTGGAAAATAATATTCTTTGTCACAAAATTAATGCAAACAGAAACAAGGCATTTTGCATCATCGTCATCAACCAGTGCCAAATGGGGGATCTGATGGGTGGTGTGGACATTTGCAGATGTGACTGATAGTTCCAAAATAATATTAATGAGAGGAAGACTTGCAGAGTGCTATTTTATGCTGACCTACCAAGCATACACCAAACAGCAGTCCAAAACCAGTGAGGATGAACAAAGAAAATGCTGGTTTTAACTAAAATGTAGAAAGAACCTAACAGCTAAATATATATATATATATATCTTATTAGATACTGTCTGTGTAGAGGCTGCTTAAGACAATAAACATTATTTAAATTAAACCTTTGTATAATATTTTTACACTGAACAGTCTGGTTTAAAAAAGGGTAGAGTCAGACTAGATATATGAAAGAATTTTTTTTATTATGAGGATGGTGAAACACTGGGACAGGTTTCTCAGAGAGTTGGTAGACACTCCTGGAAACATTGAAGGTCAGGTAAGATGAGGTTCTAAGCAACCTCACTTATTTGAAGATTGCTACTCATTGCAGGGGTGTTTTACTTAGAGGATGGCAAGGACATTCCACTATGTTGTTTAAAAATAACACTGCTTGCATGGATGAATATTTCCTGCAGCTGTAAATTCCACAACGGATAATGAAAAATCCTGAAAATAAAGTTGTAGCTAGAGTACCTAATTCAGAGAAGTTTCATCATTCAAACCCATCTATATGATGAAAAATTTATGGTATTAAGATATTTTGAATGTTGTGATGGTTTAACCCCAGCCAGCAGCCAAGCTCCACACAGCTGCTCCTCCACCAATGGGACTGGGGAGAGAATTGAAAAGGTAAAAGGTAGGAAACTCCTTGGTTGAGACAAAGACAGTTTAATGGGGAAGGTAAAAGCCATAAATAGAAATAGCATGCAAATAAAGCAAAGCAAGGAATATATTCACTGCTTCCCCAGGGCCGGCAGGTGTTCAGCCACCTCCAGGACAGCAGGGCCCCATCACAGGTGACAGTGTCGCATGTAACATGGGAAGATGAACACCATCACTCCAAATGTCTCTTCCTTCTTCCCCCACTTTATGTACTGAGCATGATGTCACATGGTCTGGAATGTCCCTTTGGTCAGTTTGGGCAAGCTCCCAGCTGTGTCTCCTCCCAGCCTCCCAAGCACCCCCAGCCCACTCCCCAGCCTGGCAGAACGAGAAGCAGAAAAGGCCTTGGCTCTGGGTAAGCCCTGCTCAGCAATAACAAAATATCTTTGCAAAGAAAATTAACTCCACCCCAGCCAAACTAGCAGACATCTTAATTAATCACTCATAACTATAGAATCACTCTTTGTCAGTGGAGTTTTAACAAAATTTTTCATTTCAGTATGCTTTTTCTTGCCCTAGTCTGTGACTAGAGTGTTCCTTCATTTGGAAATGCTAATACTGGTGATGAGAGACCTGTATGAAACTGAGCCATCATGAGCTTGCCAGAATTTTCCACATTGTTCTCCTTGGCCAGAGGACTGTTCCAGGATGTAAGAGGACACATTTTTGTGATGTGTGTGTGTGTATATATACTAAGCACCCTTTTTTTTTTCTGCAATGTGTAGAACTGGGATCTAAATAGATGGTATTTATATTTCCCGTATTCCAGAATTCAGGATACCAATCACCTCTGACCCATTATCACCCTTGTGATATGAAACACATGTCCAGCACGTGATGAACAATGGCAAGCAGAGGGAAGACTAGCTTATCTTTCCTTTAGTAACCTTAACAAGATAACATGAAAAAAAAAACCCTTCTGTTCAGAATTCACATGTGACTTCCATTAGTCCCACAAAGCTGTCCCTCTGTTTCATAAGAATTTTACATTTGTTATTGTTATTGAAGAGCAGAAACATACTAATTTTAATTACTCTTTTCTTTCACTTTCAATGGGGAAAAAGGGGGGGATGGTACGTGTTTTCATAAAAAAGAGGTTCTGAAATAGAAAAGTTCATGTCTTTTATGCTGGAATAGAGCAGCAGATCCATGGAAAGAATAAGATCCTGGGCTATCTGTTGTAATTTGACAGAAGAGGAGCTGCCAATGACATAAACTGCTTGGTCATCTAAGGAACATTGATAACTCTGCACTTAAATGAAATATAGTTCCCTCAAGAAACAAAAAAGGGGTTTTACTGCACTCTGGTTTTCCTTCTTTCAGAAGCTTTTTGAAAATTAGGTATGCAATGGGTATTTCCAGTTTAATCATATTTTAGAATTTTTAACTATTACTTAAAACTCAAATTCAGTGTAATCAGCCCATCTGTTAGCGATGGTTATAAAATTATGTCGAAGATTAAAAATCTGATGCAGTGTCAATATGTCCTAGCATAATTAAGCTTGTTTCATGATGAATGACTAGGATATGGCTTTTGTCTACTTGAGCAGCTTTAAAGTGATAAACCTTTTGCAAGTCTAATGTACAAAGTGCAAAGGTATGCACAGAATAACAACAACAACAACAAAAAAAGCAAAAGCTCAGATCCTCTGTTCGTCGATGTGCTATCATTACAGGCCTTTGGAAATGCCAGCAGAGTAATTCCACATTACAACCAAATTCACTGCATTTGTCAGTCCATCAAACACTATCTTCGCTCTACCCTTCTCCTTGCAGAATGACACCAAAACGGGCATTAAAAATGCAAATTTGCTAAATTCATTATTTGTTTTAGAAAGGCCCAGCATGACCTGCATAGGCACTGGTGGAAAAATTTGCCCAGCATTTGCTTACATGAATTGAGGATATTGCTAAAAATACTTACACTATTCTTCAGTACTTGAAGCAGTGCAACATTAACATTTTAAGCATTTTAATTCTGGCATTACTGTGAAACTGCTATATATAATCATATCTATTGGAAAACCATTCTTTATGTGGACACTTTATCCCTTTATAACGTGTCCTTGGGGGGGAAAAAACCCTTCATTTTGCAAAAATAGAACTGCAGAAGTCCTTTATACACAGTCTATGTGCTACACTTCCTGCAGTCTTCCTCCCCTACAAACTCTGTCTGCAGATGAAGTGTTTTAACCTTGCCCTCTTAATTTATTCTACATTTTAATTTTCAATAAACAGATGCCGCCTCTTTTCGCGCCTGTTTCCACATTGTTCCACATTCTGCCTGGGTTGTTTCTGCATGTGTGAATATTCAATTATCTGTTTCTCCACAATTCTGCAACTGATGTACTAAAATGTCTGTACAGGTTTGGGGGAGGGTAACTGGGGAAGGCAAAATTTAGATGAAAAAGAGTTACAGAAGTTTCTGCTCTTCTGAAAGTCAGGAACTTGGCTCAAAAGCTGCTTAAGCCACAACTAGAAGTCAAAGGATTACAAAAACATTACTGTACAGAAGTGGAACTGCTGCACACTGGCTTATCAAATGTGAGTGTTTCTTTAGTCAGTTCTTTCTTTCACACTTGGGTGTGAAATGCTCAAGAGACACCAACGTGGCAGAAGAGGCTGCAGGTGCTGCTGCTGCTTGTGAAGTATATATATTTATATACTTTAATTAAAGCTATATAAAGGATAGAATATTATTCTTTATGGGTGTGCCCTGGAAAAGATTAGAGAACAGCTCTTCAGTACAGCTCTTCAAGACCTTGTGGCCCAAAAGTCTTAGCCGCAGATATTATTAGCCTTAATGTATAAAACTAAGGAATTCAGGGCACAGAACTGCACTCTGTTCCAAAGAGGACAGTCAGTGACTGCTGCATTATTCACTGGTAAGAACATCTCTTTCCCTGAAGCAGTGGTGAGTTCTCACTGGTTGCAACTTGTCCCCTTACCTTGCACACTCCCAGCTGGATAAATGACTCGTGCTGGCATCTGCTCTCCCACTGTGATGATCAGACTCCGGCAACAGAACCAGTAAGCATGGAAATAATATTCTTGTTCTGGATAGCTTTAAGGCTGTGTGGAAAAACTAAGCTGAACTGTGTCAGAGGTTACATACCAAAACCAGCAGGCTGGGTAGGGACGAAGGTTGGGTTCAGAGTTGTATGTCTGCCCAAAATAGTACAAAATTTAGAACATCACAGGTGGAGCAGGAAGTCATGCACAGGTTTCTGCAACCATGCCAGTTTTAGATGCCATTCAGCGGAAGGATGGCAGAGCAAGGACATGATGACTGAGAAACTTCAGCTCACCAGCCAGCCTTTGCAGGAGTCCTGCACAGCTGCAGGTGGCAGATGAAGCCAGCCTTGCTCCCCCATCCTCACTCCTTCCAGCTGAGACCCCTCAGCCACAGCAGGGTGCTCTCTGTCTGCTCTTTGCATCCACACTCCTCTCTTTTCTTACCTGGCAATAATTAACTGGGTTTTGCTCATCTGGCAAGGGCTATGAGGCATTTTCTGACTTCAGGTGCAGCAAAGCACCCTCCATCTGTCCTGTAGATCCTGCAACAAAAGCAGAAAGACCCAAATAGGAAAGTGTGACACAAAAACTTAAATGACTAAGAGGTTGCTGTGAAAGACCTCTGTAATCAGTGAAGCCTGATGATTAAGAGCCAGAGCAGGATCCTGACACTAATAGGAGCATATGTGTTGTCCTGAGGCTCTGTGGCAGAGGTCTCCCTAACCAATATAATGCAATTGCACAGCTGTTTAAAACTGCCATTCACAGTGCAGACAATTGGTGACAACAGCCAGAGCAGTGGAAGTGTCTAAAGAGCAGAACAAACATGATAAACAACCTTCTTGCCTTTCAGACCTTGAACCAAGAGGCACATGCTGCTTTGCATAAGGAAGCTGCCCCCCTCTGCTTCTCAAACCCAGGCCACTGCTGCCACTTTCTGCCACTGCTCAGCAGTCATCCTGATCCATCCTAATCCCACCCCCTGCTCTCCAGAAGCAGCAGTTTAGAAATGATTCCATAGCTACAGCTGTGGTAAGCTATGAGACCTAGGAATAAAAGTCTCCAAACTAAGCGGAGCCATGGAAAACACGTTTTGCACAATTGTCCTGAAGTGCCCTGGGCTTTACAAATAGGAAGTGTTGGTTCTGCCCCCGAAACAAAAGCGGATCACTCACCTGATGTGGTACCTCCGGGATGAGACCAAAGCCCCTGCACAGGTTTTGATTATTTTAGCCACCCTTCTCTTGAAAATGAGACATACTCCGTTTGTGTCCCTGAAAGCCACACCTAAGTCAAAGTTTGTATACTTGCCTGGCTTGGGCCCTGCAGCCCACACAGGAAAACAATTTCTGTAAATGGACTGTTCAGAGAGCTGTTCCTTGCATGCAGATTTCCAGGAGATCAAACAAATTAAATCAAGAAATTAAAACATGTCTTGATGTACAGCCTATCCAGCTCCCATGCAACATAGAGAAAAGTCCTGCCTAGATATAGGTGTGCTTGGTGCACAGAGGGAGATGGTGTTAGCAACTAGAGCCAGTGTGCCAGGCAAAGACTGTGCAGCTGCAGCTCTGCTCGAGGCAAGGAAAGTGAGAAAGCTCAGGAAAAAAAAAAAAACAACAAAACAAAACAAACAAACAAACAAAACCCAACCAAACAAAAACCCAACCATAAAACATTCTAACCTGATTAAGTATGGAAAAGGAAAGGGAATGTTCCACCAGTACACTGCCCAGCAGGAGACAGAAATGATAATAAAGTTACCTCCCTGTAATCAGACCCTTAAAAGTTAAAAGATAGTTTTGATTAGAAAGCGCTGCTCACTGGATGAAGTCAAACCTGTTCCTGTCCAGCAGGCACGGGCTACTGCTGCAGCACATTCCCCATGTGGCATTAGCAGGAGCACCAGCAAGAATTTGATAGGTCTGCTCAGGCAGCACAGTGGCAGGGAGCTGATCAGTAGGTAAGGCAGAGAAGTGCAGAGTATCCATAAATCAGAAATAGAGAAAGATTTAATTACATGCTTGGTTAATATTTACAAACATTGACATTTTTGTCCAATATGTAAATAAAACACAGAGATAAGAGACAGGGACTGCAGTAGCCAAGCAAAGCCAAAATACACCAGGTTACAGTATTTGCTGTGAGCTGGCATATGCCTGGAGAGTGGAATGGAGACACGCTATATAAACTGAAAGAATAAATAAATAAATATTGACATTGTTCTACACCTGCTTAGCCTCTGGAGACCAGTGATTTGTGGGACCATATGTTGGACAAAATGAGACTGTTCATTGATAATTGTAAATGTGGTGACCCTTTGCAAACTGGATATTAAAAATATTAAGTGAATGGCACATTTTAATTATACAGTAAAGAGGCTGATCTCCCCCATTAAAAGACTGCAGCTGTCAGGAAGAATTGATCATATGACAGAAGGTAACATTTATTTGGTAGTAGACCTTGGTAAATGACATCCCAAACAATCCTTAGATTCTCGAACAAACACATTCAGTTCAGACTTGAGTTTAACCGTGAGGCTTCATTTTCTTTGCCTTTCAGCTGAGACAATTTTTATCTGTTCCTCATATCCTATAGGGCTTGTTTTTTTATTTTTGTTTTAATCTGTTTTGAAGTATTTAAATTTCAAATGAAGTATTATTAAATGAGAAACTGTAAACGATGGAGTTCAGAATTGAAAGTCAACACATTTGTTATTCTTTTTGCCAAAGGTATTGAGTAAGTTGCATAATTAGCACAGTATTATATCATCTTTGTGAACATAAACAGAGCTTTTTTATTGTCTTTGAAAGCGCCACTGGTGAGCAACTGAATGTGCAGACTCCAAAGAGCAGCGGCCCAGGAAGAGCTGAGAGCATCCACAATGCCTGACGAAGTTGCATAAGGAAATGAAGAAGACACGTAGCAAGTGGTCACCAGCAGAAACGCACAACGCGCTCACGTATCTGCTGCTACGTCTGAGGCCGAGGAGAGAAACCGCTCGCAGGCTTTGGAACTTCCTTCCTGCCTGCTGTGATCTGACTTTAAGACAAATGTGTGATGGTAAAGCAGCAGCCCAAGTGGATTGATTCTTCTCACTGACCCAGGGAAACCCTTCTATCAAACCCTGTGGGGTTTGATGTTTTCCTCCTCCATTTCTGATTCCATGAAGCGCAAGGAATGTGTCACATTGTGCCGATCCTGTGGTGAGGCACTTGCAGAGTCTGAAGGTTGGGGCATGTGAAATAAGGAGCTGGAAGAAAGCAGGCTGCTATTCCATTGGAAGCGAAGGGGAGCGTAGGCCCATAGAATACCTCTTCCTTTCCCTCCTTGCTAACATCCAGCACCTGCATGGCAAAATATACAAAATATTTCTGAGATCACAGAAGAAAGCTGAAACAAATTTGCTGGCACCCACCTCATGTATTAACTATTAATCCCAGTGGAAAAGGTAGTTTAAGAATTATGGATCTGGTGATCCATTTGCTGTTCTCATCACTCAACCCAAAACCTGAGTGCTCAGGCACTTCGGCGCAAACAATGACATTGGATCCTGCTTCCTGGCAGGAGAATGAGCAGCCATGCAAGTGGGTTACTCTGCACAGAAGGGCTCCTGTTAGCACAGAGCACAAATCGTTTGTCAGCTCCAAGGTATTTAGGGTCACAGAAGCTCTGTGGAAGATGGGAATGCCAAATAAATTACTGACTTAAAGTAAGTAAAGAAATGTAAAGAAAAAGTGGAATTTTTTCTTCCAAAGGAGAGAGCAACCTCAGTTTTCCTCAACTGGAAGATAAAAAGGCTAGTTTTGCTGGTTAAAGCCAGGCACACTGCCAACAGCTGAGGAGGGACAGCACACACAGCTCTGCCAAATCACTCATTATATTTCTTTTCCCTTTTATGTGGGGACTGTGTCAGGCAGGCTGCCAGTTCACAACCAGTCTGGGGATGTGGACAAATGTCCATTTAAGAAAGCAAGATCCCAGGATTACTTTTGCTTGTCACTAAGCAGTATTAAAACCCAGGCGCAATAGTGTAGAGTACCTGTTGATTATAAACGAGCGCACTGGTGGAGCACAGCTGCTACCTCTATACAATGCCATTACTCCATCTAAGCATTATATGTCAGCTACATCCAAGCCAGCCTGCATGACTTTTTCTAATGAATTTTTTTGGTATGGTATCCAACAACTTGCCAAAATACAATTATACTAGTGACCAGAACATGTTTTTAACTGTTTATCTTGTGTTATCTTACTCTTCACAAATTCATGCTACTAAGTGTTCAATGTCAGACCAGCAGCTCAGCAACCTAATATACTCCCTTCTTATGCTAAGCCTGACTTCTAGGCTTACGGGACAGTTTGGAGGTGAAATTCTAAAATCCAAAAAGTTGGAAGCTAATAAAAATGTTGTTTATCAGCAAAAGTGCAGAAACTGAGATAGAAACAGGAGTTTCTGCCTTTAAATGCCCAGCTGGTGACAAAGCAGTGGCTGTGATGCAGAACTGCTTCACTCAGAAACATGCAGAAAGATAAGAATTCCTAATTTCTGTACCAAAAAACCTGAAAGCCATGGATCTGCGGGTGAGCTGCTTTTATAAAAGATGGGAGAGCAGAAGAGTTTGTAGGACAACTTATTGCCTAGGGCAGGGATCAAAAAACTTCCATTGAAGCTTTAAGGCAGTAAGCAGAAGGGCAGGTAGCAGGCTGACTGCACTTGGTCAATGAACAACTTGTTAACTCTGGCTGCCCTTCAGAAACACAACTTGGAAAGAAAAGAAAAATCCCAATATGGGCTGAAAAATTCTTAGCCCCATCATTCATTTTTAATTTTGAACTTGATTGTGTAACCAGTGAATTAATACACATTATTATATTGTCAAAGGAAAGATAATTCAACCTTGGTTTACTGGAATATCTTAGAGGAATTGCATCTATTAGCTCACATGGAAATACTTGTAATTTCTACAGTATTTCCTCTCTGTTTATGCAGGTTCAGTGGCTGCATACGAAATATCCTTAATCTCTCCTCTTCACATGTATTTTCCTTTTTTAATAACAACTGTGCAAAACTTATACTTGCAAGATTATTGGAAAAGACTTTAAAAGAAACCTAAATCGCTCACCTGGATACATGCCAAAGGCTCATTTGTCCAAATCGAATAGCCACCAACTAAATATATTCTACCGTTGTGGACAGCAACTCCAGACTCATTTTGACCTAAAGCAAAGAAGGAAATAGAAACCACTTTCAGTGTTTAATTAACCCTTTTAACACCAAATGCTGGAGTTCTGTAATGGGATGCGAACAGTCCTGGCAGTGACTTGACTGTTTCAGAATTCCCAAAGTGTCGGAGAGAAGGTGAGGCATGGGGGCAGTTCCTTGCTCTCTACAGGAGCTCTGCCTGGTGCTGCCCAGATGAGCATTCATGTGGCTGTGCAGGGACCATCCGCACCCTCCTCACGTGTGCCACAGGTGACAGACACAGTCCCCACCAAGTGCCCCTCCTGTGCTGCCCACACCTGTTCAGCCCCGCTCCTCCAGGTACAAGTATGGTGAAAATCACAGGGGCTGCTGTGCAAATTCATCCCCATAGCAACGGTCTCCCAACAAGTTTGGAAGTTTTGAAGGAAAAGTACAGCCTAAAAAAAATCTACACTACACAGTTTACCAGGCACATTTACTACCAGTTGTACTGACAGAAAGAAAGGCTTAGGTAGCTTCTTAAGGTGCAGGTTGTGGAAAACACCTGGAGGCAGTGGAGAGAGGAGGCTGCCTCACAGCATTCAGTGGGACAGTGTCAGCTCCAGAATGAGAGGGTGCCTGCAGTGCCAGGGATTTGCAGTTGCAAATCAGATGACATCCTTCTCAGAGGCTGTCAGTTCCTCCACATAATAAAATAATTAACTAGTGAGCAAAAGACACATGAAAAACTAGTTCTGTTCGACCATGTGTAATTCCTTTTTAACCTATGTCTCTCTCCCTAGTGTCCATCAGGTACTTTGATGGCCTGACTTGGAAACCAAGCAACTCTACTGTTGGTGCTTCTCTAAGAATGTGTCACATGCCTGTCTGAAAGTGTGGCCAGCAGGTTCAGGGAGGTGATTCTGCCCCTCTGCTCCACTTTGGTGGGACTCCACCTGGAGTCTTGTGTCCAGCTCTGGGGACCTCACTACAGGAAGGACAGTGACCTGTTGGAGCAAATCCAGAGGAGGCCACCAAGTTGATTAGAGAGATGGAGCAGCTCTCCTGGGATGAAAGTCTGATAGAATTAGAGTCCGTTCAGCCTGAAGAAGAGAACGCTTCAGTGTGACCTGTGGCCTTCCACTACCAGCACAGAGCCTACCAGAAAGATGGAGAGGGACTTTTAAAAGGGCATGTAGTGACAGAACAGGGGGGTTTGGCTTCAAGCTGGAAGGGAGTAGGTTTAGATTAGGTATTAGGAAGAAAGTCTTTACTGTGAGGGTGGTGAGGCTGCCCAGAGAAGTTGTGGATGGCCAGTCCCAGGAAGTGCTCCAGGTTGGATGGGGCTTTGAACAACATGGGTCTAGTGGGAGATGTCTCTGCCCACGGCAGGAGTTGGGAACTAGATGATCTTTGAGGTGCCTTCCAACCCAAACCATTTTATGATTCTATGTTTCTCCCTGGGATTGAAGGATATACTACATCTGGGAATTGTATCAGGTGGAGGTGAACTTTGGTGGACTGAGTGGCAGGGACAGTGAGCTGCAGTGTTTTGCAAGCTGTGACAGCTCTTCCTTATAAGTCAAGATGAACTTTACAGATCCTGTAACTAAGTGCCCAATTCATTTCTAACTTGATGGAATTCCAACAAGGACATGTCCTACTTCGTAATTTATTAAGAAGATACTGTTTAGAAATAAGCAAGCGTTAACAGATTTCAGTGAAAGCTTTGCCCTATAATGCCAGCAGAAGCCACTACAAATTGATGCTACATGGTAAAGACATATCAGTCTCTTGTACACTCAAAATGGGAACTAAACCAATACCAGAGGCAAGCTTTTGGAGAATTAAAAAACAGTACTGGTAATATTATGACAAATTATTTTTGGCTGCTTAATTAAATGAAATTTATCCACACCTTCTTCAAAATTTAAATGTACAATGTGCTAAAACAAATATTTTGTAGACCATTGAATGCCAGAACCATAACAAAAAATGTCTTCTTGGCTAACAGTGGTCTCTAAATTGAAAGCATTTGTCGCAAAGTCATGGAGTTCCACAGACTAAAGGCATCTAAAGGGAAGAGATGTTTCAGTTCAGCAGTAGTGAGTTCCCCTTTTGTACAATGCTCACCTGTCAGCATGTTGAAGCTGCAGCGGGTCCACTGGTCGGCGTCTATGCTGTAGGAGTCGATGTGACGGACCAGGATCCGATCGTTGTTGTAGTCGAGGTCGTTCCCACCTAACACGTACAGCTTCCTCTGGACAGCGGCCATGGAGTGATACACTCTCCTCTGCAGCATCGGGCTACGGCTTAACCACTTGTTCTGCAAAGAGACAGAGCTTGTCTAGCACTGCTCAAAAGCACACCTACAGTGCTAGTGCAATGAACAGCAGAACAGTACTGGCTTCCTCTTCCCCTTGGTCAGGAACCACAATTGCATATACTGGTTCTGGTCATATGCTAGACATGTGCATTGGTTGTAACACTGAATAAGGATAGTGGACTTCCAACACATGGTTTATAATTCTCACATTTAAGTTCATTAATTTAATGGAATTTCTTGCTCTATTTTTTTTTTTTTCTAGCTCATCAGGTTTCAAAGGTCTTTTTTTCCCCTTTATAACACAGTAGCAAATTCTCCTTAAACCAGACTATTAAATGCCTCCTTTGTATACAGTGCTAAAATTATCTGTACCAATGAGCTCTGTTATGTGAGAACAGAGATTCTTCTGCCTTTTGTTATTCAGAAGCTTATTTGATCTTATCCTTGGGGAATAAAGCAACAGGAAAAATAATTTCCTAAAGAATCTTCTCAAATGATTCATTTGGTTTGTCAACCCTTTATTTGTGGCAACTTACAAAGTTCCAACCTTTTGCATATTTTTCTTACTCATTAACAGTATTCAAGAATTTCACCTGTTTAGGGGAGAGGCAGGAAGACATGGAAGACAAGAGATTAAATCAGAGTATTTTATACCTGAGAAAACAATTGCTCCTGCTATGCCTACCAAATCAAACAACCTGGTAAGGGATAAGATTAATTTAAGTGGAGGAAGTTAAAAATCCCTGAAGAAATTTTTTGTGATACACGTGCAGCAACTCCAGAGTCTCTAAGCCTTCTGCCTTTTAACCTCCACAATATATAGCTATACATTTCAATGTGTAATAGTTGAATATTAGGCATTAATGTTTGCATTAGTAGTCCAGTCTCTTAACACCAGACTATAGACACCATCTGCTTTGCAAAGCCTGCCTGCATCCCCTGATTATATCTTTAGCTTCCTTCACTGCAGTGCCTGCCAGGTGAGCCTCAAAGCACTGCAAAGGCAGGGAAACAGAGGGGCCTGGCAGGGTCATTTCTAATAAGGCGGTGTGTGAATACTAATCAGCGGTGGGGAAGCAGAGGTCAGCGCAGCCGGCTTGCTGGCAGGTAGCTGTGTGCTCGGTGGCAGATGGCAGGCATTATCGACTCGCCACAAAGGCCCCGCGCAGGAGCAGGCGCCGGGGCTGCGTGATGGAGCTATTGAGATTCCGTGCGAGATGCAAGCAGATGTGATGGTTTCCAGTACCCACCGTAAACAATATGCCAGCAGAATTTTTAAAAAGAGCTTGTGTGTACAAACACGAAACAGACGTCGTTTGAAGAATGCAAGTGCACAATTCCTCTGTAACTCTTCACGCGCCACGCCAGGCTCCTCGCCATCAGCACGGTACCCTGAGGCGGCCCCAGCACCTTTGGGGTGCAACTTTCACATCAGCAAGCAAAGAATCCCAAGTGAAAGGTACACAATAGAGACAGGGTATCCAAATACGTGTCCCCCTCACAAGCAAAGTAAGATTGCTGCCTGTAATTGCTACTTGGATTTAGGACAGTCAGCATTTGTTGTAGTCAATGACAAAACTTCACCTCGAAAAGAATGAGGGAGGTGTGTCATCTCCTGCTTTCTGCTTCAGGCCTCATATGTGCTATGCTTTAAATAGTCAGTGGAAACCATATAGAAGTATCTCCTGGCACAATTTTGTTCCAAATACAGCAATCAAAACCCCTATCCTACAATCAGAAAAGTCAATACTCTTTCACGTGGGTGTAAATCAGGCTATGCAGCTCTGATTGCAAGCTTAGGACTTTTAATTCCTAATACAAGCAAGAGGGCATGACCATGTCCTAACCCTCTGAAATGGTTACTGAGCCGTGCTAACCTAATCAAAACACATACATTATGTATGAAATAATCCCTAAAAGATATTTTAGGTGCTTGGGTAATGAAATGATAGGCACCCTTGCAGTCAGCAGAGTAAGTCACGGCCAGGTAGTACAGTTCTCAAAGTATTCAGGAAACAAAAAGGCCCATATATGCAATTCAAAACAGAAATGCCAATGACAAGGAGTGGTTTTGGAACACTGACTTTGAGTATACATTGCCCAGGGCTGCTGGATTACAAAAAAAAAAAAAGAAAAATAAAAAGAAATACAGATAAATACAAGGGATTTAAAGCACATTTCTGTATTTATCCTAGGATGTTTCTAATTCCTACAGGCTTAAAAAACATAGTAAGTTGTCAGGGTCTCCATCAAACTGTTAAACTCACACATCAGTACAAAGTGAACTTAAAAAACCACTAATTCCAATGGTCAGCACTTTTAGCCTTACAAAATCTTTTCGTATTTGCCAAGAGATCTGTTTGAAGCAAAACAAAACATATAATAACACAGATACTCACCTGCTTAGGATCATAGACCATGAGTCTATTTTGATATTGTGCAGTATTTGTTACTCCTCCTATAAAAGAGTTTATACAGGTTACATTTTTTCATATAGGCAAAGCCAGGACCATGATCAGGTACAGCAAAATAAACAGTTCTAGAGTTCATCTGCAGATAATAATTACATTACATACCACCACTTCTGCTTACATTTCACTGCACTTAATCTGGTTACAAGGAAAAAGCAGCCCCATTTGTCAAACATACAGCAACACAGAACAGCATCAATAAACAGCCCCCATACACTTCCTTTATAGAGCTAATTCTATGGGCCAAAAATGAGTAAAAAATGGATCTCTTTATACATAACCATGCATTCAGCCTACACCAAGACACAAAGATAAAACCCATTCGTGTTCCATGGAACGTACAGTGTGTGACAGGGTTTAAAAGAGGAGGAGGTGGGCTTGCATCAATGTGAAGAAGAGGTCAGAGAGAAGCACTGCCTTACCAAAAACTTGGCAGGGGATACCACTGCCACTTAAAAGCAACATTCAAGCCTGTGCAACTGTGCTTATCTATACATTTGAAAGAAATTCTGTACTTAGTTTGTACTGTAGAAAACATCTTATTTAGTTGTAAACTTAGGTTGGAAGGTTCCTCCACAGTGACCAGAAACAGCCCTACCACTTACTTTTCAATAATGGTCAGAAAATCATAGTGTTAAGCACCTCAGAAAAGCTCAGAATAGACTCTGACCCAAGCAGATGATGCAAACCAGCTGTTTACCTCAACACAGTAAACAGACATTTAATAGCTAATCATCCTCTTCTTGTTTTGCTTTAAATGGCAAATTTCACTAAGTAAACATGGAAAACTTCTTCAGTCTGCAATCTTACCTGTGCAAACATGTTTTTGAATGTGCTCAAGCCTTCTGAGGACATGGTGTCACTGCAGCACTGCCCCAGTTCCCAGTCCTCCCCTATCACCCCACTGGGCCCATGGGAAGATGGAATCAGAAATAATGCCTGCAAGCTGTGGCTCACCTTCATCCTGCCACGAGGTCTGGGCAGAACTAGGGCATGACAGTGGCCACACACCAGTGACACTCATTGTAACAGACAAACTATATATTACAGTTTTAATGGCCCATACCAAAAGTGGACAAAATCCACAGCAATGAGAGGAAGAACTTTCTTCTTATTACATTTCATTCTGTTGATGCTTCCCTTTATGTCAGGGCATGCCCTGTTTCAGCCAGGACAGCAACACAGTGACTTATATTCCTTCCTGCTGGCTGAGCTATGGCCCAGTCCTGCTAAGGTTGCTGGGTTGGTTTCTTCCCTTTTATCCCCAAGCTCTGTGCTGGAGAATTCTCATTTTGCCAGCCACCAGCTAGGCTGAGGGCAGCATTTTGGTTTAGAGCCATATTGTGATTTTGAAGCAACTCTGCCACTTCCCCCATGTCATTTCAGGCTGTAGGCTGGGACTGGTGTGCATTCAAGCTAAACCAGAAGCTCTGTTCCAGATGTGCACCAGCCATGCTCCAGTTCCTAATGGCAGCATAAAGGTGCAAAATAATAACTGGTCTTTTGGCTTCGTACCATCTGAGCACTGGGAACATTTGAGCCAGAGGACCAGAACAAACCTAGCCCAAAGCAAAAAATGTGAAAGGTACATGGAGTAAACACAGAGAACTTGGTGCCAAGGTTTTACCTGCTGATCTGCTCCTACTGGGCTGAGCTACTTGCTGAGAAAGAATTACCCTCTGACCAAAAAAACTCACCCTGACCCTCTGACTCAAACCCTCTGACTCAAAGAAACTTGAGTGGGGCCAAGAATCCATAGCAGAAATTATAAATGTATCTATTTTAGAGTCTTTTCTTCAACTGCAGCAGCAAGGAGAAATGATGCTGCTACTTGGGTGCATCTCGGCAAGCCCAGCCTGTGCTAGGCACCTCCAGAGGGATGGCAGCCCAAACTCCCAGCTCAGAGACACTCACAGGGTAAGGGATAGCTGGGATGAGAGGCAGCCTCTCCAAACTGTTTCCATCACACTGCGCCACACCCTGCCCATCACAGCACATGTGCAATGCACACACAAGAACAGGCATTAAAAAGCAAAGACTGCTCCTGTGTCTGATCTCACAATCTATTATTTGTCTCTACACTGCTGTGCAGCCTTCACATTCCTAGTGGTCATCAGCCAGACAGATAAAACAATCTTTTCTAATATCTGTTTTGTAATTTGATTTTTTTTTTACATATAGTTATTTGACTCCCAGCACAATGTCTAAAATGAGACATCAGATTAGTACTTTGAAAAATAAAAATCATAGTTATTTGGATTATTACCTCCAGAATGTTAAACTAGAGGAGACACATTTGAAACTCAATTTTGGGTCATACGTTTCCATTCTGAAAGGGCGCCTTAATTTGGGGGGAAAGATGTGAAGGAAGAAGAGATGTTTCCTCATAAAGTAATAAAATAAGCAAAATTATTTCCTTCTCTTCACAAAGGGCCCCTCGCATCAAGTACACACATCTTTTCCCCTGCAATATTGCTCATCTCTGGTGTTTTATCATTACATTCCCTTCACATACCGCTCTTCACTTTTAGATTAATCTGCCAAAATGAGATGCTAAGGATTTGCATACAGATTTGACTACACAAAAATAGATCTGGAATTAATAACAGTCTCTATATGTTTTAATTTCTTCTAGACTGGAGTACCCTTGCCTCCAGCAGTATTCTTGGCTTTGAAAGTCATCAAGCTGATTTGTCTGCTCTTAGGTTATGATGCCACATGCTGCTACACTGTCCCCTGCAATCAAAGTGCTCGCAGAGATAGATTCCATGCCTTCCCCTAACAAGTATATTTTATAGATTGGCAGTTTTGATCTCCCCTCCCCAGGGGGATAATCTGCATCTTAACAGGTTTCTATAGATACATCTGTCATTAAATATGCCATCTTATATCTGCATCAATTTTCAAACTCTAGTTCCTTCTAACTTTGAAGTGCTATAGCAAAAGTTTAAAATTTTCTGCCAAAATTCAGATTTAACAAGTTTGCAATGTCCTCTTGAACTATTTTTTTTTTAAATACTACAGACAGCTGGGAAAGGCCGAAAGAGCAGCCATATGTCTCTTAAAAATAAGAAAAGAAGGGGGAAAAGAGTTTAAATGGTACTAAAAATAATACATACTTTCTCAGAAAATAAATGGGGTAGTTCTGAGAGAATTTCTTACACTTCTCTGTTGTGTTTTCTATGAGGAAATGAGAGGATAGAGAGCCATCATAATGAGAGAAAGTAGTTAAAAATACAGACTATGCTATTAAATTTGATGTCAAGAAATAACAGCTAATGTGGTAGTAACCCAACAGTTAGAGAAAGAGAAAAAAAATGTCTGTCTGGTTAAATGACAGAAAATTTACAGTCTGGTCAGCATTTTGCTGGTTTTGTACACAGAGGGATGATTACACTACTTTACATGAGCAGCTTGCTTTGAGGATTCCATTTCCTAGGAGGCAAGGAGTACACTCAGGACAAGACTGTCTTTTTTGCTCTTACACACAGGAGCACACCCTCATGGAAAGTCCGTCATCCAACCCATGGGCTCACAATGTTTTTACACTGCCACAATAACTGTCTTTCACTCCCTTGTAGGCTGTAAATGTTGCTTTTTAAGCCTTCCAAGACCTGTAAATTCCCAACTCATGCAACAGTGCCCCTCTACATGAGGAAATTGCTCAAGGATTCCAAAACATACCTCGTCCATCCCTTTTCCACACTTGATAAACAGTTCGAATTATTACAGTCCTCCCAAACACTCCACAAACCACATCGAGAAACACCTTCAAGACACACTTCTAAAAAGAGAAGGGTAGGAGGCAGTAGATTCAATATTTTCCTCAATGATACTTTATAAGCCACATTTATAATGTGGCCTAGCAAGGTCCCCATATGACTTGAGAAATCGGATCCAATCCAAATCCCCCAGAAAATATCACAACTCTCCCCACGGTCCCCAAGCGCGAGGAATCTGAGTTCACTGGGAGATGTGTAGATGTGTAAAACTACATGTTGGCAAAGAGCTCCCATGTGTGCTCCTTCCAGCAAATCCAGGGAGTATATAGAAACTCACGACACGTACCCTAAGGTGCTCTGCTATTTTAAAACAGAAATCTCTCCTCTCTTAGGTGTCTGTGTGTTAAACACAAGATAATCCTTCCTCAACATGCAAAGCAAACCTGCTGCCTCTTACTGCAGCCAGCAAAGGTGCAGTGAGGACAGCTGAGCTGGAGCACATTCTCCCAAGGTAAGGAGTCCCCTGGAAGACCCCAACAGCAGCTCTGCTTGGTGCTCTTTGACTCCAGATGCAATCGAGCCACAAACAAGAGGGGCACAAGCCCTAGCTTTGTTTAAATAATTAAAGCTGGATGTTTACATTCAATCTAAGCAGAATCAATGGCATCAAATCAATAATGTCCTGTTACTGAAAGGTGTGAGACCATTCATTCAAATACAGTAAAAATGAAGTCTGTATAGATATGGAACAATTAGAGACTTAGACTGGGCCACTAAGGCAATTTTTAGGCATTTGTTAACCTCCCATTTCCAGTAAATCCTGTGCCAGCTGCACTGTAAGACTTGATTTGGATGGATTCTGTAAACTCCTATTATCCCAGATCTATTTTTCATAAAATAGAAAAATTTCCTGAGGAAAAATTCTTCACTTCACAACAGCATACTGATAGTAAGGTCATACTTTTCATCCCAAATCACTCACAAACTCAGAATAATTCTTCTTCAAGATACATTATCACCATAATTTCCTCAGTCAAAATCTCCACCATTAGGGAAAAAAAAAACCAAAACAACAGTATAAAAACCAAAAGAATGAATCTTGAATTTTGAAAAAAAAAAAATATCTCCTGTATTAAGTACAAAGCAACTTTACAGGGATGGCTTATCTCCTTCCCCCAAGCTGAGTATCTATGTGCATGTCAAGATGTTATTTTAGCTGACACACTTAGGGTCAGACAACTTGGACCTCTGCAAAACACCAGTGTAACACTTTGTTTTAAACAAGACTTTTCATGTGCTAATCTCTGGAGCACCTAAGGCAAGGGGAAGTGTCATTAGCCCAAGATGCAGGTGCAGGAATGGCCCAGAGCTGGAATGCCTGGCAGAGGTTCCCTGTCCCTGAATGTCCCCAGGGGCACTAGACCTATATTGATGAAGGAAGGTTAACGTGGATAGAAAAGGAGGTCTCCAGATTTGCATGTGCACTCCACAGAGGATGCTGGGAAATGGGCACAGTTCAAGTCCTCGCTCTTATGGAAAATATCTCCCCGCTTTTATAGACAGTGATTGTTAGTCATGTTGAACTCCAAAGTGTTTAGTGTACTTAGTTCTTCTTTCACTGAAATACTTCACTTTACAAGCATTGCGGCATGCAATTCGTTTGTGAAATTGGTCATGGCACCAGATGTTAGCCGGGGCCTGGAAGAATCACCTTTCTATAAAATTTCCAAGCCATCTACCCAATGCAATGTCAGTACAGAGAACTTATTTGTTGTTGTTTAACCCCAGTCAGCAACTCAGCCTCACACAGCCACTCGTGCACTCCCCCAGCACGGGATGGGGAGACAGTTGGAAAAGTAAAACTGAGAAAATTTGTGGGTTGGGATAAAGAGAGTTTAAGAGGTAAAGCAAAAGCCACGCACACAAGCAAAGCAAAACATGGAACTAATTCACTGCTTCCTATGAGCAGGCAAGTGTTCAGCCGTCTCCAGGAGAGCAGGGATCCATCAAGCATAATGGTGACTTGGGAAGTCAAACATCACCATTATGAACACCCCCATTTCTTCCTTCTTCCCCCAGCTTTATATGCTGAGCATGACATCATACGATCTGGAATATCCCTTCGGTCAGCAGAGGTCAGCTGTTCTGGCTGGGTTCCCTTTCAAACCCTTGCTCATCCCTAGTCTCTTCACTGGTGGGGTGGGGTGAGAAGTAAAAAACACCTTCACTCTGTAGAAGCGCTGCTCAGCAATAACCAAATCATTCCTGTGTTACCGGAAGTGTTTCCAGCACAAATCCAAAACATTGCCCAGACTAGCTGCTATGAGAAACATTAACTCTATCCCAGTCGAAACCAGTACCTTATTTTAATAACTTTTCATGTTTTGTTTTTCTTTAAGTAATAAAATAAAATGAGGATTGTGGGGGAAAAACAATAAATAATGACATAAATATGAAAATATGGAGCTCAAAAAACTCAAGGGCTGAACCCACTTGTGCTTAGCAGAGGGACTGACTAGTTCCAGTATGCAAAAGGCTCCCTCTTTTAATCTGCCTCTGTCAGATTAAAAACCCCAAAGAGGTGGTGGCAGCCTAGGAGTCCCTCTGTCATCTAAACACCAGCCACCCACCTACTATTGCCAGTGTGTAAACTCATATAGAGGCTTGTTTTGTCCATTTTCCTTTCCTGCTGCCTTTGCCATGATTTTATTATCTATTAGTTTTGAATCCTTGTCATATTTGTCCCAAAGGAGCATGAAAGCAAAGCTGAAAATGAATCCCAATAATAATAGAAATCCCTTAAGCCTAATTAGCTTTTGATCAGCAAAGCCTTTAAGAGGGCACTGGGCTGTAGCAGAGGCACTGAGTAAGTAATTGGTCAGTGTGCAGATCAAGCTTTGATGATGCTCTCCACAAATAGAAGGGCTAGAAACTTTTATTATCACTATTTAATTTATTCCCTCACTAAAAAACTGGGCACATTTCCATGGTTCCCTTGCCAGCTGGTAGCAGCAGACTGACTTTGAGAGCTCTTTGCTGATGACCTGCATTTCCCAGAAAAAGCAGCAGGGATACAACTCAGAAACATTTCTAACTCAGACTAATTTTTTAATTACTTAATTTTAGGCCACATACTTCAAAATTAGGTTCCCTCCTGCATTACTAATTACTTTTATGCTAACATCTTACATTCAATGATGAACAGTGGATTTTCCAGCACTGACTATGATACAATAAAACATCTCTCTGCACTATTCCCTTGCCCTTAAATGTACATGTACCACAAGCTACATTCTGGTCCTAAGCAATGAATTAATAACAGAAAGCTAGGTATAGTTATTACACCTACATTCACTTTTCTTTTTAAAATAAGTCTATTGAATACAACCAGGTTTCAGTGTGAGAGGGCAAAATTCAGATCGATATCTACTGAAGTGTAGCACAGTAAGTGTGCTCTTGTACTTTATAATAACCTGTTGAGCAACTCAAAATTTTCTAAGCATTTTCTCAGAACCTATCAAAATGAAAAGCTGTGTCTACCTTATTCCACTGTTGGTAGCTTTTTCAAACATAAATCAAACAATACTAATAAAATATATTTTGTTGTATTGCTCTGTTTTAAATAATTCATCCAGTAGGCTTCCACTTGCCTCTTCCACTGATTCTACAGCTCTATTAGAGGCATATCCTTGAACACAGTATCACACTGCATCTTTTTCTAAACAAAAGTGGAATTTAAAACACACAGGCATGCATGCATTTCACCTACATAACTAGGCACATGAATTAAGCTTTAGGATAATTTCCCCTTTCCTAGCAAATCTGGAAAGAATAAATTTAATCTTCAACCAGTCCCTTGTTTGACTTAAAAACTGCTATCAAATACTTTCTTGAGTTTTGATTGTTTGTTTTGTTGTTTAGGTGGGTTTTTTCACAAGAATAAGACAAAAAACTATTTCTTTTTTTCATTTACTGGAGAAAAGACCACACTGATGGATTTCTAGTGCACATTGAATGATTTTATGTGAAAATGCATAAGTCCATTTTTTAAAAGGTCCTATTCTTCACAAATACTGACAAATGTAAACCACAAAACAAGAAAAAAAACCAGCAATCAAGACACAGCAGTAGTAACATCCATGTATTTGAAATATCCTCTGCAGACACACATCCCTTTCTGCTAATAAAATAGGAAAAGTAGCGAATAAACAGGATAATGCTCTGAATACACCCAGATGGTAGCCTAACACAGAAATCCTATTCCTGTACTCTGCCTGGGTCTCACCTCAGGATTCACACAGCACAAACTCTATAAGATTCCCTAAATGATGGTCACTAAAGAAAATGACCCAAAGTTCCTGCCAGGGATCTTGGTGATTTGCTGTGTTCTGTCCTGCTTTTAATTCCAAAGTCGTAATTCATGACTTTAGTGCATATGTGTTAAAAGAGATACCTGCTAATTCCTCTGCCAATGCTTGGGAATCCATTCCCATGAGGCACTTAATCCATAGGACAGAAAGGTACATCTGCTAGCCTAAATGACACACTTTGAGAAGCACAGTGCAGGCCTAAGAAGCTAACTTAATCTTCCATTCATATTCCATCCTTTCACCACAGGCATTCCAGACCATATTAAAATCCCTAGAGGGTATCTATGGTGAAGATGCCAATCACTGAACATTTACCTCAAGGGCTGGCCCCATTTACTCATTAGCTTCCTTAATAAATATTATAACTATATTACCTTCCGTGGCACACCTCTTAGTACAGGGGGAATATTTTTATGTCAAATCTTCTGTGGACAGCATCAGCAGTATTCCAAAATAACTAATACCCACTGCAAGGACTGAGGTAACTAAATCCTCCCACCCCCATCAATGGAACACAACAACTAAAGACTCAGTTGCACATGACACGTTCTTTTAGGATTATAGGGTCTATACATTCATCTATCTGTGCCGTAAAGCCATGATTACATCCAGAGAGCCTTGTGCACTTGTTATGGACAGAGCCATGGATCATTTCTAAAAATTGTCATCTCAGCATGTTTCAATATTCTGAAGAGCAAGTGGGAGCAAATCATACATTTGCCTTCAAGCCCTGGAACAACACAAGCTAAAAAGGACCTAATTTTCCAGTTCATCATCAGGAATAAGTGAATCATAGAATATTCTGAGTTGGAAGGGACCCACAAGGATCATGGAAGTCCAACTCCAGGCCCTGCACAGGCTGAGGAACCACACCATGGGCCTGAAAGGGTTGTCCAAGTGCTTCCTGAACTTTGTCAGGGTGATGTTATGACCACCTCCCTGGGGAGCCTATTCCAGTGCCCAATTAACCCGTGGGTGGAGAACCTTTTCCTGATATCCATCCTAAACCTCCCCTGACACAACTTCAGGCCATTCCCTCGGGTCCTGTGACTGTCAAAAGTACCAGATCATATTACAGAAACAATGTCCTCTTTCATTTGTTTTTAGGAAGCATGCAGAATTTATCATGGGAAATTTGTCCAAAAGTGCATTATCGTTCCAGTTCACTGTGATTTATGAATGGCAACTGGAGATAGCACATATGATATCAGCAGCTCTGAAGTACTGAGTGTAATGCATAAGATACATTATGCTCCTATACTTCTAATGAGGCTTCTGTTCTTTGTCCTCTCTGCAGAGAAAAGTTATCATGACATATAAACCAAAGATTTATTACTTTAATTCAAGACAGTATTCTGGTATTTTGTTAGTACCTCAAACTGTGTGAAACGTTTTCTACCTGATATCCAAAGAAGACCATCCACCACATATCCCGCATGGCATGAGAGCGACCGATCAAAGGACTGTACAAAGGTCCACTTGTTCTTCTTGGGGCAGTAGCGTTCGACTGTGGGCAACACTTGACGCAATTCGTTTCTGCCCCCTACAGCATAGAGGTACTCGTCCACGGCTCCCAGCACAAAGTGTTCCCGGCAGTTCTTCATCGGCGCTATCTCCGCCCAGGAGTTAGTGCGGGGGTCGTATCGACAGACAGTCCTCACGGCGCACGTGCGCCCCGTGGAGTGCTCTACCTCTCCACCAGCTACAAAAAGAAAGTCTCCCATGACAGCAACGCAGTGGTGGCTCCTCCCCACAGGCATAGGCGCCAGCTCGCTCCAGTTAGCGATCCCCGCGATATGAACGTTCTCCTGGTCTACCGGGTTGAAGTATCGCAATTCCTTCACTTTACAGACCTCTCTTTTTTTCCCACCAATAATATAAAGAGTGTCTGACTGGAAGCGAGGCTTTGTCCTTGCAGTTTGCCACACCGGCTGTGCATAGACGCTCTGGTGGTAAGCCAAGGCCTCGTTAATGAGCGCTGTCGCGGTTTCACTGGCTTGTACGAGAGGATGAGTGAGAGCTACGGTATGCAGTGTATCCACATCCATAAGGCCAAAGCGGACGTACTGGAGAAGTTCATCCAGATATTGGTAGCGGCAGTTGTGCTCCAACCACCTCACAGCCAGCTAAAAGTGGGGGGAAGGAAGGGAAAAACAAGACACACGTTATTTGCACACAATTCTGTCAAAAGATGGTCTTTTGAAGTAAGCTTGCATTCCAAAGGCAGATATATACTTGCCTCAGTCGTGGTATCTATGCATCTAAAAAGCAGCTGTGAAAGCCTGTTAGTCCGCATAAAAAGACACAGTGTATATATAAAAGCATTGTACTGCACCAGCTCCCCTAAACAATTTCCACAGCATTATCAGCTGCTATGCAATAGTCTCATTGTGCAATCTGTTAGTGCTGCTGGAGACCATACCATCCCTGAGTCAAGCTGCTGGAAAAATAATATTAACACAGGGACTATGGGATCACTAGATACCACAAGTACACTAGAAAGAAGACTAATATCAGAAGATGACAAAGAAAAGCCTTTTCTGCCCTCCCTGTTTCATCCCATTTATGACAAAATATTGAAGAAATGTAACACATTACATACTGATTCCTTCAATATATTTCTTCTTCTTCATTTATTTTATTTATAAAGTGGAGAAATCGGTGAGGGGACAAAAAAATTAAATCAGAGAAGAGAGATGCACAGAAGAGGCCCTGCTAGTTTAAGGCAGACAGAAAGCAACAATTCAGCAATTGCATTTAGTATCAACATTCAAAATTAAACATAGCATTCAAATAACATAAAGATTATTGAATCCAACTGGTCCTAAAAAGAGGTTAGGAATGGCCTAAACCATTTCAGGAATTGTGTAAGTTATTTTTGAAAACATCCAGTAATGAAGATACCAAAACTCCCTCAAGAAAACCATTCCCATGCTCTGATATCCTTCCAGATAGATTTTCCTCTTACATATGCAGAAGCTTTAAACCTTTAAACTTATTGCTCCATTTTCCACCTTTGGGTTTTTATTCCAGAGCAACCCTTGAAAATTATTCATCCATATAGGATGAAAAATATTTTGTTACCTTTTTTTTTCTTCTCCACCTCAGATGCATTTTAATATTAGTGTGAGTTTCCTCTTCAGTGAACGAAAAAAGTATTTCAATGCGTCTTAGGTCATATTTTCTAAATCTCTGCTGCTTGGCTCACAGTTCTCTGTTACTGAAATCTTTAATGTTTGCTGTTGAAAACTGGACATAATCTTCCTGTTAAGGCTGTAGTAGTAGTGAATAGGTTGGAAGACTCTCTTTGAATGTAACAATCTATGCCGTTCTTGCCTGTACATCACCACATAAGACTGTCAGTGCACTGTCATGTTGATGATCCATATTTAAGCTTATGACTGAGTACTTTTTTTTTTTTTTTTTGGGGTTGGTTGGTTTGTTTGTTTAGGGCTTTTTTTCTGCAGAATTTCCACAGATTGTCATACTTTCTCTGTCATCTCTGTCATTACCCAACTCTCTACTATTACTTTAGGCCACTGCTTCAGTCAAGATCATTCTCAATCCAAATTGTATTTTTAAAAGTGCTAGAAAACCATTTCACCTTCTGATTTTCTGGAAACATAAATCCCTTATTATTCTTTCATCCAAGTTATTATCAAAGACATTGACGAGTTCTGGATAAAGACTAACTCTACTTGGTACTTTAAATCATTTTGTTGGAATGTCACATAAAGGAGCCGAAAATAAAGGCTGCTCTTACTCATGGCTTTCATATATGATGTATTAAATTTATGACTGTTTCTGTATTCTGTCAGAGAGGATAGATGAAAAACCAAAACCACCTTCTTGTTAAGATTAATTTGAAACACTTTTTCCTCACTGTGAACCCTGTGAACCAAAGAATCAATGAAGGGCATCAAAAATGCAACAGCAGTTCAGTCAGTTAAATGCTGTATTGAGTTTCAAATACATGCATTAGCTATATGTATTTTGACTTGCTAGTAAAAAAAGACAATAATTAAATGTATTTGAAAATGTTTTTGGACTTGAAATCATTGAGCTTTATAGTCAGGTGTTCTAAATCCACCAAACCCATGTGTCAGGTGTCTCCTACTGAGTTGTATCAGGCAACTTCCTATTCTGTCGTTAGCCATGTGAATTATTCCTGAAAGGCATGCCACTCTCATCATTCAGTCATTTGAAACTGAGGAGAAATTCAGACTATCTTCAGCATATATCAAATAAATCATATGTGGGTTATTATATTGAGATAGAAGAGTTTACAAAAACTGAGTTCTTATCTGCACTTGCATCCAACAGATTGGTTACATTTGGAACTATAAATTCTTGCCTTTACTCACATCTAAAAAGGCATCACAGAGGTGTCACTTGGGCTGCAATGACAGACATTACAGACTCTGTAAATGACAGGCATTAATGTAAACCAGGACTTGGTAACTACAAGTCTTTTAGAGAAGTTTAATATTAATGCCTTATTAATATCTTAGAACTTCATCCATCTGCTTTGTTTTATTGTCCTGCCTTTGGTCCCCCAATAAATACTGTATAAACACATGAACAACACCACATACTAACTAACACCACATATATAACTTCAAAGAAATGGTATCTGCTATTCATTTCTGGATATGGGATGTGTGATGATCTGCACAGAAGGCAAACATCTCTGTTACAATACATTTTCTCCGCTGTAGGAAGTTCGGCATATGCAATTTGGTTCATACTCTTAAGTCTCTACTGAGAATAGTCCTGGAGTTTTAAAAAACTGTTCCACTCAAAGGAAATGTTTAACTTTACCCTAAACCACTCCAGAGATGGTTGCAAAAGGATACAAAGATTCTGTTGGTGCTCATATGAGATGTACAATTTATTCCGAGTCTTGAACCTTAACCTTTTCTACCCATTCCACATTATTTTATCCCCACTCATCTGTCCTGCATATTTTTTTATGAAAACCTTCGAGCCTTTCCAAATTAAGTTTATTGCAGCCTGCTTGGAATTCTCTACGTGTTGCACCTCTAGGTATCTTTGGAAGGGCTACTTCCACCTTTCCCCTCTGACAAGCAGCTGCAGCAGCAATGGGGAGGGCAACGTGATTCCCAGGCTGTCTCTTGTGTAGGGTGCTACTGGCTCTCACCAGATTCCACGTCTCAGGTCAGTTTGCTGTGGGAGACTTCATTTTATTGTATGAGTATAGAAAGCAGGGCTAAGAACCCTGCACACCACCTGGATGCTCTGTAGGCATTTGCCAGAATGCAGAGAAGCTTCATTGAGTCTCAGGGAAGCAACAGAGGTCTGTGAATCACAAGCTGTTCAGAAGCTCCTGTCCAAATCAACTCATGCTACTGTTTGAACACAAGCTGACTACAGTGGCCTCTGTGACCCACACCTAATCTGTGCCACTCCAAGGCAGAAAAAAGGCCTTAAGAGATAAAAGTTATATTGTTTTTATCACCTTGTCTTGCTATTTGTGATAATTACAGTTTTAAAATTCATTTTGGGTCACTACTTAAAAATAAGTGCTAGGAATTTACCCTACAAATGTAGATATCTATATTTAGAGAATACAGGACAAACTCCTAAATTGTGACACAAGACTATGGAATAGGTCATCTGGTTTCAGGAACGCTCACCAACTGTGCCTTAGACTTCTACACTGGTTTTTCAGCACATTGTTACCATGTTCTCTAGTAGAACATGATGTCTCACGGAGGCATGGAAGAAAACTGGGTGTGAGTGAACAGTCTAGCAGCTATTGGAGGGCTGAAAAAGTTCAAAAGAAAGAAAACTGAATTCCCAGACACATCTTTCACGTGTAGTAGAAGTAGTCACTGGTGGACTGTAACACAGTTATAACTTTCTTTCAGTGCAAAGGAGGCAAACATAACTCTCATTAACATATGGCAGACACAAACTTCCATGTACGAGACCAGCACACATCTGTATATTTATCAACACAATTTCTAACACCTTTACTCATGTTGTGTTTAATTTAGACCCAAAAACCTGGTACCCACATAAAAACTTCAGAATTCACCACATCTATATACTGATTATTGTGCCTATGTTTTTGCCTGTCTGGCAGTAACAATTAGCAACTATAATCAGTATTGGCAAAATAAACTCAAAGACATTACAGGCTTTATGATGCTGTAAGAAAAGACATTCTTTAAGGCTTCTCTAAGGAAATACCAGTAGCACTTGAAATTACAACTGTGCTTAAAATGCTAACAAGAAAGCAAGCAAAAAAAAAAAAAAAAAAAAAAAAGATGATCCACAATTTTGAGGTTTAAAGTATTTGTATCAGTGCTAAATAATTTACAAAAATAAGGAAAGACTCCTACTCCCATATAGGCAAATTCTGTTTAAACTGCTAGAAGCTTCTTTTCTATTAATTTTAATGTATGAGTGTGTGAGTAAAGGAAGCTACAGCCTAGTGCCTATATCAACTTTAATAAATAATATATTTTGCCATATTCATCTTCTAAACTAAGTAAATGACAAAAGTAGACCCTCAGAAGGGCAAGATTTTCAAACCAGATTAATTCTCTTATTCTAATGCCTTAACCCAAAGGATTTTTCTTCTCCAAGGTTACATTAAGTGATTTAGTAATGGAGCGCATTCTCAAAACAGCAGCAAAGAGAAGGAAAAATATGTTGTGGCACAGTTGGAGCACACATCAAAGTACATCTGCATGTTGGATAGCAAGTTCATTGTTTTTCCAACACCTGCTTCTGCTTCCAGCACAGTGCTTGAACAGTCCAAGTCACACAGGCTTGCAGCACAGTCCTTCTCTCCCTGCTGTTAATGGTGAACACACCACATATATCCCAGAGCCAGAGAGGCCACGCGGAGGCACAGCAGGTTAAAGCTGAACTAAGAATTTCACTCCTGTTGAAGATAACCCAGGAGGAAGTAGCTACCTGGTCCTTTGGGCTGCCAGCTATCCCAGGGAGCAAGAGAGTCCATCACGCCTGTGCCTTGCCTGCTCGTCATCCCCTGCAGTCCTACTCAAGCCACTCTGCTGGGAAAGGCGCCAGACCTTCACTTGACACCACACCAAGTCCTCTAATCAGAAAAGCCAAGCCACTTCATGAGTGCAAAAAGCTTGATATACTCGTATTTATTAGACTCGGGTTCACTTAGAAACTAATCTAAGTCACAAAGCCAACGTCAGGGAAAGTTTCTGTTGACAGAGTTCCAAGAAAGAAAAAGCTTACCTAAACCTGGGCTCTGTAGGGGCCACAGAAACTCTATTAAAGTCATCTTGGCCTGCTCTTTAGTTGATGTGTTCATGTTGTAGACCAATGGACTGCAAATATGCTACTTTATATCACCCAAGGAGTCTAGCAAATGAGATGAAGTCAAAAAGCAACAGCAATGGAAAAAACAAGGCTGCTGGAATGTTGGGATTTTTTGTGTTTTGTTTGTTTTAGCAACAATAAACAGAAGGAAAAAATTGTCTAAGGTTTTAAAACAATTCACACTGTCTCATTAAAAAAAAAAAATTAGAAATCCTAATTATAACCTAGCGAATGTTCTCATTTTAGGAGAAAACAAAATTTTAAATATGGAAGCAAAAGTGGAAAGCTGCATTTTCCTGGACTGAGATCAGATATGTGCAACACAAATTATTCAATTTGTGTGTGACAATCTGATGATGATATTAAATCAGGGGAAGAGAAAGAACCATAAATCTCACCTGAACGGTTCTTCTACTCCTTAACAGAAGCAAAAGGTTTTGGCCAGAAAAAAAAAAATAAATCAAATTAATATCTTCATATCCTCAGCATATTGGACAGTGCTATAGACCTGATTCTACTGATTTTTGAAGCCAAGAAGAGTCAGGAAAGCAACACAGTTACTACAGTAATCACCTTAAAGCACCACCAAGCAAACTTCAAAAAGCAAAACTTGGACTTTACTAGTTCAGTCTTTGAAACACTAGGAATACATATTTTGGCTGTAAACTCATACATAATTTTGCCTTTTATTAGATTTTACCTAACTCAGCAAGTCTGAGGTGTTCCAGACTGGGACCTCCTGTCTCAAAACCACATTTCAGCTGGCAATTGTCAGCAACACCCTGACTCTTCAAATTTCAAGTAGAGGAGCAGAATCTGTGAATAAACCAGGACATTTACCAATGGTCTGAACAAAGTCCATTGAGAGCTATGGAGGAACCTTCACCTAATCTAAAATGAACAGGGATTTCCAAAGGGTCTGAATTTGGATCTCTAAAGGGTCTTTATCATCCTCTTTCTGACTCTAGAGGCTACAAAGGACAAAATCGAGGGGGTTTAGGATATTCACTGAAGCATTTTAAGCAGGATGAACTAAATTTGTCTGTATCATCCATTTATGATGAAAAATATAAGAATTGTTGCTGAGGGAAGAAGTCCCACCATATAACAAAACACACGCACACAATTTTTCAAAGCCATGAGTTACTCATGAATATTTTTAGAAGTTAGTAACCATGCAGGCACAGCCTCCAGACTCCTGAAATTTTATAAATCGGGTACTATCTTACATAGTTGTGGACAGCAGGAAAACTAAGTGTGTCAAGCCTAGATGCAAGACAGCCTTAAAGATAGAAATCTTTTTCTTCTTTTTATTTTGAATTTAAAATGTGCATAAAAATAAGATTCTAATGAGCTGCATGTGGAACAATCAAAATTATGAGGTATTTGCATTTCTTTTGCACCTTGAGCCAAACAACTCCAAAATCATGCATATGATTCTCTCAATCTGAACACAGTAAATATTAATAATCTATGAATCAGCAATGAAATGCCTTTTGCCCCTGAACCCTGAAGAGAGACTTTCTAATGCAAAAAGTTGCAGTGCAGTGACTGAGACAACATTTACAAGGCACCGAGCTAAGGCATATGAGTGCAGCCTGTGAAAATAAAGCTGTGCCATCCCCCATCCTCTTCACACAGAGACATTTTTAAATTACCTGTTTGTCAGTTTTACAAATGTGTGTCTACGTAAGCAGCTCCCTGTGTGGCGCTGAGTTAGCAAGCAGGCATGCTTCCATTTGCACATTTGGATTCTACAATCAGAATTAAAACATTTGCTCTGTTCAGGATGAGCTGATAAACAGGGATTTTAAATTTTACTTTTTTTTTTTTAATGTGAAAAATGAAAGAAAAACGTTCCTCTAGATGTATTATGCCTTTGGGCTCCATGTGAGGAAGCGAAAAAAGACAGAGAAAGCTACTGTGAAGGTCACAGAGTGAAAGAACTTCCTCAGGGCACAGAATAAATTAAATCCCAAGGAAAAAATAAAATGTGATTTCCAGAGTGTGAGGCACAAACTCAAAATGACAATGATTGACAGCCAAACTATATCCGTGCAATATCGAAGACTGCACGTTCTCATTTACCTCAGTGTAGCCAGCAAGCGCCCATTAAACATCCGTCTGATGCCCAAATTAACCTTCTTGGCAAACTGAAAGAGGCACAAACTATCATAATCAACCTTTCATTATCACAGCAGCCTCTAGTTAAAGGGTCAGAATAATTGTGCCATCAGAGCCCTGATTGTTTTCAATCAACAGACGACTGGAGTGACAGCTCAGTGATGGAGTAGTTTGATGAAACCGCACCAGGCCTAATCAGAGCAGATGAAAGGAAGGCATGATTGGTGCAAATGAACAGTCGTGCCTCTCTTTTTCATTTACAATCTGAAATTACTCTTGAATTTACAGGGTTTTTTCTCCCTTATGAGTACCTCTGAAAGAATGTTTGACTTATTATGGGTTCTGACAGTGCAGAGTTATAAAACACAGGTAGGGTTTTCAGCCCAGGCTTTAAGTGGGTATTCAGCATAATTTTAACAAATTCACTCTTGAAAAGCACAAAATGACTAAAGACTTCCAATGACCTAACCTTTCAGTGCTGTTTGATTAGCAGAACAATTTATCACAGTTCACATTCTTCATGATAAGAGAAGATTTAAAAAAATAGGCAGGGATCATTTTCAAATGTTTTCTCTTAGCCAATATATTTATTGTATTATTGCTCTCCTGTTTTCTCTCTCTCATACACACACACACAAAAGAAAAATATAAATTAAAGAACACTGCATTAATAACCCCTTTCCTCTTTGAATGAATAATAGAATCCAAGCAAGGGTTTGTTTGCAGATGAAAGTAGAGACCAATTATCGTGCCACTGACAGCATCAATATTTAGTTTTCTGGTGGGTTGGGTTATTCATTCCCACATTTTAAAGGATGGGAAATTAATCAATCTCACTAGGTGTTTCTTACCTTACTCATCAGCACTGATTCAGAGTGTCTCACAACAGGAAAAAAAAAAAAAAAGGAAAAAATGTAGGGGCTGCTTACATAAAATTTGGAAAGAATGAAAGATTCAAGTGTCTTGCACCTCCTCTGCTGGGTTCACTCACTTCCTCTCCCAGACTCACCCTGCTCCACTCATGCAGTTTCCCCTTCTCACAAGGCTGCTGCAAGGAAGGTGAGGTAAGTAAAAATAATCTAATTGAATTGTACCTCTGAAAGTAGCAAATATTTCAAGTAGTGAGTGGTAAATCTTTTGTTCTGTGATCTTGGTCATCATCAGATGTTCTCTAGTCTGTCAAGTATTACAAAATTCATAACAATGTTCACGTCAGCACACCAAAGCATAAAACTAACAGCCTAGAAGCAAAGATTATGATTTGTCTGAAAGATGAGTGGATAGAGGAGTTTTGATCCAAACACCAAAGGCTTTTAAGAAATTTAATGTCCTGTATCTCTTCTCACACTACAGAAGGGAAGTTTTACTTCTTAAAAGTTTGGGAGTATAGGCAGAACATTCACCTAAGTGGAAGTGCCCTCAGCAAAAGAAGCTGGAGCAGGCTTGCACATCCTTACTGACACACAGGGGGCTATTTACAGTTATTGAAGTCTATACTTTTCCAGGTATAAAGACACTGTTTATGAAGTGTGTGGATATATATATATATATATAAAACTGTTGGGAATAAACCCAAAACATTCCTCACAAAATGCCAATACGTGTTTTGTTGGACGCAGCAGAAAGAAGATTCCAAAGCAAACATTTCTCTACATAAAGAGAGGTGTCTCAGATTCATATTTCCCCACCATAAGGGACCACTGCACACAATCAAAGATCCTGTCATTCTGCTATTTGTCCCCAACTCCTACCCAGCCAAGTCCACACTATTGCTAGAACTCTGCTTCAGCAGTGGCACTGGCATTGTGTACATGGGTGCCCCTGAAGTCTGTTCCCTAACTGAAGACTGAGATCACAGCTGTCAGGAAAGAAAAAATATGCATCTTTCCAGACCCAAATATTATCACTGTGATGCAGTCAGACTCTCAGCTTCACAAATGGACAGGGCCTGGAGGACTGAGGGACTGGCTCAGGCAATAAAGAGGGAAGCCAAATATAAATGAATTGACTTCAGGAAATACACAGCCCCAAAGGAAGATTAAAGAACACCAAGGTTCATTATCTCTGGAGAGTGAAAGCGCTCGTTAGAGTATGTCCTCCTGACCTCTGGTCAGGCTCTGCAGAAGCTGCAGTAGATTTGTCCAGAGTACTACACAGGGAACTGTTGGCCTAAATAAGAAATGCTCCAACTCTTGGCTGGTTTGCTGGTTTGGGATTTATGTGATGTGATGGTAATAACCTGCAACTTTCAGAACATGAGCCCTGCAATCTGTAAGCCACTTTGCAAGAGGCAGAAATTTGATTTTGATCCTTCAGCTGAAAAACACTGCAGCAAGCAGAGTTATTGGTCAAAGTCTCTAGCACCAAGAATTATGCATTTCATGATATTATGCTGTAATTAAAGCAGAGACAGATAATGCAGGTGTATTAAAAAGACACATTTATAAAAAAAAACAGCATTAAAGCAAATCACAATTTATTAAAAATACTTCTCAATTTTTCTCAAGTGATAATAATAACTGCTGATAATATCTACCTCTTTAAAGCACTTAAGCAGTAAAGCATCCATCACCAATTGCTGCTGGACAGAAATGTTGTCCTACACAGTGTTTCAATAGGTGCAAGGAAGATAACACAACATACACATCTTTGGCAGATTTCTTACTCATAATCAAACAGCTTCAGGAGTAACAACTTTAACACCTGTATTTCCGTCTCAGAAATTTTTTAATAATTGCTTCTGCACATCATCCTTGTGAGAAAGAAAGGAATTCTTTATCCAAAGACAAACTCTCCACCAACTCAGTACAGTCCCTTGCCTTGTCAGTTTAGTGCTTTACTGCAAGCTTCCTTTGCCCCTAGTGCTACGTAAGTATAGTGGCCTTCTCAAAAGGGACAGTATTTTACAAAAAAGGTTTGAGAGAAAGACAATGCTAGCTTCATCTCTTTGTGTATGTGTTTCCTATGAAACACATAGAACAAAATGCCAGTTTTGTAATAAAAGTAAATAATAGAATGTATGCATTCAGAATTGTATTCACTTCTTCTACACACTTTCTCCATTTCTTATATTTACTGGTCACAAGAGTAAGTTTACCTAGAAGACACTGATAAAACTCAATAAAGATATTCCATCTTTTTAGACTTACAATAAAATAACTATGATCACAAATCAGCTTTACAAAAGGCTAGCTGAACTACATTAATATATAACATTATATATGATAAGTAATCATATTAAAGCAATCAGTTGCTATAACAGAAAAACTGTTCTCATCTACTGGAGTTCAAAGTGAAGTAAGGTACAGACAGAAGGTAAACTCTCAGCTGTTGTAAATTATCACAGCTCATGAAAGCTTGCCATTTTACACCTTCTGGGGAATCTGAACTTCAAAATTATACAGAACATTCCTTCCAAGTACCTAAAAGCAATTTATAAGCAGTAAAACTCAGGCTTCCCTGAGAGACGTTTACATTTCAACCACTTTCTCAAAATGGGAACTAAGAGAAAAATTAGCTGTCTTAATCAAAATCGTCTGTCCCCTCAGTCTGTACAACTGAGTCTCTTCATTTCACTAAAAAAATCCTGTGGAAATTTTGGTGCTCATGCCACAGGACAAAGTCTGGTGATATGCAGGTATCTGAAAGTGAGGACAAAACAGTTCCTTAAGTATCATCTGCCAAAAGTACTTGAGATATTTTTGCAGCTGAAAAGTGCAAGGAAATACAGGCAATAAACACGGCATCCTTTCTTAACCTTGGAGCAGCAAAGACCAAACTGTCCCATAGCGTGCTTCAAGAGAAGTCTACTCTTGTGTGATCACGTCCTCAAACCACAGAGGAGTTTCCTCTACAGTCACTCAGAGCTTCTGTACCAAGGCAGATTTAAAATGTGCTTCTCACACCTAAACTGTTCTTCCACTGTGATAGAAGGGGCAAGCAAGGCCCTGTGCAACCCCTCTCAGTGACACTCCACCTGTACAAGCATGTGTTTAAAAGCTGTATGAGCTGGTGTGCAGCTCCTATTGCAACAGACTGTACAGCTACCCCACCACTCACAGCCACTCTGCTTTCCTGTGCACTGCAGTGGCTGTCACACCTGGGAGTCTACACATATAAAATAAATGAGCCAGGAATGATCACACTGGAAAGGCTCTGCTTACCCTTGTGATCAAGGCAAATTTTGTTTTAACAAGATCATCAAAAAGGAGTGTGGAGGGTGACAATGCAAAGACAACAAAACCAGAACAAAGCAAAGTAATAAAACCATATCCAAAAGTCCAGAGACTCAATCTTGCTTTTTCCAGAGACATAATCTCAACTTTTTCCTTTGAAACAAATCCAGCCACAGAGAGTTAGAAGGAGATCAATTTCCTCACCATGAACATGGTGCATCTAGGTATAACCTTACAAAGGGAAGGCCTTGTAAAACCACGGCTTGCCCTGTTACTTCGGCTAAGCAGAAAAGGGAAAGTGACTCAGCTGAATTTGAGGTAGAAAAACAAGTTCTGTAACCATTGTGAGTTCACATTAAGCGTATGGTGGTTGGTTGAATTATGTTTGTTATGATTTAAAACTATGTAGCTGATAAAGGCCAAACTGCTTAAAAAGGCTGGGTTTTTGCAATAAAGCAGCTCTCCTTTGCACTGCCTGGGGACTGTGTGTCACTCTGCATCGTCACATCTACATTCCTAAAATGTAGCTTCATAAAGAGAGGCAGGCCATAAAACCTGCCTCTCTTTAATAACTGGATAAAATGGCAAGAAGCTCTCAGGTAAAAACTTCTTGCTGTCCCTTTTCAAATCCATCACAAAATGCTCAAGTCTGGATCCTCCATCATTTGTTGTGATGGTAGAACCAACGTTGCTAGGTGCTTTATATCTGATAAGTTTTCTGAAGCTGCAAAGAACAGAAGCTTATCTCTTCATAAACACAGCTGTTTAACTAGAGCTCTTAACTGTGATTTGATTTCAGTTTAAGGAGATTAAGGTTTATGACGGCATTTATCTTTTCTGAAACAGGGTAAGGACAGAGAACATGGGAGGTGGAAAAGGACCTACCTCCAGCAGCCATCATTTTAAAATCTAGAATTGCTAATTTTTATTTTTAGAGAAAACATTTTGGGTTGATATCAAATGCACTGAAACTTTACGCAGCCACACTGAGCACTAAAACAAGTTGCTGGTACATAATCAATAAGTGGAAAAGACAGTTTTTACCATCTGATACACGCTGTTTTTATTGCTATTCCTCTCTTGCTATTTTTCCCTCTGAAATGTATTTTAGAAGCGTAGAGCTCTGTCACTCCAGAGACAAGAATTTACAAGCTTTCATCAGTAAAAAACTGTTAGAAAATGAAATAGGCACAAAATTGACAAAATTCTATAAAAATGCAATTCAGCTCTATGAAAATTAGTCTAAATGGTTCTTGAATGCAAAAGGATTCCTATTCCTTTCTTCCTTATTGTTAGGGTATAATTTTCTAGGGATTTAATATGCAAATCCAACAAATCACAAAAAAAGAAAAAAAGTATAATTTTCTACAATAATCTTTACAACAGCTATACAGGACTTGTATGTCATCAATATCTTTGGTCACACACAAAAACTTACTTAAAAGTACACGCTCTGCTTAGCTGGTTTATAAATATGCATGTGTTCAACACACTGTGTTACTACAAAACCTCTGATGTCAAATTTTCCAACCAAAATCACAGAACAGTCTGGGTTGGAAGAGACCTTAAAGATCACCTAGTTCCAACCCCCTGTCATGGACAGTGTCAATTAGACCAGGATGCTTAAAGCTCCATCCAACCTCACCTTGAACACTGCCAGAGATGGGGCATCCACAACTTCTCTGCCAGTGCCTCACCTCCCTCACAATAAACAATTTCTGCTGTATCTCTGATCCGAACCTACCCTTTTTCAGTTTAAAGCCATTTCCCCTTGTCGAATCACTATAAACGTCCCTCTCCATCTTTCTTATCTGCCTCTTAGATACTGAAAAGCTGCTATAAGGTCTTCCTGAGGCCTTCTCCAGGCTGAACAGCCCCACTCTCTCAGTCAGTTTTATTGACTTTGATTTAATCCCCACATGATGGACTTCAGATTAACTCACTGCTTAAACAAAAGAGTCCAGCATTAATTTTTCAAAATCAACTAATTGTTCTAAGAAAGCTATTTCTTTCAAAAAGTGACTTAAACACTTTGAACCACATTTGTAATTGCATTTGAGATCCCAAAAGAATTGGGAATGTCAAAGCTTCCCTCCTACAAGATTAAAACAAACATGAATTTATTATATAAACCTACTAAATAATACCTGAAGCAAACTAAAACACCCGTAACTGTTCTAAGATAAACCTTGTAAAATTACGACCTATAGTTTCACTCAAACATTAAAACAGGCACCACTTTAAAGGAGCACTTTGAAAGCTCTTCAGCACAGGTTTTCACTTCAGAGACTGTGATCTTTCGATCTGCCATTACTATCCCACATAGACCTTTAGCTTGGAAGCCACTTCACAGGAAATCTTCTTAAGATCTTTTTAACAAGTGTATTTGCCGTAATTTCTTCCATTTCTCCCTGGCACTAGGGAGTCCGAAGTGATCAAAGGAGTAAAAGGAACCTTTTGTCACAAGGTAAGGAAACCCTCAGCTCTGCAGCACACTTACACATCTGGAAGCTGCCAAGGGTGTCCCAGCTGGAGTAAGAAAGGCTGTGCAGGAATGACACTGCTTTTCCATCTCCTTGCCTCCTCACCTTTCTGGAGCCACCAGTGTCCTGATCCTGGGGCACACAGGGCACCAGCTAATGAGATCTCAGCACGCCTGCTGAACCAACACACCTGCTAGCAGGTCTGGACACACGAGTGCGACTTCACTACATCTAACTGGGCACCCTTTGGGCACTTAACCCCAGAAGGAGATTCCAGCTATCTTAACACATTGATGACCATGTGCATGGGTTCAGGAAACACCAAATTCAATTTTCTTCCACCGTCTTCTTTGGTTCTTTGTAGTTACAAATAAAAGTAATACTTTTATCAGCTCCCAAAGGAAAATTTGTTGAAATAGAGCTGGGAATTCTCAGAAGAGTTTCTAATTTCCTATAATTTTCCACGAGCTTAAACCCACTGGAAGCAGGGTTAAACAGCTTTACTAAGATTTTGAAAGAGTAAAGATTACTAACATTTATATCTCTGAATGGAAGACATTAACTAAGTAACAACAGACTGCCATATTTGATCATTTGTGGTATCTGCGGATTTTAGACTTAGTTATTTTCTTTAACTTAAAAATTGATGTATATTTTCAACCATACCTGGCTTTCAAAAGAGCTTCAGCGACTTTTTTTATGTAACCACATATGTTTATACAATTATATGTCAGATAATATCCAACAGATGTATGTTTATACAATTATATGTCAGAAAATATCCAATAGATATGATCCACAAAGAGTGAAACAGTCAATACAAATCCCCCCCAGCAGACAAATTTAAACACAGAATGCAGTAACACAGAAGTAGTCTTGCTGTGTGGACACCTTGGTGTCTTACTAAATCAAAATGCACATCCACTGCTTAGCTGAAGAAGTGACCTAAATCCAAGAGCTGTGAGCACAGCAGCCTTCCTAAATACTGGAGTGATGCTCTGTGCACTTCTGAAGGTAATCTGGGATAAATAAGTTGAGGAAATATTACTGTAGGACAGCAAGACCGAAGTAATGCTCTCTAGTAATTGTCCAATGCTCACAACAATAGCAGCAAAATAATCAAGTTTTCTGACATGTATAAAAAAGAACATCAGAAGAACACACAGTTGCTCCTAGCATAGCTTTAATACTGAAAATCACTTTCTATATTGTTATACTTGATAAATAACAGTAAATATATTAGCTAGCATTCAAAAAACAGGAAACTTTTTAAAGTTCAGAACCAAAGCATATATAAAGTTCACAAGATATTACTGTAAAGGACAAATTAAGAGCCCATTTGAATTGAACCAAAGTAGACAAAGGGAAAAGGTGTTTCATAAAATAAGGGAACAGTGCCAACAGGGACAGCATTCATTTTCCCTATAAGCCAAAATGCCGCTACTATTACAAACATACAGAAATTGTATCAGGAAAATGGTGTGTAGACTGGAAATATCAGGAAAATAGACCTGAGCACATCAGCTGAACCGTATGAGTCCCTGCTGCCTACATCCACTGCTTGACCCTCTGTATTGTGCATGAACCCTGGCCAGTCTGCAGTTCCAGGGGACACCAACCTCTTTGCAGACCTTGGGCCACAACAACCAGCTTGCCTACCTATAATGGATGTCCTACCAATTCTGCACATTCCTTAAAAAAAAAAATTAATCCCACCCAGTCTGGAGAGATTGTGAGAAATACATCATTGCACAGAGTCAATTCAGGTGAGATACCTATTTTACAAGGATTAGACTAAGGAAAAGGAAACCTGCAGCCTATCACAGGTTATGTTTCCACACTAATTTTATTTGAGGGTAACTGTGTGATTTTGCTTGCAGCTAGTCATGACACACATAGCACAACCATCACAGACGTAGTATGCTGGATACTGGCATTCAGAGGTGGCTCTCTGGCACTTTTATGTGAACTCTCATGAAAAGGGTACAAAAAAGGAGGAAAAAGCACAGAGAAATACACATGGGCAATATGTTAATTTTCTCATTTAGCCTCACCAATTCACCTCAGCCTTGATATGCATCAAGCCCCTTTTTTCTCTTCTATGCCTTTCTTGATGAGAGGCTGACAGCCACATTTTAGAGAGGTAGTTTTCTGCTTAGGGTAAATACTCACTAGGAACAAGCATTAGAGTAGACATTATTTCACTTATTGCCCAAGAGAGCACTTAAGCTTATTTCTTGAATAGTGAAAGGCTAATATACTGCTTAAACACAACATTGATTACTGAGATGCTTTCCTTCACATCCTTCACATATATTTTGTGTTGTTACTTGTTTGGCAGTAAAACTTAAGTTCACATTTAGCAGGGCACTTAAGTCACATTTAATTAAAACACACACACACATATATATATATATATATATATATATATATATATATATTTATATACCCCTGAGAAAAATGACTTCTGCTCTCCATATGAAAAATTGCTCTGCAATACCAAAATATTGATAGAAGAAAAAATCAAGTACTAAAAAGAATGGCAAGCTTGTACCAGAACATGACAATCCTCTTTAGAAACTGCTGTTCTGCATAGGTAAATGTGTGCACCATTGGAGATGAATGGAAGATGTCTTTGGATCTGTCATCAGCACAGAACTGTTCCATCATAGCAGGCTGCCACAATGCGTACACCACAAAATTTCCTACAGCATTGAACTGTGGGATTTCTGCTGAAGAATAATTTTGGCCCTTCACAAATGCCATAAGGAAATCCAAAATGGAGCTCAAGCATAAGAAAAGGCTCTTGAAAATAGGGCACAGAGGAGGATAAACAGGACTGTAATAAGAAAACTGGATTTGTACACTTATTTTTATAAAAGATGCATTACAAGCTCCTATTGACCTATAACACTGCAGTCTTCTTGTCCTTTATTTTTCTATTTATTCAAGCAAAAAGACTTCTCCAATACAGAGACCAAACACTGTTTTTGCATATCCACAGGGATAAAAGGAATAACTAGTGCTACACTTTCACACATGGAATGTATTACTTCATGAACAGAAGTTCAGAAGTTACACACAAGGAATTTAACAAGGCAATAAGGCTAGAATGTCTTAGGAATGCCTTGGAAAAGGCACAACACATTTGCATGCATCCTAGCTGAATAAACCACTCAAGCAGTTTTATCTACCAGCTTTTCCTAGATTGCTTGCTTATCAGTTGATTACCAAGTAACCAAGTTGCTTAGCAAAAGGAAAAAAAAATAAAGAAAGCCAAAGAAAGCCAAGGGAAAACTTCTAACCTTGCTTCTGAAGAAGTATTGACAAATACTATAACTGACCTGCTTTTATTGTTAGCAGTTTAAAAATTATATGTATTCTTTAACAACCTACTTTAACAGTAGCAGAGATGGAAGAACCTAATCTATACTTATCTCACTTAAGATTTTTTTCCAAATATGATTTAAGAGTCCACCTTGGATCAAGTGCAGTATTTAATACAGACCCATCTGACCAATCTATTGCAAGAAGACAGAATAATACAGTAAATATTTCTCTCTCTAACCATTAGTATGATATTTGAAATATGAATATTTAAGCCTCATTACACTGAAATTTCTAATAACAAATATAAGGCATAATTATATCAATACAAAAGCTAACATTAGTTTTTTACTTAATTCTTTGGCTTGCTTTCTACTTACTAAGGTTCCAAAACCAGCCCTCTACCGCTATATTTCTCTGGCAAACTTGTGCCATCTTACAGGGTTGGTTACTTTTTCAATTATCAAGGCAAAGAATTCACCTGCTTCCTTGAAGTTCAGCCAATGAATCTTTCTTATAATGGTCAATTATGAAAAGATTCCATTTTCATTACATGATAAACTAGACATTCATGTCCCTGCCATGACTGCTGCTTGTGGAAAAAAGAAGGGTGCTTCACAGGTCGTGATGAAGAAGAACAAACCAGAAAAAAAAAGCTTATTTTCCTCCACTTTCCTCATGATTCTTTCCTTTGTTTTCTTCATTTTTTTTATTTAATCCTTTTTTCCATGTCACTGACTTAACTTTACACATTTTAAAGGAGCTGACAAATCAAAAATTAGTTATGTAAAAAAAATTTTCATAATCTCATGTGCTAATAAAATGTAAAAATCAACATGAAAACATATCTTATGTCAACTAATAATCTTAATTACTGTCTTAGCTTACCTAAGAAAGACCTGATTGAAGAGGCTCATAAACTGATCCAATTTCACAGCCTACACAGGCTTTCTGGCGGGGTTTTTGGTTTTTATTTGTTTTAAGAAACACATCGCTTTAGTCCTTGTCTATTGTCTCCACTTAAAATAAGACACATCAAGCTAAAGAAAAATCAACAGGAATTTCTGTAGTAGTTAGCAGTAACCCATACCCTAGCACACTGCCACTAATATTACCGTTTAACTTTCTCAGACTTGGTTTGTTCAGTTATATTTCACCGTACTCACTAGAACTAGCCAAAGAGCTGCAATCACTTAATTTAAATAATATTCAAGCATCACTCCATGTATACCTTTTGATGCATTAAAATAAGCACCTTAATCTTTATGTGCTCTAGAATCAGATCACCCAATGGTCATTGGGAATTCAGACTGGCGTAAAAAACCTGTGCTCTGCAGAGAGTGGCGCCTTTCCAGAGGTTCTCTGAGGAAAGTTTTAATTTGTGCTTAGGGCTTCATGGCAGGCCTACTAGCAAAGGTGCCTTGGGGACATGCTGAATTCATATGGCTGTGACACGCAGTCATGTGTGTGTACAGAGGCCACACTAGTCACAGGTAAGACAGATAAATCAAACAGTAGCATCCCCCCATCAGCTTTTCTATTATCTGCCCCACTTTGTGCAAATTTCCTCCAGCTTCCCCAACACCTCTTGCTTTGCTGTTCTTCCTTAAGACATGGGATGGGGATTTGTCAAAGTCAATGAGCACTTTATTACAGTGAGAGTGCTCAGTAATGAACAATTCAGCAATTTAATGAGATTCTGTAGATCTGTCTCCAGCCTGTCCATCAAGTTTCACTTCTATAAAGCACCCTGACACTAATCCTCTGGCATACCCAATCTTCACCCTGGGCTGAATATTAGATTCTTCCATGGTATATTGCATTACCACTATAACCTTAGCAAAAATGATGAACTTAACTACACTTGAGGCAATATAGCTGGTCTGATTTGATTTCCTTCTATTGGGTTGACTATGAGGGAATTACTTATTTACTAAGATAAAGCAAGAAACCAGTTTCTTATTGCCTTCTGAATGCCCAAATTGGTAAATATTTATATGTGCCTTTTAATCCATTCTGGGAATCTGGAATATTTATAAATATATATTTATTCCTGGTTTTACAAACTGAATTAAAAAGATGCATGCACATTTTGCCTGCAGCAGAAGCCTAGTTTAAAAAATTCTTCGGAACAGCAGTAGTAACCTTTAGAGAGGCTATTATGATAACACTTAAATGGACAGTGTGGAGTTTGTTGTCACTCAGAAAGCAGCATATTACCTATCTCTCCCCAGTATGACCCTGCAACAGAAACAGAGGCTTTGTCACATTTGACGCATGAAGTGTTCATTGACTGGAGTGCAAACAATTAAGAAAATTATTTCTGAGGCACAGTCTTGCAGAACAGGACAGTTAGACAGGATTTGAAAACTCCCACTTCCCAAACATCATTATTGCAGGTTACAGAGGAATATTACAGAGCGAGTATTGAGTTATACTTGTATGGGTTCCCACAGAAACTCTTCCAGCAGAAGCATACCCAAGCATGTAGCTAGGGGATTCCACTGGCTCTGCAGAGAAATTATGATGAAACCAAATCAGCCAATCATCCATGCTCCATGCATAACCTTGTACATCAAAACTTGTTTCTGATAAAGGGAATATGGGTTAGGACTCTAGAGTAGTGCACCTTAAAAACCTAAATCAAACACAACCCATCATAATGTGTAGTGTATCGCAGGTTCTGCTGTACAGGCATCTTCCAGGGACTAGGACAGGAAAAAGTCAAACTTCATTTCGGTATTTGCAGAAAATACCATCTCTGTAACATACTCTATAATCTAAAGCCTCAAAATTTTGGAAAAAAAATATGCCTACTACATAACTGAAGGGTTATGTTACATCTTCATACTGGTTAACCTGACATTTTTATTTTTTTAAGAATGAGTACTATGACATTATTCATCCACAGAACATGAAGCATCCCACTGATGAATATACACTTTACACTTCGAGAAATTGATAGCATCTAAATGTAGTTATCTCCTTAGAATAATCCAAAAGATAAATAGATAATAAATAGATAATAGGGGTTGAAAAATAAATCAGTTTTCTGAATCACAGTCTTCTCTGTTGGACCAATTTAACCCACTTCCTAAAAGGAATGCACAGGTTTCTTTTCAGCAAGTTTCCTTCTACCTTGAAATACACTGAAATACTTTCTTCTGTAAAACATGACAGCAAAAAAGAAACAGAAAAATATCTTGGGGTGATCAATATTACAGAGATGTCCTTCCACTCCATATTGAATTTTTACAGACATACAATGGGAGCATTTCCAAGGGCAGATTTTGGTTACGTTTTTGTGTTTCTCTTAGTAGGCTATGTGTTTTTCTCACATTAGGTTTTCCCCCAGCCCATCCATACTAAAGGTCACAAAACAATGCTTTTATCTTGTCAATACTTTATGGCTAGCAACTTGGTCCTTTTTTAGAGCCAGCTTTTTAAGAGGAAGTGATCTTAGGCTTCTTGCCACAAACCTTCCATTGGAGCTTCCACTCATCTTGGAGCAGTGCTGACTGTGTGATTCTGTCATTTGCTTCGGGCAAAATCAGCTGTGGTGGCCCAAACAATTTCAATGACTATTTAAGTTATACAGTTAAATTTGTCTGAAGTGAATGAGACTGCAGAAGCAGGTTTGCCACCAGACTCATGGCACTAGCCTCATCAGAGGCAATTATAATTGAGTTGCATGCATCAGCCATCACTTCCTATCAAAGAAGTTGGATCTGGAGGAAAAACTCTGTCTGTATTTAAGTAGCAGAAGTTAAACAGCATGACAAATTTCTCTTTCAAACAAAGTAATTGCATTAACACAACACAACATTTTTAGGATTTCGTTTAGAAATTTCTCTCGGTTGTTATTCACAGTTTTTGCTCAAGTGCTTATTCTCCCTCGAGATTGCTCCAGGGTTTCAAAACAACAGATTACTGCTATGGTTTATAGTGTCACACATTCTGGTTGTTCACCAATCTCCTTACCTGCCAGATTTGTTCTTCACTGAGTGAAGTGAGTCTATCGCTTTTAAAAACCTCTCGAAGAAGACAGTACGGGAGTGCCAGAACTTCTTCAGGATGACTCTTCAATAGCTCAGAGAGATGTTTTACTAAGAAGCCAATGACTGCATTCTCCAACAAAGTGAGGTTGAAAAGATCCGCAAGCTTGTACAGGTCCAAGTAATTAAAACTATTTAATTCCTAAATGAATGAAGCAAACAAAATACACGTCACAAAAATATCCCAAACGTGAAACAGAGAATATAAAAATCCACAGGTCTCAGATAACACAAAAAGGTTATTCTTTTGGAGCTGTGGAGAAAGAAGGCAACATAACTTGAAGTTAATTAACACAGCCTCATTCAATATGTATATGTGTTACCATTGCATATGCAAATATATATGATAGTACTAATTTATATTGCAACTCCTAAGGTTATATATGCATAAAGCATCTGTAAGAAATATGGATTAGTGCACAATATAATAAACCAGCATGATTTACACTGTAAGTCAAGAGCTCACAGGAGCTAACAACTGGATTTAAAAAGTGTATTTTTTAACTACAATAGTTTGTTATAAAGCAATTGTTTGTTCATTATTTACTGTTTTGATTGAGGTAGAGCACCTGTGTAGCACAACTTTTCACAAAATACAAGATGCTGAGCTACATTTTATTACATATGAATTTTTCTTCATTGAACAGATGAACCCTTTTTTTTTCCTCCAACCACTGGCATCAAAATATAGAGGATGTTGGCCTCCTACTCCTCCTCTCTCTCCTTCTAGCATCTGAAAATGTGAGGAGACAAAAGCCATAGTAGCTCAAGGCAGAAAGCTTTGCCCATCCTGCTAGCAGATGACCATATTTATGGGCTAATGTTTTCAACTTGGCATCCTTCATAAATTAGTGCCTAGACAACTAACTACTACTGTTCTAGACCACACTGCTCCCTTCAGGGAACAGGCCAAGAATTCACCTCTGTTAGACAAAAGTACCCAGGGCACCTGGGAAATAATCATGTTTACCCGTTTTCTGAGTTCTTGCTGCATGCTCACACCTCTCTTCCTCTCTCCTCTGCAATCCCGGTTTTCATCTTCCAATTTACCGCATTGCTCCCTATCAGCCGCCTTCCCCTTGACCAGCCCCATGTGAGAGAATGACAAGGAGCCTCGTCAGTCTCACTTTGCTGGTGAGTTAACACGGGGACTGGAGCAAGGAAGAGAAACAGACTAAATTAAGTCAATTTCACTTTCACTGCTCTGCTGGATGGAATGGCAGCACCAAATGAAACTGACAAGAAATCTTGTAAATGTCAAATGAGCTGCACGGCTGGCAGATAGAGCAGAGCAACAGGGAAGATGGGAAAGTGCGAAGAGGGGTTTTTTTGGAATGTTTTATGGACTACATCTTGAACGTGTGAATTGGGTGCCTGTCCCAATGACTGTGGAGCTGTTTATGCATATGCAATGGAGAGTGGAGAAAGAATTTTTTAACCTGCTTAGAGGAGTCAGTACTGGAGGAAATGGAATCAAATTCCTGTGGAGGTTCCTGCTTGTTACATAATCTCCCAGTCTGAACAGTTCGCCTTCCCTAGCAGAGCTGTACACTAAGATAAATCCTACTCATTATCTACTTAGATTTCTGCATAAGAGGTTCCCATGGTTTTCTTGGAAGAACAAAGGTAAGTTCTTTACATTGTCAGAACAAGCACTAACAGCCATCATCCCAAAAGCCACAGCTGATCTAGTGTCAGCTCCTCCTCACACTAACACCGAAGAAGTAAGAATAAATCTGCAGTTGCAGAAAGAAAGAGAAAAGAATGAATTTTACATCAAAAGTATCTGGTCTGTGTGCTTTCTTGGTGGTTTAGTATCTTCAGATCACAGATGGCACCTCACAATCCCACTCCTGTGACGGTCATGCAGAGGTGACAACAACACATAGGAGTCTAATCCAAGCAAAGATCACAGTATTTGACAAGCAACAACCACAGTTTATTGTGTCTGGTTCAGAAAACTATCTTTTAAAAGAACTCACTGATTGAATAAATCCCAAATGTCAGAAGGAAATTTAGAAGAGCTCAGCATGTATTTATTGAGCTCTTTTGTGGTCAATGGCTATGTCTAGGGACATAAGTAAATAAATAAATAAACAAATAATCGAGAACTGTGAGCTGAGGATCAACAGTCCCACTAAATTATATGCCTGGTCAAACCCCACTAAGTGTTGGTTGAGAAGGAGAGGTGGCTTTTAGCAGGCTTTAGAGGAGGAAAATACTGGAGATAACAGAATCCTTATTAGAGAGCATCCGTAATGAGACACTCAAATGCAATCTACCCCTGAAAAATCTTCACATTTTCAGTGAAATTTGAAAGACACTGGTAAGCCTTCATTTTAGATCTGGATATTTTTCATGAGCTCCAAACTCCCTTATCCTCTTAAATCAGCAGTAATCAAAGTGGTTTTTATGAAAGCTGTCTTACAGTTGAAGAGGCCAAATATGGATGTATAAATAAAATCTCACCAGTTACTTATACTGCATGTAGTAACTTATTTCAGATGCTTATTTATGTATGTGGGGTTTTTTGGTGGTTTTTTTTTGGGGGGGGGGGGGGGATTATCTGTTTACTTATTTTCATTGCTAAGTTTCATATGATTTTTGATGCTTCCTGATACAATGTGTTAGTTACCTGCTGAACTTGCAGTCTACTTGTTAATGAATACTAAAATTGTGTTTTGTTAAAACTGGCCTTGGCCTGGAATCAGTAATGTTAATTTCTGATTTTGTAAGGTTAGAGTTGATCAATGGGTTTGTATTTCACAGACAAAGAGGCAAATATTGCATTAGGTTTTACAAATAAAAATCGAGTTTATACCATACTATACACTAGTGCCTCAGTTATGATCCTAGAGGGCAAAAATATCACATTGAGATTGCTCAATGCACACCCTAGATCACATAACTTTGCTCTTGTAAGTGGTAAAACTTTCAAAAACAGTCTAAAATGAAGTATATAAATTAGTTGCATGAAAAATGCACCTTATCTTCTAGCTTTAAAAAAGTCCCACAGGAAGGATCAAAGCAATCACTGTCACCTCAGTCTGATTTGAATAAATTTTTCATGCTAAAACCTTAATTGAATTAAAAACTCTGGTAAATGGTAAAATAGATTATTAAACAGGAAATTTAGGTGTGTTCATGAGTAAGAGTACTGGCAGTCTCTGCTTTCCATAGATTTTACTTTATTGCATTAACTGAGCAACTACAAAATTTTGAAGTAGTGTGTGACTTTCTTGTGGTACTGTATTACAATATATGTTCTTTGAAAACAGGCATTACAAACCAGGCTTATGTAAATTTTTGAAACTTTTAACCCCTTTTTCATAAACTTTTATGTAGATGCCACTTATCTTTTTTGAACTGAAGGATGAAATATGGACACAAGCAAAACTGTCACTAAGAGCTGAAGGTAGTGATCCTATCTCTTCTATTATGATGCATGTTACACTGCTGAAACATATTCAGGCTAAGAAAATATGTATAAAATTACAGGTACAGCACTTTAAGTTTAAATAGTTCAGAAATCTCACAGTGAACTCAAACCAATTTAGTAAATTGTCCAAATTATTTATCAGTGTCTACTTCTAAAATAAGAAACTACCTTAGATCCCATGCATTCTGCTTAGTGTGCATCCCCCCACTGAAGCAAGGGAATCTATTATTCCACTAAGGGTCTTCTGATTCAATAGTACCAACCTTTAGATGCCAAACCAATTCAACAATGAGCTGACATTAAAAAGCCTCATAAAAGAAAATACCTTCTACAAACAAACATAATCTGAAAGATGACAATATTAAATATTCAAAATAAATTATGTGACAGGGTGAATATTTTGATACAGAGGTACATTTTAATATAGATATATGATAAATTGTCAAACAGGAAAAATAGATATAAACATTGTGTTTAAGTTGCTTCCAAAACCATCTTTATTTGTTTGTACTTTAAAGAATAATTGCCTTGCACAAGCCACAGAAAAGGATGTAACAGATTGATAAATTAGAGTTAATCATAACCAAGTACACAGCAGACTACAATATACCTCTATTCCTGTGCTCCATGTTATAAATAGCAGAAAAAGCACAAGGAGAACTAAGGGGAAAGAATGCATTTCTTTATGACCTTATTTGAAAGATAAACTCCTTGGGGAAATACAATTTATTCAGATTATCAAGACCCTGCTGTGCAAATCTACAGTCTGGGAGCACACTACGGAGATCAAACAATATTTACTTTATTCTGTTGGGTATAAAAGCTTTTAATGAATGCATAATTAAAACAGCAAAAGTATATACAGCTTTAGAATTCCACTGCCAAGCCAAGCCATTAATATCCAAAGTACTGTAACCAGTTGTAACTCCACCTGCTTCCTAGATTACAATACTGTTATAAATCAAGGTATTAAATGACTAGCCCTGCTGCTGTAGCAAAGAAGAGTTGCATGGTGACACTATTTCCCCCTTTTCTAAAAGGGGTTCAGCCTCTTCAAAGCAAAAAAACAAAAACAAAAACCCAGGTGTGAGGTCTCTAAGAGAGGGACATAGCTATTCAAAATCCTTAAGCAGCACAGGTCTTGACCCTACACCTCCAGGTTCTCTGCCACATTAAATACTATGAACCAGCTGTACCACTCAGAAAAAAACCTTGACAGAAATCACAGCAAAGATGGACCCTAAATAGATAAGGCATGGTAAAAAAATGAAAAATTGTAATGATAAAAAAAGGGATCAACACAATTTTAAGATAAAAGAAAACCAGTTCTGCTGGGTCTAGCTGTTTCTTTGTATATCAAAGGTTTTAGTTCTGCAAAACCTCACACATTTTCTCATGAACTAACAGATCAGGCATACACTCAACAGCACAGCAACAGACACAAATGTTTCATAATAAGCATAAGCACAAAAAGTATATTTTAGATCTTATTTGAAATTTGCCTCTGTTAAACACCGAAGTCATCCAGTTGAACCATTAAAAGCATTTTGCTGAAGCCAGGTCACAGTGGAACAGCTGACTTAGAATTTTTCAATGTTCTGAACTGATTACTCTTATTATGAAATAAGTGCAGGCTGCAGATGTGTTTATAGACAAAGTAAAAGATGGCTTTAAGTGACTCATTTTATACAATTAATTTTTCTGATAGATCACTGCTTTCTCACCACTTTCTGTAATTCTTGCTGTTGTTTTCTCCTTTGAGCATGCAAAGTTAATTTTTATCCTTGCTGCTATTTCAAAGTAGGTCTAGAGCTAAGTAAAAAACCAACAATATCAAAACATTTCAGCCCTATTATTTTTTCTCTACCCTGTGAGAATTCATTTCCCTTCTCACTTATTGTTTCTCTCTATCTGCTCAGTTTTCAGGTTTAATCCTGTTGGCTGGTGCTAGTGAGAATCCTCTCTGAAGGCACAGAGGCGGCCTGTGAGCTTCACAAGCACAGAGGAAAGACATGACATTCTCAGATAGCTCATGTGATGACACAAATGTGTGGTATTCAAAAAAGGAAAGTGAAGCATGCCATATGTAAAACTAAAAAAAGAAAACATTTTCTAGAAAAGCAGATCGATCTACATTATTAAACAGTACAAATATCTTCAACTGCCAATCCAATTCAATATTTTAGGTGACCCCGATTATACATAACTTCTATAATATGCATACACAATTATGTGGATCATGGAAAGAAATAAAATAATGGAATGTTAAGGCTACACAGTTAAATTTTCATAGTACCACTGGAAGAACTACAGGTAAGGTTCTGCAGAGGTTTCAATAGCTGCTTTCCCTTGGTTAACAGATGCTGCAATAAGAATTTTTAAAATTATTTTAAGTGTCCCTGGCATAGAAACCCCCTAAATGAAAAGCTTCACATCTCACCAGCTACTCCTGGCAATATAACTGTAGCAATATATTATATTAAGCAAATGAAAGTACAGGGATGAAGTAACATGGAGATCTTTTAACCCTTCACCTGGTACTTTTCTATCATTTCACACAGCAGAAACACAAGGCAAGTATTTGACGAGATTTATCAACATTTACCATTTTTGCCAGTTATGGAAGCTTGCCTATTCTTCAAACACGTTGTGAGGAATAACATTTCTCATACACATTCATACATCCTTTACTCCAGCAGAAATCACAGAATATAGTCTCTACACATGCTTTATCATTTTATATTTTTGCTAGCTCTTTGGAATTACTACAGTGTAAGAGGAAAGCTAAAAACTACTTAGCTAATGCATCACAACCAGTATTTTTTTATGATAAGTGTTCTCTTTTTTTTTTTGTTTCTTTTTGTTGCTAATATTGACAAATCCAGAAAAAGCAAGTGTTGTCACTTAGAAACACAAAGCTTACAGGAGTAGCAGCCAAAATAATTAATTACAAACCAGAAAAAAAGTAGGACTGTATAGGACTGTATGATATTATTACTTCCTTTTTTTTTTTTTTTTTTTTTTGTTACAGGCTCCTATAACCATTTAAGGCCATGAGAACACAGAAGTGGAAGTCTATTCCTCTACTATGCCACAAACTCATCAAATATCTTCAGGATAAATTAAGAAAGATCCATCTTGTTCACAACTAGTATTACAAGAAGGCTCAGCTGATTTTGAGACTCTATCTCTTAATTTTGTTTAATTTACTCAGTTTATATATATATTTGTTTCTGTGCCAAAATTATCTTTTAGATTTAACAGCATGATGTTTCCCTTTCTGCTCCCTCCCTCCCTCAGTATTTACTGAGGGATATAGTTACAGAAAACAATGATATTCCTCCTCAGCCCTCATTTTACTCGACTAAACAAGGAAAGGTCTTATCTCCTCATGTACAGTAGGTCTTCCTGATCAGGTTAGCTGACCTTTTTTACAACTCTCACAGTTTTGATTTCACTTATTCTTCTGCATGGACAAACTCTTCCCAGTACTCCTGATTTTTCAGCAGTGCCTTGTAAAGTAGCATTAGTACTTCCTTAGCTTTATAAATTATCTTGTATGAAAGTCAAACTGTCTTTTTCTTGATGCCATCACGTTAGTAGCTCATAGTCACCATACGACACATGAAAAGTCTCTGTGAACTTGGTCCTCAAGTAAGACACAGAAACAGCCTCTCTGGCAGACAAGACAGAACTAATGCAACATATTACAAATCGGAATTATGATGCAATAGATTCTACTGAGGATGCTCAGAAGCTACTTTCCAATCACTTCTTTAATTGCATTCTGTCTTTGATTAACAGATCTTGTAATTGTTTGGCTCCATACCAGTTATGGGGTGGGGCAAATTATTTCAATGATTTTTTAAGACTTGTTTTAAATTGTATCTGGATCAATGGCCAACAGTGTGAGATTCAACAAGGACAAGTCCTGCACTTTGGCTGCATCAACCCCATGCAGCACTACAGGCTGGGGTCTACAAAACTGTGCAGTGGAAAAGGACCTGGAGATGCTGGTCAGCAGCAGCTGAACATGTGCCAGCGTGTGCCCAGGTGGCCAAGAAGGCCAATGACATCCTGGCCTGGATAAAGAATAGTGTGACCAGCAGGGCTGGGGCAATGGCTGTCCCCCTGTACTCAGCACTGGTAGTGGTGTGTGTACTCAGCTCAAGCGGTGTGTCCAGTTCTGGGCCCCTCACTACAAGAAAGATATCGAGGGGCTGGAGAGAGTTCAGAGAAGGGCAACAGAGCTGATAAAGGCTCATATGAGGAGTGGTTGATAGAGCTGGGGGTGTTTAGCCTGGAGAAAAGGAGGCTCAGGGGTGACTTTATCACTTTCTACAACTGCCTGAAAGGAGGGTGTAGCCAGGTGGGGATGGTCTCTTCTCCCAGTGACAGGAGAAGAGGAAATTTTCTTAAGCTGCACCAGGAGAGGTTCAGGTTGGACACCTGGAAGACTTTTTTCATTGAAAGGGTGGCTAAGCATTGGAACAGACTACCCAGGGAAGTGGTAGAGTCACCTTCTCTGGAAGTGTTCAAGAAACAACTGGACATGGCACTTAGTGCAATGGTTAATTGACATGGTGGTGTTTGGTCAAAGGTCAGACTCGATCTTGGAGGTATTTTCCAATCTTAATGATTTTATGATTCTATTCTGTGAAAAGTAGGTAAGTAAATCCTCCTTAATATACTGAAAACCAAAGTAAGTCTTATATAAGTATTAAGTATGAAAACTTTCAGACAAAGAAAATAGAAAAAGAAAAATTATTTCTAATTCACAGTACATTAAAGTGCATTTTTTATTCTTAATTCATATCTCTTATTACCAGTATGGAGGACAGAGGGAGACGGAAAAAAATTAAAAATCAACATTCCTGATATAGCTGTTAATAGAGGTATTAGTGTACCTGACAGTTTCCCTTTCCAATGCCTTTTTTAAAATAACTTGCTATTTTGCCAACATTTAATAAGTCAAGCTGAAGTTTTTCAGCTTCAAGATGAATCACTTGAAACCTCTTGAAAACATCCCTAAAAGTATATTATACATTATTAAGAATGAGACTGACAGGAAAAGACCATTACTCTTCCATATTAAAAATATTCAGAATAGAAATAGATCATAGGAATTGCCATCCCTGTGAACAACTTCCACTGACACACCTCATTAAGCCTCTAGAAAAATAATTTGGATATGCTCAGTAACACCTTGTTTGAACTTCTCAGTCCAAAATCTCATCAGATTTTAGCTGCACTGCCAATAATCTATTCCACAGCTAAGCAAGGTTATATCTGCATCATTGTGCACTGTGGGCCTAATCACAATGACAAAACCCAAATGCCAAAAGTCTGTTTTTATGGTGCTGCTTGGGATCCACTTTGGAGACCCAGCAGATCAGAAAAAGACACTGTCACTTTTAGATGCAGAAGCGTGAAAAAAAACCCAGACCAAAGAATACAAGAGCAGATCCAGACCCCAGAGATTGCAGGAGGCAAACAGTACTGGAATACAGCAGGAGATTTAGAATCACAATTCAGAGAACACATGGCTTCTCAAGGAGACTGAGTGACTGTTCCTCCAACTACTCTGCATGGATGTAAGTGAAAAGTGATCAAGACTGATAAAAAGCATCATCGTCACTAACTTAAAAAAAGGAAGGCAACAGTCATGACTGAAGACATTATGCTAAATAACAGGGAGCATATTTAAAATTATCAATATACTAATGTTAACTCTCCAGGTATAAATAAGAACAAGGATGTTTATGTGCAAAGAATATATAATATGATTCAAACAATGCTTTCGTAATGTTTTTATGGCATTTTATTTCTGGAACATTTCATTGATGTACACATGGGCTCTGTATTACACCCATCAAGGAGACACTTTTCTTAAAAACATGTTTCAGGGAGCAGTCTGTCACCAAATGCTTAAGCATTACAAAGCTAACAGACACATCTAAAAATTAAGAATTGGAAAAGGGTGGCTGTAGTGAGCTGGTCATCTAATAACATCAGAGAATTAAACAAATTGCCTAGAACACATGGAATAACAGGTTATTTAACACAGATCAATTCAAGTCTCAGAAATGTTTGCAAAAGAACCCAAAGCAACAAAATTTCCTTAGAATTTTAAGGCAGTATTTGATACTCCATCTACTGAAACGCTGTATCCAGTGCAGGATAACTCAATAGTGAGTACAACTTTGATAGACAAAAGTCCTCAAGGAATCCATTTTGATCCAATACTGTTCAGAGTTTAATTGAAGTAGTGAATGCTAATTTTGGTCTGCAGAGTCTGCAGAAGTCTCTGCAAGGACAGCATGAGTATTATCAGGCTATCTGGGAACCAGTAACATAATACAGAAAATATACCAGGCTCTATTTGGAACAACACTGACAAGCCATCAGGAGGCACAAAAAAAAAAAAAGCTCATGTCATAAAATGCACACCCAGTACTGCCCAATAAAAGAAATAAGCCCTCTTGCTGCTTTAATGTTACATTTTAAATCTACTCTTTAATTATTGGTCCCAGTTCTGAAGTCCAACTCTAAGGATACTTAAAACCTACAGGTTGGAAAACCAGCCTTGCAAGATTTCAGGTGCTCAACTTAGTTTTTTAAAGAAAGACTCCTGGGGGATTTGATCTTGAGCAAAGATATTTATAACATGGAGAGAATATATGAAAGGAAAAATAGCTCTGACTAAATTTTCAGAAAATAGTTTCTGGCGCATGAATGTAGGATCAGAGCTGCCCTAGACAAGGAACTAAAAAGTACAGGACTGTATGCATTGGCTTCATGGGATTATGTACATTTTGCAGCTCTGCATTAAAAAAAAAGACTGCAATAAAACTAGTTTTTTTGACAACTGTCTGTACAGGTAAAGAAGGAAATATTTGTGCAATTTGACTGCTGGGGTTATAATGGTTTCTCATTCCTCTCAAAAGCAAGAGACTTGTTGCAGCTGCAGAAAGATACGAGAGTACTCAGCAGTTAAAAGAACCTGACTGTAAGTATGTGAATGATAAAAAGGCAACATTTCCATTTTATTTGGAAAACTGTTATTTGTTCAGGTATCTCTGTGCTCCTGCAATATCTGACCTCAGCTCAAAAATCACTAAGAATTTTATTTTTGTTGCTCATGGCACTAAACCAAGGCAAATTCTCATTTTACAGAGGAAAAAAGGAGAAGCAGAAGAATAATTTAAAAAGATTTCCCATTATGCAGAATATACAAAGAAGAGAACCTCACATGACTGGAACCCACTCCAGTGCCCTAGTAGCTAGATAATTCCTGTCTTCACCAACTTCAACAGAATTTTAACTTACATATACAGGTCAATATATTAGCAAAATGTCTGCAACGTGTATTGTATAGGCTTATACCCCAGTAAAAAAAAACCCCTCTAGAACTCTCTTTCCCCAGATTTATGCAGTGAAAAGAACATCTCTCTTTCCCACAACCAGGAGCTCTGTTATTAGTAGGTTTGCAATGCATTAATCAGAACCGATTTCAGGAGATATACGGCATTAAAAGGGATAGTGGTAGGCCATAAATAGACAGAAGAGTAAAAGAATGAGAAAAATCTGGAAGAACCACTGAATTTTAAAAACAAAATCTGGACATGTGAAGATCAAGAGGAGTTTGCTTGTCTTTCACAGAATAACAGCATTAACTAGGCTGGAAAAGACCTTTGAGGTCATGAAGTCCAACCTATGAACCAACACCACCCTGTCAACTAGATTAAGGCTCTAAGTGCCACATCCAGCCTTTTTTAAACACTGCCAGGGACAGTGACTCCACCACTGCCCTGGGCAGTCCATTCCAACAGCAAATCTCTCTTCCTATGAAGCCTTGTTTCCAAATGTCCTGCTTAAACTTCCTCTGGCACAATTAAGACTGTGTCCTCTTGTCCTTTTGCTGGTTGCCTGTGAGCAGAGATGGACCCAAAGCAGGCTACAACCTCCTTTCAGGTATTTGTAGAGTGTGATAAGGTCTCTCCTGAGCCTCCTTTTTTTTTCAGGCTAAGCACATTTTAAGCATTATTGATTTACTCACCATTCTTTTAGCCAGAAATTATTGTAGTGTCTGACTTTCAAAAGTAGAAAACCTGGAAAGGATGAAGGCCAAATGTAAAAAATGGGCCTTGACTCAACATCCAGTTTGATTTCCTACACCTGACCTCAGTAGTGCTAAACAAGCCACAAGTCCTCCCAAAACTAATACATGTGAATGTTCACACTGCTGAAGATGCCAAGCACCAGCAGGAATGCATGAGCCTTCAAAGATCATGATGACTCTGGTCCATTTGTTTCTAGCAGTTCTTACCAAGAATAAAAAGTAATTCAATCCCTCACTTCCAAATCTCAGCTTACAGTCAGAATCTCTTGTTTAGGATAAACGCTTTTTTTTTTCCACAGAGAAGATAAGATTAATCAATGGACCATATATTTGACACAATCAAATGATGAAATTCTCACTGACTTCAAGACTTTACCTTAAAGACACCAACTTTATAAGTTGAACAACTCATTGTAGGCTCAGTTTTTAAGTGTTCACAACTACAGATATGTGCCAGGACTTCATTCCTGTAGAGTTTGAAAGGCACCTCTCCAGCATTTCCCTTTAAACATAATAGAATCAAGTGAAGCAATGCTCTGTGGAGAACATCCTGGGAGTCGTGGTGGACTGTAAGCTGTCCATGAGCCAGCAGAGTGTCCTGGTGGCCAAAAAGGCCAACAGTGTCCTGGGGTACTTTAGGAAGACCATTATCAGCAGGTCAAGAGAGGTGATCCTATCCCTCTTCCCTGGCCTGGTGGGGCCACATCTGGAGAGCTGTGTCCAACCCTGGGCTCCTCAGAAAGAGAGAGATGTGGAACTCCTGGAGCGAGTCCAGCAAAGGGCTACAAAGATGTTTAGGGGACTGAAGCATCTCTATTATGAGGAAATGCTGAGGGAACTGGGCCTGTTCAGCCTCAAGAAGAGATGATTGAGAGGACACCTCAACAATATATCTGAAGGGATAGTGCCAAGAGAATGGAGCCAGGCTCTTCCTGATGGTGCACACAAACTGATACACAAAAGTTCCACCTGAATATGAGGAAAAACTTCTGTACTGTCCAGGCGACTAAGCACTGGAACAGGTTGCTCAGAGAGGTTGTGGAGTCTCCATCACTGGAAATATTTGAGAACTGTCTGCACACAATCCTGTGCCCAGTGCTGCAGGATGACCCAGCTTGAGCAGGAAGTTTCTACCAGACAACCCACCACATCACCTTCCAACCTGACCCATTCTGTAACACTCTTTCACAGAACTTTGGAAGGGCATTTAAAAACAAGACATAGCTGAGTTGCTTCCAAAAAAAAAATGTACATCTGCAGAAAAGTCACTGCTTTCAAAAATTAACTACAGCTTACCGAAGAAGTTTTTAGCCAGTGATTGTTCCATGCAATGTTATAAAAGTTAGTTCTTTTCAAATACAAATTTCAGTAAGAAATGTTGCTAAAACATTCACATTTCAAAGATTTCAACCTTTCAACCACACTTATAAGCAAAACCCTACCAACAGCTTATAAAAGGTTACCTATGTCTAATACTGTTTGTTTTCCCCCCACCTCAAAATATTCACACACTGATAATTTTTGCTACTTGCTTTGCTCATTTTCAAGAAATTTTTAACCTATTCAAGTTTTGGTCCAGGGCTGAATGGTGCTATCTGAGTCCAGAACTTGATTAGGAATACATAGAAGTTAAGACTCACGATATTACCTAGGAAAGTCATATCATTTCAAGTGTTTGGTTTCAGTAAACTGTCAATAGCAGTCTCGGGGTTCCTGGACATCATCATCGCATACATGTACTTCCTACATACTTCAGTTCCCCATGAAGATGGTAATGCTGCAAATATAAGTAAAAATACTGAGAGGCAGGCAAACCCAAACACAAACACACATGAACACTGATCTGGGGCATGGTGTATGACAGTAGGCCTGTCCCCCTGGTGTTTTTCATGTCCACAACATGCCTCCTCAAGTCAGCTGGACTTCCAGTCCTAGTGACCGCTGGCAACTGAATATACCTGAGGTTACTACAATATTTTCCCATGATAATGCTGAGATGCTATGGAAACTCAAGGCCCTTTACATACATAATTAGAATAGACAGCGCTTCCAATTAACAAGGAGAAAACATTCCACAAGGAAGAAGGAAGAAAGAATTACAAAGGAGAAAGAATTCTGTGTGTTACAGATCAGTTCCTACTGAACTGTAAATAAAAAGTCCTGGTTTAAGATCTAATGCTGTTTATACAGTTAGACATACTCTGTGACAGAAATCACAAATTCCATAAAACTGTTTAAACAGATGGGAAATGTAGCAAAAATTTCCTCCAAATTAATAAACAGATGTTTTGAATATATTACACAAGAAAACAGGCAAATGAAGTTACAGGCATTTCTCATGTTTTTCATGTTTGAAATAAAACACTCACAGGATGTTATTGATGGTTAATAAAGTTGATGCCACTAATCTATAGGCGTGGATCTTTAATTTTTAGAATTAGTGAGAAGAATGAGGACAATTTATAACTTTTAAAGCTCTGATCACATACTGACTGACGATTCAATAAGTCATTACAGCATGTATACATTTATATTCATTCTGGTTTCAAGGCCTATTCAGTACCATGGACAGAAAGGGTATCTTTATTCTGAATGGAGTTAGTCTACATCACTAATCTAAAGCTAAATACAAATTCTAGTCATGCAGTTGTTAAAAAAAATACCATAAGTGATGGAATGTGCTAAAATTCTGTTTCATTTAGTGCTGCTACAAGATCTATTGGAAAACATCAAAGCCTTATATGGAACTTGTTTCTCTTGTTTCTTCCTTTGTGGTCCCCTAGAAACACAAATGGTTTAACAGTATTTAACAGTAATTAAAAAGAGATGATAATCTGCTTCCATTTCTAAAGATACTTATACATAATGTGGGCTTAGGTTATTTTCCGTACAAATCTTTCTTCTTAACTAGCACAATTAGTTGAGTATGTTGCAAGCAGTTCAGGTAGATGGATCACACAGTAACGATCAGACCATCAGAAAAACATAAAAGATTATGGGGCAGGGTATCAAATGCCAAATACATAGGTTTGTATCAAGTCCAGATTTCTTATGCCTTTAATGTGAGATTGTCTACAAAAAAGACTAAAATGCAAATATGCATGACTGGAGAATGTATCAATTTGGATCCTCATTACTTCAGTCCTTCTTCACCATTAGATAAACAAGGTTTTGAAAGTCTCTTCTATTAAGCTGACTGAAAAATTAAAATTAAATTTACAAGGTCTTTTTGACATCTTTTAAAGACAGAGCAGACTGAATCATTCACTATTTTCCTTAGCCTCATACTTCAGGTGCTAAGTTGCCCCCTGAAATTCCATCAAATAATACATTTTCGCATTCGTTATCTTAAGAAATATTTTGCGACTGCATTTAGAATTTGAAATTGACTCCTGCGAAAATAATAATAATAGTGTACCTAAAAATACAAAATAGAGAAGAGGTAAAAAGTATTTACTTTATAATGGAGAATGAAAAAAAAAAAAAATCAGTTCTATTTTGGGTAAGCTAGTATAGAAGAAAGAAAAGATGAACAATTAGCTCTCTACCACAGAGATACTTCTGAGATAAAATCAGATTGTAACTCACTTCAAGCCCAATGTTCTCTTCAGGTTCATAGGTTACAAATGATTTATAGTCACCATTTCGTACTTAGCATTCTGGCTTTTCCCATATTGTAAATACTATATAATCAAAGCATTTTCTTGTTTCAGAAATACTTTTGCTAAAATGGCTTAATACAACTCAAAGCGCTTTAGATGAAAGCAAATTTAAGTAAAATTTTTCTCTGTTTCTTTCCAGGAGGTAAAAACCCCTCTCTATGTCTGCTGCCTATATTCCTCTTCTTTCACATTAGAGCTGTAAGTCTCCTCTTTCAGGTCACGTCTTCCACATAAAAGTGCTAAACTAATGCTGCTTAATGACAAATTAATGTCCATGAATAAAAAATACACCTCTAATAGCATAGAGTAATTTGCCATTACAATATCATCATTGGACATGCCCCTGGTTTAATACGATGTATTTAATTCATAACTTAATGAGTGATATATAAAAAGAGAGAGATGAACCCTGCAATTACATTTATGTGAGTCTGTCACCTTATTTGTAAAACCTTAGAGTCATTTACATTCAAATTAGAACAAATGAGTGATTTCACAAAGTGCGGTGATAAATGACCATTGCTGCACAAGACAGAACTGTATTTCCTGTGAAAACATTAACAGTTTCCTATTATTTGTTAAAAATTACAATGCATATTGCCCAGTGTTGTGTGAATAATGACTTTTTTACTGATTAGGTCAGAAGACTAATACGGAGTAAAAATAAATAATTTTTCTTTTCATTTTTTCTGATTTTAGCTTGAATTTCTCTGCTCAAACTGTTACGGACTCACACTGCCACCTGCTGCCCAGGCCCGGGTAGGAAGGGCTTCGACTGCCTCATTTCAAGTCCAGTTCAGCCATTCTGCCTTCTGGGTGTCATTTCTTGCAATAAACAAAACTTTCCTCCAGACCTCTAAGTGGACATGTCACTGAGAACACAAGCAGATAAAGACAGCTGCACTAGCCAGTTACAAATACTTCCATTCCAGGGGCTCATGCATCCAAACTGCCTCAAGTCGCAAGCAGAATTTGAAGTGAAATACACTGGGGACAGGGAGGGACAGGGAGAGCATAAAACATTAGAATCGATCAGATGGCAATAAAACCAAAGAAGAATTTTGTACGCTAAGCATTCTGGCATTCATCAGCCCCTGTTTACAGCTTTATGAAAATATTGGAAAGATTCCAGAAGCAGAAATCTTTCAGGGAATGATGGACAGAAAGGTCATCTAAAGAGTCCACACTGGCTAGAATGACAACATGAGAAGGGCAGGGAAAAAAAGTGTAAGCAATTGTGAAGAATTGGGAAATTGTGAAGCAAAACAGTTTCCCCGCCCCTATTAAAAACACACACCAAAGCTGCTCGCCCTTCCTGACAGAATCTGCAAAGAGATGGCAGATAAAGCACTAACTGTCTCTTCCCAACTTGTGACCTCTCCTGTAACTTTTCTTTTACTCTCCTGTAACTGCTGCAGAGGACTGGCAGTGTGTATCCATACATCAGAGCTCGGGAGCTCTGATCTTGCCAGCAATAGTTCACCTTGATGTTGCAGCATCATTTTTTTTACACATCCATCATCAGTTTCAATTCACACTGCAGATAAATAGCAGCAAGTGGATTACAGTAAGAATGGGATTCAAAGTGACTGGGTATTGTCACATATTTCCACTTTCCTCACTGATACCAACTGAAAAATGGAAAAAAAACCACCACCATTTTTTTCCTGAGTCCCACTTTAAGTTCGAATCCTCACAAGTGCAACCACTTTTCATATATACAGATTATTATCTCTGTAATGTATCAGTATATTAAAGAGATAACAGAAAAAATTCCCCGAGCTATTTTTGAGTTTTGTCAAAGAACTTTTCTAATGATTATCAATAGCTCAATGACAACAGCTGACAAAACTTGCTCCTTCAAAAAATAGCAGGCTAGCACAGCAACAACTGGTTGTGTAACACTTAAAAACAGGAAAACGTAATACATTATTTTTGTCTACTTTGTATTCTCAGCATGGGAAGGTTACTTCACCACAGGATAAAGTTGGTAGACTTAAGCTTGCTGGTGGTGACTAATTCTGGGGGATTGAGGGGAGTGTGCCGAATGTGCATGCATGTACTTAGATTAAAAACTCAGTATTAGTAAAAAAAAGCAAGCCTTGGTTGCTAGATGACCTTTAGATTTTCTTTCCAGTAGTTTAATTTGCTCTATATGAAAAACCCAGGAGCTAAAATCCCAACTGATCTGGGGCTTCTAGCAATACAAAGGTGATGCTCTCAATCTCTGGTGTACGAATTAATTCATCTCTGAAGGAGTTTATCTTAGTGAAAGTTGGGATTGTCATTGGCACCGTTCCAAATGGAGAAGTTTGGTTTAAGAAAAATAAATAGCTTTGAAGCTCTGGTTTACCCATATATATAAACCATGCACACTCTTCCTTTTAATCTACACACAAATTCATTTGTAGCTTCTTCCATTTAAGAACAGTAGCATATTTCAATCTACAACATATTCAGATAGTTTAAAATTAGAAGAAGAAAATATTTAGATAATTAGGAATTTGTACACCAGGAAAAAAATTCGTTCTTTAAGCCTAAATTGACCATTACAGTAGAAGCTTAAAAATCAAATGCCCCTACCCAAGACAATTTGCCTGCTTCAATTATGACCATGAATTATTCCAGAAGGATTTGTCAGTTGATTAACCTTATTTTTGTATCTCAGGTCTGATCCTCCTCACTGCCTGCTTTTGTAAACAAGAATCCAGAGCAGGACAATACAGAGGCAGTTCCAAGAAAATTCCAGTTGACTGCTGTTGTACAATGCTGTGCCCAGGTTTATTTTAGTCACTCACCTAAAATGTTATTTTCTTTTTATCTTAGATTAGCTGTCTTCAAAGATGGTAGGACTGATATCAATAGCAAGCAAGCAGAGTTCCATTTAATGTAATGAAGCTTCTAAAAAGTAATCTGGTACATTTACCATTTAGCAGGGAACCTAATGCACTTAAAACTGATAGGAAAATTGGCATCAAAGTTTCAAGTTCACTTGACACAAAAAACATGTAGGATCCCAAGAATAATTTTTACAAGTCAGAATAACTTCAGTGGCAATCAGGTTCATCACTGCTATTGTCTACTACACCTGCTCCTCCCAGGAACTATGAGAATAAGAAATAATTTCCAGAATTAAGTACAAGGACAGTCACTTCAAATAAGTCTGTACTGAAACTATGCCACTGTCCAACCAATATACATAACATAAATTATATCCCCAACTCTGTCCAGTGTGCAAATTTAATCTGTTCTTCACAAAAGGTGCCTAATCTGGCAGCAGAAAATTAAAGGGATAAATGCAATCTAACAGTCATGCCACATCCTGCCTTTCAGAAATGAGTCTAAGCTTGGCTTTGGACTGCTCTGCAACTTCTGAACTCCTCACCCACAACTATCATACCTTGACTGTAATTCAGGATGTACCTAGAACTCCACTGAAAAAAAAAAAATTGCACTTCAGAATATACAGGAAAATCACTTAGCTTTGAGACTTCAATTATGGGAGTCCAATATCCCAGCTCCCTGAATACCAGTGGAAATCAACCTCTGCTTTAAAAGCCAATTACTACCCACACAATACTGAGCTGTTGTTGATCAGCAGAAGGAAATTCCATTAAAAACTTATATTCTCAATAGCATTCCCTCCTTATCAAGACTCTGATTGTTGAAATAATTTGCAGTTTGTGGCTCTCTGGTACTGAATACACAAACAGTTGAGCAAAAATACAAAATTTCTTAGATCTGAGTTATGTAACTCAGACATACTCATGAAACAAACATTTTTATGTTCTGAATAAATGTTTTAACACATTTATTCTCTTGCATAAGAATAAAGTCATCACGTATCCTTCAGAAAAAACATTCACAAGCTTTAAAGAGCAAAATAGGTCATCACAAGCACATTACCTAATACCATGTTCTCTACAGTTCAATTTAAAAACTCCCTTTTCAGATGGCCCCCACATTTAATGCCTTAACTAGTTATCTCTTGCTTTTTCCTATATCATGTGACAAATATGGTCCACTTTTAAGAGGGAAAGGAGCTATTCAGATAACCCATTCCTGTTATATTTCAAAGTTTGCCTATTGGCTGCAGCTCTCTGCATTATCCTCCTTTAAAAAACCTCAGCCAAAACTGACAATCAAACTGAGCTGGAGGAGGAACTTGGAAAACAAGAACCTAAGAGAACTGGATGTGCAGGCTGCAAGCAAACGCTGTGTGAGCGATCCCAGACCTTAGTGCCACTGACGGTACACAAAGTTCAAGTCTTTCGCTCTCCCACACCTCTGTAGCAGTTAAGGAAAAAAATGCATTGCCTTACCGTTTGTTCAGCCTGAGACAGATGTGTGCCTTACAAGCCTTGTTTCAATGTTTAATGTACCTGAGAATTATGCAGATGACATGAGAGATTCATGAATATGTATGTATCTCAAATAAAATACATCAGCAGGCTTCAAAAGAGTCCCCTTCTAGAAAGGAAGGTAGAAACAAAACCCCCAACAGCAGAGGTTGTGGAATAATCATAATTCAAGGTATGACAATGATGATATGGAGGGAGAAGTCTGCACCACGCAAAGCTGGAATTAAGATCATAAGTAGGGAATACTTGGGCATTTCTCTTGTTTGCAAATAAAGAAAATATGATTTACCACAGTTTTAAAATAAAAACTAGTAAATTATCAATCTAAAATGAGCATGAGTTTTCAAATGAGAATATTGAATCAACATTAGATGCTTCAGAGCATTTGATAATGAGAAGTTTATAGATGATAAAACGCATTTAATAAACTAGCAGTGTTGACAGAAACCTCCACTGCATTACCTAACTGACGGCAGGGAAAAAAATGTTCCTCTCCTTTTTCCTGTCTTTCCTTTGATTGAGAACTCTTTTTAAAAATTGCCATAAAAGCAATTTAAATAACTTTCTAAAGATTTTTTTTAAATTTATCAAAAAAATTAAAGTCCTCTAAGCAGTTTAGTCTACAAAAAGGAGGATCTGTCATAGTCAAAATAACATTTTGTTTATTCTGAGACAACCAAGAGGAAATTCCTTAAAGACCAGTCAATATAAAAGTCAGCATTGGCTGGAAATTATCCTGTCCCCAGTGAACTAGAAATAATTTTTGACAATCAGACACTTCAGCAATCATCTTAGACGAATCATATCATTACAGTATTCTTTGGAATCTCAAAGACTACCAATGTGCCTTGAAACAGATACGTGAACAGGCAATGCCAATTGCATTTATAGCCAAAAAACTGCATCCTTATTGAAATGCATGGCATTATTACAGGTCCCAGATAAAAGTATCACAAAGAGATGAAAGTGTTCAAGACAGTTCCAATGAACTGTCAGGCTGGAACAGCTAGAGAAGAGCTGGAACAAGTGCTAACAATAAGAGCAGCGCCCATACAGGAAAAGCTTGGTCTAATCAAAACAGTTAAAGACAATCCTAACAAGTTAAAACTCTCTGTCATCATTACACAACAATAAATGACAGCTAGATCCCACACACTGTATTTCCTGAATTTAGGCTAAAATAAGCTGAGTTTATGGTATCTGAACAATTCAAAAGAGCATAAAAGAAATTCAGTAGCACTGTAAATGAAGAACTCCGGCACACTCACTCATCAGAGAGAAGAGAAAGGGCAAGCACTATTTCCTTTCCAGCATCTGTATCACAGCACGTGGGGGTGACAAGACACTCCAGTTACCAACTGCAGAGGGGACAAGTGGTTTTAAGGAAGCCTTCTTTATCTACTTGGATTTTTGTTGCAGATAGTACTAAAATAAAGAAAGAGCTATTTTTTAAAGTCACACAGTAATACGTAGAACATAGATATTTGATTCAATTAGTTTGGACCTGAAAGATATCACAGTTTTAACGTGCAGTACCTTGTTGACTTCTGTTAAAAAGACTCGCAGCAACCACTCAAGGCTGATTACTTGCATGGACTGCAACCGTACAAAACAAACAAGACAAGTAAATTTCTACTGAGATCTATTTAGACTGCAGTTCTGTCTCACTGAGGTGTGCAGTGCAGTGTGCCTCACTGAGGTGAACTTGGTAAAAAAATAAAGAGTAAAATACAGCCTAAATCCCAACTCGTATCAGCTACAGCTACCTCACAGATGTGCATGCAGATTCCAAACCTTTATGATGAGACCCTGATTCAAAAATAGGTTACAGAACTTGCACTGCTCTCTGTCTTCCAAGACATATTCTCCTCTTTTTTCCCCTATATCCACTATCTTATTCCCTACCTCCACTACTGTAAATCTGGAAACTGAGTCCCACTTCCTCTTAATTTTTACAACAGTGGAGTTCCAGTTGTCCTACCCTGGCACACTATTCAAGGTACAACAGTGCTTTTTCACATCTTTCACGCATCCTACAGCAACTGCAGGCCACAAAGTGGTTTCTATGACTCATGAAAGACACAGTAATCTTGTAAGTTGTAGAAATAGAAAAAAACATGCAAATAGACATATGCATGAGCCAAATGCATCAAAAGACATGAGATCAACAGGAAAAGCACTATCAGGAGAGGAATTCAAATGCCTCTGATTCTTCTGCTAGTTATCTTGTGGTTGGACTTCATCTTAAAGGGCTTTTTCAACCTAATGGTTTCTCTGACTGCCATGTTCAGAAAATTTGTACTGCTCTGTTAATTACAGAGTCATTTGGAAGAAATATTTCCTAACTCCAAAGTGTTGGGTTTTTTATGGGGCTAGCGCGATTTTGGGGTTTTTATTCATTAGCAATCTATTTCTAAATAATTGACTATAGCTTGCAGATTAAGGACAAGATTGAAAGAACTGATAAATCTGTAGTTGTCTGTCTTTCCCCTGCAATGGCATCGGGATTAAAAGTATTAAGATGGTACTAAGAGAAGAGCTACAAATACCAGAAGCTACTCCACACAGGTAATAGAAAAGAAGTTTTAGTTTAGCCTAAACAGAAAAAGTTAGTACAAGGGTTTAGTTGAGTATATACCTATATCCTCTTACATCCCTACTTGATGAGCACAACAAACAAACTTTTTCCTACTCTTTAATATTTTCTGTAGCTTCTTTGCTGTAATAGTTTCTTTAGTTCAATTTCTGACAAAGTAAGCATAAGCATCAAAGACATACTCACACTAACTGGTTTGTTTGAGGACCATTAAATATGTTGTATATGACTACCAGTGTTAGATTTGTATCTTCCTCATTACAGTAACCCCTTCCCATGCCTGCCTGATAACCAGTAGGTCAAATGGTTTTGTGGCTTATTTGGTATCTTGCAGTTCTTATTTCTCAAACCAACCATCTTTCCCATCACAACCCATGTCTGTTTCCTCAGAAAAATTAAATCTCTTCCTGCATTCCTAAAAAGAAAAAATTATACCAATTGCAGCTCTCTGTCAGCTCCTTAAAATTTCTAATCAATTTATAATGCACAAATTAATACCAACTTATTGTCTGAATATACATTTTGAAGGGTTTCCTGAGGTTAACACTCAAAGAACAGATTCTTTTTCTGTAAGACACAAAACCTTCTAGTACATCCTGAAGTTCTTAACATGAGATCCTGCGTGCCCCTGGTGCTCAGTAGCTCAGCATGCTGCCAAGCACACTCCCACTGCTCAAAGGCAGTTACGCTGTTGGAAGGCAAGTGCACACCAAGAGCACTGTGCTGATGTGCATCTCCATGTCCAAGTGCTGCACAGGTGCAGTTAACACATCCCATTTCAGAAACAGTGATGAAAAGTTACTGAGAGGTGCAAACAGTTCTGTAGAACTGCTATTGCCATTTTATTTTTAGAAGGCTTTTCACAGATACCCATCAAAGCCGTGTTCTTGCTACCATCATCCCATCGTTCTTGCTACCATTTCCTATACAAGCCAAGCACAAAAAAAAAATGCTTACCACAACTCTATTTTTTTATTTGATAAAGGCATTAGCATTACAGGCATAAGGCTTATTGAGACTAAGGTACCGTTAAAATAAGTCCTGTTCCTTTAGTGAGAGGTTGTAGTGCCCTGGAATACATGTCAATATTCTATTGTGAATTACACATCTGAATTTGTCACAATACTTATGATCCTAATAGGGAAATAATTTCACATTTGGTACACTGAAGTAGAAGAAAGCAAATTCCCCGGTAAAAGGGGGAATCAAACTCCCATATGATGATATTAATTAGCAGACCTTTCTTGTTTTCAGGAATGAAATGGACAAAATGGATGGAAGGATAAAGCATCTACCATAAACTGATACCCAAATGACATCCAAAATTCTGATCTCCCAGTTTTTGCCATTTACATTACACCGGGTATTGTACTAATAGTTTCCTACTGAAATTAGGCTTGAAGCAAAAGTGTACCAAACAGAAAAAGCTGATCAGGCCAAAAAGCCTCACCTCAATGAGATAGTGAGAACATAAACTGAGAAGCTCCAGCAACTGCAAATGACTCCCAGCTGCTAGGACATCCTGTATCACCCCTGGTTCCAAGAGGATCTGTAAAGAAGAAAATGGAAGGTTAGTAATCTGGAAGATGTACTCAGAGTACTTGTAGAAAATATTAAAGGCCTTGGTTATTTCAGATATTTAAGTCAACATAAAGAACAGAATACAATAAAGCATATAGGGAAGTCTTTACAGAATATGGACAGATTTTCTAAAGTTCATCTGAATTTCCCAAAGGATTTTTAAACTTTTTTTTGTTATTTTCCTTTTCCTGTGAGAGTCTCTAAGTCACAATACCCCCTAAATCCTTCAAAACTAAATATGTGCTGTTTAAGAAGGAGACTTTTCAAAATAACAGAACCTCCTTTTGTTATCTACATACTTAGATCCTTTCACATATACTGATGAATCAGGCCAATAGAATTGACTCTGAAGTCTCCACTATTAATATTATTCATGCATGTAAAACATATACAGACTAGAAACACCCTGCCTATTCTGCATGGTGCCACTTTGTAATTTTCCTAACCACTGTCTTCATTTTAGAGAGCAGGGGTCTGAAAGCACAATGAGCATGTTGCTGGGGAAGTGCCAGAAAGGGCTTGGAAACCAATACTGATTATTCGGTTACTTGCTCACATGAAACTCCTGCTCATTTCAATTAAAATCATGTACAGGCAGCAGTAAGGATAATTGGGCCACAGCTCATAGACCGCTGTCTTGGGGTCAGCTTGTTAGAGCATCTCTTTTGGGACACAAAAATGTCTTTGGGAGTACGGACACTGGTCAACTTCTTATTAGCAATCAGACTACAAACTATCTAGACTAAAATCTTTTAAGTAGCACAACGTCAAAAGAAAACCAAAACAGAAATGCATGAGAAAAATTAAATTTTCAAAGCTGCTTGCTTTATTCAATTTTATCCTTGTACTTCCACTGGCAACTTTGCTTTCACACCACATGAGGTCAGTCTCTCACTGCTCCACAGGGAAGCAAAGCTTACTTTCACATTCTTTTCTTTCTGCTCACACAATTCAGTTTTGTGTCATAGCATCATTTGTACACCTCAAGTGCAGTGGAATAAGGAAAATGGAAAACAAAAGGAAAGATACTCAACTGAATCTTTTGTAATTTAACTATTTTTGAGAGAAATGAAAAAAGTGTATGCATTTCTTCAAGCAAAACCACAAAATACCTCCAACATAATGGATGTATTAGGAGGAGAGAAGGTGATTGATCCTTGCTTATATCAAGAACTCATTTACATTGAGTTCTGGCAGCATATGCAATCCTTAATGCTTAAATCACTACATTTATTAATACTAGGTTTTAAGTGAACATTCTACGTCATTTACATACTATATAAAACATGAAGGTTCTTTATCTAGCCAGAAATTCATGTAAGGATCCTACTGTAAATGAGAAGCAGGCCCAGCACAATGCGGGTTTTAAGCTGGTGCTACTGAGGTTGCTATGAATGATGAGAGGTAGTTGAACAGAAAGTTAGGATAGAGTTCAGTAACAAAAATATCTCCAACAGACATGGATATTAAAACAAACAAACAAACAAAATAAAAGTGTGTTGCTCTCAAGTATTTTCAAGTGAGAACTCAAGGTCAGACTAAACAAGCTGGCATAGACCCAGCAGTGTTTTTTATTCAGACATGATTGACACTGAGGAAGCTGCCATCCTATGGCACATTACTTACTAAGTGTCAGCCAGAGAACCAGAACCCAAAGCAGATTAGTACCTTGTAGGCATAGACAAACTATATTTAACTGTGCTAATATTCATGTATTTTAAAGCTACAGCAAATAATACTACAAATAATACTCGTAGCACTATGAGATAAGAAATAGGACAAGAGGCAAGGAGGGTGGCTGGCTACTGTCTAGAGATAATTTGCACAAAGTCAGCAACAGAAGTTCATTTCAAGGTGGCAGATGTATTTCCTACATGGTCTTCCATTTTTATAGCCCTCCTATACCTTGCAAGCTATATTCTACCGAGAAAACAGAATCACTTTTGTGCTTCCCAAGATAATGGAGCAAAGTCTAGTTTATCTTTTCACAAAAATTTGCTTTAAGTTGAACTATCTGAACTTTTATTCAATACTCATTTGGATATAGGCAAAAAATACCAATTCATCTATGCTAAAGGTTCACCATTGGGAAACTGCAGGCTGGTAAAATCCTTCTTTTCTAAAGGAAAAGAAAATTATGAGTAAAGGAGGAAGAAAATATTGCAGGCCTTCCTTCTACCGAAATTGAAGTAATTCACAATTATACCACACCTTTGAGCTTTTATACACTAAAGAAATTGCTTGTTTTTTATTAATTACCAGCATAGGTGTTTATATGTTATACAGGCCTTCCAGCTTAATATTAACAGTAAATGCACATCACAAGTACACACAGTGACTGACTGTCCTCTGCTTGTCTAGCTCTCAAAACAATAGATCTGAGGTCTACAGAATGATGCTTATTGCAAATTAAGGAGAGTAAAACTAAGGTCTACTTTGGATTCACAACTTCAAAATTCATCATAAATTTTAGTGTGAAAAAATAGAGAGAAGCTTAATAGTTTTCTGTAATCCATCCTCAACCCAAGCATTATGAGACATAATTACTGGGTCAGAAAGTTAAGAAACTTAAGCAGAAACTTAATTTGGACTTCTCAAATTCAGACAAAAACTGCAACCTTCACTAGTGAAGAATTTGCTTTCTCATGACACAGGCTATATCAGACTGGTTGCTGTACTATTTTTACATTAAGATTAATTAGAAGCAATTCAGGTATTGCACCTGGCTGTACCTTACAATCACCCCTCTACCCAATCCTTACTTCAAAGGGTTAATTTTCATTAGACTTTCGACTTCTCTCTGGCATATACCCAAGAAAATTCCCTTAAGCACCTTTTCCCTGTATACAACAGGCAGATCTTGTGATACATGAGTAACTTCCTTTCCTAAGCCATCAAGCCTGACATACTGCTCGTTTTCAAACTGATTTACTTTGACAAACTACTTTGCTCTTACAATGACTGGTTTCAAACAGGAAACCTGTTCCTCAAAGCTGCCTTTCTACTCTCCATCATGCCACAAACCCTCCAGAGAGGATGCATAAAATACAGTCTGGTCCCTAATTTGGTCAGACCCACAGCCCAAGGGATTGAAGCGATGCAAAATCTGGCTGTCTGTAACAGAATGCTGAGGTCACAAGATCCAGAAAGCCAGATAATTTCTTAGATCCACTATTTTTAGACATACAATATTAATCTATCTGGAAACTTAACCACTAATACTTCGTGGACATATTGCAGAAAGTTTCTCTTCAAATGCAAGAACTAGAAAACGGTAAATTAAACCTGACCTTGTAAAGCACAATACTGAGGCAGAAACGGGAATTTTATAACCAGTCCCATTGTTATAGAAACACAGGGGCCTTAACACCTGCCCCATATTTTTACCCTCCAGCCAGCAGTTCAAAACTAGAATTTATTCCCTCTTAGCTCAAGATTTCTTTCTTCCTTTCCCAACTCAACCTGCATCCCCCTCCAACACCTTAGGACTCTGGGTAAGCATGGGAAAATACTTAACTGGTATGATGTATCTTGCCTCTCTCTTCCATCTTCTTTGAGATTTGTGGAAACAGAGCATATAAGAACCACCACTCTTTCCTAAGAACAACTACTCAGGCCTCACCTCAACATTGTCCAGATCAAAAACGTCATCCTACTCTTTTAATGCTCCATGAACCCACCCTCCCTAAAGCCAACAAAGCCCAATAGGCCTACCAAAAAAAAAAAAAGGTCAGAGCAAAGAGGGCAATAACAGCCAAAAAAGAATGAAAAGGAAACTCCTTAAACTGTCCTTTCCAACAAATCAACTTACAGCCTGTGGGAGAAGGTAAGATCCAGATTAACTGTCACATCTGTGGAGTCTCATGAGGTTTATGTCTGGAAAGAACAACTAGAATATTCTACTCCCTGAATACTGCAGGCCACTATATTTATCCACACATTTTTAAATACGCTAAACAATAGCTGTTTTAGGCCCATGAAGGCTAAACTGCATACCCAAAGATTGAGGGGTTGAAGATGCACTTTTATCACCTTCACTCCAGCTACTCATATATCCCCCGTATTTTTCTCATTTCCATACTGCTGTTTGTGTGACAATGGAAAAGTGAGATGGTGGCATGATTCACATTAAAAGTAAACCACTATTATGCTGTAACAGTAAGGAAATATGCAGTCATATTTAATTTGGGAGAAAATAACTTTCCAAAGACAGCACAGCACAGCACACTAGTGGCGCCTTAGTGCTTAATACCAAGTTCTCCTAAGTCCCATTTTCCAAGAATAAGGGAATATGCAGCCCCGTCAGAAAATTCTAGAAAGTAAACTCTATGGAATTTTACACAGAAAACAAGAAAAAAAAATTGCTAAGATTCCTGCCACTCTGATGAAAAAAAATTCCTCCTTGACTCCACTTGCAGTGATCAGCACTTCAAACAAGACAGGCATCAAACACAAGTATCAGTTGGTTTTGCCTGATGGAGATCATTCTGTGTGCTTAAGAGCAATCAAACACCTTAACTTTTCTTTTAAAGTAATTTAGACTGCATTTCACTCCCAACCAGATAGCACTTCTGCCTGTCTCCCTGCTCATTCATGATTCAGTTGAATACTGAGCTCCTTGCACACTGACAAGTGCTGCTTCATAAAAGTGAGTGAGGAAAGAATGTTCTAGTCCCTTGCAGGCACCTGCCCAAAGCCCTGGCACACAGTGTTTGGTAGCACTTGCTAGAAAATCCAGATATCTCATTAGCCAACGCCAGAAAGCATCCTGACCAGCATTTTTCTGATATGTCATAATATTTTTCCAGAAAATTAGAAGAAAATCCATGTTAAGTGCACAGCATACACATCATAAAATCATAGAATATTTCAATTTGGAAGGCACCCATAAAGATCATCTAGTCCTATTTCCCTGCTAATTGCAGGACTATCCAAAACTAAACACATGTCTCAACATTCCTTAAACTCTGACAAGCTTGCTGTAATGACCACTTCCCTGGAGAACTTGTACCAGTGACCTGCCACCTTTTCATCATGTCCAGCTTGAACTTTCCCTGACATAGCTTCACACCACTATTAAGCACCATTATGATAATTAAAGATTTGGATAAGCAAGACTCCAAGCAAATTCACTATTCTTTGGGAAGATGTTTCATTACTTTAATCACTTTCAGCACTAGTAAAGCTGTCTTGTCCCTAGCCAAATTCCTGTCCAGAGAAAAAAAAAAGTGAAGTATTTAATTTTCTCTACAATGAACTGCATAAAGTGAGTAAATTAAGCTCTGTATTAGTCTAAGCCTTTTAGGCAATCTGTGGCTGAACTGAGAACCTAGGACCTAACAGCTGTAACTCCCAGTGCTAGATACAGAAACAAGATTATCCTGAGAGAAGTGAAAAAGGAAGTGCCCAAATCTAAGTATCAAATTCATATTTTTTGCTTTGAAATTGCATTGAAAAATTGTATTAAGTATTTACAGTAAGACACAGACCTGTTGTATTCAGTTATCCATCACTTTGGCATATTGTCCACCAGTAGAAAAGAGCTGAATTCACTTTTGCTAGGGTCAGCAGGTAATTTAATTGGGTCATTTTAATCTAAAAGGAGCCAGTGGAACTGCTGTGCACAGGATGCAGTAGGTCACTTACCCAAGAAAATCAACCATCACAATAGAGCTTTGCAATACATCTCCACCCACAAGAGAGGATTAACACAATAAGGGGCACAAAGATATTGACAGCTGCCTTACCCTGGTCTTAACTAAAAATGGCACATGAAATACTGGTTGATCACTAGAAAAACTGTCAGCATCAGATGAGGCGGGGAGCAGATGAGAGATGAAAGCAAAGATTCTACAAAGGAATCCAAGAAATCATAAGGAGAAATAGTTGTACTTTGAAATAATAATTATTTCTACTATTTCTTTATGATCTAAGATCTTTTACTCTTTCACGGCTTTTTAAAATAAATTACAAAGCTAAAAGAACAATTTTTAAAAAGGAGCTGTAATATAATACTTCAACTAATCAGGGGTTTGTGTGCATGAATTTGAAAAATTACATGATGGCACTCTACCAATTCCTGATACCTGTTTGGTAAAGTCATAATAGCTGTTAAGAGGATGATAGGACTCAAACTAACTGAGTACAAAGTAAGGCAATAGTTAAATAGGACTCACATTGGAAATGCATTGAAGTAGCATTGGGAGCAACATACCTGGAAATAAAATGAAGTTCTAGATTTGTAACTGGAATAATATACTCGTATTACCTTTATTGAAACACTGCTGCTACCTCAGCATTTTGTGAGTAAAAGAAAAACTGTTAAATATACTAGTAGCAAAGTTTAAGGCTTATTTTGGAATCACTGTAAGTGCAACTTTGTATGTGGCTTTTAATAAAAGGAAACATTTCACCATGCCATAGATAGGAAGTAAGGCTGTGTTAATCTTGGGCTAAGAAGGCATCACAGAACAAATTAACCCAAGATTCACTATGGGAGAAAGAGCTGAACATAAAAAGCCTCATGTAGAAGGTCTTCCTCACTAATTCTTTCATTTCAGCTCTACTAATTCAGGATAATATTATAACTTAAGGAAGATGGGATTTCTATTAATACAAAACCAAAATATTAGAGTTTAGGGGGAAAAAACAGACCAGCCACTTAGGAAAATGGGACTTAAGAGAACTTGGTATTAAGTACTAAGAAGCCACTAGTGTGCTGTGCTGCCTTCGCAAAGTTATTTTCTTCCAAAATGATTTCCTGCCTGTGATGCAACAAAATAAAGACAGGGATTACTTGCTTTTGTAACGTGTTTTGAGGTCCTCAAATAAAATTCTATCTAAATACAAAATATTTGTTGCCATAGATCAAAGACATATGATAGAACATAAATTAATAAAGAAGAAAGATCCAACTCTGAAGCATTTCAGTATGCATGGGACTCAGTTTGTATTTTTGTTGAATCAAGATCACATTCATCCACTGCAAATTAAACCCAGTGCTCCCCTGACTTACCAGCCAACAGTCCTGGCCTATTTAGTGGCTATCCCATTCCTCCAAGATTATGTCTCTTTCTAACAAACGAGTTAAAATTTTAAAAGGTAGTCAAAAAGAGTAGACAGCAATGCCCATGAGTCTCTGACACAGTGACTTAGGCTCTTAGTTTGACAGCAGGAATTGTGAGCTCCAAACTCTTTGCCTAGAAATGCTTCTCCATATGAGTATTCTAAAACACATAGTTTGAAAACTGATTGTACTTGATCCATCTCCCTTCCAAGGCATATCTGATACGCACAAAATGTCCTTGTGAAATAAAAGGGTGAGTAATCTACTCACTGAGACTCTTGCCTGGCCTTACCACTGCCAGATACGAAGTAAAAGAGAGAATGACCTAAAAGCCCTTTTGGGGAGAAAGAATACAGCAACTACAACAGGAAAAGAGTCACCTAAAAAGGAGAAGAGTTGTATCTCTGAATTCTGAATATGGGGATTACATAGTTAAATGCCTATGGACAAGATAAAATATATCTAAGACATTTTTTGCTGAAGATTTTATTATCAAAGTACTACTGAGAACATACATGCAAAGAACAAAATCAAAGTCTTCTGCCATTCCTTTTGTCAGCCTTTATTTCTGTAACAAAATTTCTTTCTTTGTACTTATTAAGGACCACAGTAATAGATTAGTTCAGTTGGAGTTATACTATGTATACTTAACTTGAGTTTTGAAACATTCTTTTCTTCTGAACAATTAAAAGTTTTCCTATAAAGCAAAATATTTTCAAAAGTAATTACAATAAGGCACTGTCTGCCTAAGTAGAGAGGACAATGAAGGTCATATTTGAAGTCCACAGGAAGATTTCAAATTAACAAATAGAGGCAAGGATGACACAGTTTAATTTCAGATTTCATGGTCATTCTAAAAATTAAATTCTTCATTTTAATAACTTTCAAAAACTGCAGACACCAAATATTGCCATTGTGCAATATTAAATATTTCCACCAGATGTCTCCAGCCTATTAGTTTACATAGAAAGTTGCACTCAATTTGAAGTGTAATGTGCCAAATATAAGTGTAGCATATTAAAGAAGTAAAGAGAAGAAATCTGCAACTAATTACTTATCTGTTTAGACATGGATATTTTAGGGAGTTCCACAGTGTCACTTAGGCAAATACCAATTTTTTGAACTAACATTTTGGCCAACTATGATTTAAAAAAAAATAAAATAGAGAGAATTCATGGTTTTCCATTGTAAGAGAGCAATATAAGGTTGTATTTGGCATGAGTGACTGATGGATTACTGAGAAATATTTTGTTTGTCTTATAAAAACAGGAAGAGTTTACAAACCAAGCTAAAGACAACTCTGTTTTCAGGACTCTCTGATATAAGCATGGAGTAATCCAGTTATTTATTAATAGCCTTTGGGGATTACTCCCACTCACTGCCTTGAAATGTTCGCCCAGATTCTGTCAGTCTGAGTCAGAACACAAGCAATGCTCAAAACATACACAGTGACAGAAGAGAATTCCAAGGATGAAAGGGAAACGAGATACTGCTAATTCTCAGACCCACATTTCACTGAGTTGTGCTTCAAAGGCATCTTTACATGACAGCTCCTACAGAATCCTTCTCATTTGTCTGATCATCAAAGTAGCACTTGGTGTATCTGACAGACACGACAGAGACAGCTTCGCCTTATAATCACTTGTATGTATGAGCAACTACATACGTGCACATCTATATTTGACTCAGGAAACCCACTCACTTATTCAAAGTAGGTTATGCCTGAAAATGAGAGACTCAAAAGTCTCTAAAGGGCCAGTGACAGAAGGTACATACTTCCTAGGGATCTGAGGATATTATCCTGGAAGCAACCTGGGGTCACTTGCTGGGTTACATAAAAGCCACATCCATCCTTTTAAAGGTTCTCAATGTATTTTACATAGGTTTGTTATTTTGCAGAAAGATGGGGAATGCCTCTAATCACAGCAGATGGGATGGGTCAGACAGAAATCAATTACAACCCGTCTTCTAAAAAGATACTTTCATTTAACCAGAGTTTTTGCTTCAGAATAATCAACCTATAGATTGAAATTATTAATATGATGATGTATAGGTAACTAACATTTTCATTTTTATGAAAGACATTCAGTTTTTAACAAAAGCTTTCAACTGAAAGAAAAAAAAAGCATACCAATGACAAATCAGGTACTGAGATCTTCAGCTAATTCACTAATATAGTACAGCATCTTTGTTCATCATTTATATCAGAGATATCTTTGAATAATGTTTTCCAAAACAGCACAAACTCATTTTTTTTCAAAGAAATTCAAGTGTTAGTCTCCAAGATCAATGCTAAAGCATAACTTTTCTGGGCTGGTGACAAAAATAGCTCCTTTAAAACAGGTAATTTTTTTCCCTCCTTATTTCTACTTAGTTTCCTTTAAAAAGAAAAAGAAAAACAAAACAAAAAAACCAACCAAACAAAAAAAACCAAAAAAACCACATAAAGTCATACACTCAATTCACAGTATGGAAGCATATGCCTTAAATTTTTATAATCCAACAACTCTTCAGAATACTGTAGTATGAACTTAAGCCTTCCTTTTCAAAATTAACCAATAAACGTCACTAGTGCGTCAATGGACTCAACTGCCATAGTGATATTCCAGAAATAGTTTGGTTATCTAGAATTTTAAAGTCCAAAGCAAAAATAGCTGAGTGTTCTGAGCTCACTATCCATGAACTCTGAACTGAGACAAAGTCACACAGCAACACTCTCCAAGCATGCAGTGCAGAGATATGGCAGGTCATAAATACTACTTTTTTTTCTTTTCTTTTTTTTATTCTGTTTTGGGGGGCTGTTTTTGCTAAGAGGCAGAAGGAAAAGGAGCATCACTCTGCATTTTCTGAAGTACCATAATGAATGGGCCAAAATGAAGATGTATAGTACCTATAAGCATTAACAAAGATGCCTCAACTGCATCTGTCCAGAGAGTAAGGGACGACTTTTCCCCTCAATCATATAATTTGCCAAACACAGCAGAGTTTATAAATGTTTATTATATGGGAAACACTTATCTTTACATTTAATTTAGCAAGGAGATTCAACTAACATTAAGATTTTATGAATAGTCAGGCAACCATAAAAAGGGCTTGCAAGCCCAACATGGTTCCCTACCTGACAATGATGCACATAAAGCAGTGTTTTTATTAAACAATCCTTCTAAAGAAAAAATCCACCACAGTATAAGAAAATTAAGATCTGTTAAATCAAAATAGCTTGTACTGAGCAGTGCACAAGAAAAATATTTTCTAGTATCTCTAAAAAGATCATATTCAGTTTTTATTTCAGCTGCTTTTGATCATGTTTCTTAATTTGAAGAACTGTACAATACCTGTCCAGTATATGCAAAGTCCAGGGCTTGTTTTAAACCAAGGCTTGTGACACCATGTAAATTCACCTCATCAGCTTCACTCTCAACCATGCAAAGACTGAACATTGCCTATGAGAAAAAACAGAAACGCCATTAAGTAATTTTGGATTCCAAATTCCAAATAGCAGCAGCCTTGAGAGTTAGGAGATCTATACCAAGTTTTCAGTAACACCACAGTAATCAATCTTATAACAAAGTCCTTTTATCATTAAAGAAATACAAAATCTTATGCTGGATAAACTGAGAGAAATCCTTTTCTTCAATATACATATACTTCTTAATTAAGTAATTCAGGTGAAATCAGTGAGAACAGTCACACAATAGGGTATCATTCAATAAAAAAGGTAACTGGACTCTGGGAAAAGAATAATCTATACAAGCACCACTAAAAGCAATACTTATGTATAGTGTCATTGTATATAAGAAGGAGCAATAAGCCATACACAATTACTTGAGAAGAAGGGCCAGTTAAAACCGTCTTTTATAAGCAATCCTTTTCAAATCAGCATCTCAGACTGGAACATGAGCAGTGCTGTAGTCACCTTATGAAATGAAGAGGAATGATGGAGATGCAGACACCCCATCTTACAACCTCCCTTTATTTGTTATTGCCTCAGTTTCTCATATCATAAAGTCTAAACTGAAGACAGACAAGGTGCTATGGAATTTATCTGAAAATACCACTGAGGAGAGCAACTCCCTTTCATCCAGCCTTACTTTCCAGATCATTCGTCTTCAGTCTACCCCTGCAATTAAGCACTTGTTCTCAGTCTCTTCAATCCTTGCGAGAATCTTTTTCTTCTCATACCCATTAAACTTCTTTGCCCTTCACTCTTCCCTCTCAACCTGCACTCCTGCTGCACTACCTCTACTTACCACTCCTTCCCCACTAATCAGCCCCATTCCCCATTCTTTAGCACCCTCCAACACTTTTTTTAACAAAATTCACCACTCAGTGTTTTTAAACAGTAAACTGTGAACAAATAAACTCAACACTTCTGCCATCTGCCACTACTAAAGAAAGTCAAAACTTACTCCCAGTAGGTTTTGTGCTATACTCAATGTCTTTAGTGAGGCTACCAAACTGCACCTTGGGGAACTCCAGTAACAAAGCACTTCTCATGGACATAATCCCTGCTACCTTCTTTCTAAACTCTGGCTGATACCTGGAGAAGCTGAGACAGTCAACAAGCTCACTGGATTTCATATGTGCAATCTGTCCACCAAGCAGTGCTGAATTTGAAGGGAAAAAATAAGCTCTACCTTATCTAACGACTTAGCACATAAGAATGACTACATCATCTTTACCCAAACTATTCCATGTTTCACCTAGACTCAGGTGACTTCGAGAACTGAGTGCTTCCTGCAAGTAATTTCTTCAGAAAATATTAGTACTTTTTGTCATTAAAACATCATAATTTGGCATAAATCTGTTTCCCAGAAATCATCCAATATAAACAACAATGACATTTATCATACAGCCATTCCTTCTGATTTTGCAATTTCTGTTGAATTAAAGTGATACCAGGGCTTCTTCCAAACTGGCAACAGAACAGAAGCAACAAATAGTTTAAAAGCTTTATCAAACAAATACAGTAAGACACAGCCATGAAATATACCTAGAGAGAAAAAAACCAAAAACAACAAAAACCCAAACTTCTAACAAGTTCAGCCAGTTTTCTTATCCATTAAAAATGTAATCAGAGGTGGATATTTTGTTGTCATCTAGTAGCTAATGTGAGGCTTCAGAGCTTGCTAGGAGCTGCAAGGTACTCATCAGCCACTTTTTGGAAAAGCAGACCTGCAGTCGCTGTCTGGGAGAGATAAGCTTCTCATCTCAGAAATTCACTACTAGATAAATATTTTGGAAAATATTCCTTTCACACACCAGTTCCTGAATAAAGACAGTAAAGTTTCAAAGCAACACCTGTCTGCCGAGGGGTAGATTTGCACACCTTCTGTATGCTCAACCCCATCACTGACTGCCTGCAGAAAGGCTGGGAATGCTGAGAGGTGAAAGATGCTCTGTGTCCTCCAACCATGCTACAGTAGCACACTGCACACTACAGACCTGTGCATAGGAACCATCTAAAGACAGTGTGGTTACTAATGCAGCTCTTATTCTGGTAAAGGGATAATATTCCACACAATGAGTTAAGCTCACAAGTACAAAGAAACACTTAACTGAATCTTATCTGTAAACCAGGAATCATGCCTATATAACTTCTGTGTACACTTACTAACTTTACCTTAAGGAGATTATTTTAACACAAAGATTCCAACATGGTCTTTACACAGGGTTTATTACTACACCTAACTTAGTAAACTCAGCAGGATCAGACCACTATCCAGTCACTGTCCATAATCACCCACAGTGCATAAGAAACACAGCCTCCAGCAGAGCTTTGACCCCTGCCAACTCTCCCAGGCAATGCCTGGACTATGGTCCAGGAGTAACTCAAGCCATGCCTGTTCCAAATAGGCAGCATAGACAAAACCAAAATGCTCACAGAGGTTTAGCTATATTGTCACAAGCCATGTTACGCCAGTCCTTTTAGGGCCAGAAAACAAGCCCTCATTCATGTTATTTATAACTACAGATATAGCCTAAGAGTGCAGTGAGCTATCAGAAGCTGCCACTAAGACACAAAACTGTGGCTTTGTGGAGAATTGGAAGGGACCATAAAGATTATCTAGTTCCAACCTCCCCTGCCATGGACAGAGGCACCTTCCACTAAACCAGCTTGTTGACCAGCCCCACACAAGCTGGTCTTGAAGACTTACAGGGACAGGGCACCCACAAATTCTCTGGCCATCCTCACAGTACAGGATTTCTTCTAATATCTAATCTAAACCTACTCTCTTTCACTTAAACTGAGAGCCTTCCTTCTTGTCCTATCACTACATGCCCTTATCAGAAGTCCCTCTCCAGCTTTCTTGAAGAGTCTCTCTACATAATGAAAGGACACACACTCTGAAACCTTCTCTTTTTCAGTCTGAACCGACACAATTCTCTCAACTTTTCTTCATAGGAAATCTTGCTTCTAATCAGTTTGGTGGCCTTCTGGACTCATTCCAACAGGTGAAAGTCCTTCCTATACTGAGGACCTCAAAGCAGGACACAGCACTCTAGGTGGGGTCACATGAGAACAGAATAGAGGGGGGAAAATCCCCTCCCTTTTCCTGCTGGCCAGGCTACTCTGGATGCAGCCCAGGACATATTTGGCTTTTCAGGCTATGAGTGCACATTGCTGGCTCATGTCCAGCCTCCCATCAACCTCAAGTCTTTCTCAGCAGGGCTACTCTCCATCTGTTCATCCCCCAGCCTGCCTTAATACTGGGGTTGCCCAGACCCAGGTGCAGCACATTGCATTTGGTCTTACTAAGCCACATGAGATTCCCATGGGCCCATTTCTCAAGCTTGTCCCAGGCCCCTCTGGATTCCATCCCATCCTTCAGGTGTGTTAGCTGCATCACCCAGCTTGGTGTCATCTGCAAACCTGCCAAGGGTTCAGTCAATCACTTTGATTAAGGTATTAAATAACACTGGTCCCAATACAGACTCCTGAGGGATACCACTTGTCACCGATGCCCATCAAACTCTAAGCCATTCACCTCTGGAAGCAACTGTCCAAACACTTTCTTCTCCATCTACCAGTCCCCTCATTGAATCCATCTCTCTCTAATTTAGAGACAAGGATGTTGTGGGAGACTAGGTGAAAGGCTTTACAGAAGTTCAGATAGATGATGTCTGTAGCTCTTCCCTTGTCCACTGGGGTAGTCACACCCCAAATATTCTGTGAATGTTTTTGAAACTGAGTAGGAACTACATCTGTTTTTCAGAAAACAAGGCCAAAGAATTTGATCAAAAGACAAGGCCTGCAATGGTCCTCAGACAGTTCACATTCAACTGAACTTGATTAGCCTCCAGGCAAGTAATCTCCCACTTAAATGAACTTTGTACTGCTCACTGATCCACACTGCCTTCACTAGCAGGCAAATTTCCTTGTTAGCCTGATAGTTTTTGAGGTTTAATCCAGTGTGAAAAAAAATCTGTTCTACCATAGGCAGAAGTTGAACTCAAACTCAGCCTTTAATTTGCACTCCTGTACCTGAATATTGTAGTTTCAGCTGAAAAAAAATATGGACCATTACATTGTGATTTGAGACTTCACCAATACCTCAAGGATGAGTTATGGTTGAGCTGTTAAACTCCAGTTTCAGATGCATCCTTGATAACACTCTAAGGTTTTGTGAGCTTATACAGATCCATCAGTCATGCTTTTAATACAAGGCTACTAGCCTACTTTATTTTTCCTTTGGGTACATTAAAAACAAGGCAATAAGATAAATATCTCAGGTGAATGCAGAAGTGACAGACAAGAAAAACAAATGAAATACAAAATATTTGGACAAATGCACAACGGAAAGTCAACCCTGTCAGAAAACCTACCAAATTTGACTAAGCATGAAATGTTAATAATGTTATTTATTGGCTTAATCCAACAATGCTATTATACTTCGATTTAAAACATTTCAGCTTGAAATAAAATCTATTTGATTATGCCTCATTTCTGCTTCAAGACCCTCATGAGACTTGAAAGTACAAGTTGCCACTGTTAACCAAAGATCCCTTTTATAATAAAACCCACTGATGAGAGGACTTAAAATCCTTTCTAGCTCCTTAATAATCCAGATCTTGTTCTGCCACCCAATCATATAATTAGGCAACATTGTGGTAAATAGATTGCTTGTTTACATTCTGATATTTCAGTTAAGATTTTAAGTAAGTAAACCAAATCCCCCAATGCAAAGTAAATACAGTCCACTTGCCATTTTTTGGCAACTGCTCCAAAATTCATGTCTCAACATTCTGACACAAATGGGTGTATTCCATTTGTGGAATTCCACCTGAGGTCACACTTATTTCAGATGCTACGGATTTGGACAGCCTTATTTTTGTGAGGCAGGCAGATACTTTAATAGCTCCTCTTTTTGGAGGAAGGAAGGAATCAACCTCTATTCTTCTTCTAATCTTGGCCTGAAACAGAAACAAAGCTACAGAACACAGCTTTTTCCTTTTCCCAAAGGAAAAAGAAAACAAAACACACAGTCCTTAGATAAAAATATTCAAGCCATAAAAAAATTCTTAGACTCTTGAAAACTTGACTTCAAAGAAATGCGGCAAGCTGGTGAGCATTTAACACAGAGCACACTTGTAGTTTCACAACATGGCCCTGAGCAGTCACAGGTACCTTTATAAAAGTATTTTCTTCTACAAACATAGAATACAAAAGTGAACAAGAGCTTGAAACTGAATGACACACAACCACGGGGTGTATAGACTTAGATTTGAGCAGATCTGATGCAACCAGGCAGAATTGTCAAAGATGTTTAGCACAGTCATTGTGTCTGACTTTCCATGCTCAGCATGTTGTTTAGTTTTCAAAAACAAAATGCACAATAGTTGTAAAATAACATCAAATCAGAAAAATGTATTACTGTTAAAATGTCCAGACACATTGATTTTTAGCAGTCAGGTAGCACTGCAGCAGCATATATGGACTTCTTCACAACATACCACTTCAGGAACAGATACGTGGGTAACAGACACACAAGATGTGTGTCAAGATCCCCAAAATACAAATTGCTCACTGTCACAATGGTGACATACAAATTGCTTCTTGCCTTTGAGTCATTTTCTTACTTACTCAGGTGTTCCATATCCATGAGAGTAATCAGCTTTTCCTCATTTGTACACATCAACCTTACAGCCACGTCAGTCATAGCAAAACAGCAAACGATCAAAAAACAACTTAACTCAGTTGTTTGTGTTTAAACAAGCAAATTTTGTCAGTGAATTCCACATATCTTAGTGGCCTTTTAAAGGCAAGAAACAGAATCAAAACATATGCAGTGTCAGGAGACAGGTAAATTAAGTAAAATGAACAAATAATTATGCTTTATGCTGTTAAAAAGACAGCACTGTGACTGAAATCATAAGTAACTTACTGCTGTGACCTGAGGCTTTCAAGAAATACCCTCCCCTCTTCTAGGAGTAAAGAAGCACATGGTACCAGTGCATAGCAATAACCTCTAATATCTCAAAGTTCCTTCAGCAGGATTGTGAAGAGACATTCATGACTTCCACTTTTTTGATTCAACTTTAAATGCAACATTCAAAAGAAAGCTAAGCTTTCAAAAACAGACAAGTAAGCTGAGCTTGCTACAGCAACCTACAGTAACTCCAAGAGTAACATTTTCTCCTTCATATTTCTCAAACACTGCTTTGGTAACAACCAGCAGCCCTAGATCCACGTCCACTATAACACAAAACAAATATTTGGAACTTCCCACCAAAACATAGCTCTGACCTACACAAATTCTTGTTCAACCACAGTCTTACGTGTACAATAACAATGTCCTGGGACACTTTAGAATTACCTCCACTTAGCAAATTAATTGCTAAAGAACTGACCAATGAAGTCACCAAGGTTTTCCTTAGCTATTCATCTTGTTGCATTGAATTTTCTAAGTAATTAACACTATCTAGTATTGTTTTACTCTGGAAAGAGCTGATTTGTCATCTCAAATTTCTGGCTCCACAATTAAATGATACTGGCTTGAATTCTTTTAAAAATTAATTTAAAATAGATAGGCATCTTCATTAAGGGCAGAATTTTATTCACATCTACTTCCCACATCATATGGGGAATGCACTTAATTCTACATTCATCTTCTCCATAGCCTTTTTTTAAAGGGAAATTGATTGTACTTCTCATCTTGGGCATCAGAAAAGCTATGAAGAAAGTAAACCAACACTTCAGAGATGCCAGATCAATTTCCCACACTGCTCAGGGAACTCAGTTATGATGTCATACCTCAAGATTGTTTTCATTTCACGTGTACCTTTAAGCCTATGAGAAATCTTACTGGCATCAATGATCTGTTGATCAGTGGCACATTCTTTCTGATTTGGGACCTCAGCTTATGTGTCACTTGGGCTAATAAGTACCCAGTCCTGACATACTCTTTTCTATTTGGGCTATAAACTTTTTCAGGCCAAAGCATTACACTTTGCAGTTTGTATTAAAAATAGCAATTCCTTGTTCATGTAACAGTAATATTAAATAAATAAATCATAACCTATTTAATCTACTTTGTTCTATTACTCCTGAAATAACCTTTGGATGTCCTTAGCTTCATGTTCTTATTCTTCATTACATAAGCCATGTCATTTTTCCTTTGCTGTTTTCACCTATCATAACAAAAAAAAAAATACATTCAGAATCTATGAACAGGAGTCAAAATACTGTTTTGACAGATAACCATGGCCACATCAAATATCGACTATGCTCTAGATGTGCAATGTATACTTATCCAAATAACCAATTTAATATATGAATGTTTCTTTACAGCATGTAAAAATGTGCCTTGTTCTTCCTATTGCTAGCTTTGTTTCCCTCCCAATTCAAGCCTCTCTATCCTAAATCAATCATCAGCCAATCAGCCATGTCCTCTGGAGTCTCTTGAACACTGAAAAACATATCCATCAATACCAATTGCATGAAATATGATTAAGAGGCTCATTACACAATTCTTCTGAAAAAAGTTCCATATAAATTCACACAGAAAATGTCACATAACATCAGTCATTGATATGAGCCTACAGTAATTCATCTGCTCTATGAAATTTACCTAAATATTGGTTTTTAAGCATTTGCCAAGCAACTAAAATGAATCCCATGAAATGGAAAGGTCAGCTATCATTCACAGTTTAAGAGAATATATAGGTAAAGAAATAAAACTGAGCAGCAAACCATTCAATTTTATACACAGTATTCAAGTGTCACATATTACCATTAGTAAAGCAAATTCCACTGAACCTTTGGAGTTTCTTTCAGTACATCAGTGTCAGACAGTGATACATAATTACACGGCTCCAAAGAGCTTACAAAATCAAGGATATGTACAAGGCACTTGCTACGTCACACTATGGATACAAAAAGATATCCCTTTCTTGGAAGCTTTCAAAATAAGTAATGGAAATTGCAATATAGAACTACCTTACTGTTTAGAGAGCCTAAGGATGTGAGATTGTTTTTCTTGTTTGTATATTGGACATTCCATCAAGAACAAAGTGATTTTCTTGGTTGTAACAAGGCACACGGTCTCTATTCCTAGTCAAAAGAAAAACTTCAAGATTAAAAAAAAAAACCAAAACAAAAACCCCAAAACAATAACAACAAACCAAAACCAACTGAGGAAAAATTCAAATTCAACAAAAAAAAAAAATCCCCAAAAATGTGTTGCTAGCGTGTTATATCCTTGATTGAACCTGCATCAAACATAATTCATGTTTTGATAGTCAGAGTTTAACAGCGCAATAGGTCTTCCCCAAAGCTCTGCTTAGGTACACAAATGTAATTTAAGCCACATGGAAAAAGGAACTCTGCAGCATGCCATTCATTATGAGTTGCTGCATCATCACTAAAAAGACTCATATTCAAAATCTAAGTAGTGCCATAAAAACAAAATAATTCTACAATTTCCATGTGCAACTTGGTATCAGAATAAAAAGCCACACAAAACTGTGAACTATTACAGATACGGTAAAGTTATTAATTCCAACATTTCAAAATGTATAAGTCACCACAGGTGGTCCTGAATATCAAGATTATTGTTTCTTTTATGGCAGATGCAAGAAAACTGAATTGCAAGAACACCGCCATGCAAAGCACTGCATAAAACTCCAATAATGTACAGTCTGTCCTAACAATAGGCACCCATAAGCAGGCCTGCCTTTTGGAGAATAAAGAAAGCAGCATAACTAAAACTAGATTTTTTTTTTTCCCAGCATTTCCAGTCAAGCACAGAAAAGCATGAGTCACATTTGCAAATTTTGGCTTAAATTGGTTTAATGCTTCCCAGTGAATGCATAAGCCTATTGTTCACGTCCTTCGATGATTTTAGCAAGTGGTATCAAAAGCAAGCCCAGAATAAAATTGCAATAAAAGTCACTTAGCTCTTGAACTAGCATTTTAACTACCACAATACATTTAATTCAGAAAGGCAAAGCTTCTTTTGATTTTTTTTTCCCTCTCCAAGGAAAAACCATGATCCAAACTTGGACACCTTTAAGTGACTTCATCTTAAAAACATACTTCATACAATACCACAGAACAAGTGTACCACCTTAGTGTATGCAGGCTCTAATATAACAGCTGTACAGCAAGGCGTAATCTAACAGAACTGTAGTAACAATCTTAGTTGTTATTATAATTACCTTTTTAAGAAGCCATTTATATAATGGGATGTGAATGTCATTAGACTGACATCCAAATGTTACAAGCAATAGTAAACTATGGCAATTACTTCTATTCTGCATCCTAACTGCAAAAACATACTTGTTATGCAAGAAATCTAATGCTGAAATTTTAAATGGTTCATTTTATGAGTTTGTACTAGATATCTTCCCTATCTGCCCCATTTTAAGAGGGTTTGAACTAGACAACCTTCATATTCTTTAAAATAATTCTATTTTCCATTACGATTCTAAATCTTATTTTCCATTAAAAAGATAGTAAAATTTTGCTAAAGTACCACCTTTAATTCCCACCAACATATTTGTTAGACTCTTTTATACAAAGACAAAGTAATAAACCAGCTTACTGACTATTTTTCTGTTTCTTTCATACACTTCTACTGATAAAACCTTGAAAAGTAAACAAACACTAACAATTCGCAAAATAAAAGAAGAATGACTTGACTAACCAAGCTTGTGTTAATGTTGCAGTCATTTGTCACAGTAGTTTTCATCATCAGCTAAGCTCTACCCTCCATCAGCTATTTCCTTTAAAAAAAAATGCCTCTATAAAATAATCTCCTCACTTTATTTTTAGTTGTCTGCACTTGACCATGCTCATTTATCCTTTGGCTTTTCCTCCAACTCTAACAAACAAACCCCTTCTGAGATAACAGACCACAACAACATTAATTTAATTATTCTCATAAATTCTCTAGGCTTGATACCTATTTCTTCTTGGCTGAAATCTAACCCTGACATGGTAGATGATTAAGTGCCAGGTACAAGAGCTCCTGAAAATGCAGATGAACATTTTATAAGCTGTCTTAATATTCCTAATTGTTATATAAAATGGGCTTTGTGAACATTTATTGCCTATTTGCATAACTGGAACTCTGTGGCCCTGGAAGAGCAGGTTATTTCATCAGTAGCTAAGAATGTTCCACATGTTCTGAGGAGATGGTAATTTGATTTTTGCACACATACACAAACTTGTGTTCTATATATATAGAAGTAATGGATGCAATGTAATGGTGAAGAGTATGTTATGCTGGGCTGTAACCCATTGCTTTTTCACAATGTGGATTCAAAAAATGCTTCTGACAGAGGCCTTTAAATGCCTGGAAGGCAAACTAGGCAAGAAAGAAAAGAGGAGAGATCTTTGCCTGGGTAAGTGACTGAATACATAAAGCAGTGAACAAGGAAAGATGGGCCAGTTTTCACAGGGAGTGATGATTCCTGTGGAACAACTCATGTTTAACATATGCAGAGCAGTTCTGGAAAAGGGCAAGAGCAGTGAAGGTAGAAAGTCCATTGAGGCAAAACTATGCAAGGTAGCAAAGGCATGGATAATGTGATAAACTGTAAAAGGATTACATGGAATAAGTGGCTCACTTCTAAAATAGCAATTATAAAAATGAACATATGAGTTTAATGAAAAAATCATCCCAGTCCTCAGCAATAAAAATGTTTAAAACATGTAAAAAAAGGTAATAAAAGCTTAGCTTTTTTTTTTTTTTGCAAGAGACAACAGAACAGAAACCAATCCTATGCCCATACAAAAATTTACACCTTGCCTACTGTATGCAATTCCCTTACCCTCAGCTCACAAAACATATACCAGAGGTGTCAAAACTTTGGAGAAGGGCAAGAAGCTTCCTCAAGCATCCTGCAGAGCTTCCATTTAAATAGCATCTGATTAAGACAAAAGTTTCCAGCCTGATAAAGAGATGACTGAGTGACATGAGAAGAACCAATGGTTATCTTTTCCAGTAGAAAAGCTAGAAGGAATCAAACTAAACGGGTAGAAATCAGATTGACTATAAACAAAAGTAGTTCTTCACACAACAGACAGTTGGCCACCCTGTAAGGTGGATGAGAAATCTTACAGAGGCCCAATGAGAAAGAAGATAAAAGCTTAGAAGAAAGACCTATTAAGGATTGCTGAATAGACAGGAATCACACCTTGCTCTGAAATGTCCCTGAGATGAAAACAGCTGGGGAATTCTCTGGATCATATCACATACACTTACCCTGGATTTACTCTTTTTCACCAGACATCACAAACAGCTACTGCTAAAGCAAGTAGCCAATGATCCAACTCAGTGTGGCTGTTCTTATGCTCTCACCTAAGGCTCCTAAGGGTGTCTCTCTCCTTGGAGGTAACACCTATCAGGTAGCAGATTGAGAGGCAGTGTGATCCATTCATCACTCATACATTAGGTCATCCAGTGAGAGGACTGGGATTTAGGGAAGTTTTTGATGTCTAAAGTTTGCAAACTGGCTGACTCAAGCAGATTAACTCTTGCCAAAGATAAGCAACCAGCAGCACTTTACAAAGCTGTTCAGGACAATCAAATGCAAAGGTTCCACTGCTTAAACCCGGCCTTTCACAAGATTCACTGCCTACAGTGACATGAATTCAATTTGCCAACATTATATATCAGTCTACTAAAATGAAGGTGTTAAAAGGATGTAAAATAATGGCACTGTTGACAATGAAGCAACTGAAGAATTTATTAAAAGAAAGGTATCTCTTCTAAACTTCAAACAAGCATGTTGTGCAACACAAAAGCCAGAATTGAATTGTAATGGGCTTCTTATACAAACAGAGGAGACTGGAACACTCCCTGAGGGGGTATCCAAAAGAAAAATAGCTATTTCAAGAATGTTAAAAAGTTCTAACACCTCTCTGTCTCTTTTGTGGGATACTTCTCATGTTATCAAAATGGTATGTCCTAGTCACTGAAGCTTAAAGTGATATGCTGCCCAAACAATTCCCTCGGGTATTTTCAGCTTCACTACACCCACAGAATACTTTTATTTTTCCTGAGGTTGTGTAGGAAGATACTGACAGAGACTACAAGATATGCAAGAGCATCTACTGCATCCAACAATGTTCTGAAACACAAGATTTCCTCACCAGACTGTATAGACTGAGAAGATCACAGGTACAAAATGCTTCTCTGCAACAGGCCTGCCTCAATAAATTGGTTTTCATGGGCGAACACTAAGCCACATAAAATGCAGCTGAGCCCAACCCAAACTCAGCATACTTGTTATGGCAGCACTGCAAAATTGAACTGAGGTAGTCTGAAGCAAGCAAAGAAGATGGTGAAGAAAATGGACAACCAGAGGAACATGGCTGTAATGACTCCTTTCTCTCCTGGTTTTAAACTGAGAGAATGCATCAATTCAGTAGCAAAACACCACATGTTGTTATCACAAAAATGAACTAATCTGAGACAGTGGGCCACAGATTGCTATGGCCTATCTCACTAACTGCAGAGTTGATTTTGCCATATACAGCCATGGTGCACACACTTACCATATAGGCACTTCAAAAAAGGAAAAGAAAAAAACTCACAATGATACCATCACATATTGTCTACCATCCAACACTGACATAATTGCAATGAATTCATTCATGAACTATGAGAATTGCAACAGAAACATATTTACACAGGCTGAATAAAAATTGTTGTGAATTTGAACACAGAATTCAGAAAAGAGAAGATTCTTGTAGATGTTTTTGTCAGCACCAACACTGCTGAGATGTGGGAATTCTGTCTGCAGCAAAGAAAAATTGCTTCAGAGCCTCACAGAACAAAAACTCATTAAATACAAAGATAAGGATGAACAAAATAAAATAACCCAGATACATTTCCTTTTTTTTTTTCATTTCAAAAGAATATTAAAGTATTTATTTAGAAAGCTTTAAAAAGTTTGCAAATCATTTTTGTATATACTGCAGAAGTAAAAGAGTTTGTTCAGATGAACATTATAAAAGACACCTCACACCTGTCCATGCTATATTACTTCCAATGCTTTGATTTAATTTAGTAAAACAATTGAAGTGCCTATATCAAAAAATATTTTGAGAAGTGAAGGAATGTGGAGCTTTCGTGACACTCAACTGTAACTGGATTATTGAATAATTAGTAGTAGCATTCTAATTTGTATTTAAACTTTTATAATGTCCTAGTAAATTAATTCCACTTTTTTTCCAGGCCTCCTTCTATTTTAAACCAGTTCCTTTCTTTCTAATGAGAAGCAAGCAGTACTGAGTTCTCACTCTCAACAGGTGTTATATAAGTAACATGTTCACAAAACCAGACAGATCCAAGACCTCCCTGGACAGCCCATTCCAGTGTGATGCTACCCGCAATGTAAATTTTTCCTCAGACTGAGGTGGAACTTCTCTTATTTAAACTTATGGCCATTGCTCCTTATCCTGTTTTCCAGAAAGGAAGTTCAGAAGCAACCATACCTATCCATATGTGGCCTGGGGCTAGGGAAGGACTGCAAGCAGAACTGCTATTTGTTTGGAAGAACAGAGCTGATTTGGTCCAATGGGAAGAGCTTACATTTTTAAACGTTATCTGGAAAGACAATTTCTAAGCAGCATCACTTTCAGGGTATGATAGAAAGGAAGATAGTGTTATTTTTGTTGACATATAGCAATTGTAAAATGCTGAAAGACAAAATCACATTATACTGCAAAAGCAGCAGGTAAGCCTGGTTTCTCAGAACTAGGTCTTTAGATCTATATCTAAGACATATCAGACATATCATTTTTCCTCTTTATGATTATTATAACAAGACTTTGAAAGCTGTTTGCAACAATCACCCTTTCAATCCTCTGGGATTGGTTTATAAAAATTAATTCCCTAACCTTATCATGAAATGATGTAATATACTGTAAAATATGAACAATCAGCAATATTGTGGACAAAGGAAGAAACTATCTCACAACAGGCAGGAAAGAGAGCACAGAAAACCCCTGAGAAGAAACTGCTTAAGAATCAACTGTGGCAGTTAATAGTACAAAGTCTGTGTGCAAAATTATTATCACTAGTTTATTTGAGATAAGAAAAATTCTCCTAGGCAATTGAGCATGCTCCTTGTGGAAACAGAATCAGAATATTATTGACATTTTAAAATCTATTCCAGATAATTGATATAATTGTTCATCCAAATTAGATGGAAAATCTGCATCTTTTTGAGAACGATCAAAGTCCTGCAACTAAAAACCCACTCAAATGAAAAGCAGGGAAGAAGAGTTTTTCTGACTAGAAAGCCAGTGCATTTTGTAGAAGAAAATCTGAGGTTATATAATCACCTGCCAACACTGTAAATGCCTACTAATGAAGTCATGCAGTAACATTTCATTTTGCTCCCAGAGGGGAAAAAAGCAGAGGAATCTTTTAATTGGAAATGACTTAGCTTGCTAGAGCTATCACAGTTACACATATTAACTCAACTGCCTTGTCTCAGTGCAATAGATTGAGACAAATGGCAAATCACAGCACATCAATATGGAAAAGTTTGCCTAAAATGATGTTTCTTGCTTTAAAAAGAACACATAAAAATAAATGTTTACTGTTCTTTATAGTACTCTTTTAGAGTATGGAGATAACTACTATATTCCTTACGACATTTTGAAAGAAGAGGTACTTCAGGAGCAGAAAACAAATTAAAACTCCTAATTTTCAAGTGTCTAATCTTGCAGTTGAACTCCATGTACAGAGTCTTTGTATCCAATTACCTAAGGGATTTTTTTTCATAAATAGAAAACCCACAAAATTTTGGTGTACAAATGTAACTTCCAAACCAGGAGTTACTCTTAGGATTTAAACTTCAAAGTTTCTGCACAGCTGGAATTGTGAGACTGCCTATACCAACAGGAAGAATGGAATGCCTGTTGGTACCCTAGAAGGCTTTAAGTATTTTACTGAAGCTCAGGTCTCCAGCTTGTCTTAGGAAAGCAAAAGATTTTACTCCAAACTATAATCTTAAAGATTTGGTAATGAAACTTCTGGCCTTCTCTGTCCACTCTTCCTCACACAAGTGACTCCAATTGCCCCAGTCTGTAAAATGACACACATTTAGTTATCCTTCTAAAGCATCAACAAACATTTCTTTCCAGTAAAAGGACATAAGTATCAATTTCTAAGAAAATATACTGTTTAAGAAAACACTACAATTTAGCAAAGTAGACACAGAACAAAAGTGCAGAAAACTATACAAACTCTCCATAGAAAACAAACATCCAGTCTCTTGTAGAAGTTGTTTTACAATAGTTGCAAAAAAAGTAAAAACATTTCATTCATTCTGATAGAGCCCTGCATAGAATTGAACATATTTTTGGAGACCTGGAAAAAAAAACTGTAGTGGACTGATGTTGGCTGGATACCAGGCACCCACCAAAGCTGTTTTCTCAGTCCCTTCCACAAATGGACAGGGGAGACAAAATATAATGAAGTGTTCCTGAGTTGAGATAAGGAACAGGAGAGATCACTCAGCAAATACCGTCATGGGCAAAATGGAGTCAAATTGCAGATGTTAACAGAATTCATTACTAACAAAATCAGAACAAGACAGTGTTAAAAACAACTTCTCTTCCCCTCTTCCTCCTTCTCAGCTCTCCCTTCTTCCCCAGCAGTGCACGGAGACAAAGAATGGGGGTTATGGTCAGTTCATCACCAACAGCTTCTCCCACTGCTCAGGGAGGGGAGTCCTTCCCCTGCTGCACCGTGGGGTCCCTCCAAGGGGAAACAGTTCTCCAAGAACTTCTCCAGTGTGAGTCCATCTCACAGAAAACATTTCTCCACAAACTGCTGCCATGTGGGTCATTCTTCCACGGGGTGCAGTCCTTCAAGGATGGGCTGCTCCAGCCTGGATTTCCCACAGTGTCACAAGTCCTACCAGGAAACCTGCCCCAGCATGGGCTTCTCTCTCCACAGGTCTGCAGATGTCTGTCAGGATCTAACTCCAGCACAGGTTTCTCAGGGTTTCACAGTCCTCTTTCAGGCATCCACCTGCTCTGGCTAGGGTATCTCCCAGGGGCTGCAAGTGGATGTCTGCATCCTCGTGGACCTCCATGGGCTGCAGGGGCGCAGCTGCCCCACCGTGGTCTTCACCATGGGCTGCAGGGGAACGTCAGCTCCAGCACTTGGAGCACCTCCAGTCCCTCCTTCTGCACGGACCTTCGTGTCTGTACAGTTGTTCCTCTCCCATATTCTCAACCTGCTCTTCTCTGGCCACAATTATATCTGTACAATAACTTTTTTCCCCCTTCTTAACAGATTACAGAGGCGCTAATATCATCCCCTGCTTGGTTCAGCCTCGGCCAGCAGCAGGTCCATCCTGGTAAGTTTCACATGGCAATGAGTTCCTCATAAATGACTTTAGGGTTAGAAATTCTGGAATTTTTGTCTACAAATTCCTCCAGAACAAAAATAAGGGTAAAAATTATATAGTAATAACAGCTAAGTTTGAAGCACATGACTCTGGCCTTCATGGCCACTTGAGATCCAGCACTTCCAGATCATCACTCACGTCATTCTGAATAAATCTGCTATTCTCCTTTATCATCCTCTAGAAATGCCTCTTTCTTTTTACCAACTCTAAAATTAAGCTTGATTCATTCTTCTAATTCTTAGAAAAAAGAATACCCAAGTAGCTCAAATTAGGTAAAATCTTCCTAGATATCAATATATTTTTATATCTCTCTCAAAACATTATTACTTTTTAATTGACTCTTGCTTTTTCTAAATTATTAGAATTAGGAACATAGTGTAACTTTCTTGCCATTCTCCTCCAGAATATAGATCTTACTTCACAATATTCTAAAAAAAGGTTTTTGTCTATTAATAAAAAACCTGTTTGCCTGATTTCAGAAAGCACAGGTTCCATATTCATAGCTAATATCTAAAGTCTGAAGAATATATCCTACTAAACCATAAGAGTTTAGAGGCAGACCAAAATATTCAATGCTGCATAAAGCATTCTCTCAACACTTTTTAAATAAAAAAATATTATGTAGCAATAAAGGACATTAAGATTTTAATTTGCAATTACAGTCCAGTCAATACCAAGTAACTCAACTGGAAATAACAGGATAAATCCCAGTGCCCCAAATCTCAACATCAATCAATAAGTGACCAAAGTAGAAGCTGTTCCTACCACACTGTTGAAACACTGGGCATAGGTGCTCTTTCCATGATGTTTCTATGTACAGGGTACAATAAACTCAGGAAAGAGTATCACAGGTGCACATGATATGGCACCTTTATGAAAATATTTCAACCAAACCAGAACAGGTGCTATACTTATTATAATTGGCAAGCATACATAGCAGTTGCTACAAGTAGAAAGGTCCAGAATCCCTCTCTGTACACTGGGGTTAAAGGAAATGAAAATGCAAAGCAATCTCTGCTACACCAGCGCCTGGGCATCATGATGAAGCAACATCAGCAACCGTGGCAGTAAAAATATGCTGTAGCAGAACCCATAAGCATGCAGATAGACTCAAAAAATGAGCAATCAATTGGCTCAACACCAGCACAGCAAAAGTTACATCAAGGTTAATAACATTTCTTAAATACACAGAATAAATTAAGTCTAAATTCTAACCAAAAGTCAGAGAGAGTTGACAAGAAGATAAAAACCCTTCTCAGGTAATCAGAGATATAGAGAAGTTGTCATACACTGTATTACTATTGTAACAAGACAAAAAGATCCCCATAAAGAAGTTCATCATACTACAATTACTGTGTAGACAAAATATTTAATAAATGTACTTTGTTAGAGAAAATAGACCTTTAATTAATTTCAATTTTAGTCTCTGATTAACAACAGGATGACTCACACTTAAAAATACCAGTCAACTACAGAGCTATAGATGGTCCAACATTTTGAGTGGGCACATTGTAGAAAAGGTTAGTAGAATTGCCTCATATGAAGTATACTTTTCCTATGAGCAAACATGATTTTTCAGTTACTCCAATTCTAGACTAGAATTAGACTGGAATTGACTGAATCAGATTTCCCAGGGGATATTTTATTTTACATCTTGGAAACACTTGTTTATGAAAATAAGTTTTATCACATTTAAGTAATTACTATGGCTTCCTCTTTGAGAGCAACCATTTACATCTGACAAAAATCCAATCTCAAGTTGAAATAAATTGCATTTATCATGGTATCATAGAATGGCTTGGGTTGAAAGGGTAAAGATCACCTAGTTTCAAACCCGCTGCCATGGACACCTCCCACTAGATCAGGTTGCTCAGAGCCCCATCCACCCTGGCCTTGAAAACCTCCAGGGATGGGGGAGCCACAACTTCTCAACCTGTTCCAGTGCCTCACCAGCCTCAAAATGAAGATTAAATTTAAACTCCTTCACCCCATACTTCCATACTCTAATCACAGAATCACAGAACATGCTGATTTGGAAGGGGGCCACCAGGACCATCAAATCCAACTCCTGGCCCTGCATAGACACCCCAAGAGTCACACCACATGCCCAAAGGTATTGTCCAAATGCTTCTCAAACTCTGTCAGGCGTGGTGTTGTGACCATTTCCCTAGGGAGCCTGTTCCAGTGCTCAAACACTCTCTGGGTGAAAAACTTTTCCTGATATCCAACCTAAATGTCCCGACTCAGCTTCATGCAGTTTCCTCAAATGCCATCACTGGTCATCAGAGAGGGCATCAGTGCCTGCCCCTTTGCTTCCCCTCATGAGGATGTTGAAGACCACAGTGAGGTCTTCCCTCAGTCTCTTCTTCACCATCCTCTCATCACAGCTCTCATGTGTTCTACAAAAATTTCTACATACTAAAATATCTTCCACTTTCTCACTTTACTGGGGCATTAAATTCATAGAAAGATGTGCACTGACTATCTCTGTTGGGGGCAGAGGGAGGAGAAGACTTACCATAAATAATTATTAAAAAAAACTGGTTTATGTTCTTAACATTTCTTTCCTATGGATATTTAAAGTTGTATAATCTACAGAGTGAAAAATAATCCTACATTTTCCAAAGGTTCAAACTTAAACCTTGTTCAATATGATATCTATAATCATCTCCATCCTCTACAATGATAATTTTTAATACTAATATGGAAATAGAAAAATTTTGGGACTTACTCGGAAGTAGTCACTGCAGGCTGCCAGGACTGCTTTATGTGCATGGAATTTCTGCTCTTCAGCAATAAGGGTAATATCACAAAGAATGCCATCACTTCTTTGTTGGTTCAGAGCTGCCAGGACGGCATCGTTGTGGGAGCTAGACTGACAAAGCCTCTGACCTGTCAGCATTTCCTGAACACTGAGAGGGGAAAGGGGAAAAATTCTGTCAAAACTAAAAAAAAAAAAATAAAGTACAAAACAAGCACATTCTGTCAGGAATACAGAACAAGACAGGATAGTTTGATAGTTCTTGGAAAGCATAAAAGTCATGAACCCTGTCAGGCAAAAATATTTACATAGCACAGACATCAGAAGAAAAGCTCAATATAACAAAGCATTATGAAAACTGATTATATACTCAAATTTAAAAACCTCAATGGTTCTGATTTCTCATTTCCTGTACAGAAGTCAGCTGAACACCCAGCACTAATTAATTTTAGGATTAAATGAGAACAAGAGAGAGCTTAGGTCAATGGACCACCAGAACTTTAAGTGGTTCAAACTGAAGCACTGGTGAAAAGGAGGGTATATGTATGCATGCAAGAAATTCTACTAAAAAGTATGATGCCTCATGGTCTCAGGTGGCCTGTTTAAGTCTGATGCTGAATGTTTAAGTCTGAAAACTGAATGTTTTCAGACCACTTCAGGCTATTCATATTTATTAATTGTTGTTGTGGTTTTTGATTGTCTGTTTTGTGCTGGGGGAAGGGAGAGGAAGTTTGCTCAATTTTAAAATGCCAACATCTTCTCCACCTCTGAATATTTCCAAGTATGAATATAAGATTCACATATAATCCAGTCTAGGACTGCCTGCTTGCAGCTTCCTTCCTTTTACTACAGAGGAAGAGACAAGATAACTGTTGATGCAAATGGAAACAAATCAAAACATATCAGCAAATCCTCTTTGGTACAAAACAATGCAATTGATTTGAGCTCTGTGAGACTACCAATTTAAATTGCCAGAGAATCCACATATGTGTTTATAGAAGGTGAGTTTACAGAGAGTCATCTCAGCATAAATCAAAGTGAAGATTTTTTTTTAAAGGGGTGAATAACCCATCATCTCCCTGGCACAGTCATGTAATTCACTGCATACATGAACTATGCAGCAGCTGTGTGACTGTGATATTCTCCTTTCTCTGCCCATCCTACTCCTGCACTTCGGGCACCTGTAAACTACTGCACACCTGCCTTGCAGCCTGTTTGCTCTAATCTAAGCTGCTCTTTTAGAAAGACAATGCCTAAAACATTACTTCTAGAAGAAGACTGGCCAAAGGGAAATAACACAGGAACAGAGCGTATCAGAATTTTACTGCCTCTCTGACAGTTTAGGTTGCACATATGGACATGCCCTAAATACATTTCAAAAGGACTCATTCAAATGATTCTTTTTTCTCCAGCTGTTCTGTTTGTGGAACCCTACTCATATTCTAAATGACAGTTATCAAGAAATCTAACTTGCTAAACACAAGAGAATTATTAACAGTTCTCTTCTGTAATTTCTATAGCAAAGTGACTAAAACTAGGGCAAGTATAATACATTAATGATACCCTGAGATTGTTTCTCTTTACTTCTGTTTTTATTAGCCTCTCTCCCACTGTTGTAAATCAAGACCTTCATTTCTTTGGCTTTTTTCACCATCATCCAGAGGACTATTTCATTCAATAGAGAACATAACTGGGATTTTAAACTGAGTTCTATCATAATCCATTTTTCAAGTCAGTGACCAAAGTGAAAAATCAATTGCCTGTAACCCTTGTGCTAACAACATATGAAGAATGCATACACATGAAAGGCAATTTAACTGGAATTTATGAATGAAAATACATAGAATAATTAAACATAACATGACTGATTATTTGTAGTGCTATTGTCAGTTGATAAATGCAATAGCTATACAAGCAAGCAAGTCCTGATCTTCTTCCACTGCAGAAGCATGGCAGGGAAGGGGGAACAAAACTGGAATGATAAGGTGTCCCAGTCATATCAGGGAGTTTTCTGAGCTCCCAGATCAGAGTGTTAACTACTCTGTAAAACAGAACCACCAGCATATCACACTACTGCAAAGTTCTGCAGAAAACCAATTCAGTTAATAAATTCTGCAGAGTGTTCTGTCTGAAAGAACCGTGCTCTGCTCCCAGAAAGTAATTAAATTATAAATGACAAATTCTGTATTGCAAGAATGGGTGGTACAAACAAATGAGAAAGGCTACACTGGTAAGGAGACAGAAGGGAAGGCAGAAAGATTAATTTGGAGAGAATCTTGGAAGACATTTCACATAATTGGAAAAGTAATATGTCCGGAACAGTGGAACACTGCAGAGACCCAAAATTATCACCAGCCACCATTCCAGATGCAAAAAATGCCAGTTGCTTCCACAATCAAAAATTCCAAGTATAGACTAAGGCATAAATAAGATAAGGTATGAAGAGACTGTGGGCCTCCAATCAATCCCAGGCACAGTTTTCCTTGCCTGAGATAAGAAGCAACACCAAGGTAATATTTTGCAGATTATAACATGGATATGTGTTTAATAATGTGAAATCCTATCTAATGAACAAAACTAGTAGTTTTACTTATTTCTACTTTCTTAACTGAATCTTCGGTAAACATCATCCTAAATGTTAATAACTTCCTACACACTACCAAGTACTATACCTCAGGCACCTCTCAGATGGCATCCTTCAGTCTTCTGAATATCAAAACTTATAATCCTCCAGGGAAAGCTGTGAGTGTTCCAGCTAGAAAAAGAGAATGGAGAGGAACATTAAAATTCAAAGCATACACAGCCTCAGCCTTAAAGATCAATACTTTCAGGATGTGCAATTCAAAAGCAACTTTCACTGTCTAGATTTGAGTACAGTCTTTCTGTAAGGAATGTGGCCTTTCCTCTAGTCTTTTTTAGAGATTCACACCCTGCCATCTGGATGTCCTGCACCTGCTGCCCTTGTGGAATGCTTTCCACAAACTCAGAAACATATAATTTCAAAAAAGCCAAAGAACGGAGAGGAGGGAAGTAACTGTACCAAAATTTCTTCAAAGAATAACCCAAAGGTATGTATTAGTGTTTACTTACTTCCCTGATAACACAGTTTTTATGTTCAATGATCCTAAGGGTCTTTTCCAACCTAAATGACTCTATGATGCTATAATCATTCTGGCAAATAGAAGCAGTATAGTACAATCATTTTTATAAACATAACAGCTCTTTTTTTAAAAGGCAAAACACTAAAGTGACCATATAAATAAACACAGAACAGCAGAAGTGTCCAAAGACCTAAGTTATTGAAAACAGGGTTGTAAAGCATATTTTTAACTGGTGTAGCAGCCAACACAGCTGACAAGACATTTCAACTTCATATAAGAATTATAAAAGAAAAAATAGGTTTTAACTGAATAGTCAGAAAAGAAAAGTACCCTACTTTGACTGCTTATTTAAACCATGTGTGGATTGTTTAACGTAACTCAGTAACATTGAAGTAATACAATTCAGTAAAATCTGAAGAATGGCAAGACTTCGATATTTTTCTCTCTTTTCCAAAAAGACTGCAATTCTGAGCAGATGGGTGAGGTCATAGAGAACTTATGCTGATGATTCAGTGGGATGCTAAACAAACGGTATGCAGTGCTTTCCAATTGCGGCTTCCGAACATTTCACTCTCTCCACCAACAATCACCATGCTAGTTCTGTTAAGACAATTCACCTTATCCTTCAAGAGACAGAAAAACACAGCATATTAAGTTGGTATTGTCAACCAAGGAAGCAAAACCACTTCTGATCAATGTACCTGCTCTTGTATACACCCATCCATCAATACTGATGTCTGCCCTTCGGAAATCCTACACCATCCAAAGACTGGTAGAGAACAAATTCAGCCTTTAAGAGGTCCAAACTCTCTGGCCCACACACGGGAAAAAAAAGAAAAACAAAAACCACAAGCAGCAGTGAGAGCAAACAGAGGAAGGATGAAGACCTGCAGGGAAAAGCATTCCTTCTAATTAAGGTACATGCATCAAAGAATTAGCAAAATATTCAAACAGTTCCATGCTGCATTTAGTGGTTTTACCCTAACAAATCAATCTTCCCTGAACTTCAGCACTCCTTCTTTCTCTCTTCCAAAGCTCCAGCACTGCATGCCTCACTTAAATGTACACCACGTACAAGAGTACAGTCTGTAAATCATTGAATCAATACTGCACTGCTTTTATTTAGCCATACAGAATTAAGGCAGCTCAACATTTTTAATAACAGGAAATTTGAAAGAATTATTTATCCTTACTGGAAAAAAAAAAATTAAGGAGGCACTTCCACCTGTTGAAAAGATATACTGTGCCAGAACAGTTCTAAAATCATTTGCACCAAGAGCTTATTTCGATTTCAGACAGCTGGATACATCTCCATTATATAAACTGTGATTGGTACCTAAGGAAATTCTTTGCATTAGAATGTTTAAGACATACTATTGTCTTTCTATTTAACTACTTTAAGTAATCAAATCGGTTTAAAAGATTAGTTTATAAACTTAAGGATAAGACTTTTGGTTTAAATGGAAAACTTTAAATCCACCTAAATCCTTCTGTTATAGTGAAATACTCCTTAATGCTGGAAATTAACAGGAAAAATATAGGCCAGACAAAAAAAGCTCATTACATCCTAGGTTTGAGATACATGCTAAAATTGCCAAAAAGCATTTTTTAAAAATAATATATTATTTCCCCCTTTATGATTTTGTGATGAACACTAATTCCTAATAATACAGTATTTCACAACTAAAATTTATTTTCTTATTGCTCCATTAGTTTTTTCACATCCTAGAAAAGTGCTAAAATTAAAAATTTGCAAATGAATAAAACTAGTAATGATCTAGCTAGCACTGAAGAACATATTATTTTGCTAGGGAAGGGTGCACCATTCCCAAATGGAAAAAAGAAAAACCCTCCACAGTAGTTTCCTTATGCAAACACATTGTATCTTAAGGATTTCAAAGGTAAGCAATTTGAAAGAAATCACACTGTCCATGCAAATGATTATGACAAACTAATAGACCAAAACAGTGTTTGCTCTGTTTGCCTGATGAAACATCAGTCTTTCTAGATATATTTTGGTCACAGTGTTATGACACAGCAAAATAAACAGTAGGTTTTGTGCACTTTCAGGAAATCCTGGAATGCAGTGTCATTCTGCCACATCCATTACACAGTTAGGCTATGCCACCTCTTTAATCTAAATTACCAGTGGAGTTCAGGAATTATTTGTTCAAAGATCACTGAAAAAAAAAAAAAGCATCTAAGCAGGCAGTATTTCTTCCTTTATTTTAATCAGATATAACACTGGTTTGGAAATATTAGACAAAGTAGTTTAGTATCCAAAAGTACTTATTGGCAGAATGCATGTTCCCTTTTCCAGAAAAAGTCTTGTTCATTTAAATTAATCTTGAGCAGCCAATACCATTTCCTAGTTTACACAGAACACATGAGGCATTGAAAGAATTTCAGTTACACCTTTTCTCATCCTTTTGGTGGGTTTATTTGGGGGGGTTTATTTGTTTTTCTTGTGTCATTTAGAAACAAACTGAAGGTGAGTACACATTTCTGATTAATTCTTGAAAATACAAGCCACCGGAATATGGATTAGATTAAAGGGGGAAGGGTGTAGGAGATCAAAATAAAATTAATATTCAATCTACTTTCTGAAAATAACTTAAATGCCCCAAAAATCACTATTTCCTCCCCCTTGACATTACTAAGTTTTTGGTTTTTTTCTAGTTCACATATCTGATTTTACAGAGTTGCCCAAACCATAGTCCAGATAATCACAAAACTTGTTCTGCATAAACAGGCTCTGTATTTTATACCGGATACATAAGAAACATTTCTTCCAGCCTAATTAAGCTTCCTTTGTCTTGCAAACTAGTAAAAATGCATATTCATAATGGAAATGACAATCTATTAATAATGCCTGAAAACAATGCAGGTTTTCCATATAATTCAAGCTTATATGAAATAATTACCACCTCATTGGTTTTATCAATAATTTTCCCATTTGCTCTAAGTAAATAAGGGCTGAGTTACAGTCAACTCAGTGTGAACTCACTTACAAAACATGATATAAGTATTATTTCTGTTAGGTCAAAAATGAAATTATTTAAAAATTCTGATTTTAAATGTGTTCTTAATACAAAAATAAAATAGCATTGGACAAAAAGCTTGTACTCTTTTCTTTACTAAGGTAGTTACTTCTTAGGCAGGAGTTACTCAACCATCCCACTCCCATTCCCTGAGCCTCAGCCTAGGTTTATGGGAAAGCAAGGGTTCTGTTACCAATGTAGGAGTCAGAAAAACCCCACTTGACTGTCTCCATGGTTCTAGGTAACACACTGAGCTGTGGTGGGAGAGGTGAAACTCTGCCCTCCTCAGATATTTGGCGAGACTGACATAAAAAAGTGAGAAAAATCAAAGTGCAGGCAACAGGCAACTATCACTTCACAGAGTTCAGCTAAATACAAGATTCAAGAGATACTAAAAGATGCTTTTGTAGACAGAAGAAATGTTCTCTTGCAAACATGGCCAGGATCAGAATGGCTTTAAAAGACAGGGTGGAAAATTACAGAGCATTTGGTGCCTTTTATCCCACATAATGAAAATAGCTTAACTGTGAAAAGCTGCAGCATAAAATTTGAGCTAAATATCTTTTGAACTCTTCACTGAGATCCAGGCAGCCAACATACCTAAATCTCCACTGCAGCCAGATGCAACCTCTGCTCTTGTGATGATCCACATTTGGATGGAGGTAGAAGTACCAAGAACCCCTGGGGATGTCTTCAAGCAGCCACAGCTGCGCTCCTCAAAACGGCCCCGGCTGCTTCAGAGGTACTCACCGAGTGACAGGAGACAACTTGCCTCTCTGGAGAGACCTGCTACACATCTCTTAATACAGGAGGCAGTGAGACTTTGGGAGCTGTGGAGTCCTGTACACTGGGACTACTTAGGGCAACTTTCACCAAGTGGATCACAAATAAAGTTGCAGATCTACTGTTTACCACTAAACTTCACGGAATGGCACTGCATTATTAAGTACTGCTCTGCCTTTTAAGTCCTCCAGTGTATGAAAAGCCCTTTAATTTCTCCTTTAAATTTTTACTCTGTATTGGGAAAGCTACTCATTTATTGATTACCACATTACTTCAAACAATGCAGCTTTATCAAAAATATATTTCAAATAATTAATTTTAACTCACTCAAACCATGTAGCCAAACGCTGAGTATGTAAACACAGATTTTAATCTCATTTCACATAGGTAGCTTTTAGTTACATTCTGAAACTTCATTTTACAGTAACCATAAAAAGCTGTTGATTCATAAAACTTCCCATTAAATGTGGGGGTTTTTTTTCCATTTCTCTGGGTACAGATAATGTATCTTTTCAGACAGCAATATTTCATTTTGATATATTTACCAACATTCTTAATTACAACTGTTGTTATGTTGGAAAATAGTAACTCAACATTACTTACATTAAATTTGCTGTGTGCCAAACTACTTTACATAGAAATTTATTTAAATTCACATGTTCGAGAACTGGTTAAAAAGACTAAAAATACTGAATATATAAATAATTTAAAAGATATTTTGTGTTTTCAAGCATTTATCTTTAATTAGTTATCTTCTTTCCCTCCAGTCACTCCTTTTCCAAGTGTGTATTTTAAGTATTGAAAAACACTTCCACTTAAACCCACACCACTTCAAGTTAAATGCATGGACAAACTAAAGGGACCATGAGCTCTTTCTTGCAAAAAAGTAAAATTTTGAATCAACTGGATAAGTCATGAAGATAAAGCATTTGTATGCAATGAAATGGTATTTTCACTTTGACGGCTCCAAAAAAGGTTTAAATTTGGCCTTTTTTAAAAAAAGAAAATACAACATTTAGAAGCTAACAGAAGTACACTATATTAATTTCATTCCAGAATGGCATCAGAGCACATCCCGACAGAGGCTGCCATGGATACAGAACTAGACCATTAAGATTTACCCATGGCAATTCTCTGTTCTAGCTTGGCTCCTTATTCACAGCAGCTTCTGCTTCTGCCTGTGGTTTTACTAAGTCAAAATAAACCATCCTTTCAAGTCATACTCCACTTTCTCTCAGAGTATCTTTAGAAACAAAACTATGGGTTTACTATTCAGAGAAAATAACAGACAACATTGTCTTCTACTTTTTTAAATCACATCTCTGCCAGATTAATTTAATAAGTCAAAAGGAAAACACCCAGAAACAGATTTAAAGTTCAACTGCAAACCTGCTCTTCTGAGTATATTAACACACTTTTCTCACATGTCTGGGAGACAACACTTCTTCCTCTTTTCACTGAGGTCTTTGAGAATTGAAGTATTTTTCTCATTCCATAAAAAATGTTCAAGAATGTCGAGTGTGAGAAAAACTCTACCACTACCCAATAATGTCAGTGAAATCATCACTCAGCTCAAACACAAGTTGCTCAACTAAGCTCAAGCTGTGCCTCAATACAGTGAATTTAAAGAAAAGGCTTTCATAGTACTGAAAAACCCCTTGCATTTAATGTAAATTACAAAATTAAGGGAATAAAAAACCTGAAAACCTGGACTTGTTTGGGAAAACAGAAATCAGCCAAAACACCTCAAGAAAAAATTCAGCAAAATAAATATAAAATAAACCACAAAAAATTCAAACTGTTACAGTCTTCTGATTAATTACAAACTATTTTCTTGTGAGACTGGAAAGGTCATTGCTATCTTCAGGCCATCAGCTATAGTCAATTAGAATAATGAGGTTTATTTTCTATTACTACCAAGTTACCATCTGACTTCACAGAATAATTAAGATCTTAAACAACAAAAATATAAAATGAAATAACAAGGCTGAAGGCTGTATGAGTAGAAAAACCTTTTTATGTCTTTATATCTTCTTTGTGGCATTGTATCGTCTACATATCTCAATATATCAGCATTTGGAAGATTTTTTCTGAATACACAATCTGATAAAAAAAAAAGCCAGGCTCATGGTTAGCTGTGTAACTTAAGGCATATTTTACCTAAACTACCACCTGAGTAAGAGGTTGTTGCATTCCAGTTATAAAACCACAGACAATCACGTAACTCAACGGGAAACTACACAAATGAAGTCTGATGATTTTGAAGACAAGGTTTGCTTCCAGGATGTGTGCACACAGTTTCACTCATTTCATTTGAAAAAGGATGACAGTTTTATACAACTGTAGTAACATACCTTCATGCACTATCATCTTAGCTTTTCAGAGCACTCACTGTTGCTGTCGTTTAAGCTATGATACTAATTACTCACCTGCTGAAAGGAGCAGGACATAACTTCCACCAGATTCATTTCTCATGACTGGGAGAACAATATTACAGCTTGATCATGATCACATTGAAGAAATCTCAGCTCATGGCAGGTGACAGAACTAGATGACCTTCAAGGGTCTGTTCCAACCCAATCTATTCTATTTTTCTATGAACTTATTTTCTCATATTTCTGAAAGTTAGGCAACAAATATGCAAAGGAATCTCAAAATGAATTATCTAATCCACACACTGAGTTCACAGTTGTTATAAGGGACAAGCCAAAAGGTCTCTGGTCAATTTTAAGGTATTCTGCTTCTGGTATAAACCAAAATCTTTATAACTTTGCAAAATTATGCTTTCAAGATTTTTCCTCTAGACCTTATAAAAAGGAAATAAAAGACAGAGTGACTTTATTAGTTTGTAATTGAATGTTATTTTGGAATTTGATTTGCATTTTAATTAGATAAGAAACCCAAGAACCCTGTTCTTTTTTTAGAAAATTTGTCATGTTTGTTGCAAAATCATAGAATGGTTTGGGTTGGAAGATATCTTAAAAATCATCTAGGTCCCAACCACCTGCCAGGGACAGGGATGCCACTCTCTAGACCAGTTTGCTCAGGGCCCCATCCAGCCTGGTCTTGAACACTTCCAGGCATGGGCAACCAGAACTTCTCTAGGCAACCTGTTCCAGTGCTTCACCACCTTCTGAGTAAAGAATTTCTTCCTAGTATCTAAACTAAACCTGCTCTCTTGCAGTTTAAAACCTTCTTCCCCTTGTACCTTGTCCTGTTACCACATGCTCTTGTAAGAAGCCCCTCTCCCACCCTCTTAACAAGCCTCATTTAGGTATTGGAAGGCTGCTAGAAGGTCTTCCCAAAGCTTTGTCTTCTCATTGCTCTCAGCCTGCCTTCACAGGAAAGGTGCTCCATCCTTCTGATCATCTTGTGGCCCTCCTCTGGATCTGCTCTAATAGGTCTACAAATGTGGAAGGTTTCTCTAAAGCAAGTCAGAATGTTTTATAGTGGAATGCAACAGAAATTTAACTAGAAAGATCATAATTATTTCTCCTGATAGAAACAAAACTCCCTAGAAACAAACATGGAAAGGGACATAGAATAGTGAGGTGTGGTCGGAAATGGTGTCAACCTCACTCAGATAAGCCTTAGATTTTTAACTTTCACAACCATCAAGATGCTTTTATTGAACACAACAATTACGCTTTTCTAGAGTATTAAGAGTCAAAAATACATAAACATGTTTTTGAAACTACTTCAAATCTGCATATAGACCACACCAGATAGGAATATACAGTACTGTAGTCTACAATCTTGACAGTTGGGCCACATGAACTTTAAATATCTAAGACTGAAACATTAAAAAACACATAAAAATACCAAGAAAAATGTGATTTCTTAATAGTGTATAGTCTTGCATAACTGAGGTGATCAGTTATGTGTCTACATGGCATTTCCAGTGAACAATTATTTATATATTTCAGTAAAAGCACAGAGAGTTTATACATCTCTATGGGGCCTGCAATAGCCCTTCAATGTCCTCTGTGAAATAGCATTTGTGAAGTTAAAAGTAAAAGGCTGTGACTACCAGCAGTTAAGTAAACATGTACCTTCTAAGAATGGCCTTCAGTAGCCACAGGGTGGCAGAACTGTACTTCCATATAACTTGTACTTCCAGGACAGTGACAGTATTTCAAAGAGTGGGGTTTTCCCCCCTTACAGCATAATTACATTCATGTAAAATACTAGCTCAGTGTCCAGTGGGTGCTTTCAAAGCCAGAAATCAGAAGGAAAAAAATGTCTATACATAAAAGTACTACTACACAACAGTTCTATAAACATCAAAACATTGCAACAGGTTACTGACCTTCATGTTTCTATTTTGAAAAAATATTCAAGTCATACAGTAACTGATTGTCATGGTTTGACGCTGGCCCAATGCCAGTGCCCCCATGAAAACCCATCTTCCCTGGTGTCTACTGTGAGATGTGATCAGAGACAGAGCAAAGCAGGCCTCCACTTGCAACAAAAAAGAAAAAAACTTTATTATTACACAATTACAATAAAATTAACACACAGAGCAGAATGGAAAACCTTTTAAAACATTTCTCCTCCCCCCACTCAATTCTTACAGACTATTACAGAACCTTAGATCTTAATCCAGTCCATCACCCTTCAGATAATCAACTCAGTCCATCTCCACCCTTCAGATAATCACTTCTCATTTCATTAAGGAGAGAAGGAGCCCTCCTTGTGCCACCACAGGTAAATCCCCGTCACTCAGCAACTACACGTCGTGACTTCTTCCTTCCATGTTCAGTGCTCTCACCACTGCACATGGACCAGAGCTGCTCTTAGGGTTTCCCCTTTCAAGGACGCCTTGCCCAGTTCCAGAAGAGAACGACAGTCTCTCTCACCTCATTTTGGGACACCAGTCCCCCCCAATATTTCACCCCCTGGGGCCGAGGGGTCTCACCATCTCTTCATCACCTGTCGTCTCCGCACACATCACTCCTTTGGCGCAGCCTCCCCCTAAAATGCAGTCTCTGTATTACAGGAGAGGTTCTATCCATGGCTAATACAAGAAAAGTCCAGCCAAAAGCCACTCCATCATCTCCTCCACCTAGGATTCTCTCAGCTTCTCCCAGTCTTTCTTCACTTGCACCCCTCTGCATCACACTTGCGCATTCCTTCTTATCCGTCTCTCTCCTCTCTCTCAGCTCCCGGAGGATCAACATTTGCAAGGTTTCCACCTTCCGCAGAAGGGTTAAAATCACAGTCTCTGCTCATTACGAACTCCCACACCAGTTCCGCACTCTTCACTGGGCACGGTTCCCATTGCCTCGGCCCGGCCGGTGCTATCACGTCCAAGATAGCACTGGCACCTCTCTCTCACTCTCTCTCTCTCGAGGAGGGGGGGGGAGGGCTGCCCACTGCTTCTCTGAGTTCCTCCACCCCTCCGTCTCTGTGGGGAACTCGCTCTTATCCAAGCCATCGCCTCCCGTCTTCGGCCCATGGCTCCGGCCTACCTCCCCCGGCCGCGTGGCCTTCCCCTCCCCCACCCAGCCCGAAGCCGGGCAGGGGAGGTCTGAACTCTTCCATCCACCGGAACCAAGAGAGAGAAGATCCTGGGAGCTATCGCTTTTAACCCCTGTGTTCTCAGAGGCGGATCCATATCCTCAATGGTCAAACCAGGTGCCAATATCCACATCTGGGCACCTATTGGTTCGACCACTACCACCTCCCAAAAACTCATTTCCTCTCAAACCACGACACTGATCACTAAAATCCCTATCAATTTTACCCCACATTGAATCAAAGAATCACAGAATGGATTGGGTTAGAAGGGCCCTTAAAGACCATTTAGTTCCAAGCCCCCTCTCCCATGGGCAGGGTCCACTAAACCAGGTTGCTCAAAGTCCCATTCAACCTGGTCTTGAACACTTTCAGGAATGGAGCATCCACAGTTTCTCTGGGCAACCTGTTCCAGAACCTCTCTGTCCTCCAAATAAAGAATTTCTTCCTGGCATCTAATCTAAGCCCTGCAAAACCATTCCCCTTCTTCTATCATTACCTACCCGTGTAAGTCAGTCTCCCTCCTTTTTATAAAGCCTCTTCATCTAAGGCTACTGTGAGGCCAGGCTCCAAGTTGTTCTCCAGGCTGAACAATCCCAACTGGCTCAGCCTGTCTCTGCAGGAAAGGTGCTCCAGCCCTTTGACCACCTTTGTGATCCTTCCCTGGACCCTTTCTAATAAGTCACCACTCCTTGTGTTGAGGACCTCAGAACTAGACACATAATTGGCCTATGGACTTTTCTTCCACTCTTCAACGTAAGAGAAAAAAGATATTTGCAAACTCCTTCCTGTTATGAGAAAAGGGTATCAAAAGATTTCTGACAGCTTTAAGCAAATTGGACAGAGTGTGATTCATCTTGATAATGAAACACATTTTGATGAGGCCGAGAAGGAGATGTTAAGTGGGAAAGAAGTAGGAAGAAGAAATGAAAACAGCATGGAGGAAGCTGGTGATGAAGACCAGCTAGTTATTTCCGGGGCTGCTTCTTTTGCAAAGGGGAAGGGGAAACAGGGAAATAGTACACAGCACTAAAATCATATGAGTATCTGAGAAAATAGAGTAGAAATAATGGATTTTTCTACAGTGCAATTGTAGGAAGAGAAGCCAGAGGTCATCAGGGAATAATTCTAATTGCTGGACAAGAAGACTGAATGCTCAGGAGAGGAGACTGTGAAAGCACACAGAAGAAAGACAAAGAGACAAAGGCAAGGAAGATCCTGGGCTAAAACGTGCATGTGACAAAATCATCAGATTTAGAAGAAAGTAAATAAAATAATCAATGTCCATTAAAGCCCATTTGATCTGGATTTTAGACTAGAAATAAAGATCTCCAAGTTTTGCACCTTTTTTTTGTGTGGAGAAACAGCTGCATAACATTTGCTTTCCCTTTCTGTTGACTGATGGATTATAGTGAATAATTCCTGACAGCTTACTTGATCTTAGTGCGAATGGTTCCAATCATGCTGCTCTTCCATTCAGTTGGTACAGCTCTTCAAGATTTTTTAGTTTATGTTTGAAAAAGTGTCCAAGGGTTACATGCTCATGAAACTAAGAATGCTAGAAAAGGCAAAAAGCTCTGTGCTCCAATACCAAAACTGAAGTTCCATACAATCAGCTTACTACAAGAAAAGGCACAAGTATTCCTAATTCCATCACTTCTTAAAACATGAATGTTTGAACTCTCTTAGGGCCCTTTTTCTACACTTAAATTGCATCAAAACTTCTAAAAGCCTGGCTAATGCCATTCCAGCATAAACTCTTGTATTACAGGGTTGCCTGTATTACTGTTTAGCTTTAAGGTGCTTCAAGTATAAAAGGAATTTCTACATGTAGCTTTCCATAATTGACTTAGAAGTTTAAGTAGGAGTGACAGGACCTGAAGTTAGCTAGAGCTCTGAAGTAAATCCATCCAGTTTAGACCTTTTCCTTACAATAAACTCAGATCGATTGAAACACTTCTTTACTGGAAAGATTTAAGCATTAAAGAAATCTAGATTGAAAGAGAAAATCAAAACTAATTAGATGACCAGAATAAATATGATTTACAGATAAATTCTGTTTGTGGGTGAGAAGCAGTGGGAGAGTGGAGAGGGTTGCCCATCTACCAGTTCTATTACACAATGCAATTACAAAAGCCATAAGCAGTGAAGCCTGCACACTCATCTCTGCTTCTAGCTCTTTACCCTGTTTTACACTGCCTTCTGCAGATTAAAAAAAGACCCCAAACCTGTATTTTAGGGAAGATAGAATTTCTGTTATGAACATATTTTGTTACTGTGAGACCAGTATTATATTTCTTATATTCACCACCAGCAACACGTTTACACAGTCACTGCTACCTCTATAACCTCAATGACCTAACTAGACAAGTATACAGATAAGCCTGGTCTGGGATAGGCAAAGTGGCACTGAAAATGTCAGATGGATTTTTGGAACCAAAGACAAAAATCTGCAGGAGCTTTGCTATACACAGGACTGTACAAACCTTACCTGGACAAAAGAGAAAGCTCTTACCATACCACTTGAAGGAAAAATGCTCTCAGCTCAAGAGGGATATGAATGGGCAGATTTACTTAAGGACCTGTGGCCTGCTCCCTGTGAGTACAATCTGCTAGAGTGTGAGCTTTTGAAGCATTAGGACAATTGGGAATGGTACAGATCCTACAAGAGGAAGCTGTGGTTCACATATCTGCTGGGAACATAAGGGAAAACATCAGGACACCTGACCTCTTATGCTGGAAAACATCTGAATGCCCTGACCAAGCTGATAATAGAGGTAGTGGATTCTTTTTCTCCAAGGATTTATCCAGAATATAGATTTCATATTACAGTATTTTACTGAAATAGGAGATTGCCTTTTTTCTCTCATCCTTTACTCAACACATGTTTCATTTCTAACACAGACTTTATTCAATATACCAGACCAGCTACCTAGAAAATGTTCTGATATTGACCACGGTTATTAAAACCCAGTGTCAAAACAACAAATAAAAATTCCCTCAGAGCAGAAGGGACATACCAAGGTAGGGAGGGGAGGTGACAGGAAATACAGTCTAAAAAAACTCACAGCAAAGATGTATATGATATATTTGTAGTGTAAGTCATAACACTTTGACAACATCTTAAGAAATTCAGTTTAAGGAAATCCTTTTTACTAAAGAAAAATATCACTCTAATTAAGCTCTATCAAATAGGTTAATAGAGAAATATATAAGTTCTTGTTTAGAAACATAAGATTTTTAAATGTGCTCTATTCTCTGCTTTTCAGAGACAATCCATGAATTCATACTTTAAATCCTTTGGGTACACACATATTTAAAGACAGACTCAGATCCATCTTTAGGCAAATGTTGCATCAATACTTCTTAGATTATTTAAACAAACAACAACAAAAAAAAAAAAAAAACCAAAACAAAACCACAAAACAAAAAACCCCAACCAAACAAACCAGAAGCTACATTTCAAAAGACAAGTAAAACCTTTTTTTTTTAAACAAGTTGCTTTTTAAATTCCCAAGGGCACCTATGAAAGACTGCATAAGGCTACAGTTAGGTGCTTATTTGCAGAAGTGAAGAATTTAAAACTTGTATACTGCTGATTTTTTCTATCAGTTAAATTGACATCTTGCTCTTCCCTTTATATACATGCAAACAACTTGCAGCTTGTTGAGTCATTGTTCTGAAGCATCGCTACCAGGACATTAAACTGGTAAGTTCAGCAAGTCTCTAGGGGTTGTGAGCACTGCTCCTAGAACCAAACGTCAGATGATTTGTGGAGACAGACCTACATGCCTAACTGAAGTTTGTGAATTGAATACAATCATGAGAATCCCACCCTCTTCGAGAAAGCTAAACAGTGCCAAGCAGGAGGAAAAAAAATTAAAAAGGCATTTGTTTCCTTGTTTCTAAAATAACATTTGTTTTTTAATTTTAGGGGCAATAGTCACCTTGTTAAAAACCCCTAAGTGCTACAAATAGCTACTTATAATTCAAGTTAAAACACTGTTTTTCTATAACTTAATGGGCAAAAAATAACAGACATGGAATTCCTGCTGAACACTAGAAAATACTATTTATTGTGAGGAATTGTTAAACATCAGAACAGGCTGCCCAGAGAGCTTGTGGGGTCTTCATTCTTAGAGATATTCAAAACACCTCTGGACACCATCCTGGACAATCTGATTTAGCTGATCCTGTTTAAATAGGGACTTTGACTAAATATGTCAAGAGGTCCTTTCCAGCCTAGACAATTCTGTGCTTTGTGAGATTCTCTGTGGTACAGCTGAGAAGACCACGAATGTACTGCATGCATGCAAGAGCATATTAGTCCCATATGACCTATTTATTCCACATTCCAATCTTCTTGAAGACATTTTATCCCATAAAAGGAAACAGAAGGGACAAAAGGGGGAATTTCTATCAAAACCATAGCAAATACACATGCCTCCGTATCTCTGTTAGGTGTCCCAGTAGGGCGCATTTATGAGTTTCAGTCTTTTTCATTTATTGGAACTGCCTTTAAACTACTTTAAACTCCTGTCTAGAAATAATACCAATCCAAACCAAATGTACTGTAGCACTAAATATTTCTTTTGTCATAAGCAAGTAGTTTTTCCTTTTTTTTAGGATAGCAAAACTTGGTACCAAATACATGTGCAACTACTGTATATGAAGTCTGATGATTATTTCACTTGATAACCAAAACCAATCCTTTGTAAGTAATATATGGATGCACTTTTAAAAAAAACTTTCCAATAAAACTCAAATAATACTTGAATTCAGTTGATAATATACAGAAATTTACTGTTATTTCAGATGCTGTAGACTATCTAAGCCATCTTCCTGGGGAGATGAGAAAGATGACATAGGACACAGAGGACATCCAGTCCCTTCTGCATCAGTATCTCAAGTGGTACTAGACATTCCTACTCTAGAGAGTAAGCTGAGCCCTGAATGACTCCAGACAAAGAACAAAAGAATTTATTTTCTTTAGCTTTCAGTGAGGGTATTTTCAAAGTTTTCCAACAGATAGTCATCAAACAAAAAAAAAAAAAATCCAAGCAATTTAAAGCATTTTGACTAAATTTCCAACAATCAAAAAAAATTTTTTTTGCTTTTAAATGCAATGCTTCTGATAATCAAATGTTAAGGCAACAAATTAATCACACTAAGAAGCCTTCTGGAAAGATAATTCTGCTAACTATGATGTCTGGGAAAGACACTGCTCCTAGAGGCCACAGTGGACATCTCTATCAAAACCACACTGCCAGATAGAGAAGAAAATCATAGCAAAAGGAAACCATGAATTACCAAAGGAACAACAGTGGCCTATTACTGTTACTACCATATCACAGAAAACAATTAATATTTTCCTGGATATGGTAGCAACAAAACTCTACAAGACAGCCCTGAAGCAATTTCTTCCTCCAAATCTCTTCTTCATGGATACTCGTAAGGCCAAAATAGTCCCTTCATTCCTAAAAATGTTATTAAAGTACTCCAAGAAGTCAAAGCTTTAACTAAAATTGAAGGATCCACAATCTTTTTAGCAGAGCATAGAGTTACCAAACTTGTATTACACAGGTTTGAGTAGGGGGGTTCACTTCAGTGTAGGCTGGTTTGGGATTGTTTGGTAGTGAAAGAGAACTTTCATCAAACAATTCATTTGAATAGATCTTACATTATCAATTGCTTTAACTGTGCACTTTATCTACAAGATCTCACATTAGCATTTTTAATTATTTAAAAGACATTAAATATTGCTGGTACCAGCAGGATCAGAGATTAACTTCTTAATAATCACTCTTGTTTGAGAGTAAAGCATTTGATTCCAGCTGCTATGAACTCTTAAACAAGCAAAAGCAACATTTGCTGACATAAAAGGGACAACCAACTCCACAAAAGAATGGTGATAAAATTAAACTACGTCCAACAAAACAATATTATTCTATACTACACACTTGGCAAAATTTTAAAAAGTTAACTTGCTCAGCAGAAATCTGAACTACTGTATTTTCCTATATTATTCTGACTTATATGCTGCATCAGAACACTTCCACATTACTTTTACTCCAGCTGCTTATTCATTAGTTTAGATTCCCAGCCTCTAACCCACATGGAAGCTATCTAGGTTGCTTTTACATTTGGACCACAGAAAATAATAACATTTAAATATATCACTGTTAATACACCTCTAGAAGAATCAATGGGACAGGGTCCTTAATATCAACTGAATTTCTACATCAAAATTAGACACAGAATTATTTAGGAAGGAAAATGCTAATTCAGTCTCTAACACTAGAGAATAGTTTTGTTGCAACCACACGCAAGCTGTGATCAGAAAATAAACACATTTTAAGGTACGAAATAACCAAAATAAACCAGTCATGGTGGTCTCCTTCCTTGTCACCAAATGTTTCTCCTGGAATAAAACTGTACCTGAAGCTCTCACCTTACAAAAAACGAATAAAGTTTATAGGGCTGAAGATTACTGAGAGAAGCTTGAAAACATAATCTAACCAGGCTTACAACTTCTACTGGGGAATGTCTGTATAAATGTGATTACTGATGTCTGGGAACTGACTTTTAGACTTTGAATGCTTGAGAATGGCAATGCTAAGATTAAAAGCCATTCAATGATATAAAAAGTAGAAGCTATTCATCAGTGTCTTGAGCTGGGAAGAGAGGCTTGCTGGCCCAAAAAATGCTGACTGGCATAAAGATGGCCTGAAGTACCCAGTCCTTCCCTCCAATGGCCGAGCCCAAGGATACTGGAGATACATCCAAGGACTAAAAGGATAATTAAATTGTGCTTTATTTCTTTTTACCAAATGGCACACAAGAAGCTGGATTTGAATCAGAGAATTTGCAGGGGACAGACTGCTCCTCACCTTGCCAAGGAACTGAGCCATTGCATTGTGCATGATCCAGCACTCTAAGCACACATTCACTGCTTCTTTTCCATCTTTGGACAGTAAGATGCCTAATGCAGCCAAGAATTACAGGACTACTTCGGCCAGGTTTATTCATTTACCTTAGTTATTCAACACTTAGTCACCCCCCAGAAACAATCAGGAGACAACTGATCTCCAATAAGTAAATAAATAGATAAATAAATAAAGTCTGAAAGATCTCTCCCCACCTTGCAAGCATTTTAACATGTTGCTCTGACAGTGTTGCCAGTCACTGAGCATACAGAAGCTCTTGCATCACCACTAGGACTGGCTTCAGCACTAGCTTGCTCTCAGACTAACTCTTGGTTATATTTGAAAAACAGATGCAAGTTTTTACCTCTGTATTTGCACCAATTTCAAGATAACTAAATAAAGGGTCTTGCCACCTATTTTCAGGAGAGAAAGAGCACAATCTGCACACTAACTAGAACTAAAAGCTTTTATGAAATTCCTTCAGTAAGTGCTACTGGCAACACAAACCTTCTCAAAGATGAATCAAAAAGTCTGATGCAGCAATACTATTAGGACTCAAAAGTTTCCCCAACTTATTACCATGTGAGTGTGGTCCTTGAAGTCTATTTCTCACAAAGAGAAAGAATAAAATTTCTGAATCTGGACAGGAGTTTACTGACCTGCAGTTCCCAAAGAATCGCCACCTCACCTGTATTCAACATAGCCCAATATAGAGACCTGCAGACATACAAGTAATTTCTCAACACACTACTCACATAAAATACTACGCCACAAAAAATGCTCCTACATATTTTGCTAATTTTTTCAGAGCTTAGTGGGTATCTCTACACAGCACAGTCAACTTCTATGCCCTAATGTAGAAGGTTTCATCTCATCTCTTCTGTAAAACATATTTGTTTTTCCTACCATCACAGTCACAAAGACATTTGAACCAATAATACAATTTTCCTGCCTACTTGGCTCCAGTTGAACCCTACAACCTGAGATTCTCTGTGAAGACCCTAAGACAGCTGAAGATACATTTCCATTCCACACAGGAAATAACTAAGAAAAAGATTCAGCCTTAGCCATGATTTTATTTCATCAGCACCATTACAAGTCTGAGTCCAGTCTATCTTTTAAGGCTAGAGATTCTTTGGTATATTGCTATGGTTGCATGAAAACCACAAAAAAAAAATTGCAAAAAAAGTCAATATGAGTTATCAGCTACTAAGATACTCGAACATTATTCAATCACAAAAATTATGTGTTAACGGAATATTGATTTTGAGGTTTGTTACCATTTAAATACTTTAAAAAAACCCATAAATCTATCCTTCAACTACCCAACTGGAAATGCCCTATTGCCTACCTATCTCATCATAGTGTAACATTAGACTCAAAAAATCCTAAGAAAACAAAATAATAAGGAAAATAACTTCTTTGTAGTAGGTAATAATCTCATTAAGTACTAAAAGAAGAGCTTTCCTTGTGGGAAAAGGTTTGTTACGGGATTTTTGAAAGAACTCTTTTCCTTTAGCTAACTACAGCATACTAAGTGACTGTAATATTGTTAACACTCAGAAACAGGGAGCAAATGTTCTTGGAAATATCTTGGGGAGATACAAAAGACTCACAGCAGTATTGAATGCAGTGAAGATCTTCACCCTTCTCTGAGGCTGGAGTTGGTTAAAATCATTTGCCCTTCTTTTCTTTAGATTTTCTAAAGACTGAAAACAGGATAACATGAAATGAAATGTTACTGAAATTTATCCCAGGTTCACAAACAATGTTTTTCAGTGTTTGAAAATTACTTGTTTCTTTTGTTCACAGTCTCTTCTGCCTCTGCAAAGCACGAATAACAGCCCATCTTTTATTTGTTTTCAGTTTCTCACAGAACCAGTTTGTTATGACGGCTCTCTCCTACACAAAAGCTGGTCAGGGCTTCCAAACACCCTTCTGTTTATTTATGGCAAGCTGCAGTGTAAACATTTGCTTACTACAAATCAGTGCCAGAAATTGCTAAATAAACCCACTGTTTTAACACCTTTTACCCCCGACTATATGAAAGAAAACTAAACACTTACAGTCCACATGCCTTTCTCTAGTCTGCATATATTCATCACACGTCAAAGCAACTTTCTCTTCTTTCATGATAGAATGGGTACAAGCTCAGCTTCCATACTTCCTTCTTTTGACCTGGTTTAAGAGTGTAAGAGAGACTTCTGTGGGGCTGCTTTATAATTTTTAGGGGGAGTTTTTTCTTTTTTTCCTTAAAGCTCTAAGAGACATGCTGGTGATCCAGTCCCCAGCACCCTTCCACAAATAGTGATGCCAGCAAAGCACATGAGCAACAAGCTGCAGCAGGAGGGCAGAGGGATCAGGAGTACCTCAAACCAGTACAGCACAGAGTATCTTGTATCAAAACAAGATGCATAAGGTGTCATAAGCCCATTAGATGGAATTTTCTGATAAATTCTGGTTCTTCTGACAGTTTTCAAATGTGCATAACAGAGATAAAGAGATGGAAAATAAACTTAGTCGACAACAGATAGAGGGGCTTTTTTTCCCCTTCAAATAGAAGGTTCTAAATTTACAGCTCAAGATTTTCTTCAACCATTCCCTAGCCCTCTGTAGTCCGAGACACAACTTTACTTGGAGAAAAAATTGCTCTCTCAAGAAAAATAACTAAAATTAAGATATTAAATATTTTTTAATCTCTGGTCTTTAATTAGGAGCAGAAATTGAATTATAAAAGAATGGACAAGTGTTTAGACTTCTGTGCCTTCTCCAGGTCTAAGCAAAAGAAACACTTTCTGTTCACACTTTTTTCTTTCCTCCCACAGACTATATCAACTAGCTCAGAGAAAAAACAAACAAAACAAAAAATAACAATAACAAAGTCACAAAACCCCAAACAAACAGCAGAACCCCACCATTCCCTCTTCTATCTTTAGATCCCTGTAGTTATAGTACCACTTTAGTACCACTTTTTCTTTTTTTTTTTTTTTTTTCCCCCTCTCCTTTTAGGTGTTAAGGGCTTGATCTGGTTTGCTATGGGCTACTAAGTGAACACACAGTAATCTCCCTCACCACCAGGGCAAAAGAATAAACATATCAGGAACTAAAGACACAGCCTATGAAAACTCACTCCTTGGGTTTCCCGCAACAATTTTCAACACTCAAAGTACACAGGCCAGTGACAGGACAAAATGTAGAAATATAATGTGTAATTCACAGAATAAACCTATGCCACTGAAGATGCTTTGACTCCTCTCCCCCTGTATGCCCCATGCTCTGCCACATATTGTTGCCCCAGCGCACAGGTGACACTTGTGTTGCCCCTGGTGTCATGGTACAAGCCCAAACTGACATCCCACAACAGTGCCTGCAACCAGACAAAATGCAGGCACTTGCTCTACTCCTCCAGCTCTGCTATATGTGCAAAGGGAGGTGGAAGGCTGGAGGTATTTACGTCTTAAACTGCTACAAATTACAATTGACAAGGTTCTGCTACTAGAGCCTTAACTCTCTTCACCTACCCAGCAACACCACTAAAAATCAATGCAAGTCCATAGTGCAAGAGTTAGTTCTAATTAGCAAAGACAGTAAATTCAAACAGCCTGTCTTAGCACCTTTCCAGCCTTCAAGGTAGAGTTGCACTGTGGTGGATTGGGAAGCCTGGGGAAATGTGAACAGCTGCAAGGAATATAAACTCCACTAATTTTGTGTATGACTTGTTCTCATCTGCTGTCATTTACATCCAAAGATGTGAAGCATGGAATCTGATGCCATTGTGTGTGATGGATTCAATCAAAAGGTCTTAAAGAAATTGAATAAATCTAATAAAAAGGAAAAAAACCACCCAAACAAACAAACAAAGGGCATAATTCAAACTGAATAGATACTTGAGGACCCAGTCACACTGTTCCAGGAGAACTTCCTCCTTTATTAGGTAGTCAGCCCTGGCAACCAAAATATTTTGGAGTTTGACTTGCTCTCTAATGCTCAATTCCTACTTCTGTTTCATCTCCATTCATAGTTATCCTCCCTAAGTAAGCGAGCAAAGCACATCTAGTTCTTCGATTTACATTTCAGCAACATCTAAGTTTCTGCAATTCTGTGAGTGTGTTTGGCGGATGGAGCCATACACATGAAATGCAAATGGACAAGACTTGACTTGAATTGCCATCATTCAATTTCCTACACACTTTCCCTACAAGCATTTCCCTACACTTTCCCTACTTTTCCTTTTGCATTTAAATGCAAAAGTCACCATAGACTACAAGAAATGCCCAGTGTACTTTAATGTAACCTCAGTGAGGCTGGGGAGCCCAGCACAGCAGGGGCATGGCACACTCTCCAGTGCACTCCACAGTGCTGATGCACTAAGGCCCTGCCAGAAAGGAGTTCTGCTCCCTTCCTGTTTATTTGTCTGAGTTTTCTACAGAAACAGAAAAAGTGAAAAAAAGGAAGTTCAGCTAAGGAATACACCAAACTCACAAAACAGGTACTTTTATCCCCACAAGAAGGCAGCACATCAGTTCAGCTGTGCTCTTGAGACCTCTATTTTGATCTCCACAGATCACTGAAGTCAAAGTCCCAGTTCTGTTCTGAAAACATCACCTCAGTTCTTTCTTTTTGTTGTTGTTTTATGCAACTAAAATATAGGTCAGCAACTGAAAGGGGGCTTTCAAAACTAACAGAGAAAAGGCAAAAACCACAGAAGATGTATCCCCTCCAAAAGAGAACCTTCTTCTTATTGCTTTAAAGACATAATTTTAAAATCTGTATTAGATCAGGAAAAAAACTATTATTAAAGACACTGTCTTATAAATGTAGTTGTTGGAGAAAAAAGCATTAGGACAAATTTTAGAAAACTTCAAAAATAAGCCTGGAAAATATACATTCCACATTTCCTGATGACATTTCTTCAACCACAGGTTTTTATCAGTTTTGTCTTGATAGGCCAGGCAGAGGTACAGTTTAGCTTACAAAGGGCAGCAGGCCTTTTACTTTATTTGACCTGAAGTGAAACCTGATGGAAAACGTTTCAGACATAATAAGGCCATAAGCTTGCTCACATCTTCTTCAAAATGTGTTATTAATCTAAGCAATGCTGTTTTCACTTCAGCAATCACTTTAAGAAAACAAACAAAACATACAGGATGGAAATCAAGCCTTAACAACAGTGCAGAAATGGACCTCAATAACTCTGAGATAGGATACCTTCAAAACAAAACTCCCCTGTAATCCAAATTAGTGATGCTGAGAATTTTTTCCAACAGGTTTCTTACTGAAGACTAGAATGAAAGGTTATTCTGGAGGCATAAGGGGTTAAAAAAATTGAAGAGTTTAGACAACTGAGAGGAAAAATCCACAATCTTGAGATCCATCCTAAACAATCACAGCACTCGGAAAAAACACAAAAGTAAATTAGGCTCCGACATTACAACATCTATACTGTCAAAAATCACCAAATATCATTTCTGTCAGGAAAAACAAAGACAGATGGCTGTAGAAAAAGACACTCTTCAGAACAACCTTAACTTTCACGTACTGACAAATCAAAATATTTACAATATTTATCCCCCTACAGAGCTCATTCTCTACAATTACAGCTCTTCTAAACTGCCACAGCATATTGCTACGGAGATTTTGGCAGAACAAATCCCTAATTTACATAACTGTTGAGAGTAGTCACCTAACTTTGTGGGAAAAAAACCCCATACATTCTCAAATATTATTGATGTTCTGAAGCCTCTGATTTATTTTACTCATAATTGTTTACATATTTCATTGCTTTCTCATCACAAGGAAATACACAACTGTCAATAGCAAGGTCGATAGCTTCCAACTGGCATGAGTGTGACTGGAATTTGCACAGCATTCACTACTGGAGTGTCACTTTCTGAAACAGCATCTTTCTTGTCTCAAGCCGAAGGAGAGCTGTAATTCGAAGACCTAGCAGTGTTTGTAGGTGCATCAGGACCCCTTGTTACTGCCCCAGTTCCCACAAGCTACCTGCCCTGAGTGACCCCACTGCCACTAACAGCAAGGAGCACAAAAGGTCTCCTAATTCAGGCACCTTGTCTGTGAAAACTCCTACCCCAGAAAGGAAGACAAACATTGCAGGGCCCCAGCAAGCCCAGGAATGGACTTCAGTGTTGAATCTTAGCTTAGTCCAAATTTTTTCATAGTTAAAAGTGCAATTAAAACACATGCCTGATAAATCTTAACAGAACATTTTTCTAGAATCCAGAACACAGACTAGCAGATACTCAGAACCTGCTGCAGCTCCTTTCTGGCTTACATTAGACATTTCCCATTCTATAAAGGTCAGGCAGATTCAGGGTGCCTGGTCCACATAGGAACACCCAGAATCAGGAGTTTCAAAGCTCTTCTGGTCTCCCAGTTTAAACTGTCAAACTCCAAACTTCATTTTCTTCTCTTGAAGCTACCTCCCAAACCGGCCACTAGTCCCCGAAATTTCTTCAGGCTTAGAAGGAATGCACCTCGAAAAATGGTCTCCTTAGAATGTTTCCTCTCAATTTGAAGGTTCCAACTGTTCAAAGCCCAAAATTCAGTCAGAGGTATAACCCACACATGAGACAAAATTAAAAAAAAAAAAAAAATTAAAAAATTTACAAGACCTTGTGAAGGGTTTCTACTCTTTACTTATTTTCAGTAATCAGAATTTGGTCCTAAAATTTCAAAAATCTCTTGGGAATAAAAGCAGCCAATCTACAAGCACACAGTCATGCAATATAATATGCACATAGAATGCCAGAGCAGCAGACCTCATTTTATTTCATAAGCAATCAAAAAGCCATCACAGTCAGAACACAAAGAAGTGAGGGTTTAGAAATCACTGTGTCAAGGATCCTGTCTGTCACTACTAAGTGTAAGCATCAGATAATTCAAGAAATTTATGGGGATATACTACTTCTACCAGTTAGTAATATGAGGGTGGTTTGGGGCTTTTTGGATGTGGAGAATAAACTGTGAAAAAATTTAAAATTAGGTTTCTAAAAATTCAGTAATTTCTCAGGCAAACCTTATAATTTTTAGCCTTTTGGCTAAAATTTGTTCCTCTATCTCCAAAGAAGAGAGATAGAAAAAAATCAAACATAAGACTCTCTGCACTTCCTGCAATCAGAGTAGTCAGAGTAATTGAAGTCCTAAGAGCAGAGAACACTGGCAAGTATCATATGAAAGTCTTAGATAGATGAGAAATATGAAGGATAACTTTTTTCAATAAAAGAATTAAAATGAGACAAATATGTGGTTGCTGTAGGTAAGTATAATTACACTGCGTGATATTTTTGTTTTGCTAGTTTTTCTCAATAACTGTCATCTGTTCTCACACAAGTGATTAAATTAATTTCATTTTTCACTTAATCCAATTCCCACATCTAGTACAATTTATAATCATCATTCCACATGCTAGTGTGCCATTAAATTATCGTCATTCTTGACCATTAAGCACATCATATTCCAGTCAGCAGAAATGATCAAAAACACCATAGCAGTGCCATGGATTTCTTATTAAATACATTCATTTTTGCTGCTTTGTAGAAGCTGATCATCAGTGTCAGAAGCTGTTACACCAATTTCTGAGTTTTCAGGCAAAATAAAGATATTCTGAATCCAAAACAGACAACAAAAAAGTCTTTTTTTTTTTAACAAACACAGCATTTTCTCTGTTCAAATTGCACTTTACTCTGTAAGTGCCCACTGAAGAAATGACCCCATGCCAGCATAAATTTCCATCTGCTACTGATCTTCTAACCATACTTCTCCTTACTGTAAAATCAGAAGTTACTGCTCCCCTTAATAAAAAGAAAGGAAAAAAAACCAAAAACACATCTCCCTTGATGCTACTCAAATTTCTTTGTATGTTCAAATTCAAATCCTGGGTGAAATTCACTTACACAATTGGTAATACACAGACTTTTCAACAGAAGTTGCCATCTTAAACACAGCTGTTCACATCCTGTTTTAAAGAGAAGACAAGACTGAAGAAGGATTACAACTCCACTAGAAGATCAGTAGGAATCTCATATTTCTTGTTCAAGGCAAGATTCTACACTATTTGTTCAGAGTCAGCTTGAAGCACAGTCACTTCCAAGCTCACTTTCATAAAAATATATCCATAAATTAAGTTTCTGTATGGTCATCTTTACTTTTAAAATATTCCATTGTATTCTGACAGTAAAAACAGTGGTTAATCTCATCTTGTGAGTGGTTCGTGCTGAGCTACAAAGTGTTAATCAAAGAATGCTTCAATTTCCATTTTAAAATTCCCTAACAGCATTTTCTCCTGTTTGGAATTGAATGAAAGATATACCTGCCAATCTAACTGGACCATTTTCAATGAAACCCCAAGGCAACTTCTTTCCCTCTTGACATGTTAGGACTACAATCTTTGCCCCATCTGCCAATTCAATAGCTGCCCAAATGTACATTTTGTCCATGCATGCCTATACAGGAATTAACAGGGTCTTTCGTTGCTTGTATGTACAGTATAACACAGTATTTTTATAAACACTGCAGACACCTAAAAAAGTTAAAATTTTGTGCTTAACAGATGTTAATTGGTACAACTGTATTATTTTTAGTGTCCTACTAATCAAGAGCTTATTATTCTCTAACAGTTTCTGAGAATACTCATACCTAGCATAGTACTTTGTACATAATAACTGTAAATTGCTTAACAGATGCTGTCAAATTATTCACAGTCTGAAAAACAGGCAAAAGATTACAGGAGTTTTTCTGGAGTACTTTCTAAGTAAAGAAAAAAAATTCTCTGTAATCATCTGTAAACTTGAATAATACAAGGAGATGTGACTGAGTAGCTAGATATGGGTGGCCTTTTAAGCATCTGTGGTAACTGACTTATTCAGCACATCACTGGATTTCTGTAGGATCCATTTAAACAAGAAATATGGTTTTCAGATAAAAACTCTGAAGAATTGAACATGCCTCAGTGGTCTTGCTCCTGCCAACTGCTTTATGGAGGCAGATCCCAGAATCAACAGGAATTGGCAGGGCTCCAGTAATCCTTTACCCTGTGTGCTACAGTTAACAGGATTGTGGCCTTTGGGTCTGCTCCTAGTCTTTTCACGACTGAACAAATGCTGCCATGAACATTTACTCAAACAAGTCTAACCCCAGCTTTCTTTTGAAACGTTTTTAAGAGATTTTCCTAGCCCTACAAAATTGGAAAAATTAATGACACGCTTTAAAAACTATAGTCACACGATTCGCTATGATCAACATCAGCAGTTGATTTCCCCGTGGTAAGACTTAAACCTTAATTCCATTTCTTTCCCATTTTATTGTGGTCTCTGGTGCCAAGCACGCTGCTTCCCAGTGTTCGGTGTGACAGCTATGGATCAGCTATCACTCCAACCCCGCCAGAGCCCGCTCAGACGAACCGGGCTCGCTCCACGGGCGGAATCCACCCCACACCGATGGCCTGGGAGAGCGGCAGCAATGAGCTGAGCAATCTGCAACCTGCGGCATCGCGGCGACCCGCGCTTCTTCGGCAGAATTGCCCCAGATATACCGAACTGGAAAATTCCTGCTAGGAACCAAATCTTTCCCCACCATCAGCTGCAACCACCTGTGCAGCACCTTTTCAATTGCGAGGGCTGCAGATCCAGCAATCAGGGTGCCTGGATCATTTGCAGCTGTGAGCTCCCGCGTATTTAAACGCCGGAGAGGCTCAAGAGCTTGATTTTGTCAGTCAAACGAGTAGCTTCAAGTGCCGGTACGCGAGAGCGCAGCTCGCACGAAGTACCGAGCCGCCCAGCAGCGCCCGTGTCGCGGCGGCAGAGCCATGTTTCACGGAGCCGCCGCCGGCCGAGCACCTGCAGCCCGTCCCCGCACAACCCCGCGGGGAGCGGCACTCACGGCGTCCCGGAGCCACCCCGGGCTCGGGCTCATCCTCCCCCCACCGCCGCTCCCCGCCGCCTCCTACGCGGAGCCCAGGGCCGGCGGGAGCGCCGCTCGCTGCCCGGTGCGCTCCGGCGGCTGGAGCTGCCGCTTGACCCGTCTCCCTGGCAACGGGGACACTCGCCCTCGCCGCCCCCTCTTCCCCATCAGAGCCCCCTTCCCCAGCGCAGCGGTGCTGAGCGGCCGGGGCCGCAGGGCACGACCGGCGGCCGCCCCCCGCCCCGGTCCCGGTTAGGTAACAGGGGCGGCGAGGCGCCGCCTCGGGCCCGGCCGCTCGCTCACCTCGGGCAGGTGCCGGGGCCGCGCACGGCGGTGGCGGCGCCGCCTCTCCGCCCCGCTCCGCTCCGCTGCGACGGCAGCGGGGGGACGAGCTGCGGGCAAGCAGCTCCCGCGCCGCAGAGCCGCCGTCCCGGCTGTGCCGCTCCGATGCCCGAGCAGGAGGAGCTTCCCCGCCCCGCCCAGTGCGCAGCGGCGGCCCGGGAGGGCCGCACCTGCCGGAGGAGGAGGAGGAGGAGGAGGCGGCGGTGTGTCGGCCGCTCCCGGGGCGGTGGAGGCCGCGGTGCCCCCGGGAGGCGAGGGCCGCCGCGCTGCTCACCCGCCGGGGCCACGGCCCTGCGGGAGCGCCGGAGGGAAAAGGCCTGGCTGAGTGAGCCCTTTAAGTAGCGCTAAGTTTGTAGGAAGAGCACCTGCGAGGCGGGATAACCATAGGGACGACGGGGTCAGGAGGGCTGTCAGGGAGGCATTTGGGAAGGAGGGTTTTAAGAACAGGAGGTACGGCTGGAAAGGATGAAGTCTCTGTAGGGTCAGAACCAGAGCACTATATCCTAGGATATTAAGGCATCACTGCTTTATTGTCCTGTTATGGCGTTTAATGTGACTTTTAAAAAAATCTTACGTGCAGAAGTGATGATGAACATCCATCTGAGATACAAGTGCTGTGCCATCGTGTATTTTTCCAAATGACGTCTTTGCAGGGACACAGGACCCAGCTCTGCAGTGAGGCTCAGTAACAATGCTGTTCTTTCAGCCTCACCTCATGAAACTGACGGCCAGTGAGAACTTTCCTTCCTGCACCATCTAACTAATCCCATGGTTATGAAGAACATTCAGGAAAATTAAAAAATAAATTGAATTATTAGCGATCCATTCATAATCAGCAAAACTGGAATGTGCTTTAATATATAGGAGAAAATACAATTTTGAGAATTGCACAGAGCACCTCTACTTTTGAGCAGTTTTCGTCTTGCTGCTGGATTTTCTTAGGAGTTTAGTTTCTGTTTTCTGATCTGTGAAGTTAATAGAAAAACAGCAGATCCCAAAAATCTCTGCCTCCATCTCCAACGTACCTCCATATTGAATTTTGCATATATGTTCCATCAGAGGAGTTCGAGTCTTTTTCAGATGACAATTCCTTAAGACACTTTCACAGCATGTGGGCCTTCAGTTAAGCTTACTGACAGAAGAGTTGTTCTGTTCTAAGGTGTTTGTGAAAGGTATCTAGAAATACCCCAATTCCTCATCTGCAGAGCAGACAGTAACATCTGGAAAGTTAGTTCAGAAAGTGCACCAGATGCAGTACATGGAGTGTTTTGGCTAGTAATGCAAAGCTTCCCCAAGTCAAGGGTCAAGCAGCTTGGTGCTGGTGCAGTGCAATACCAGGCAGAGGCCCATTTTAGTTACAAAACAGAGGCATAAAGACAAGGCCAGTGCTTCATTAGAACCAGTTAGTTCATGCACAACACAAAACTGTTATGGCTACAACAGCTTTCCTTGATTGCATCCAAGTGGGTTTTGAATGTCTCCAGAGAGGGATACCTCCCTAGGCGGCCTCTTACAGGGCTCTGCCACTTTCAATGTAAAGTTCTTCCTCTTGTTGAGGTAGAACTTCTTGTGTTTTGGTTTATGGTCACTGCTCCTTGTCCTGTTGCTGGACACCCCTGAAAGGAGTCTGGCAATACATCATATTAAATATTAAAAAGAGTCACAGAGATTGACAATTATTTTTATTCTTCTTTTTTGGTAAAATTCTCTATTCTGGAAATATATAATGAAGAGCTTTTTTATCTTACTCCTATTCCTAGCTCTAGAGAAAGACTGCAGTTGTTTGATGATCCCATACACAAGATACGTGTAAATGTGAAAGGCTCCAAAGAAATACCCGAACACAACAAAAATGAAGCCTACCAGATCTTGGAAAAAGGTGCAGCAAAAAACAACTATTGCAGTTACTTACATGAATACATATTCCAGTTGATCCAGTTTTTTCCTTTACCATTTGTATGAAAGTAACTCGAGCAGATGAACATGAGCTTGTAAGAACTGGGAATATAAACTTGCATGAGGTAAAAACACTTCAGTTTGGGGCAGCTGATAAAAGAGTTTATGAAGCTGGAAATACCAAGTGATCTATCCTGAACCATGAAAGAGTTATTGTTGCTCTTGTGGAAGAAGACACAGAAGACATCCTGGGAGGATCTTTCAAGACTCTAAGAGAACAAAAAGGACATCAGTAATAGCCAGAATTTCTCCCACATCTATAAATCCCAAGGTAAAACAGAGTACAGTGGAGTATGCTCACAAAGAACGTGATGAAACCTTAAGTTAACCAGCAGCTGCCAAAAGGAGCTGTTATAGAGGAAGATACTGAAGAGATTAAGCACCTGAAAGGAGACCTCACTGCTGCACAAGAGTAATATGGAATCTATATTTTCATTGAAAATTCATGTAGCCCTTAAAGGAAAAATGACAATTTGGGAAGAACAAGTTACAGAGGATATTGAGATAATGAGCACCATGGAAAAAGTAGTGAAAACAATCACTAAACTATTCACAATTAATAAAAGCAATGAAACAATGAAAACAGATCTGCAATTCAAGGAAAAATAACTGAAATGAAGCACAGACAGATCTGCAAGAAACCAAGATTTCTCTATCTGAGAAGGAATGTATGGTTTCAGTTCTGAATACACAAAAACTTCATGACACAGCTAGCCATTTGGTCAGTACTGTTAATATAAATCATGTTTTGCTTACAAAACTGTATCATAAGAGAGCTGTTGATTAAGACAGTGCTATCATCCAAATAGATTTGCAGGAGAAATTCATGTTCTGGTCAATAAAGTACAAGATTCAGTTAGTGAGAACTATCTGAAGCAACAACGGATGTTGACATCTTATGTGTAATTTACAGGTGTCCTCCTATCTATCAGTTGTTCAGCAGATAATGTATTTGCATTAGTTGTATCAGAGTCTTTTACCTCCGTTAAAAAATCACTGACCTTTCTGAACTTTCTCAAGTGTCTGAAAATGTGTTACAAAGTGGGACTGTGCCATTTGCTAGTAAAGCTGAGCCATTCAAGTTGACTGAGAAGCAAATATCTGGATCAAGAGGAGCATTAAATATCTTGACAACAATGGTAGAAGTTGTCCTGCAACTAAACTGTTTGTTTCAGAATAACATAAGGAAATTTTCTGGTTGATGAGATCAAGGACCATAAAAAACAGTATCTTCTTCGGAGATCTTTGTCTTGCTCTGAAAACACTGCAGAAACAGCCAGTGGTGTTTTTTCTCAGATGCAAAGTACTGTGGGAATTTAAGAGAAGTGGAAATGGTAAAGCGTGCATACACAAAGAATGCAAATGAATTAGTGTCCTCACTTCAAAGCCAGCTGAACCTGTTGGCACAGGAGATGCAGCAGAACTCCAGCTTGTATACTGTCAAAAAATGCAAGTTTGATGACTATCATCACTGTAGGGCAAGAAAATGTTTATCTGGAAACTATTGACCAAGCCAAAAGTAAAACTTCTGCTTCAAAACAAATTTACTGCATCTCTGGATAATTTCTTTCAAACGCTCAAGGACATAAATGGTAGTTTATGGCCATATGTTTCATGGACATGAAAGAAGATGCTGGTGGAATCCCTAGTCTATTCTCAGCAACTTCTTAGCAATCTAAAAAATGCATTCAGGATACTGCTAAATTGAGGGAATTTAAAACTGCTCAGATAGTCAGCTTTATGGATCAGTAACATCCTTCTTCAGCAACAAGAAACAGCAGCTTCAGTGTTGGCAGTAGAGAACAGAAGGTTTATGATTGAGATCCATATTTTTTATTGGATATTTTGTTCTGCATTAAGATTTCAGTAGATGCAGTTTGGAACTACTGTACTGTAAGAATATATCCTACAATACATTTTATTGTATGCATATATGCATATCAAGAATACAGATAGTTGTGTTCAAAGATCCTTGACATACTGCTGCAACTAAAACAAACTACTTGCCAATTTTAAAAGCACTGGAATTCACCCATGAGAGCTACAAACCAATGGCCTATATTGACCTTAAAAAAGGAGAGAGTATGTCATGGTGCTGCCAGCTAGATCTAGGGTCCACATCCCTGCTGTCATTTAGAGGCCTGCCTGAATGACTACTAAAAAAAAGGTCTTCTTATTGATTTCCAGTTTGTGCTCACTAAAAGCCAGTCAATAAGTAAGAACTTATTCAATGAATGGAATTGTCCTATGGCAGTTGAAAGTTGGGAGCTAGACAGTAAGCAATTCTGTGTAACGGGGAGATGCAATGGATTTATGTATTATATACAACTTCTCTCAAGAGCAACAGTGAATTATGTCTTGCAGCATTTACTGTTAAAGAGACAGAAAAATTATCATTAAATAAAGACTTGTCAAGCTCTTTCATTCTCTCTCTCTCTCTCTAAAAGCTTATATTGCCACAAATATGCTCTCTTATATATTTTTTAGAAGACTGACTTCAGAGATTGGCATCAGTGTAATTTTTTTATCACTACAACATATGGCAGTCTTCCCTGCTGCCAAAACATGGCCATGTTTCAGCCTCAGGGTACAGCTGGCTTGAACTTAAAACTGAGACTGCTTTCAAACATAAATACAGAATTTTGTGTTACCCCTTCAGACTCTGTGAAGAAAAGTAAATATAAAATTCATGTTGCTGGAACCTCTGTGAACGCTATAGTACCTTGGGATTCCAGCTACCCTAGGAAGTATTTTTTCCTTCTAGTTTTTGGATAACATCTAAAATGATTAACAGTCACCGTGTCAGCATCATGTATCACTCAGCTATCTGTACTGAAAACTTTTGCAGTTCAGATTCCAGTATGGGTTCACAAGATTCTCATCTTATGGTGATTTATGATGAGTTTCCCACATAGCCACAAGTTACAGCAGTCTCTGATCATGTGCAATCAGTGTTTGTGTAAACCTTCTGTTCAGAGGTTTTTTACAATTCATCTGTACTTAACCCATCATTTCCTCTTACAGTGCTCTTCCTGATTTGCAAAGCTGAATGTAAACCTGCTGTACAGGTGGTGCATGTTATCTCAATGTTCTGAAAATTAGCCAGATAAACACAGGCATTTCCTAGTTACATCTGAAAGTATACCCAGCACCACTATTTTGATTAAAACCACAAAAACATCAAACACTACATTATGTTCTGAGCAGTTCTCTCAGCTAAACATTTTCTAGGTTACATGTCAGTACCACAAACATCAAATGTCAGTACCACAAATAAAAAAAAAACCAAACAGAATAAAATTCCAGCATTAAAAAAGGAAGGAAACATAGTATCTGCAATCCCACCCTCTATCCTCATTGCAACTGCAGCTAGAAGAAAACCCGAGTGCCTCGGGTTTTCTGCTTGTAGGTAGAGCTGACAAACACAAACTACATGACAGCACCTGCATAAAAGAAGCCCAGTAAAAGAAAATTAAAAACAGGTAAGGGCAAAAGAAAATTAAAACAGGTAAGGGAGTAACTATTCCCTTCTCAGTAGAAGCTATATAAATAGTAGTGTTAGCTGTTACATTGAAGTTGTCTAGGTTACTTTGACCTGGTTCTTTAATTTGGAACAGATTTAGTCACATGAGGTGACATCCCCTACAGGAGGAAAGAAACTTCCTATCAGGGTGTGTTCCTGCTTGAACCTTGAAATGCTTCCTCTGCTACATAAGTTTTTCTGAATACAGCCCTGGATGCAGCCCTTACCATTTACAGAAAGGGGAAAAGGAAGTGGAGTTTAGACAAGAAACTAAAAAAACAGTTCTCTAAGCAGCCTGTATAGTACTTTTGGTAAGTAAATTGCTGGCCACTGAATGTTAACAATTTTCTTATTCCTCCATTTCCTTTTCCCAGATCCCCCTACTCCCAAAGAACAGTTGAGCATGGCTAAACCTGAGGCTGCTTTAAACAAATCATTCTCAACTTCTAAACTGTTGAAATCAAAATAGTCTGGCACATTAGATGTGACACTCCACAGATTTTATTTCTGTGAAGTAGGAGGTGTATTTCTAACATCAAGGAAACATTTTTACTGCCAGTACTCTGAAAATGTAGCTGCTCCATTCAGGATTTGGCTGCTGCAAGAACATCAGGCTGCAGACTCTGATGTGTGAAAAGCTCTATGATCAGATGAAAGGGATCATAACATGGCTGCAAAAGGAAGAGTATGGATAGAACCTGGGGTCAGGAAGAGGGAGAAAGACCATGCACTCCTGCAGTCCTTTTTACCCTGCGATGAGCTTGTATATGTAGCACTTTATGGAGCCTGTTGCAAGCCTTGGCACTGCCACTCTGCTTACAAAAGCGTAGGCCTTTGTGTAGAGAACTCTGCATGTCTTTGTTTTCAAAAACAGCGAGTTTTTCTTTCCTTTTTTAAATGTTGGACTTCTATTCTGTTTTTATAACAATGTCTTTAGATTACTCTTCCTTCAGCCTTTTCTTACATTCAGGTCCTTTCTGCAGTGGAAAGTGGCATGGGGATACCAAAGAGCTAAAAGAATGACTGAATGTTTGCTTCACTTTTAATTCTAGGACAATTAGACAACCAGTCCTCCTCCTCATAAGAGGGAGGATGCAGATGTTAGAAATCTGCAGGGAGAGGGAGAGCTCATGAAAGTAATTTATTGAGCTTAGTCTATCTGCAGAACCAAAGGATTTTCTATCATCCCTTCCACAACTACAGCTGGCAGAGCTGACCTCACTGTGCTAACTATGCACAGCAGCAACTCCTTCCTCTTGCAGTTAAAACAAAAAGTTAACTGTTTAATCATAAAACTCTCCCAGTTTTTAACCTCTGAAGATGAAAAGAATAAGAAGAGCCAGTGGGTACACGTTAGAAACACAACATGGGACAGTGAGCATGTGTAATCTTCCTCTATCTCACTTTCCAGGCACCATCCCGAGAGAAGTTGATTCCTTATCTGATCAAGGACTTCCAGTATTTCCCCATGCAAAAGCACCTGCAGAAATCAGTTATTTTAGACTGTTACTCACAATGCTTACAGTTTGAGGTTTATTACATTCTAGGTTGTTTCAGCAAATGCTACCAGCCTTTTATCCTTCTCAGCATGTGTTCTAACAGTTCTCTGTGGTTTTTAGGGCATTATTGAAAGTTCTGTATGGCTTCCTGTTGTCAGAGCATGAATTCATAGACAATGGCAGGAAGGGCTAGGTAGATATCCAAAATAATATTCTGCAGATACCAGCAATACAAAGTCATAGCTTACTCAGCTCCTCAGCGTCTGAACTAAGAACCCTGCACCTCTGTCAGGATTTGTGCACTGGAAACAGAAGATATTCTAGTCAACACATTCACAGAATAGATGAGTCCACTCCCAGTGGTACTTGGGTAATTTGAACACCGTAGTTCTGAAAGCCTGTTATTTTCATGTGCATGACTGCTGCTGTTAAATCAGTGGAGGAAGAACTTCCTTAGTAATACTGGTGGCAGAATAGTGACTATGCATATTCAGACCAAAGATTCACCTAATACAATGTAACTGAGCCCTCAAAGGCTGACATTCCAATCCTTAACTCCTTAGTTAAGGAACAGGAGAAATCTGGAATAGTTTCCTGAAAGAAATCTTGAGGAAGACGTATGTGCTACGCTTCTTCCTCATCTTCTTAAACAAGGGGTATCTAAAAAAAATAGAATGAAAGAAAAGAAAGTGAGAGGTTTTCTGCACAGTCAGTAGGTTGAGCTGGCTTACCATGCAGGCAGAAGAGCCCTTCTTACCAAGGGGCTGAGTGGTGGCCACTGGCAAAAGATTCCCCTTTAGAGACAATGCACTGTTAGACTGCAGACTTAAATTGCTCCTGCTAAGCACACAAAAAAAGATGCTTGAAAGTAATTTCAGGATAATGGATTCCACTCTGGGAAGCAGGCACTTGTCTGCTCAAATAGACAGAAAGTCATAATGGTGCAGGAGACACTAAAAGGCAGATTGCAACTAACTTCCATGAAATGCACCTCTGATTTATGAAAAGTCTAAATCCTATTTAAGGTTACTAGGAATGATAGCCTACTTCCAACTCCAGTCAAATACCTTTTTTTTTTTTTTAATTTATTTTATCCAAAACAACTGAAGTCACTGCCCAAATCATTCACCAGAATGAGAGGCATGGAGTAGAAGTTCTGAAATAAGGATGGTTGGGTGTTGTTTGGGGAGTCACTCGGTACATCCAAGATGAAGATACCAAAAAAAGCATAGAGGGAGACAGGTTATGGAATCATTAAATGAAAAATTAGGGTTGTGACAGCAAGGGTTATAGATGACAACAGCCCCTCCTGTCCACAAAAGCAACCATAGCATACAATTTTGTGCCTGTGTACATGTGTGTGTGAATGTCACCTGGTAGGCCTGACACTGAACATGGAAACTGTCTCCTGTTTCCTGCTGTGGCCAGACAAAAAAGGGGTTTATGTATACAATCTGAAAGAAGCAAAGCTCAAATGAGCAAGATGCCTTCAGAAGAGTCATTGAAGCCATCTTCTGTTTTGCCCAGTGGGAATAACCTGCAAAACCAGAAACACCAGATAAAATTTTAGCATTAAACACAATATTGTTTCCATTTAAGCCCCAGTCTACAGGGGCAGTTAAGAAAACATATGTATAATCACATCTGGCAAAGACATGTAATGCATTAATAAAACGCTAAGTTGTAAAAAGTATCAAAATTTAAACCTTTCAGATTTCCCCGATTACTAGGAAACAGGAACACACTTTATCAATTTTTCATAATAGCTCTTACTTATACAAATGCTGACTGTACTTTATGTACTTTAGCCTTTTACTCTCTATTTTTAATTTATACACTGCACTACCAAAAAAAACCCCACACCTTATTTATGCCTCAGAAACACAAACATATGAAAAAAAAAAAAAAAAACTTAGCAAAATCGGTAACTGTTCTTTTAAAAATTACGGTGTTACTTTCCACTCCATTTTCTAATCTGTCTTAGGATTTTGTGGAAGAGCCTGAAATACTTGTGAACCAATAGAAAGAACAAAAGGCAGTGACTGAAATAATCCATCCATTCAAAAGAGAAAAATGTATCTTGCTTTATTACTGGGAGCTGCAACAGTTTGTGGAGATCACTGGTATATGCATTTCAGCACTTGAAGAGAGAGAGAGAACAGATTCTGAAATCAATGCTGTTCTGTCTCCCATGTGAAGAGTCTGTAGTTCTGCTTCTTGACCCCCTGTCCAAAAAACAGAGTGTAGTCCATCCACAGGGGTGTCATAAAAATTGAAATCACCTCATTGTTGTAGCAATTAACCACTACAAGATGACCCACATTTTCCAAAGAGATTAGAGTATTAAACAAGAACAAACAACTTGGTCTGTTCCCTCTGATGCCTGAACAAAAACTGAAAGACTACAGGAGCAGCTTGCAGAAATCTAAAAATCTCAATTGTTCTTGGGGTGAGAGGTGAATTTTCTCATGCTGCAAAGAGAGATGCCCTGCAGGGATAATTTCTACAGTCTCACAAGAGATTTTACACCAGGATGGAACTGGCCCATGTCACAGTCCATTGATGAGAGTCTGGCAGTACTTCTGACAAGAAAAGCTTTGCTGCCATAATTTAGACAGGCCATCAACAGATATTTCTTCTGGAGTAACCCAGTGTACTGAATTATTTAAAGTCTCTGTCATCCACAGGCCGAGACCTGCTACTTGTAGGTACAGCAGGGAACCTGGTCTCCCAGCAGCTCTTACATGCTGACACCTAATCCCACAGAGAGTTACAAAAATCCCTCTGAGCACCTAACTTCTACCAATTTTGTGCATGTGGAATTTATCATGTTATCATTCATCATATATCCTGTAGAGAATTCCTTAATTTATATTAAAAAAATGAGACATTCTGACCAACTGTTTATCAACTAAAGAAAGCGTGATAATTTTAAGCATTTTCAACCCCAAAAAATACAATAGTACTTACAGAATTCCCGAATTAATGCTTAAGAAAACTGGTTTTGTATTTTATTATGTATATAGGAAAGTGTGGTAGCTTCATCATGATCCCAAAGACACCTTATATAAAGAAAGAACTCTGCCTTCAAGGAGTCTCAGTAAGTCTCCATTAAAACGCTGGAGCTTTGAAGCTTAATCCTGTCCTTATTATACAATCTAAAAATGAACTTTTAGTATGCAGAAGTAGTACTTTAAATATTTGGGGACCTCTTTAATGGTCTATTTTAGTAGCCCCCAGAGCAACCTGACACTTGCATACTTCACCACTGTATCTCTATATATAATTAGTAAATGTAACTGTTTAAAATACATCTGTGTCCCACATGCTGCCCCTAGATTTGATGCTGTGGGAAGAAGAGGCACACAAAAGGGCTCTCTAACTTCAGTAATTATTTCCACTTGAACTCTAATACCGATAGTCATGTGTTGGTATCATCGAAACCTTTTCTTGTTCTTTAATGCATTTTCTACCAGCACAATTTGGATTTGTAATCACTCAGGTAAATGGGGATACATACAAATGAAAATGCTCAGAAGAGCTGTAGGAAGAATGTAATTAATTTTCTGTGTTATTGTACATAGAGTATTAGGGAATAATGCAAAATTAACTAAAACAACACAGCATTGTTTGTCTTAAATATATCCTTCTCTGTGACATACATTTATTGTACTACTGCATTAGGTGCAGACCAAATCCTTTGTAGCGGACATTATTCCTGTTAACACTGCAACAATAATCCATACTGTTATATTCCTAAATCAAATAAAATGTAGTATTTTATGGAAAATAAAGTAGGTAATAAATCTATGTTCCCCGATCATCAATATGAATACATGTTATCTAAAACTGTGTCTCTAGTAAGGGCTTCCACAGGGTATTTCACAATAATATGTAAAAGAAACAAAATCCATGCAGTAGACAGAACATATTTATGAAAAATCTTCCCTTGCGGATTTCTTTTCTGGCACACTGAATTACACTCCAAATTCTAAGAACTTTTTGATTTATTTCAAATGAAGATTTTTGTCTAGAGCTTTGGATTCTTTCCCAGTATTTCCATTCTTACTTATCCTGTTATGTATAAATGTTATTGAAGTCAATAGGATTTTATCTGTTTTAAGATCAGTTTCTAAACTTACAGTTTAGAATAAAGTTATTTCAACCAGAAATTTAAGGAAAAATTGTGCTTAAATCAGCCAGACTTTAATATTGTAACTCTACTGCTGACTGCACATCTCAGAATATTAATTTGTTTCTTGGACTAAATGCTAAATGAATTTAATGTATTTCTCCAGTCTTTTGGTAATGCAATATTGCACATTCATCTTTACTTCAAGGCCTTTAATTAAAGGTTGTAGGTTGTAATCCTATGGTCACATTTTCTTTGCTCTGCAGTCTGGTATCTTCCCCTGATAGAATCCTCTTCCAGAATTAGTGTAGACATATTTCCTTTTTAGAAATTAGAGGACTTGAAATGGCTTGTGGAAGCTGCCAAGAAAGATATGTGATCTCAGTATGGTATTCCTTGAATATCTGCATGGACTCAAATGCTACTTACCCAGCATAACACTGATTAAGCCACTGAGCTATTAAACCACACTGTAACTTCTCCAGCTTCTTAAGATCTATATATAAGCCTTCTTTAGGACTGAGATATATATAAAATGGTTTTAGAAGTGTTCACTGAGGTCATTTTGGCTTTCCTGTTCTACACAAAATTTGGCTCCCAGCAGATAAATAAAAGACTTTTTAAATAAAAGAGTTTTTAAAGTAATTCCCACCTGCAAATATCCAATTTGTAAATTGCAGATTTAATTAAATTAATTAAAGTGTAAAATGAATAAATAAAACTGGTTCAGCAAATACTTTAAAAAGTATGGAAAATCAATTCCTTGATACATCAAGTCACAGATAATACAACTAAATTATAAAGTTATATATACAAAAATCCATCACACTTATATAAATATGTATGCATCATCACAAACTAAAACCGTATAGAGAGACTAGAAATATTATTTGGGGATGGAAAAATATTACATTATTGCAGAAGAGCATCTTGCCAGCACACTTAGGTTATATATTTATTATTTTTATGTGTCATATTTCATAAAAGAAACTCCAGCAGATAGCTAATATTTTTAATCCATTCACCAACTCTCTTCTGGGCTGTCAAAGAGTTACTGCAGTGGCAGTGCAGTAAAATCATAGCTACTATTACTGCCTCAAGTCAGTACAAAGGATGTGGTTTGTCTTGGGTGATGTTGGAGCACCAGCAAAGCCAGCCCAAGAGGAGGCAGCCACCACTCCATTCCATCCAGTCTCTTCCCACTGCTGGTTCACCTCCTCCTCACTGGAGCTGGTACAGTTGTTTCTGTCACTGCTGCAGGGAAACAACCTGGGGGCAAAGTGCAAACTCTCACAAACAAACCAACCAACCAACCAACCTGGCAGCAATACCAGTTCACAGTATTCATATTCCTCCTGTCACAGGCTTTTTTTTTTTGTTCCTCCTGTGCGATTGACAGAGATTAGAAAAATTATGGGAGCTCTTCTTTTCCTTAAATCAGGCCATCTGTGTGATGTTGTTTGCTCTGGAGGTGTTCCTACATCTTCATGCTGGCAAGAGGGATGAACTGAAGCCAGGGTTACAAGAAATAATAGGGCTGTCAGTTGTCTCAACTAGTATTGCAGCTGAGAAGAGAACATGGGGTACTGAACCCTGTGAGTAAAAATGAAGTAAAAAGACATGTGTAACTGATGAAATTAATTAATTCCAGTACCAGTACCTGCCTCATTCTCAAATATGCTGGCTCCTACTGTGCATTTCCAAGTCAAAGTAACCTGCTAATTGAGAAACAACAATCAGACAGGAAAAATATGGAAGATGATGTCAGGTATATCAAGCCACAGTCCATCAAGAGAATTTAAATGCAATATCTTTGAAATTAGTATTATTTGACAAGGAGCTAGTGATCTGTCTGGGCTGGTGTGTGAGTCTGTAACACTGAGCTTGCTGCACCTGCCATAAACTTCATCCACATCAGGACTTGACAAAACCTCCTTTAAATAAAGCACTGCAGCCACCTAGCCTTGAAAATATGCAAGTGTTCAGGAACACTCTGATCACAGATTGGAATTAGGCAAAATCCTTCAGTGTAGATCCCTCTGTAGACACTTCAGAAGCCAGTAAAAGATGGATCAGTTGAAACCAATAACAGAGAAATAATCTGAATTAGGTAACAGAACAACCAAAAATCACTGAAAGGTGAAAGTGATCCATCAGTAAGTCCATCTCTCTTGAGTTCATCTTTACAAAGTTGCAGGACAGTGATTTTTACTTGGCTCATAATCAATTCTTGCTAATGCTATGTTCTCTGGTTCTGCCTAACACTGATGAGATAAGGAACAAAAGGATCAATGCTTTCATTGTGTTTACTGGTAAACCAGTAATCAGGATACAGGACTCAATTCCCTGAATCCTAATGATACATGAATTTGCTCAAGCATCCATTCAGACTGACATCAATTATGAACAAACAACAACAGAAAGACGAGAACAGGAAAACAGTTTCAGTGGTAGAAAATGTGGACAGAATCAAACATAAACCTGTGCTGCTGCTGTATAAGGGCATTCCTCATTTTCCTCTGTGGCCGACTGCTGTGCCATTCCCAGACCTCAAATCACAAAGCAAACCTCACCTGCCTCCTCTCCAAAATTCTCCAGCTGGCACCTATTACCAAAAAAATACTTTTATTTCACTGAGATTACCTGCCCATGTGGACGCATATCCTGATTCCTGATCTTCTGAGTAGTAAAGACAGCAAAGAAACTTTAGTAGTACCCACAAAGTAACACAAGCTAATGACAGACATTCTTATTCTCTCTCCTCTAGAAGGAATTTCCAATAGGTCTATCAGACTTTTGATGCTAGTTAAATAAAAAAATTAATTTTTGATTTTCCACTTAGCAACAGAACTATCTGAGAAAAAAAAACAAAACCCACACAACATATAATCAAAACTGAGTTGGAAAACCAAAAAGATTCAAAGAACAGTCACAAATGTACTTTTTACTTCCCAGGTAGCCAGTAGCTTTAGAAATTTCTCTCTTAAGAGGTATGGAAGGATCACAAGGAGATCTAATGTGGCGGCCTATGGCAGACATATATCATGAGAGTCACAGCACTTTTCTCTGAAATAGGCTGCTATGAGAACCTGTTGAGAACAGGTGCATATGAACCCAGCTGGATAGTCTGTGTTCTTCTCATGGGTTGTTTTGTTATGTTATTTTTGAATTCCCTGGAAAAATTCAGACTCCTTGTTCAAGAAAAATGCATCCCGTTTGAAACTCTGTCTAAGCTGAGTACACACACATTCATTTTTTAATCATCTCACTTGCAGATGCTTTATATGGAAAAAAAAATCCAACCTCTTGATTACTGATATTTAATATCAACATGATCACATTGGTAAAATACCAAATTATATTAAAAAGATTGTTTTCAATCTTGGTTCTCTTCCTTGCTGCAGTCTGAGATTCTTAAAATAAAAATCTTGAACATTTGATGCATCCTTATACATGAAAAGAACAGCCTTGTGCCATCCTCAGTCGTAGGAAGTGACAGGCAGAGCATGACATCACTCTTTATTTTTAACTGACTGCTTTCTGGTGATTTTTTTTTTTTTTTTGCTGTCAGTACATATTACAGCAATGTTAATCACATTCAGGCTTCACGAAAACAGAAACCCTGTGTTGAGTTTGATTCCACAAGCTGTGAGTTCTTTGCTTTTGAAGGAGAAACTTTATTTCAGACTTGCCACAATAGCTGATCCGCAGAGAGATCAGTAAGAATACAAATGCTAAAGTACCTATGAAAGATCTACAACCACCAAAGGCATCCATGTGGATTTCTCCATTATAGCCACACCACACAGACTCACCACTCCAAAAGTATCAAATCCTGCTCTCAAGAACACAGGTTTAGTCAGCAAGTAATTGACTATAGATATTTAATTAAACTTGTCACCAGTCTGACTTCAGCAGATTTTAACAGCTTCCTATTATCACTGTATCACTGGTCTCCTTAATTCATTCGCATGCAATGTCTAAAATAAGACAGGGTCAGTAAGCTTATTACCAGTGAAAAAAAAACATGTTTCTATCCTCCTACAGACTGTAAGAGTCTTTAAAATAAACAAGTGGAGAAACTGCATCTTCCTGATTCCCAAAGAGAGCAGAAAACCAGCACACACCATGTTTATGCTGCCTTGTCTCCACTGCCTTTCTAAATCTATTTGGCTTCTCTCTAAGGAAAACACAGCCATTCATTAATCCAGCATCAAAGCACACTGTAGCCTTGACAACTATCACATCATAATTATTATTAAGAAATGATGCTACTAGTAGGAGACCAAGTTCTGAAATCCCAGGTTCCCAGGTTTGTATGCCCATAATAATAAGAAAAACTAGATACACTAAGTATCTAGTGTATCTAAGACTCTGCAAAGAGCACGCACACAATTTAAAGCCATAAGGGAATTACTTATTGGCTAATTCACACAGCAGCTGGAATGAACGAGTCATTAATCTCTGTTAGTAAGACACCTTATCAGAAGTGGCTGAATTAAGTAGTCAGCCATCAGGCTTTATTGCTTTTTGCATCAGGCCAGTAGCTCTTCCTCTTGCTGCCTTCCTTTCTCTGAGGATTCTGTATCTTTTCACACTTGACTTCTTGAATCTATGAACTGCTGGCTCCATCCCAACAATTTCGATTCTGTTGACAAATTTACCTTTCTTATCATGCATGGCTTAAGGCCTTCTCAGCACTTTCTCACAAGTAGTTTTCACAATTTTTTGAGAAGCCAGAAGAAAGGTTATTTGGTTGAGCTGAAAAAAAGAGGGTCTGCGCCCTGAAAGCATTGTGCAGCCTACGAATAAACTCTCAGCAGTACTGGGGAATCGTCCCTCGCCGCACTTTCGACCCGCGCCCATCCCCGCCGATAAATAAGTAGCCCCGGTCACGACATGACGGGTCCGGGGGCTCAGGCGCCAGCCGCCACGGCTGAGGAGGAAACGCTGGGGCAGCCCGCGGCTTTGCGAGCATTCCCGGCGGGCCCGCCCGGCCCGGGGCTCCGCTCACGCCCGCCTTTAGGAAAGCCACGGCAGGACCATCGCCGGCCGGCCGCCGTCCGAGGCAGCGCCGAGCGCAAGAAGAAAGCACACCGGGGCGCCCCGAAGTGCAAAGCGAACCGCCTCGTCTGTGTTCTCGTTCGCTTGTTTGTTGGTTTGTTTGTATGTTTGCCCGCGGTACTCGGTTTATTTTCTTCCGGTGCACTCGCCGGCGCGGCACAGCCCCCGGCGGCCCGGCGCGCCCCGTGCGCAGGCGCGGCCGGCGGCGGCGATGGGCGGGCGGGTGACCCGCGTGTTCCGGAATTTCAACGTGGAGAACCGGGCCCGCCGCGAGATCAGCAAGGAGAAGCCCACGCCCGCGCCGCGGCACCGCACCGCCCGGCTGGACACCATGGCCGGTGAGTGCCGGCCTCGCCCGCCCGCCGGCTCCCGGTGCGGGACCGGTGACATTGAGAGCGGCGCGGGGCGCGCGGGGCATGCCGGGACCGCGGCGGGGATGGCGGTGGGGCGGCCGCCGGGGAGCGGCGCGATTGCAGCGGGCAGCAGCGTGAGGGAGGCTGGTGGAGGTGGCCTGGTGGGCTGGGTGATGGGGGCGGTTGCTGGGACTGCTGCGGGGGGCGGTTGGTGGAGGTGGTTGATGGGGACAGGACCTGGGGACAGTTGGTGGAGGCAGTGGGATCGGTGGTAGCTGCGGTGGTGGCAGCGAGCGGTGGCTGAGGCAGCGCTGCAGAGCAGCACCGAGCGTGTGGGTACTGTGTCCCGCTGTGCTGTGACAGGTGACAGGCCCAGCCCCAGCTTGTGAAGCCGTGTGGCTGAGGTCAGGGCTGTGGGAGGAATGTCACCTTCCCAAGAAGGCACGTGCATTTGCGGGAGCTATGCCGTGCCGCTGGGAAAGAACAGAAAGGAAACTATTTAACTCAGATTAATCTTTTCTTCTTCTTTTTTTTTTTTTTTCTCCCTTCCCTTCTTCTTCTCACTTTAGATAGCCCAGAGATAAAAGAAGAAGTTCTCCGAAAGGACGATAGGTTCCTCACCTTGCTCAAAGATGTTTATGTCGAGTCCAAAGATCCACCGGTGCAGGTGAGTGCATGTCTGTACGAGCCATACCAGTATCAGATTTTTGGTCTTCAAACTCACAAAGTCTGCGTTAAGAAAAATGCTCTTTGTGCATAAAAGCTACCTTTTTTCAGTAGATAGAAGTGGTGTTTTTATTACTCTTCTGTACATCAACAACACTGAGTGTGTCTCACCGCAGGTTTTGAATGTGTGACAGATTGTAATTATACAAGTTTGTAAATGCTGACAAAGTCTTCCTTTTTAACATTGCATTGATCTTATATTGTTTTTCACCTAAATTTCTATTTCTGCTTCTGATGAGGCAGGATACTTCTCAAGCCTTTTGCAAAAATAAGGCAGTTTGCCAGAGATCATTTGTGGAGTTGTTAGAAGAGACTGGGACTGCTGGGGGAGCAGGGATGTGGTAGAGGACAAAGGTGTTTACTCTTTAATGGAGTCTTTAACTCCATTAAATGTTATACAGTGCAGAGACTTTTTTTTTTCCGGCTCATGAAGTGCCTTAGGTTTTTTTCTACATAATCTTGTGGGTTGTGTGGTTATAATTTCCTTATTGCCACTGGCTGCATCCTTTACTTGAAAGGCAAAGCATACTCCTTTGTAAAATGCAGACTGGGGTTGTGTCCTTTTTTCCGTCATATTGTGCTATGGCTTGTGAGTTTTACCTGTTTCATTATCAGACCACTTTATTTCAGCTGCTTTATTCAGCAATAACATCCTTATAGTCATCTAGCAAAATCCCTAAGTCTCTCTAATTTGCTACTTATATGGTATTCAAGTCTAAAAATATTTAAAATGCAAATAGATTTCCTCAGTTTCTACCTGAAATTTTCAAGAAATCTCTATCCTTATCCATCACAGAGGTTAGGACTCTAATCTTGAAGTGCTGAAGGACTAATTTCAGTATCTTTCAATATTCATGTATGAACCTGTCAAGAGAGATTTGAGAAAAAGCCCAAAGTGGAACAAATCTTTCCTTGATTCCATGCCTGCTCTGAGTTTGCTGCCGCAGACTTGCCTTTGTCTGCTTGCAGTTGTTAGAGCACAAGTGTAATCACGGAGACTTGTGGGCAAAACAATACAAAAGCTTTCTCTCGTTCCTGATGTTGTCCTGATGACTTTGTGCATTGTGTGCATGATGTGTACACACCTCTGTGTATGTCTGGGGTGTCTGCCTGTGGTAAGTGGAAAAGCACCACCTTGGGAGCCCTGAAGTGGCACATTCCCAGAGACAGATGATCTAATTAAGAGCTGAAAAATCATTCATTATCCAAGCACAGTTTTAGCAAAAAGGAGTACAGGCCACACATTGCTTTCTAGCTCAGAAACAGACACACAGGTGCTGTAGTATTCACATTCATTTTCTCAGCATATGAGTTAAAACAGAGTGTCTGTGTAATAATCAGTGGTCATGGGCTCTGATTACTATATAAATACTTCTAAATTTAAGAAAGGATTAATTGTGTCCTTTTTTTTCAGTGTGATTCACTGGTTAATTGTTAATAAAAGGAAATACGAGGAAGTGAAAACTATTTTGGAGATTATTTAGAAATATAAAGGGACTTTAGAGAAGACACACTTGGTGTGTCTACATATTACAGTAGTCATGGCAATTAAACTCCATATGATGCTGCACAAGAGCAGGAAAGCTTGTTCTCTAGACAGAGCAAAAGAAGGAATTTCTTTTAGTAGGAAAAACTAAAATTTGGAAACAAAAGGAAGGGGAGAGAGACTACATGAAAAAGTTTTTCCAGTGGTATCAGAAGGATACTGATTTGTTGTATGTCTTTTTTGTCCCTTCCAACTAATCAGTACCGAATATTAGGTTATCTGGATTTACATGTGCCTACCAGAATCTGTAGTTTGTTTTGTATGAAGGGCTGCCAAGCCAATACAACACTTGGAGTGCAGTGAATAGGAGCTTTTCAGCATTTGATTGGGAGTTGACACTCTATGTAGAATGGCTGTGGAAAAAGCTAGACTGGCTAAGCTTTTTAAAAATAAATGGGGAAAGCTAACAGGAAAAGCTAACCAGAAAAAAATATTTAGGAAAGCAGCTTAGGTGCTACAGTATGCATAGTAGACAGAACTGCTGTTGAGCTCTTTTTGTTTTCTTTCCCTCAATTAGGTAAAAGATGGAGGTCAACGTCTTCCAAGTAAACAGGAGGAAAAGAGACTTACAAAATTAGGCCACTTGGAAGGTCTAGATGTTAAGAAAGTTCCCAAAGGCAAAATTTCCCTTGTGGAGGCTCTGACACTTCTTAATAATCATAAACTTCAACCTCAAATATGGACTGCAGAGAAAATAGCAGCAGAATACAGTCTGGAACTGAAGGAGGTCAACTCTCTTCTGGAATTCTTCATTCCTTTCACTGTGCAGGAATTTCCTAAAGAAACCAAAAAAGCCATAGCGGGCCATAAACCAAAAAAGTTAACATAAAAATATTTGCCAAAACCTTTTGTGATCTCACTCGTGTCTTCATTTTACTCTCAAGTATATTCCATGTCTGAAAATTCAGTTGATAATGTGTCATCCAGCAAGGCTACTTCCTTGTGCCAGTGAGATGTATTCAAGCAGTTCCATTCTGCATTGGATGGCTTCAGTGAAATGCAGCAACTAGAGTTTGTAAACCACAGTATGGCTAATTTATGACAGCATGTCACACAGTTCTGATTATCCCATTCAAATGTTATGAACTCAGTTAAAGCATTTTACCTTAAAAGACTGCCTTTCTCAGCAGAGACTTCCTGGCCTGCAGCTAAAGAGGTGCTCTGTGGATGTTCGCTCTGTAATTTCATGTTGCAGTGCTCTTTCAAGGAATTTCTGTCAAGGTGTGTGTGTATATAACAAACAGCTGTATTTCTTTTATATAAGAATGGAATGGTATTTATACTTTGTAAAGAAGGTTAGCCACAAGGGCATTTGGAAAATTCAGCTGTGTCAAACATAAAATAAAAAGAAGGTGAACAGCAAGAAGGCCTCTTTCTGGTGCTGGAACAGTAATGGCTCATATGTAACTCCTTTACTCTATTCTGATTTAGCTTAAATACCTGCACCTCTCCAGGTGCTGTTAGTCAGGGAATTTGTAGAGTGATGATCTTCTGGCATAAGGCTCTTGCAGCAGCCTGTGGCATCTGCTGTATGAGTAACAATGCTTCATATTAATAGGTAGCAAGGGCATGCAACTGGATGTACTAATTGGACCCTCTAGGACGACTTCTGTGAATGTTTGCCTGTCCTGTTACAACAATCCTTTTTCCCTGTGGAAGCCTTGTCTGATCCAAGTCTGGGTTAGATCAGGTCATGTTTACTCACAGCACGCATCTAGACAGATGACATGAGGGTGACACAAACTGAATCCTGTAGTGGTGGATTTTAACCCTGATACTGTGACTATTCATGTCTGTGTAGGTAAGAAGTTTTGCACTGATGGTTAATCCTGTAACGAAATGTGGTCAGATAAGCTGGGGAGATGGGGCAACAGGTAATCAGAATTGATATTTAAAAATACATTATGGTTGCCTTCCTTTAAAAAACAAACCCAGAGTCTTTAATTTTATGCCTGTCACCAAAGATGGTGAATTTAAAGGGTATAAGTCAGTGCCAGGCTTACAATGTAACTTTCTTTTCAAGAATCTCTCTGCCAAGTCTTTGATTTGGAGTCTTGTAAATGTCTCACCAAGAAGATGATCAGCTTTGTTATTTCACAGCAAGATTCCTTCACCTTCTTTGAGTTTGAACTCAGTATCTCCAGTACAGTTTGCCACAGTGTATTTGAAGGTTATGTTTGATTAATTTCTGAAGTACGTAATGCTGTACAATAGAGGAAGATGACACAATGTGCATTGTATAAAAATTCAAAATTGTTAGTTTTTGGATGTCCTCTAATACAATGGGGTACAGAGCTGCACTCTGAAACTAATGCACCTGAGTTAGGTACCACATTAAGATTGCTTTGCGCAAATTACTGTTTTATAAAATGTTATAACATAAATACTTAATTGTTTGAATACTGTTCATCCTAATGTAATATTTAAGGTAACATTCAGAAAACAGCTGTGGAATGCATTTGGTACAGATACTGTTGATACTGAAGATGCTGTAATTTCCTGTAAAATCAATATTATTATGGATTGAAGTTGATTAAAACCACACTACAACCAGCACCAGACAACAGTTTAACCATGCCCTTTCACTACCTTGATATTTATTTTGGCATCTTTTGTCTGCCTTCATGAAAAGTCTTGTGATTTGGCTGCACTCTGACAGTGCTCTATTACACTTCATGGTACACTGCTGTGTTGCTTACACCCTCCAGGAGCAGGCTTGTACTTTGGGATATTTGGTGTCATCACATTCAGTTCCCCAGCTGTACCTTCAGGACAAAATCCTATTCACAACTGTGATGATTGCAAAGCTGTTCCCTGTTTCTGTGGAGCCAGGATCTCTTCCTCAGAATATATTATCCACAGTGGGAAAGCAGATGTCCCACAGCAGAGTTGGTGTAAGCATCCCATCTCCCTGTAAACAGGTGAACTTGTGGCCCAGAAGGCTTCTTTGGAGCAGGGTAGTTCTCTGGAAAAGTGTATTCACTCCAGAAAAATTAGATGAAATGCAATTTGTCAGCATGGATTCTTCTGCTAGTCACCTGCCCCACCTGCTGGGCAGTGTCAAACCAGTATTACAAGGGTATGGCCAATGGTATGGGATCATTTAAAAATTTGTACCATTATCTATCCAAATCATCTGAGGTCTGAATGTTTAGCTTTCAGTGTGTTTTCTGACATGGAGCCTGTTAGTTCCTCAAAGAGCTAGTAGCATGGATCTTTCCTCTACTCTGGTGGGAAAGCCTGTCCCTGATCAAGCTCTGCAACTCTACTGTCTTGTAGGATAGTGACCACACCATGTGTGTGTGCCTACAGCGTTCCAGTATGTGTTTGAAGGTAATACTGTCTTGAGGGTTGATAAGACAGTAAGGGAACAAGACTATTCTCACTGTTGTATCTTTTCTAGAACTACTTACTTCCTTTCTTCCAGTTTCAAGGGACATCTTACTCATCAGTTATCTTGCCTGGTTACTAGTTTCTAATTGGAAGAATAAATGGTATTTTCTTTACACTTGAAACATGGTTTTGTCTGTGTCCCTTTATGTCTATATCCCTTTCCTGTTTGGCTGTTAGCTTAAGAAGAGAATTCTTCAAGCAAGAGGTAATTATGGAGAATTTGTGGGAACCTGCAGTTCAGTTTTCAGGTACTTCTATGTGAAGAATTTTTCATGTCTCATTGCCATGCATATGGTGAAACAAATTTAGCTCAGGTGGTTTTGGCCACTGTGCAGAAACATTACATTTGGTAGGGAACAACCTGTCTCACTCAGACTGCTTTGTTATTATGAAATTAATGCAATGTGTTGCAAGTACTTTGTGATCCTGCAAGGGATTTGTTTCATTTCTAGTGTGGCACACGGTTGACAAACTTCTTGTACGTGACATTACATCATCAAACATCACTGAATAAACCCCAGACCACTATGAGCACTAATGCAGAGTGAATACACAGGAGCAGGCTGAGCCTCATTTGATAATGAGGGTTACATTCCCGGTGAGTCATAAAATTGAATGTCTTCAGGGGAGTTCCAGCAGGTATACTGGAATTCCTGGCTTGAATTTTTTTGAAGAAAATTTCTTTAGGGGGAGTCAAATAGCTAATCTACCTGGGTTTTCTTGGACATAGTCCTGTTTCTCTAGTCTTGTTCTATTATTAAGTCTATTCCCAGCCTTCTGCAGCCAGTCTGTGCTGCTATGAAAACTTCATGCAGTTGCATTCTTTCTCTGTTCTAGATCACATGCAAATGTTGGTTGTATTCTGCCCTTTTAGTAACAACTATTTTATTATTGCAGAGCTCTCTTGCCTTCCGAGAGTAGCGCATCTGCTGAGGTAAAGATGAGAAGACTGAGCACATTTCATGCTGCAGAACTTATGAACAGGACAGGTTTTCAAAGGGAATTTAGCTTTCACATCTTCAAAAGCTACTCTAGGGATATGTGAACCCAAGTAATCTGTCTCACTACATATGTATTAATTGTAGCTTGGTTCCTACAGACTGATGGCAAGATAGCAAGATTGGAGCTGTGAGGCTCCTCTTAAATTGGAGCTTAGAGTTTTAACTCTGCTCCCCATGCAGTTTAGTAAGAGGGACCTTCAGTACAAAATGTGAATTTTCTGTAGCCTCCCAGCACAGGGAACTTGTCTTTTAAGCTGCCTTTTTTTGCTCAAGGAGAAAAGTAGATGTGCAACGTGTGTATTAAACTTACAAAATGGAATATCTTATTTCTGTATTGGAAAATCAAATCAAAGCTTAAGTAATCATACAACAGGATCAAAATGCAAAAGTTAAAAAAGAGTGGCTGTCTCACTTTGTTGCATGTGAGAATCATGCTTGCATGTTTGAGATTGCAAGAAGCTTCACATTTCACAGCTCTTTCTGAAACCCCTTTATACAGGAGCTTCCTGGCTCTTAATCAGATGGTGCCACTGTTGAACTGACAGGGCAGGTATGACCAGAGCAAGGGAGCTTCAGGTGCAAACCGATTTTGGTACTTGAGACTGTAGCAAGTTGTACACCAACTGATGTGCTATTTGCAATCAAAACACCCTGTTGGTGCCTGTTACTAAATCTCTTTCCAGCAATCTACAAGTCTAATGAATTCTGTTAAACTTTCACAATTTAGGTACTGCTGTGTTGTTACCAGAGCTAAGTATTTTCTCCTGAAAAAAGCCACAATTCCCATGGAATAAATTCTCTTAGAAACTTAACATTCGTTTTCTTGGTCTGAAACAGAGATTTAGATGTACACAGCAGCAGTGGTAAGTAACAGCAGCACATCTCCTGTATCATGGTGGAGGGAGAGCACTGTGGTGCTCTTGTGCCTCTGCAGGGTGGAATGGGATTTGATGTGTCTGCCACCAGGAAAAGAATTTTAAAAAATGTCTGCCAAGGTGGTTCTTTTGTGACTGTTGTGCAAAATCTCCTTTCAGTGTGGGTTACTTCAACTGCAGAAGCTGTTTTTAGGTGAGATGGTTTGTCCTCCTGAGAGGAGTAGTGCTGCGTTGCCCTGGAGGGAAGCAACTGGGGCCAGAGAGATCACACAGTTATCTCCTATGAGGATTTCTCACATGGGAATAGAAAATGCATCAGTGGCAAGAGGCCACTGTTTTTAGTAAGTTGAGGGAAATGATGGTGTGGTTGCATGAATCTCTACTTTTTTCAAAAGTCATTCAGTGGCACCCACACCTGGAAGCTGGGATCACACGGGGACTGAGGAATCCCACTGCTGAGTGGGATGAGCTGTATGTGGTGCTGGTGAAAGCTATTGTCGGTCCTGCCAGGGCTGGTGGAACTGAAAGCCTGAGTTTAAAGTCAGTGCTGGAAGCTCTACTTACACAGAGCCTGGGGACTGGAGAAAGGACAACAGACAGCACTGGTAACCTAGGTGCACTGGGAGGGCAGAGCTGGTTATAATTGCCTGTGTTGGCAGACTGAAAAGAGATAAAAGTGGAGTCTTTGAGACATTTTCTCTGACCTAAAGCATGCCCTTTTGTTAATTGCACAGGGCTTTGCTCCAAAAAAAAAATCAACACAGTTCCAATGTGTGGAGTATGAAGTAGAGGCAGAGCAATGAAGTAGGGGCAGAGCACAGTAAGCCTGGATGGTCAGATCCTTGTTCAGCTGCCATATGTGCAGGAGTTGTGCTTTGCATGTCACCCTTCATTGCCCTCTGTCCCAGCACAACACTGTGGCCTAAAGGATGCCACAGGCTTGATGGTTAGGTGTCCCCTTGCAAAGCGGGGTTGTGGATTTGCATCCCTCTTAAGGTCAAGCAGAAACTGAATGTTAGGTAGAGCCTATCTTAGCAGCCTCCATGCCCCCTAAAAGCTGGAACCTATGTATCTCAGTTGCGTAATTCCTCCACACCATGAATTTTCTTCAGGAGAACAAAACATAGCAGGGCTCAAGTCCCTCTTGCTGGAGCTCAGGTGGGGCAGTGGTAGGGGCTACAGCCTGGTGGACAGGGGAAGGGGCTCACTGCTGCTCAGGGAGGGAAGCTTTCTTTGCTCCTTACCACCCCACCCCTTTCCCAGTGCTACAGCCCACTAGAGCCCACCTCCTCTCTTTTTGCTAGCTCAGGCAATTGTCAGACCACTTGATGACCACTTTAATTCACTAACAAGGCAGAAATCAAAGCAAAAAGAGATATTTTTCTAACTGAGAAGAAGAAAGTCTTTACCATTCTCAGCATCAGTGGCTAGCCTTTGGCTGGAGCCACCATATATTCAGCTTAATTGTATTATTGGACATATCTACAGGGAGAAACAAGTTATTAAAATTGGGTATGTTTTTCTTGCACAAAATTTAGGGGCAAAAAGCTGAACATGGAGATGTACCAAAATGCTGCTACGAATTTTTTGAAATGCATTATCCTAGGTTATTTATTTGAAAAGCATACTGTTGAAACCTTTTTTTCTTTATAAATTTTAAAAGCATATTTAAGTGTGGTGGTATAAGATGACATTTATTTCTAAGAACAGTTCAAACTGAAGACAAAATATTTTGTTCAGACACATGTTGTTTGTTTTCTTTTTTTTTGCAAAATAATGAGGCTCTTTTTTTCCTTTGGTCAGTCTCCAAAATAAATGCTAAGACTTATGTTAAACAAAGTTTGTCACATTCTAGTTACTACCATTCCTACCCTTACCTAAATCCAGTCCTCCTCATACCCCTTTACTTTGCTGACAAGCATCTGTAGGTTTCTACTCCTGTTTCACAGATCAGCAATTAATTGTGTGCATTGAGTGAGGCTGATTTACTGTCTACCTAAAGCTACAGTGAAACTGGAATAAATAGAAAGCAAGTGCATTGAATAGCTATGAATCAATGTAAAACAGGCTACTGAAGATGTCTTCAGGAAGAAATAATGCCAGACTCTTGGCTTTGCTTCTCTGCAGAGGAGGAAAGTGGAAATAAATTTCATACTGTGTTCTGCCTTTCTCAATTAGCTGTCACCAGTTAAAGATTTCCTTTGTGGGAACAAATTCACAGCTGTCATCACTTAACAAAGATAAATTCTATCAGCTCACTTCGGCACATGCTATTCTTCAATATTAAACCCTTTTTATATTGCGAAGTTGTCATTAATGTAGCAATTTGAGAAATGGAGACATTTTTCTTGTGACTCTCTTAATAGGTTGACATTTAATCATGGCTTCTTAACCCTTTGAAATAAATGTATTGCTGAGTACATTTTAAGTAAAATTATTTGAATTTTACCACGGACACATAGCTATGATTAAAAGCTGAGCAGATGCTACTAAAAGCAAGTCTGTTCTTTCAACAGATAGCATAAATACCTGCTTGTGATGCATACAGTTCATGACCCTATACATACATACATGATTCTCTAGTCTTCAAAAAGCAGTGAAACTGCAATGTTTGGGAGATACACTAAGGAAATAGGCAATTTTTCTGACAGAGCAGTAAGAGAAACCCTTGTTAGACTTCTAGGCTCAAAAATTTGTGCTACCATTCTGCTGCTGTGGAACTTGTTACAGAATTCAGCCCTTACTACAACATTGCACTCTAGCATAACATGTTTAATGTTGCCAAAAAAGTGTAATTAGTTCTCAATCAAGAACAAAAGCTGAGCTGAGTGTAAGCCATGCTTACTCAAATCCTCTTGAGTTTGCTGCAACTTAAAACACACTGTGACAAATGAATCTTCTGTCTTAGCTGCTCAATACTTCTGAAAATGAAAGGTGAAAACCTAAATGTAGTTAAAGTAAAAATGCAAGACATACTGATATAAATTACATAGGGCTCTTGATGTGCTACTACTCCTTTCTGTCTTGAATTTAACACAGGCTCTGTGACAATTTCCCTTGTTTTTAGTTTTAACAACATGAAATGCCTTTTCTAAAATCATCTTTTGTCTTTGGTGAAATGATAGCATCTCCACCTTCTTCTGCACAGATTATCTTGGCTTCCCTCAAGAGAACAGAGAGGGAAATGGTAGATAAATATTCAAATGTCAGGTTGAAGAATGTGTCATGAAGGATTTTCAAATGTTACGTCCTTTCCACACCTGGCGCTAGACATGGATACGCTGTATTTTCCAGTCTTCATCAAAGGTTTGTTTCAAGTGGAAGACAACTTGAACCTGAACTAACTTCACATTCTATTGGTTTTTAAGCTATTTTCATGATAAGAAAAAATGGTTCCTTAAGAGATAAAAATCCAGTGTGCATTCCAATTGGTTAAACTGTCTCTAGAGTTGCAGAGTGGTTATCTCAAGATGCAGCTGAAAAAATGTGGCTTAAAGATGAGAAAACAGCTTATCTGTTGTGTCCCTTCACTAGATACACTAGACAAAAATAGAGTTTCAGGCTGTGGAGGAGATGCAGGCAGATGGTTTTGTTGCTGAATAACCCCTCTGCAAATCAAACTTTTCCCCAAAGCCCTGGCAAATCTATATATGCTGCAGGTGGTCAGAGATTTTTTTAAGAACATCATTAAATTTATGCAGGGACATCTCAATGGACCTGTCTGCATCATTTGGGAAGGCGACTTACCAGGATCAACTACTAAATGTAAACTATGATAACAAGAATAATATTTGTTTTCTCTGGGTTCTGCAAGGACGCTTCATTCCATAGCTCTTGGATAAGGCATTGCACAAAACGTTACTTGATTTACTGATATGTTTTTCTGTTTTGCTATTAGGAATAATATTACCTATTTTTTTTTTCTGAGGTCTGCTAGCAGCAGAGTAGTAATAAAAAATTTTAGGTATGAGAAATCAATAGAGACTTTTCCTAGTCATGCTTTTTTACATATGGATCTCTTGCCATGCTACCAAAATATTTCTATTTCACTTTTTAATTTTGCTCTTAAAGTTGCAGAGATCATTAGCAGCATGCATAAGGTCTGTAATACTTTCAAAGCTTGTCCTTGTTCCATCAAGGTTATACAAAGGCAACAAGAATTAGGAGCACTGGGGACTTACTGACCTGCAGGACCCAGGTGACAGTTTTAACCACGGCGGGGCAACTTCCAAGTAAACTGCAGGACACCATCTGGAGATGTGAGATCTAATGGCAGGAGGAATGATCTTGGAAGAAGAACTGAGCATTTCATTTGGGAATGAGGCAGACCACTTGCTACCTCAAAACACTGGGCACTGTGTTGTAAACATTTCTGAATTCATAGAATCACAGAGTAATTTAGATTTTAATAATTGTAACAATTTATCTTGTGCAGTCAAGCTTTGAATACTTCCAAACCTGTAGATTCTTCATCATGGGCAACCCATTCCAGTGCATAACTGTCTTTGTGGGAAAAGTAATTTCTGTACAGCTGGGCAAAATTTCCTGTTGCCACTTGTGACTGTTGCCCATTGTTGTTCTGCTAGAAGACTGGAAGATGGAAGAGTTTCTCCATATTGCTTATACCTGGCCAAATATCTTTCAGCATCACCAGAATATTAAAAATTATCAGAAAGAAACTTGGTTCCATCCATCTGTGCTTTACTCCTTTGCTGGGAATGTCATCTTTCCAATTCCTGTTTCTACTGGGAGCTAACTCTACCACCTCATCTATAAAACATGAATAGATGGAAAAGGCACTATAATGTAGCTTAAAAGACAAAGAAATCATTCAACAGAATATAAACATACAATTTAAGGATTATTCCTGCAATAGCAACACCATCACTCTTCCTGTCAGCTTGCACGTTTTCTCTACATATACTTGGTACCAGGCAATGCATTTGTCTCTGGAAAGCAGCAGCCATGCCTGTGGGTGGGTGAACAAGGAAACAAGCAAAAATAATCCAGGCAAAACTTATTCCTGTTTTTTCTCTGTGGTTTACCAATGGAAATAATATTGTCTTATTTTATTTAATGAACAGTAATGTAGAAAAATTACACATAAGCTCACAACTGCTCCTCTTCTCTTAGCAACTCCTCTGTAGTAACATTTTCTGGTAATAAGGTTACAGGATCCACATTACAGTCTGAACACTTTCTGAAAATTGTTTCCATTTATTACATGCTTAAAAGATCCACAGTTGTTATTCATTTTCTAAGGCATCAAACTTAATAAAATATTTGGAAACAAATCTGTTACAGACTGTTAAGATGCCTTGATTCTATGTTTTAATAGTACTGAAAGGCATAAGTGAGGTGACATTTTACTTTCATGTTCTCCCACATTTTCTTAATGACACCACACAAAAAAATCCACAATTTCTTAATGCTTCAGGTCTACATCAGACACAAGAAATGTGGTTGCTATTGTTTTGATCATTGCCTTAGGAGCATACACCAAATTGTTGTCATGTCATTTAAATCACTCCAGAAAGACCATCTGATACTCCTGTGACATATATACATTTGTCTTTCTGGCAGGTGTTTAAGTGCAAATTAAAGGTAAAAGAAAGCCAAAAAATTCTGATCTGCCACCAAAGGGCTGTGGGAGAAAAGGTGAAGTCCAGCCTGTGCCAGTGCAGGGGTGCACCATTATCCTCATTAAGTGAATGGAATGACCTAGACTCTCAAGTCCTGATGGTGCAGCTTAGATATTAGTCTTTATTTACACAAATGGTCAGGTTTCCACCAAAAGAAATGATGCATGTCATCAAAAGTATGTACAATTAGGTCTTCAGATTAACACTAAGGTGTCTATAAATTTCTCAGAGATAAGACTAGTTCAGATTCTCTTGTTCAGGGATTTTTCTGGCTAACAGATAAAAACATTGAAATATACTCTTCTGTGAAAGTGTGAAGTGGTACCCTGTGAAGATTTCTGAGCAGTAAAAGGCACAATAATGTTTAAATCATGTGCTATTGATCTGATTGTGTGAAAACACTCTTAAAGTACAGATGATGTTAATAAAGTCAGTCTAACACCCTAGAGCCTTCCTTTTAACACATGGTGATATAGCATTATGGTTATGAAATATTGTACATCCTGAGTCAGTAAATGTCAGTGAACTTTAAAAAGAGAAAAAAAGATATGTTGCTTACAGACAAATATGATTCATTTCTGCACAACAGAGAAAGACATATACACAAAAAACCACATGGTATTATCATTCTTGTATTAGATTTTGAAAGCAGTCAAGCTTAATCAAGTATGCTAAGCCACATTTGGAAAGACATAATATTCCTGTTCTTTTTTACAATCTCCCAAGAGAGAGATTGTAAAATCTCTGGATCATCAATTTGTGCTGTGTCATATGCTGGCACTGGTGTGTGGGTGGGTTAGATCCCAGCTAAGTATAAAGACATTTCACCTGCCTGTACTGAGGAAAATAAGTGTGTGTGAAATGAAAAAGAAGGGTGGCCAGCAAGTCAAGGGAGGACTCCTCTACTCCAATCTAGCGAGACCCCACATGGAGTACTGCATCCAGCCTGGGGTCCTCAGCAGAGGAAGAACATGGACCTGTTAGAATGGGTCCAGAGAAGTACCATGAAGATGATCAGAGGGCTGGAGCTCCTCTCCTAATGAGAGAGTTGGTGTTGGAGAGGCGTGGAGAGGGCTCTGGGCAAACCTTATAGGTGCCTTTTGGTACTTAAGGAGGGCCTGTAAGAAAGAAAAGGACAGACGTTTTACACAGGCAGACAGTGATATAACAAGAAGGAATGGCTTTAAATTAAAAGAGAGTCAATGTAGATTAGATATAAGGAATATTTTTTTTTTTTTTGACATGGGTTGTGAGACCCTGGAACTAGTTACTCAGAGAGCTGGTGGCTGCCACACCCCTGGAAACACTGAAGGTCAGGTTGGATGGGGCTCTAAGCAACTGGATCTAGTTGAAGATGTCCCTGCTCATTGCAGAAGGGTGCAATGACCTTTGACCTTTAAAGGTCCCTTCCAAACCAAACTATTCTGTGATTCTATAAAGGTTAGCCTATTTCACAGGTACCATCACAAACAAGAAAGTAGCAATACTTTATCTCTTTTCACTCATTATTATAAAGTGGATCTCCATCCAGATTTACCACATAGGTAGATACCAAAGATTTGTGTAACAATATTTAGTGTTTATGACATATTTAAGCATCATTGTAGAGTAAAATTTGCATTATTCCAATTTTTCATGCCAACATGATTTGTAAGGCAGCCAACATATGCTAATTAGAGAATTTTTGTAATCAATTTCTGTCAGTGTGCTGCCCTAACATGACTTAAAATGTACAGTTTAATGTATTAAATGTATTAGGATTGCTTATATTTCCCACTGTCGAACAGGGAGTAATATGCTATTAACAGCAAGTGTTTACAACAATCTTTAGATGCACATATCTAATTAAAGTGAACATCCAACATGTTGGGCAAGGATGAGTCATAGTTCACAAAAAGCTCTACAGGGAAGAGATCTGAGTTTTGTATTCTTCTAAAGCAATAGCCAAAAAAATTAAATTACTTTCTTTTGTGTGGAATGTATTTTCTGCTGCTTATTGAATGCCTAAAGGATTAACAAACATGAAAGTATGAAGCTTGGCATACATACTGCATAGGACAAGGGTGGCAGCTGTAATGGAGGGCTAGAGGGAGCTATTTGAAAACCCAACCTTTTTGTTGCTAAGCCCAAAACTACTCTACGTGCATTTTTATCACTCAGGAGCAAGGTACCAGCATTGTGCCACCCTAGTTACCATGGTTTCCACTCAGCCACAGCGCCCTCTTGGGAAAAGAAACAGCTTTAGTTTTATATTCATTACATATAACTCCTAGGTATTTTAAAAACAAAATTGCAACTCAAATTATCTTAAAACCAGAATTACAACTTGACCTATCTATGGACAGATCAACATGATTTTGTGTTTGAACACAATACATACTTTCCCAGACACAAAGCATCTCCTCTCACTACGGCAAGGTTTGAAAATAATCACACTCACAGAGATGCCTTTTTTCAACGAGTGCCAAACCTTCTGAATATCACAGGTTTTGATGAACCCTGACAGTGAATGTGTTTCCCAATCCATCTGGCACCACCAACACCATGGTACCATCATGTCACTAGTGGGCAGTGATGGACCTAAGAGCAGGAGGAGGCTGCTGGGAACCTCTGGCAGCACCAGTGCTGCTGCTGCTCCTGTCCCCCTGCCAGGACGGAATGCTCTGCTGCTCTGATGGTTGCAGAGAAGGAAACAGATCCGCAGTGTGAGAGCAGAGCCCTCTCAAAGGGAGTAGTTGCTTATTGTCTCATAAAAGAATGAAGGTGTTTTGAACATAGTATTTGTTGTAAAGGTGTCGGGCTAGATCACACCTTCTGATCTGCACTTTTCAACAGCTCCAGAAAGTGCAAGGTGCACTGACCTGCTCTCCAGCAAGGTGCCTTGCTGTCTCTAGGTATATTTAAATCATACAACTTTAATTGTGATACTTCCGTAAGAGGATCTACAGTAATTTAGTTTGGGTGATACAGCATACATGCAAAAAGCAAATTATGAAAGGGAGTAATGCTATCAGAACAATAGCTTATGTTGTCATTTTGTTCTGTTTTTACCTTTTCTATGCAGCTGTAGTATTCTGAGATATGATGAACAAAGATAGCAGAAGCTGGTATTTAAGAAGCAAACTGCATGCCAATGAAGCATCTGAAGAATGCTAAGACAGATGGAGATGGGATAATCTCATTTTTACCTGTGGCTGTAGAAATAACCAAGAATGAAATAATTATTCATACAAAAACTAATTTCAGTAGGCTTCAGAGTCAGATCACAAGCACTGAAGAAACGTCTTTGTGATTTCCTGACCCATCACCATTTTGACTCCTACAGATCCTAAAATACTTGCATCATGAGGGTCCACTTGTTACTAGAAAACTGCAAAGAAGGACACTCCCTACCCCAATTGTCCTTATTCTCCTGCCTCTATAGCTGATTAGAGCTGTGGTAAATCTGTAGTAAATAACCATTGGAAAATGTTGACAAGTTAATTAGGCTCATAACTGCGAAGGCAATGAGACATTTCTGCAACTGTTTGGATCAGCTTTGTCAGATGTCAGTTCCAAAGGCGACACATTTAATTGTAAAAAGAACACATGGAGAATAAATCAACTTTCAGGCTTGAATTACAGTGCAGGAGGGATAATTACCAGAGCAGAACATGTACTTAGAAACAAAAATCTTTTGTAGAACACAAACACTTGGAAGAGAATTACACTGAAAATTATTGTTGAGTATTAAAAAAAAAAAAAAAAAAAAAAAAGGAACAGGAATATTGGATAAAACCATTTTACTGTTTTTAACTATGTGAATTCTCAGTGGGGGTGGAGAAGGGCAGCTTTGACCAGACTTACAAAACTTATTGTGGTGATGCTAATGGTTCATTAGGCATCCATTTTTTTTCCTCCAAGTCAATGCACAATTGTGGAGTTGCTTGTATCTTATTTGCTCCACAGTCCCCATATGCCTGGTGGGTGGATTTCATGTGTGTGCAGTCTGGAAGGCTTGCTTCAGTTAGAAATGTATGAATCAGAGCCACTTATAATGGTTAAAAGTATATAAAAAGCCTATGATGAGCTTTGAGATCTGGGTCAATAGAATTGAGTTCTTTTAAGTAATTGCCCTGTACCAAATTTTGCCAGTTTTGTGTTCAGCTAACTACAAACTGGCAATTTATTCTTCTTGCTACCTATATTAGCAGATATTAAAAACCTGAACCTGGTTTAAAACCTAACAATAGTATATACTGTGCTAATTAAAATGTGTATGACATTTCTATCTAGGTAAAATAAACTCAGGCAGGTGATGTGATGAATTACTGAGTTTTTCAAAATTTTATCTGTTACAAAAGCTTTTTGTCTTTGTTCAGCATACCACTGAATGCTCCCATTAATTGAGGGCACTTTGGAACAAAGGACATACATTTGAAAATAAGTAACATCTTCACTTTGGAGTCACTTAATCTGTATGAGTTTGTTGGAATGCCAAGTGAGGCTATAAAACCATCTAAGTCATTTCTCATTACAACAAATGGCTACAAAGAGGTAGGAATTACAATATTGTTCAGTTCCAAGCACAGAAAAGTCTTTTATCCCAGTTGTCAAGAATTGTATTACTGCCCTCAAGCATCAAAGAATTTTAAAAGAAGTATGGGGATCCTAGGGTTTATTTGGTTTACAATTACTGAACCTTTGCTGCAGGTTTATATTTTCTCTACAATCATAAGGCTTAGAAACTTCCATTTAAAAAAGGATGGAAATAAAACTTTTCATCCAATAACAGGACTGAAGAATTTAAAACTTCCTGAGTAAAAAACCCATAATATAGTTTTCCTCTTTGAGAAAAAAAACCAAAACCGTGTTAATGTAAAATCTATGATATCATAATCAAATATTGAGGACTGATTTGAAGGAATTGTCTGAGAAAAGGAAAAGGGACAGCAGCTCATATATTTTGCCTACAGATGGAATTATCCAGATACGCAGAAATCACACTGCTGATCCAGAATACAGTGTATTATTGTTGATAATTACAATTTTTCTACTCAAGAAGAGATTGTTTTTTAGAGATGTATGAAATAGTCCCATTCATCATCTGTATACAACTTTGGACTGCACTAAATACATGTATTAAATAAATCTGCAGTGTTAATGTTGTTGTTGTTAGGAAAAGCTCTCAGTAGGTTACTGAAGGAGTTTTTGTTTAAACTAGCTGATCTTTATTTATTCTGAATTATTCCAGAGTAAACTGTGTTTTTCAATCATTCATGGGTTGTTCTGAGTTCTTATTTTTATTTTATAATTTATATAATCTTAGACATGACCACTGTGATACTTTAATGTGATCTAAAATAAAGTGATGTAATGCTTCCTTAATTTCCCATTTCTTTGAAACACAGAAGAAGATTAAGGGAAAAATAAGAAACTGACTATTGATCAAGTAGTTTCCAGTGAGAAACAATCCTGCATAATCCTTAGAAAATTGCCACAGTGAGTTACTACCTTCTTTGTTTCAAGACTGAGCTCTACTTCAAGACTGACTGTGCTAAACTGTAACCAATTTGTTGCCTCTTCTTTAACCAATGTTTATGGTATGAAAAACCAACCGTATTCCCCATGAAGATACTTATAATCTGTGGTTCATTAATATAATAATGTAATCTCTGTACTAGCAATACAAGGAAATGCACACAGTGTTAGTCTAGCAACTGTTGAAGAAGGACAGGAAATATCTTTAGAACTACAGTGGTCAGGAAAATGACAAGCCTACTCAAAATATCAATTATTCCAATACAGATGTTTACAGCAGCTCTACCCCTGTTGAATGAATCCTGCCCTGTTCATTCTGTTGAGGAAAAACACCCTGGGGGCTGTAGAAGTCTTTGTTTTCACACCCTGCAGACTGTACTGAGACCTGCTGTATCTTTTAAGTACATTGATGTTATCATGTCAAGCTGTGACTGAAACATTTTCTATTAAAGCTGGAGCTGACACTGTGATACAACAGATCTTTCCAATTTCTAGTTTCTCTGTGTGTCTCTGTAGGCTGGAACTTTGCAACAAGGGCACTAAAATGGCAAACAGGCTTTGAGGAATGTGTAGCTACAGTGCATTGTGAGTCCTGCAAACCAGTCCTTCTTTTAATGTGTAATTAAATTGTGGAACTAATTGCCATGAGATGTTACAGAGGTCAAAAGCATAGGTAGATTTAAAACAAAGTAGAAAAACATCCCAAAAAATCAACACTGAAATAGAAGTTCATGTGTAGTTAATAAACACAGCAGCTGGGATGTATCTCCTAGGAAGAACAAGTGGTTTAGGAAGTTCATAATTCACTCACTGCTGGAAAGCAGATGTTATCATCTGGTACATTTTTCTTCTTGCTCCTGTAAAGATCTACTGACTTTCATTGGTCAAGGTGTCAAGCATCCATTCAGCAGCATTTCAGCACTTGCAAGGACCAGCAGTGTGGTACAGAACCATCCAAATAGGCCAAGAAAAAATGGGCATCAGAGCAGCATGAAAGCAAGCACAAAGTCTGTATTGCCCATTGATTTTTCCTTCCATCTATCAGGCATTTCTCAGTGCACCACAGGAAAGCATCTCAGAATGCATATATCTGGAAGCACAATGTTTTCAACCTGTCCAGAAATGTTACAAGCCTAATATTTCAGTGGTCCTCTTTGCAAGGAGACTGTAATTCAGATTGAAGCAGAAATAACTGGTTGCATGGATACAGCTACTGAACTGTGTCAGTCACCACAGAAATGGCAGAAGCTGTCTTTTCCTTCTGAGTTCACTTGCCTCTGGAGCTCAGTTGTGGAATGGCCTTTGTGGGCACTCCTAATCTACTTCTGCACAAAGTCAGCTGGCATAGTTTAACCTACTGTTTAATGTATTTTGAGCTAATCTTGGCTGACCTTTTGCTGAAGAAAATAAGAAATTCTTGTATGAGCCTTTCTGCCAGCTCTACTCTGATGGCAGTGCCCTCCAGCAGAAAAACAATCCTGTCTAAAACTTCCACTGATGCTTTCACAAAAGTTATGTTAAATAATCCACAGCTCAGTAAGAGCTCACAGGCAAGGTGTAGCGGAGAAGAATGTAGATTTTTTTCCTTTCAATCCCTAAATCAGAAATGAGGCTATGTCCCACACGGACAGTAGGATGCTTAGACTGTGGAATTCAGGAATGGGGATTTTATTTTTTGGTTCTGCACAAGAAATAAAGACTGCAGGCTGTGTTACAGTCTTGTGATTAAATTGGCAGAGCTAGAAATCACATATGTCATCTCTGTACTGAAAGATCATCCCACCAATACTTCTGCTGGAAAACTATTCCAGAACCTGATTCTTCTGATTATTAGAAATATTCTAAATTTATTCATAGCTCTTCTCCCTCTTTGGTGATTGCCATCTCGCTGCCTGTGTACTTATAGGCATCAATCATAATACTATAAAGGACTTTATGTAGAGCAATCCAGAGAAATATGCTTCAGTAGCATGATCTGAAATTGATAAAAGGATGGCTTTATCAAGTTTTTTAGTCAAAACACAACTTTGCTGTAAAAAAAAAAAATCTGGTGTCAGCTGGTCTATTTGAACACAAAAATGGAGAAGATATGCTGATCATTAGTAAAAGGTTCATTCTTCAAACTTGTTTACTTTTAATAACACAAAAGTGCTTTAAAAGGATATAGGGCTCTCACATTACCAATCCTTTCCTCTCCAGTAATCAGCATTCACAAGAATAGAACAGTGTCAAAATATTAATTTTTAAATAGGTATTTTATGTATTCTTCGGATATTTTACAACTTGTCCTAAAAACCCCCAAAAGATAACACCTTCTTTTATTCGTCATAAAATGGGATTTAAAATGTCTGGATTTTTAAAATACAAAACTAAAATAGCAAAGAACCTAATAAAAGAATAGTCTGCTGTCTGTACAATTGCGTTTACAGGTGTCCTACACTGTTACTTTATATGAATATTGAATTGACAAGAGCTAATGTGCCAAGAAAAATGTAATATGCAAAATGCCTGATTTCTAGAAAGCAATTACTTCTTTAAAGAAAACAGATTTTTTTAAAATTTCTTTCCTCATCTTTTCTCTTTCTTTGAGCTCTACTGCAAGGCCTTCAAGTCAAAGAGTGCATCATATAAGGGATATCTCCACACATACACACACAAACAACACAATATCATAAAAGTCTCCAATAAAAATCTCACCTAGTTGTTCACTTTTGGCACTTCTGCATCTAAAAAATTGGAATTGAAATTATGAAAAAAAATCAGAATCTATGAAGACTTCAATGATCCTTAAGGAACACCCCTTTCTCTCCTCTTTCCATACTCAGCATCGAGATAAACAGCCCCAAAATAAGCAGCTGGCTTTTCAATCTTAGGTCTCAAGTGCTGATGCAAAAGCTACTCTAATTTGCTCTCTCTACCATCTTCCTAGCTAGAACCTACTTTTTTTTTAACCTCATCTACCTTATAACAAAGATATGTTTGAGCTTATTTAAATAGGAATTCCACTTCACTCCAGGCAGAGCTGTTCCTTTGGAAGACATACAGCACTGGGATCAAGAGACATGTTCATGCATTATACAAAAGATGGTAAAAGTTCATGGGTCCTAAAAAGAAATTGGTCTCAATATCTGGAACAGGACATGAAAAAGGTAGGGAATTTACATAGAAGACAACTGAAATTATTAAAGGGATTAAAGGGAGAGGCTGTCTCAGGAGATGAGACTCAAAAATTTTCAGCTGGGAGAAGGCAGTGGTGAAACTTCTTCAAGCTTCATGAAATCATGAAGGTGGCTATAAGGATGAATATTTTTCATCAAATTTCAGAGTTAGGTTCATTCAGTGGAATTAAATTAAAACAGCTAAAAAGAACACATTGCTTTACAGTGGCTAATGTATTTCTGGACTTGCTGCCAAAAGACATTGTAGAAGCAGATCCCAGCCATGAGTTCAGACAGGAATTGGATAAGTTCACATACAAGTCCAAAAAAAGAGGACAGTGAAAGGACTAGGCAAGGATTTACCTTTGTAAGAGCCACAGAAGCTAGGGGAGTACAAAAAAAAAAAGAGTTTGAAGACGGTGGCCAAACTTGTGTTCACTCTGTAAACAGTTTCTCCTACTGCTGCTGTTTCTATTTACTTTTCTGTTTAGAAAAACAGAATTTTGTATAAGCAAAACCTTGAAGACCCCCAAGGGAGGGAGAGGGCTATAGGTAATGAAAACAAGGACAAAAAATAGACAACAACAAACAACAAATGATAGAAAGGGAAGAGTTACAGCACTGAAAATACAGAGCTATACAGAGCTAGGGAACTGGAGGGCATGAAGGAGAGAAACCCTGACATCACTCATCACTTCTTGAAGGTTAACCAAGGAGCAGGTGGATGCTGCCCAGTGCTGCTCTGCCTGGAAATGTGGGAGAATGATGACATGAATATACACAGGTTCCACTGTCACCAGCATCCCTCCATCCAGCTTCCTTCTTCTGGTGACATGAACAGCCAACAGGACCTGGAAGTTGTTGATGAGGAGATTCTGCAACTTGAAAGGGTCTTGGTTAGGAAGTGTAGAAATAAAAAGTGCAGAGGGAAAAGCAAAGCAGGAACTTCAATGAGCATATCTGGAGGAGAGATGGCATTTGATGTACACTCAAAATACCTGATATGTGCTCTGAGAAAAAAAGATCCATAGTCCAACTCAGTAGGGCATTTTTCCCACTCATGGATGTTCTTAGGACATTTTTTTTCTCTCTGAGGGGTGTGAATTGTAAAGGCCTCCACAGGTGAAAGTCACTCTTGAGTTACTAGTGCTGTTCAAAAAATGCTATGGCATATTTAGAACAAAGGGAACTTAGAGAGAATTTGAAAACTTAGATAATCCCAGATGCAATTAAAATAGGGTAGTAACTATTTTAAAGAGAGAACTAAAAATTATGTGCAACATCTCAGTAAAATTCTTGTATTTTCATTAAACTGACTGAACAGAAAATTTTGTTTAAAGTACTATTTCATGTTAATTCTTTGCTGAAGTTACTTACCAGTTCAAAAGGGATTCCAACACAGGTATTTTCCAGTGGTAAATGGGAATAATATCTTATTTAATGTAATGCTCTCTTTCAATGATAAATGAGTTTTTCACCATTATTTTTATTTAACTGGAGGATCTGTGAAGGATTCATCACTAGTTGAGAAACCTCTTTTATTATAAAGATAACTTCATAAGATTAAGTTGATTAAGTTCATGGGGCATTGATTTTGGTTCTGAATAAAAAGAAAAGAAAATGTTTCTAATAAATATCATCTATGTTGTCCATCTTCACTTCTAGCATCTTCTAAAAGTCAAATTTGCTGATGAATGAATGGCAACAAATCTAACATGATGCACAGAATTAGATTACCAAAATTGTGCCATCACAAAAGAAAGGTGCTTGTGGCAGAAGTCCTATTTTGTGACTCTTTTCTTAGAGTGTAGTTGAACAAAAAACTGGACACCCTCAGACACTACACTGTAGATACTTTCCTTCACATTGGAAAAGACATTGGAAAATCATTCCAGCCAGTTTCACTAGACTGTAATGTAAGGATCCCAAAGGATTTGCTGAAAACTAATGTTGCTAATTTTAATTCCTATGTTATCAGTAAAAGAACCCTGTTTTGAAACAGAGATACCATTGTGTATCATAGAGATCCTACTGAAAATTATATCAAGTAACTGAACTACATATAAATCTAGGCTGAAAGTGACACAATAACAAATTTCCAAACCCAGACACAGATGCAATTGGAATAGGGAAAAGACTACACTTCTTTTATTACACCCTAATCATGGAAGCATGGGAAACACTGAACTTGGAGGAGGGGAGGGCAGAGAGTAGGGGAAAGTTTATAGTTTCTCTCTAGGAAATCCAGGAAATATTATTTGCCCCTGGTTCCTGGATGACAGAACAAAAGGTAACAAATTAAAAAGAGTTTATCAGTTTCAGTAATACTGGATGTAGCCTCCCTGTCCAGCATATTAACTGCAAGAAGAAGTTTGCTGGTTCTACTATGGGAGAGTTCAAATGAAGAGAAGTGTTGTGAGTCTCACTCCTTTCTTAAAACTAGGATATGGGATGAATATACATGGTTCTCAGAATTGAGCAAAAAAATTAAGAGCAAAATATCACGTTGGAGACTATTCTGTGCTATGTCCTCCACTTCCCCAAGCTCCTTAAATTATTAAAATTACTGAAGGATTTAAGTTACTTAAGTTACAGCCCAAACATTACAGGGTCTTCTAGACTGGAAATTGAAAGCTGACTTTTCCCCAAACATTCTTTTTGTGCTGATGTGGATGGTGCACAGATGCAATAGAGCTCTGGTTTATCTTGCTTCAAAGGCAAAGAGTAGCAGCTGAAGCAGCAAATGGCCTTTGAGAGGCAGGTGAATTTGAGAGGTTTGTTGACCATCTTTTCATCTTTGTTATAAAAAATACAAGAGGAATTACTTCAATAGCAGTCGGATGGCCAAAAGAGGACAAGAGACACTGAATGTGTGGCAATACCTGGATTTGTAGACTAAACTATCTCCTATTTGCTTGGCAATGAGAAAAAAATTTGTTGGCATGCTTTCTCTTTCTCTCTTCCTCTCAGAATGAAAACAGGATAGAAAACAAAGTAATGAAGCTGTGAGGAAATGATTATATGTCCTCCATTGCAAACACAGCTCTAGAGGATTTAATTTTTCTAGGCAAAAGGTGTGAAAGCATTTTCGTGCTACATTTCAAACTGAGCTCCAATTCGCCAGCCTTCTGCACCAATGCTCAGGTCAATGTCATAAATTTCCATTTCAAAATAGCAGCCTGTTTTTCCACTATAATCCTTACTCACCCAGTCTTTCTTCCTTTGCTCCAGTTACTGTGGTAAGCAGAACAAAATACTTGTGTAACTTCAAGCACATGAATAATCCACCAGGGTCAGACCTCAGTACTGCCTCCTCCTTGTTACACTATACTGTGTTTTTTCATGTCTTCAAATTCATTCCATTACAAAGAAAAAAGCAGGCAAAAAAGGATGATAAGGGGTTTTTTATGTTGCATATAGCAGAAACTACATTTTGAAATCTCTCCTGGGCACAGAGTTCACAGGCAGTTTTGAAACTCAAGACTCTATTGGGATTGGGTACAACTCTCTGCTTAATCAAATAAATGCAAATATAAATTCACTTACCATTTGACTTTTTTTCTGTTCATTTGCATGTTTTCTTGCTACTGTTGGAAATACCCCCAAACCTAACTTCATTGTTTTATCCTCCATGTTGAATGCTTTGAAAAAGTAGACTTCATTTAGGGGAAATCTTCCCTGATACCCCTGCCCCAACATTACTCTGTTCTGTAAGAAAGCAAAATGAATCTGTGAGGCTGAACTGGAGCAGATACTCAAGAGCAGTAATGTCTTGATTTCCCCTCACACAATACTAGTGGTTTCACAAAAAGGTCTGGTTATTTGCTCCAAGTTTTTACCTACAATATCAAAAAGTATAATGCTTGTGTAGGTTTCTTTCAATTGAGGACTGTTACGAGAATTCTGGCACTTGCGCACAAAGTGAATTAACATAAACATTATGTTACTTTCATTGTAATAATAGTAACAATTTAATGTAATCAGTGCAGTGATGGAGTAGTGAGTCATTGCTTTAGGAAAATGACCAAGGAGTCTGGAAAAGGCTAACAAATACTGTACTCAGTGAAGATTGCCTGCCTTTAGTATACATCAGGAATTAATGAGGCCTGTCTCCACTATTAGAATAGTGGACAGAGACACTCCACCTTCAAGGCCTTGTTTGCACTGAGGCATTAGTTAGATCAATTCAACCCTACTAGACAGCTCAGTCTGGAGGAGTAAAGCACACCAGCCTTCAGCAAGCTGTTGTCCAACCCCCTCCCTGGTAAATGATACAGAAAAGGCCAGTGCTTCATTACTGCTACTGCAAGAAACGGGAGAGTTATGGGGCACAAAAAAAAAAAAAAAAAAAAAAGGAAAGAAAAAGAAAACGAAAAGCAGAGTTCATGGCTGCTAATTAAGTTCAGTCTCCTTGTGGAACTACTTCTGGGGTGAGGTAATTCAGAGGATCCTCATTTGTACAATAGAATTTTCTCCTAAATCCTTCCCATGCAAGACCTGTTTTTCCCTGCTTCTTTGGGTCTGAATGACTAAGCTTTTCTACAGTCTTTTTTTCAACAAAACCTTTTTGCTTCCGCCCCAGGAATGGTTAGAATAACTAGCCCTTTGTATTTTAAGTTATTCATTAAAGTTAAATGGCTTTATCTTCAAGCTTGTCCTAGGGCAACTATTATAAGGTTAACCTTTTTACAGCAGTGAATTCAGATAAGTTTCTCAATTTTCTCTGAATCTGGTCTGACACAGGTATGTATGACTATGCCCCTGCTATGGTTCACAGTTGTTGCCTCAATACCTATTTTTAATTTCCCAAAGCAGCACTAGACATCAAGGGGAAAAAGGTCACAAGCCATGAAAGGCAGTTTCAGAAATACATGAGTGAATCTCATCACTTCTTTTCTTTTTTTTTTCTTTTTTTTTTTTTTGACAAGATAGTGATCCTCAAAACACTGTCCAGATAAAACTGGATTATTGTACTTAACACAGGAGTAACAAAAACCCACCAAAACCACACAGACCAAACCCCAAACCCAGTAAGTTTCCTACAGAGCAATCTTGCTTAGCAGAGTCTTTACCCCAGCCACATATTCCCAACGGATCACCATCCCCAAATTTCTCCCAAATCTGGAGAGCTCCTTGGCAGCCTCACCTAGAAAGCAGATTCTTTTCTTCTTTAGTTCCACTTTTCAAATTAGGCTCTTCGAATGCTTTCCTAAAGCTCCTTTCCAAAACAAAGAATATGTGAAGATTATATCTAAAACCAAGGGACAATTACAGAAATCCACTGGGTACAATTAGGCAAATTAAGACTTAACCAACTTCTCGCATCCATTGCTATATGTAGTTCTTTGCTTTGGCAGTACGAACCAAACATTGTTAGGTTTAATTACTCAAACCACTACAGAACCATTTAAAAACATGTTGTTGTCTCTTCCACAAGATGGAGTGCAGTGATAATATCTGAGGATTTTCAAATTGAATCAATATATCATGTCTCCCCTATGCTAGAAAAATGCTTTAAAAACTTTATCCAACCACAACAAGACAAATCCGAAGCCCCTGCAGGGCAGGTTAGTTGTGGCTATTTCAGATGAGAGGAGTTCAGAGTGCATCCCAAAAAACAAATCCCACAGGTTCCTTTAGGTCTTTTCTTTTGCACTCAAAATGATAAGCAGAACTTAACAGTGATGAGAACTGAACTTAACTATGATGGGAAATTGCAACCGAAAAATAGTGCTGACACCCACTTGTAAAAGAAAATCTAAGAATAAAGAAATAATTTTACGCAGTCAAGAATTTTGTAAAGAAGACAGTAAGAATTGCTTTTTCTCTGCCTTGCAGTTCCCAGCCATAGCCTTGTGGGTGCGGGGCTGCTGAACTCAATCAAGAGTTGAACTACTCAAAAATCAAAGCAATATCAGTGCTTTGATTAGATGTAGCTGCTAGCATTCTGCTGACACCCCATCAGCTGTGTGCTTAAGAGATCCATTTGGGAGAAAGAGAAGCTTCCTTATCCTCTTCTTTAATGGTCTGAGTCCGCTTTGCTCAGTTGTGATCTGATGTAGAGAGAAAGGTGTTTGCTAGCAATCAGGTAAACGCACTTTGAATAGGAATAGGGAGTGTGAAAGATTCTTCCTTCAGACACCAAGCTTTGTAAGAAAAGATATCTTTCGTATCAGTTTGCATCATTTTATGGCCATTTAATATGATATAGTGAGTGTATAGTCTCGGCACTAATACATATTAATATATTGAAACAACTACTTAAAATTACCTTACCTACCCTGAACCATGTAGACTTTGGCCTGAAATGATCATCTATGGTCTTGCCCTCCTCAGAATCAGGAGTCACCCTATCCCAGTTTGGAGGTGATATGGCTGCCAATGCCACTCGCTAAACAACTTTAGCATTGCAACTACATCCTATTTGGAAGATCCTCCTTACCAAGTTAGCTGTGTGGGCAATGAGGAGACACAACGCTTTGTCTTGGTCCTTAAAAATCAGCTGGAACAACCCTATATAGCAAAGCCACGCTTAGAAATATATTAATTTTCCATTTACGTACACCAGGACTGCAGTACCACTAAGCGCATACCGTATTTACGTCCCTGCCTGGCAGGAGGCTTAGCGCTCCTCTGCATTTGTTAATCCTGCTCCTCAGCATCTTTTACCTGGATTTTTAAGGAGACGCCTTCAACTTTACAGGAACAGCCTGCTCGGCGCTGGGCGATGAGAAATGACACGGGGGGGCTGCGGATGTGCTGAGCCCAGCCTGCGCCGGGCGCGGGGCACGGGGGTGGCGCGGCCGCTCCGCCGGGAAGCGCCCACGGCCACCGGGGGCGGTGGGAGCCGCTCGGCCGGAGCGTGCGCGCGCCCCCGGGAGGCGGAGCCGCGGGGCGGGCGGGGCTCTGCGGCGGCGGCGGCGGGCGGGACGGGGCGTGCTGCCGGCTGGCGGGCAGGGACGGACGGAGGGAAGCGGGGGAGGCGCTGGCTTGCTCGCCTGCTCCTCGGTCCGCCGGTTCCGCGGCGCTGCCCGGGCAGCAGAGGCGCCGCCGAAGCAAATGGGGAGGCGGCGCTGAGCGGGCTGCCCTCCGCGGGAGTCGGCAGCCGGGGGCAGCGGCGCGGCGCGCGAGCAATGCCCCTCACTTCTCTGCTTGCGCTGCCCTTCCTCCTTCTCCTCCCGCTCCCGGCTCTGAAGCTTTTGTTTTCCCCGGCCGCTGTGATGGCAGGAAACTTCTTGGAGGGATGGGCTCAGGCCGGGCTTGTGCTCCGCCGGGCTCCGCAGGGCTCCGGCCACACCGTGAGGTGAGGCGAGGCGAGCGGCCGCGTCGCGCCGCGGCAGTTCCGCGGGACCGGCTGCTGCTCCGCCCGGCCGAGGGGCGGCGGGACGGGCGGCGGGAGCGCGGGGAGAGTTGCGCTGGGGACCGCGGGGAGCGCCCACGGCTGTGCCGCTTCCCCCAAGCCGCGGTCCCACCCCCGGGAAGGCGTTCTAGCCCTGTGGGTCCGTGCCCGTGGGCCGGGACTGCTCGGGGGTCGGCGCCCCGAGGAGGCTGCGTGGGCACCGGGCGTCTCTTCTCCCGGCGGAGCCCTCGGCGGGCAGCGGGGGCAGGAGCACTGCCGGAGCCGGGTGGGCGCGCTCGGCCGCGTCCCGGGGCCCGTGGAGCCGCCTGTGGGGGCTTCCTCCTCCCCCGGCGGCGGGCGGGGGCCGCGCTTCCGGCCGGGGTTCCGTCCCGGGAGGTGGCCTGGCTCCCGCCGGCTCCCCGGGATCGGCTCTCCGGGACACTGCTTAGAGGCACGGGGGAGCTGACTGCTTGCTGTCACCTGCTCATCAGGCTGCTGCTTCTGCTCAACTCTTGAGCCCGCCGGTGTCGGAACGGTGTGTGTGTGTCGCTCCTGCAAAAAAGAAATAGAAACGTCTCGCTTGGTTTTGATTGTTTTTCATCTGCTCGAAAGTGTGTCTGATTTTTGTTTGGGTGTGCCACATGGTGTTCCAAACTTGTTTTGTAAAAGTCAAATGCAGTACAGCCTTGTGTGCGTATATATATATATGTACACACATATATATAACAAAGCACACAATAAACTTTTTATTGTAAATTAACAAAACCACTTTGCCAAGGAACAGTTAATTCACAGAAAGATACAGATAACGTAGGAATTTTCAATGGTCAGAGCTAGGCATGGCTGGAAAGTGCCCAAGAAGGTTGTTAAACAAAATTGTTTGTCCTTACTGAAATGGATAATGAATGCTTAAGCAGTGGCAAATGGGTTTTACATAATGCATTTTCTATGGGGCATATTACACATTCTAACATTAGAGCAAAGGCATCAGAAGCATCAGATTATGAAAAGGGCAGTTTTAAATAGACCGTTTCAAGTTAAGTGAAAATGTAAAGAAATGTCAAAGAGATTTGTTTCAAGATTGGTAGCACAGAATAGTTGCATATTGTCAGGTGTCAAATATGGAGTTTTTGTTGTTTTTGCACAGTTATATGTTATGAAAATGTATTCATCAACGCTGCTGTAGCTCCAGCATATCAGTATAAACCCACTAGTAATTTCATTCTTAGTCTACAGAAGCATATTTGGTAATGACTAGTAATTAGAAGTAGAGTAATTTCTAAATAACTTCCCTTTGAAATATCTACTGGCAAATGATCAGCACTCTAAAGTACATTCTCTTAGCTATTCTACCTTACTCTTTTATTAAAGAGTAGCCTTACTGTAAGAACGTATTCTAAATGTATAAAACTTTTTTTTTAAAGTGAGAAAATAAATGTGACTCTGGAAATTACTAGTTCACATGCAATGTCTGCCTACTCAGAGGAAACAGGAAGAAGGCAAGACGAACTCTCTGAGTTTCTAATTTTTTCTTCTTGTGCGCTACAATGCGTAGGTGACTCTTGTCAGATGCTGCTGATCAGGCATTGCTTGTGTGCTTCATCATTGCATCTGCCACTTTTAAAATATTCCTCTAGGAATAGGAGCAGATAAAGCTTGGAGAGGCTGTGATTGCTTCTCTGCAGTCAATGAAATGCACCCAAGACCATTTGCTGGTTCTGCAGCTAAGTGCTGTGGGTTAGCCCTTGTCAATGCTGTTTAACTCTCTTGCCTTCCAGAACAGGAAATTTGCATGAGAGACCTGTAGCTCCCTGTGTTTGAAGGATGCTGTGCTGGTGTGTGGCAGATCAGCAGTCTGTGTGACAGTGAATTCCATTTCCAGGGAGTGATTCCTGGCATTGCTTGGTTTACTGGTGTGGCCGTAGTCTATCTGTTACGTCTTCTGTGTGCGGATAGCCTCCCTTAACTCTGTACTCAATGGTAGTGATTTAATTTCCCTGCATTGAGGATCTCTGGCACTATAAAATGCTGCTTTTCATAGTCGGCTGCTTAAAAGTGCTAGGACTGCTTTCTTCATTTTTTCTCTGCTTGTGCATGTGGTTGAAGACGGAGTAGGTGAAGGCTTGGTGGTTTTCCCACTTGTCTGTAAGGGAGAGGTAAAGAGGGTCAGGAAGATGCTTATGTGACTTGTTCTGGTTGTCTGGGAATGTACTCCTAGGGCAATGCATGTCCATAAGCAGTCCTGATGGCTAGATGTGAAGGTCCTTGGCCTGCAGTCACATGGAACTTCCATAGTCATTTTGCTAGAAGTAGCAAGTTGGGCAGAGCAAGTTGGGTTTGTTGTTTTTTGTTTTGTTTTTTAATGCTTCAAAGGATGTCAGACTTAGTTGTTAAAAATTAGGTGAGGCAAGAGGAAGTGTATCTGTCATCTAAGAAATCCTACTTGTAGTATCCAGAATTAGAGTTTCAGGTGAAAAACTGTCAGATCATGCTGCCTCTCATAGACATATAAAATACTTTAATAAAATGGTGTATTTTTATCTGTGTAATTTGTTGTCAATCTTTATTTTGCTAACCTAGATAGCAGCGCAGTTTGAACTTGAATAGTGAAATTGTTTAACCATCTCATTTCCAGCTGAGGATAATACTTAGATACTTACGTAAGCCTGAAGTATGTCATGGGACTGGGTTAATGCTCTAAAGTACTTTCCCAAACAGGCAGCTTGGCACAGTGAAATTCCTGTTGATGTCATTAGAATGAAACCTCATAAAATACAATTCTTAATATTGAGCTATTTCTGTGCGTAGTTTAGGAGGAAGGTGAGCTATCTTTTTTTCCTCCTTGCCTGTGTAAAAGCACTGGTTCAGTAAGGTGTATTGCACTTAAACATATATTAGAGGTACCTGAGGAGTCCCACTTGTTTGACTGGCACTTTGAGAAATCTCTTGCATAACTGTAACCTAATTTACCTCAATTTAGATGTTTATTATACACAAGCTGCGTTTAAAAGAATATTATCAAGACCACATAAGCGCAGAAGAGTTTGGAAATTTAAAGCTTTGAAGTAATGATGATGTGGCCTGTGGGAACTGTGCCTTATACTATCTAGGACCCAGTTTTTTCACAATGCTTTGCATCTCGAATAAGGCAACCAAAATTGGTGACTGGTTATGACTTTTGCATCTCTCCTGGATTTTCTCCTCCTTGTAGTTACTGAAGCAGGGCGTGAATCATGTTGATTAAATGTAACATGGTGGCATACAATAATTGTGGAGAAAGCAAGGTTTTGAATTCTTGTTTGTCTTGGTGATCTTCTGGAAGAAGATGGATTCTGTGTGGATAAGTGGAATTTAGTCATGTAATTAAAGCCTGTGTCACAGGGTTTAATTGAAGTCAGAGGGTTTAACTGCTACTTCTCAAGTCTTCAGAGCTTGACTTTTGAAGACTAATTTTTTAACATAGTTTTTGGATGTAGTTTTGGGTGTAATTTTCTCGTGCTTTTTTTTTTTTTTAACCCCTAAAAGAAATAGACGCAAAAGATGTATTTTTTCTGGGGTATCTTTGATCATTTCTGATGTCATTAGCAAACTTAGAACCTCTAAATGCCAGCTCAGGCTGTAACTGTCTGAAATGTAGTGGTAGGTTATGATCCATAGGTGGATTGACAATTAAGAGAGATAGCAGTCTTTATACATTTGTTATGAAATAACCCTTCTAATTTTTGTCATATAATATAACTGACTTGAAGCTTTGATGCCCCGTTCCAATTCTGTGGGCGATTCTGTCTGGTGACTTTACTGTTGTTTTCCCTGCAATATTCTACTTACCTGTTTCTTCCTGGGCTATCTTATTGCCCTGCTGCTTTCTACGTTTTTCTGACACATCCTTTTCTTTGTTGATTTAATAAACTGTAGTTGCTAGTCACTTCATTTGGCCAGTGTGACTATTTTGTCCTAATCCAGCGTGCAGCCCTGTAGTTGCATGGATCAGGTCAGCGGGCCAAGCAGATCAAGTCTAGAAAGCAAAGAGGAAACTGGCTTTCAGATCCAATGCTTGGCTTTTGCAGGTTGTAGTGAGGAAATAATCAGTGTTGTAACCTAGGTGAACTGAGGCTGGGGCACAGAACTACAGAATAATTGAGATTGGAAGAGATCTCTGGAGGTCATGTAGGCCACCTCTCTGCTCAGAGATGAGTCTGGCTGAAAGTTAGATGAGGTTGCTCAGGGTCACGTCCATTTGAGTGTTGAAAATCACAAAGGATGGAAATGGTGCAGCCTGTGTGAGTATCCTGTTCAGTGTTTGACCACTGTCGCTGTGAAGTTTTTTCCCTAAGGCCTAATTGAAGTTACCATACTGTAGCTTGTGTGGACTGTCCTTGTCCTTCGCTATGAACCTCCAAGAAGAATGAGGTTCTTATGCTCTTAAAAGCAACAGATCTTTTTCTAATACTTAATAGCTCACTTTCTTTTAGGACTATAGATAACTTTTGCCAAGTATATAAAAAACAATTCTGTTCCAGCCATGGTTGCACACCTTATTTAATACCAGGCTGATCAAATCAGTTGGATTACGTTTTTGTTTATGGGGGCAAAATAAAAGTCTTTTGCTAGCCTTGCTTTTTGAATCAGATGAGATGTTTGAAATTTCTCCTTTCTCACACATGACCATCCATTGTATTTTCCATCAGGTGACTACCTCATTGGTAGTTTAGGAGGTAAATGTAATGCTGGTGGTTTAGGAGGTAAATTTAAGTCTTCAAGCTCGGCTTCTGAAAGACAGCTTTGTCATCCTGTGATTTTTTTTTTCCCCACCTTATTAGGTGTATGGACCCCCTGCATAGCAAATTTAAACCCACTGACTACTTTTGCAGGCTCTGTTAGAAATGATTTACAGAGTACTACGTTGACTAAGTAGTCTCAACTAGCCTTTCAGGCACAATCAGTGGGGAGAAAATAAGCCTGTTCAGAAAGTAGTTTATTCTACCTATGGCTGTATTATTTGCTCAGTGTCTCTGTGCTTTTTATCATTAGAGTCCCAATGGCTCTTAGCCTTTCTGTCCAGCTACGTTAAGGCAAGGTTAGTCCTTAGTGAGCACCTTTCCAGTCCTTTATTTTCTTGCCATTGCTCAATATATGATCACATGTCTTACTTGCAGCCTATCCTGAATGCTTTATAATTAACTTCAATGTGTATTTCTTTTGTGGTGATGTTCATCTCTGTATCTCAGTTCTTCAGGAAAAGTTAAATTATCTTCATTACCCTACTGTCTTGTGCAAGTTATCCTGCCTTTTTAAAAAGGCAAAAAAGTGACGGGGCGAGGGCAGAAAATTTCACAAACAAGAGGTTTTGATTGCTTTGAGCACAAGGGGAAAACCATGCAACAAAGCAGAAGAGAAAGCATGTATTTTAATGCAAATTGTGAACTAATAATCCTATCTTTCTAAAGCTGTCTTAGAACTTCAAAACCTAGTACTACTTAGAAGCGGTTATTGCTACTAGTTTTCCACATCAGTAGTGTAGTTCATGAAATTATTCCTTTCAAAGGATTGTAAAAGGTTCATTTTGTATAATGATAGAAAGAGACTGATACCTTGCGAAAAATAGACATGACTTTCTTTTTGTCAAAGACTTCAAATGTAATTTGAAAACACATTATATATCTTGATTAAGTTCTTATTTTCAGTAGATGTTCCAACAAGCCCTTTATTACTTGATCATTTTGATTTTGACTCTTTTGTCAGTTGTCACTTCTGAATTTTCTCTAGACCATTTTCTTGAGTCTTATATGAGACTTGTGGATGTGTTTAAAAGCACTGTACATCATATACACATGATATTTTGATATTACTAACAAAATGTGCATATGATTTTGCATATATAAACTTCAAATAATGATTTAAAATTCATACCCAAATTTCCCGTGCTTCATCCTATTACCAAAATGACTTTAAGAACCAAAGTAAATCTCCAAACAAAAATCCAAACTTCCCACATCTAGCCGAAGACACATTATGAAACATAGAAGAAATGAGTGTGCTGTATTTTTGCTTCCATTCTCTCAACAGTGCACACATGCCCACTAGTACCCTGGACCTTCATATGCTTGAGTACTCTGGGAAAATTCATGTGGCCTGGAAAGGAACTGCCTCTTTATTTTTGAAGCAAAATCAACTAACTTGCAGTAGGGCTTCCCACCTCGTGCCTTATTTCTGGTTTGAAGAGTTTGTGAGTTGGTAGAGCTGAGAAAAGCTAATTCTATCCTTTGCACAACTGAATTCATTCAGCATGTCTGCTCAAGCTCCAAGTGTGTCACTTATGATAAGGAGGTGACATTTAAAAGAAATTTGGCAATATTTAATAATGACTCATAAGGCATGTTGAGAGTATTTATAACAGGGAGAAGTTGTACTATGCATTACTGATATTGGGACATCTGCCTCTGCTGTCAGAAATTTCCATTGCATTTATGATGACGATAGGGATGGGGTTTAGTGCATTTGCTGACTGAAGTTAGGAGTGTTTTCCCTCTCGATTCTGTTCATTTTGATAAGAAGGCAATTTCCGACTGCATTCATCTTTTCTGGAGATACCAAATCAAAGCATGAAATCTCAGGTAATAGCACTTATGCTGTTAAACTGTTAGATCCAAATGAACTGGATTAAATGTGTTTTCAAGGCTGCCACAAATGATAGACTTGAGAAAGCATCTTCATGGTACACTGCCAATATGGTGATATACTTCAAGCTATTTTCAGCAAGGCTGAAAATAAAATAGCCCTGGAATATTCTCTTTGGGTTTTTTTGTTGGCAAAGTCTGTCTCTGTTCTTGGATATGTAGCTATTTGAATAAACAATCAGATTCTTTGTTTCTTGATGCCAGTATAAATGAGTGTGAATTAGGCATTGGTTCAGAGACTGACCAGTCACTTTGGTGGTCTTCCAAGATTTCAAACTTCTGAAATGATGGGAAAGAGGGGTTATCTTGATTCAGTTACAGTGTTCATGGGATCCTGGCAAGCTTCAGAGCACACTGAGAATCCCAGCATCTGAACTCCAGGGAGAGGGGCCCTTGTGAATCACTCCTTGGGGAGGCTGGTGTCAGCTGTTGACAGGGCAATTTCTGTAGTTTGCTGAAACTACAGAATTGCAGAATGTGCCTATTAAGCATTATGTTACTCTTATATAGAATCATGAGTCAGATTTTCAGGCAGACGTGTGCAGACCATTATAGGTACCCAGAGGTGTTCGTATACAGTACTGTTACAAAACAAGAGAAATAAAATAGGCACATGAAATGATTTAGGTGAATTCACTTTCCAGAAATACCTATTCTGTCTGACTGCTGAGTAAGCTTATGTGGTTACCTCAAAGCTGTGTTGAATTAGGTGAGATCAGTCTCAGCCCTAGTAGGAAGAAAAGGAGGAGAGGGATGGTGTGTGTAAAACCAGATGCTGGTAAGGAAATGGAATTCCCTAAGGTCTGAGGTCGGGGGTTCATATTGATAAGCACTTAGCAGTTTTGTCAACCATTGCCCAAAGGGCTACCCAGTTGCTCAGCCTGCTCAAATCTCTCTTTATGGCTTTCAGCAGGTCAGGCACTGAGGACTTGTGTGCCACCACTGTACAGCTGAGTCACACAAAGTTTTACAGAACTGAAATGGTTCACTGCATGCCAGAGGTATTCTGTCGATTAAAGACTGGCTTGCTGTTGATGAGTGTTTGAGATACAGGCAATGGTTGTTCTATTCTACGTAACTTTGCAAGGTTGAAGTTGCCAAAATCATGCAGAATGGTATATGTTTAAGACACATTCTGTGATTTTAAGTTGTATCCATTCATCCTGTGATAGAAGGTCTGATGTTATCCAGTTTCATTGGGAAATTGCTAGTTACTATCCAGTTCTTCACCTGGATATCCTGAATATTTTGACCCTGTTATTTTTACACCCTTATTCTTTAAAGTTACTGTTGTGGACTAGATTTTTAGCTTAGTTTCTATAGATGATGTTTATAGTTTTAGATGCAAAAAGTTGAAGAGTAAGTACTTCTAAGACAAATGGCTCTATTTTGTAATGTGATCAACTCTCATCAGGTTTTTTTAAGCCATCATTAATGGCATTGCATTCTAGGTTTTGTAAATTACTTCTCTTGGAAAAGTCTTAAGAGAACTGATTGACCAGGTGCAGTTCTGAAGGCCTCTTCAGCTGGACATGGTGAAACAAAGATGAATTATTTTCATTTCTGAAACTCTTGGTGGAAGATATTCTCAGTATGGGAATCAGCTTTCCAAACCAGAGCAGTGAGAATTTGTGTGTGTGCTTTAAGGACATTACTGCCTTTTCAGATTCATTTATATGCTCAGTAATCACGATGACTGTTTAAAATATAAATGGTTTTGAGCCTATTTCCGGTGTACGGGAGGATATGATTTGAAAATTTAGCTTTCTGCGGCCAGATGGATTATAGTGTTGCTAAGGAAACAGACTATAAATGAAGTGGCAACTGGGTGTCCCTAGAATATCAGACTGCTTGAAGCTGGTATTTTAAACTCATTTAGGTGGGTAGCTAGATGATGTGATGAGAAGTTAATTTCCTGTATTTTATGGTTAGTTAATTTTCATTGCTTTATTAGTATTTACAAAAGGTACCTTAACTTCCCACTCTCATTACCTGGCAGTGGGTCACTGAACAAAAAATTGCTACAGGAATTAGAAAATGGACAGAAGCTGTACAGAGACACGGGTTCTAAAATAATCATTCAAACTACGGACCAGTGGATAGGCAACAGTGTATAAAGACCTGACAGCAGTATGGTCTGACTGAAAAATTGATTTAAGGAAGTGAGCTGAGTTGCTTCAGAGTACTTGGGAAGGAACAGAGCTTCTACAGACCTGGTCAAGTTACAGGTTTTGAACTTTATGTATAAACATATATGTTATAGCTATTTGACACACATTCATGAAGTTGCTCAGAGCAAGGGAATTGAGTTGTGGTTTTGATACTTGTTCTGCCCAAGAAGATACCTGACTCTTTTTTTTCTTGTGCTTTTGCTGAAAATGTATCAGGTTTCTAGATCAGGGTTAATGACTGATACAGCAAAGGTGGTGGTTTTGGTTTTTCTTGACTCACCAGTGAAAAGGGCAAGCATACCTGAGCCATTCTAGCTAAGCGTGCAGCTAATAGATAAAGACTTAAGTAAGCTGAGCCTGCAGGACAGACATCAACCTCTCCTGTTGATAATGTGGACTGGGAGGAGGACAGACGATGGTTCAGTCCGTGGAGCTTCAGGAACTTGCCTTAGCTACTTCTTTAACAAAAAGGTCTGGAGAGCTCTTGGTAAGACTGAAAATGGTAAGAACGTGCCAAGCAAAGATGGTTTGTAAGCTAAATATGAAGCGGAAGGCTAAGGAAGGTTTTCAAGTCTGTACAGGTGGTTGGTAGAATTTCCATTCTCTGTGCTGTGAATTGAAATGAAACTGTTTCCAGTAAAACACATTCTTGAAAATGTCTTTGTTCCAGCAGTGTTAAACCTTCTCAACATGCAGCATTTGAACTGTTATTTAGAGTACATTTGAGAGAACTGTTTCTGGTCTTTTCTGCCAGGTAGACAACAGAGGTCTTTGTGGCGATGGCATCAAAGCACTATAACTTTTCCCTCCATGATTGTCAAATGACTGGATTTATTGGATTTATATGAGTGCTGTCAGTTTGCATACAGATCAGGATCTGTCACTGTCTTTTCACTGGAACAGTAGCTAGGCACAGACTAGAACTTTATGGCATGTAAAACATGACTTTTCCTCTATAATTGCTCCTTTGCTGAGGGACTTTGGAAGTGAGCAAGTTTAATTGTCCTGGTGGCTGGTTGCTCCTGATGCCTTGAATCTTCCTGTAAGTCACTCTCTGTGCTCATTGTGTAGTAGAAGGAGCAGAAGGACCCATGAGAAAGCTGTTGGTAAAGAGCTTCTTTCTTTTTTTCTCCTGAGCTGGAAATACAGGAGAAGCATCACTTCTGATGTTATATGTGTTTGTTTTTGATGTCTAATGATGAATAGTGTTAATTTCAGCAGTATCATTATGGTCTATAAAGAGGCTTACAGAGAGCATAGAGGCAAGGGTTTAATTTTCTGATTTCATGGCAGATGTCATTGCACTTGTTTTCCTATAAATCATGCCCACAACTTTGAGTTGTTTGTAACTTTTGCGCGTTTCAATGTTTTAAAAGGTTGATATTCTCTTGGTCTGAATTTTTCAGCTGTTACTGAGTAGCTGTAATTGGATTAGAAGTTATATGTTACATTTATGCTATTTAGACTTATTCTGGGCGCAGGATGATAAATTCCATACAGTATTTTCTCAGGTTCAATATAATGTCTAAATAGAGACTGAATAAACTTCTCTGTAACAGAAGAAACACTGTTATTATTTGCAAAATTCATTAGTTGAACATATTTAAACAGCCTTTGGTTGAGTAGGGAAATATGATCTTTAGCTACCAAAGTGGAAGACTATAGGAATTAATGGATTACACCTTTCTGGTAAGGTAATACTTATTTTTGTAGGTTTGAGGGATTTGGTATGTTTTTATTTTTAAGTGGTTTTTTGGTTGGTTTTTTTTTTTTTTTTTTTGATTGGTTTGTTGTTCTTTTTGGGGGGTGCATGTTTTTTCAGATTTTTATTTTTGTTTTTTTATTTCTCTACTTTTTAAAAATAGTGTGAAAATCCCTAACTTATTACTGAAGGAGCTTTTCCATGGAAAGAAACCTTTCTTAAATATGAGGTTTATGAACTCAGAACTGCTGTAACTATCTATGGAAGGCATTTGATTTGGTCTTCTCTTTGCTTAAAAGGTCCCAAGTAGCACAAAACTAATTAGTAGTGCAGAGTCAATTTGAATAACAATTAAATTATTTGTAACAAGGAATTATAAGGTACTTTAAAAAATCGTTCCTAGAAAGGATTTGAATTCTTCAGTTGATATTTGTTTATTTTGCATTTTTACTATTAAAAAGCCAGGAAAAAATTGAAGTACTGATCTCTTGTATTGCATGAAAAAAAAAGTGTGCTTTCAAAATCATTAGACTAGCTCATTTGAATGTTTTTTGCTTGCAAATGTAATCAATTTTTTTATCTCTTTGGGGTGTATGTTACAAGCCCTGCTTGTTGGGTCTGAACAGAAATTGTTAGTGCCTGTATTGCATAGGGTCTGAATGTCTGTAATACATCATCTCACCCTGAGAGGTGTCCAGATGGGAACTCTTAATTTAACTGTCTTTTAATCCCTAGCGTGAATAGATTTCTGACTAGGATCATTTATCCAAAATAGTTGCTGTCTTAAAAGTTTTATTCCAGTTGGCTGACATGACCCAAAAATAATTCTGAAGCTATCAAATCAGATGACACAGATAACTATCAAAAATTTGATTGTTTATTTATTCTCTGTTTCTGTATTAGGAAAAATAAGCACTGTAACGTAGCTGATTTTTCATAGACTAATTTAGACTAAAAGCAAAGTGTGTGGTAAATCTGGGGAAAGAATCAAAGGAGCCTTATGACTTAGATTTTTTTTTTATTAAACATTTTATGTTTGTCTTTGGTTGAATAGAAGTAATAATAACTATTGGAAATATATGCACATGTGTGTATATGTATGAGAAGAAAGGTTATAATATAAATAGGCATATAAAGTAAATCTTTGGTTAGCTCTCAGCTAAATCTTGCCATTGCAGCCTTTGAGCACTCTCAGAGCAGAATGCTGTGAGCGGGAGTCGCCTCATTGAACTTGCTATCAGCATCTCTTCCATGGGAGCCAAGTGCCAAGAAGTGAGATCCATAACACCTGTATTGCAGCAGCAGGACTCCTGGCACAGAACTTGGCTCCAACATGACCTGAATCCCTGAGGGAAAAGCAGAAGCAGGGCTGTTCACTTTGCTCTGGGAGCTAAATCAAATCCCAGGAATTTGTGGGCAGCACACTGTGTGAAGAGAGAACACATCTGGCCATTCTAATCACTTTCCATTAGCATCCCCACATCTTTTTATGAAGAGTTGCATTTTTGTTAAAGTAAATTTTGTTTCAAGAAGCAGGTATGTTTCTGTGGGAGATATGGCTTAAATTCCACCAGCAGTGTAGAGTGCTGCTGCTGGCATTACCATTTTTATAGGCTGAGTTTTGTAAGCCCTCGCTTACAAAAGACGGTGTGCTATCAACTGTTGTCCAAACTATTGACAGAAAAATTCATCTTCCCCGGTTTTTAGCAGAAGGCAACGCAATAGTGTATGTTGGGTATACTGGGACACTACACAGGGATTAAGAATGAGGTAATGCAAGGAGCCTTTAGATCTTTACCTTAAGGTATATGAAGGTGGAACATTTTTACAGAGCTCAGTCTTTCATTCAGAGAATATAGTGGAGAAGTTTCTGTAGTTGAAAAGCCAAAATAGCCTTAGGACAACTCTCTTAAAGCTTTCTGACTTGAAGAAGACTTTTTTACTTGCTTATTATCTTCTGATGGACTGACTCTTTTGTGAAGGAAGTAAGTCTTCAGTATTTCATTTCATTGTTGCCTGTGGTTTGACTTAGTATCCCAAGAAAATGTTAGAAAAACTTGATAAAATATGGCTACAGAATAGGCATGAAGAGACATAGAGAATTGTCAGTAAAGTACGTAACAAAATTACGACTCACTTGAAAAGCAATTTCATAATATTTCTGATCTTCTCTAGGCTCTTGCTATAATGTAATCTGGATATTTGTGGGAAACACTTTTAAGTTTAATTACGTGTAAAATCTTTGTGATTTTAGTTCCACTAATTCAGTTCTTTGTAAATGACAGCTCCTGATTTGGGGAATCAAAGATGCAAATTTTTCTGTGATCTTCAGTAAGTACAGGTTTTGCATCGTTCTTGCTTGTGGCACAGGACTGACTGTTAAATTAAAATATCTCTTAGTATGTAGAATCTAAATCTACATCTTAAGCCTTGATCTGTGTTTCCCAGCATCTCACAGCTTCAGGCCAGAAATGTGAAGCTTTTAAATTTGCTTGCAAGGGTCAGTTTTAGTTCAGTTTATTCCTTCTGCTTTGGGACTGGGATCAGGAATGAGTGAATGAAGATGGAGAGGGTCAGGACTATCCTTCCAGTAGCTCTCCCAGGTCTAAATGCTGATAGCATCAAAGTTGAAATTCCACAAGTAGAGCTCTTTGCAGGATTAGGAATTCTTGCACTGAAATTTCATGAAGGGTTACAAAGCTTTTCCCCTCTGTTCTTAGAAAAAAGCCTGACTAATCATTTATAATGGAGTGGAAAAAAGGGAATTTCATTACAAAACAGTTTTAACCCCTAACTGTCAATGGAAAACTACCCAAAGCAATCTTGCCCAGCAAGCTCTGCAATGTAATCCAATTTAATAAAATTTTCCAGATTTACTTTGGAGAAGTACTTCGGTTTGTTTTTTCTTCTTGGAGATTAGAAGTGAAAGAATTTCCTAGTTCATCATGATGTTTCAGATGCTTGTCTAAATTGATTTTAAAGATACTTTTATTTTAGTGAGAGTTGGGAATATTTTCTATGGTCATGTAAGTGGAGATTGGAAATGTCTCTTGTGTCAGAGGATGTGCTTGTCTGGTGGGAAGATCTTACAGGTTATTGAGGTATTTAATCTTGTCCAGGCTCCCAGTAGTAGTTTTCTGCCTCCTTGCAGACCTATTTACTTCTTTGACACTTCAAAAAGCAGAAGAGGGAAGATTACCAATTTATATAATTTACCTCACTAAAGAGGGAACAAACCAAATGGAGAAAGTCTATAATAATCCAATGGCTACATTTTATCTCTTTTATACATTGGTATATCTGAGAATTGTTTTCCTTCCCTCTTCGTTCTGTGCAATAAATGCAAAGACCAAATTTTTGTGCTCATGGAAAATAACTTGTATTAATAGATTATGAAAAAATTCTTTCAGACACCGGCTTCCCTTGTGGCTAGATAATGTGTTCTGCAGAAGGCAGATGTCTCAGCAGACTCGAGTGTGGCAAATCAAGCCTTATGTTTTGGGTGTTGGAAGTCCACGTTGAGTCGGCTGCAGATACAGAAACTCAGCACTGAATGATTGGAGGGGTCAGTGCGTTATGGGAGGTGTTAGAGTGCATCTTGTTGTTACTGCTTCCCTTGCTGAAGGCCGTTGTAAACTCATTGGCTGGTTACTCCTTCAGCCCCGGTATGCATCATTTATTTAGAAACCTGTTTCTGAAGGATCCTGATATCTTTTGTTCCTGTGTGGAGGTGACTTAGAGATGTTCCTAGAGCTTATTCTTGCAGAAATTAGAAGTTGTGTAGCCTTTTAAAAGCAAATATGTAAAGTGCCTCATATATTTGTCCTTTTTATATATATATAGATATATAAAATAATTAGGTCACTTAAAACTATTAGTGTGACATAAACTCAGTTTTCAAGGCTTACTGAAATTTTATGGCTTCCTTCTAAGAATATAAAAAAAAGTTACCTCGAAAATTGACATTCTCAGATAAGAACTGATGATATCTGATGATAACTGATTTTGTCATGAACTCGTGATAGAATATGCAGATTTTTAGCTATGTTAGGCCCAGTTTGCAGAAATAATTTAGCTATCTGAGGTATATGAGCAGTGTGATGATGATTGATTGGTACAGTCATGCATAAAGGAAGTGCTGAGATCCTACTTTGAAACTTTAATGATTTATTCTTCTCTCTAGACCTGTTTTCTTGTCCTTTGTCCAATGCTGTTATCTTTGCTTGGGGAAAATTTATAATGCTGTTATCTTTGCTTGGGCTTTTTTTGGGGAAAATTTATTTATCTTCTTTATGATACTCAGTAGTAGATTAAATGTTACTGTTTTGAGCTCCTTTAGGGATATAAAGATCAGGATCCTGATGGTTAAGAGTAAGAATTTATTTTGTTAGATGCAGTAAGACTTACAGCAGCTGGCTGCTGTGTGCTTGTCTACAAGTGGAATAAACATAGCTGAATGAGACCTGAAACAACGTGTTACTCCAGCCCTGATAGATACTAGTATGAAATGGTGCGGTTCTTACAATCCACAGGTGACATAGCTGAGGATTTCTTTGGCTTGATGAAACTTTGAAGCCTTGGTCCTTTCTATACCTTCTGCCAGAAAGGGGGCATGTAGACTGCCTTCTGTCAAGAAACACAGAATATTCTACTTCTCCCAATAAAAATAAAGTTTTGTTACAGGGAAAATTTTGCTATTCTGCTCTTGTCCTGCCTTGAATGTGAATATGTCACTTTTCTTTTTTTGGCAGGTTATTTGGGAGGAGAATAATTAGCTGAACAAAACAGCACAAGATGACTTATGATTCCTGTTCTTCATGGGAGCCTGTCTGGATTGGTATGCTTTGAGTTTTGTGTCTTGGGTTGTTTGTGGGTTTGGGTTTTTTTTGTTGTTGTTTTGGGGTTTTTTTGTTTGGTTTTTTTTTTGCTATACTGACATAGAGTGATTGCATGTATAATGCAAAGATTCACTTAAAGATTAGGAATTTAGGAGGCTTTCAACTTGTTAGTTCCATGTTAATAACTAGGTGGAGACTGTGAATGTTTTCAATATGTTTCCAATAATGTTCAGTGTTTACTGGTGCTCAAGGTACTACAGTACTCACTCAGCTCTTCATCATAATTATGGTTTATGTGACCATGGAACTGGTGGGAAAGTTAGAAGTCAGGGGAAATATGACAGAACTAGAAATGAACCTAGAACTGCCCAAGTCCTGTCACATGATCTGCAAATTGAGAACATTTTTCCCAAGACCTCAGAAAATAGAATTATTTTTTACATTTTGAATATTGTGGCTTACAGTACTGATAATGATTACCATGACTGACGTTTCTTGACAGTTAATGGCTCTCTGAATTAAGGTCATAAGGAAATATCATCGAGAGAGCAATTGTACTAAATGACCCAAAGCAGAGGTGACTGTTTCTCACAGTACTTTCCTATGAAAATTACCACAGCAGTGTTTATAGAGTGGAAAAAAGAACAATTTCCTGAATTAAAGTAATGCCTCTTGTGAATAGTTTTATGGGTCATCTACTCATGCAGTGTAGTTGATTAGTTTCAATTTAGGTTATATGTAAATAGGTATTAAAACTGAAAACTGCTGGTTTCTTTTAGGTGGATAAGAGCATTGTCCCTGCTGCTTTGTGCTCTGACTCATTCCTTTCACTGGTGTTAGCAGAAAGGATTCCATTGTAACATGTTCCTGCCTCTGCTTAATTGCAAGGAAACAATGCTTGATTCGTATTTAGAGGGGTGTGTCCTGGGCTTATTTGTACAATAATGTGGTGTCAGAGAGCACATATTATTTTCTCATGGCCCAGAATATTTTCTCATGGCACATAAATTCTTTTGAAAACAAAATAACCCCATGTCCTTCATGCTTCTTTTTATTGTTTTCCCCCTAAGAATATTTTGCTTTTTAAATGTTTTTTATGTTGTAAAAAATATTTTTTTGCCGAAGTTTGCCTATAAAATAAAACCATCGATAGTAGCTATAAAGCATGCAGAAGCTTCTGGGATCACTTAAAATGTCCCAAAGAAATAGGACCACTGTACCAGTGCTGCCTTCAGGTTTCTGAATAATTTTTGTGTGCTGGATGAAACCTTGGTGCTGGTCAGTATTGCCAGTATATGCTTGATTTTAGCCAACAAATTTATGAAGTCATTGAACATTTTGGCAGCTGTTCATAGTGTGTTCTGGTCTGCATTAAACTTAACTGTTATTATAACACTGTTATGTTCCCTCTTTTGTCATTTTTGGAGTTCCTGGCTTTGACTGATGTCAGTTTTGCATATAACTTATAATCTTTTATTTCCAGTTGAGCATGCTATCCAAATTTTGAACAGAAACCTTTTAGCTTCTAAAGCTGTTAAAAACAGACGCCATAGTTCTAGCAATAATTATATTTGATGAATGGAATTTGTGTGTTATTTAGCTTTAAGCATGTAGTTCATTGAAATAATTGTATCTATTATGTTCCATAAAAAGAAGGTTGTATGTAAGAACCTTGCTTGAGAGAAAATGTGCATACACAGTACATTTCGGCTCTGAAATTGAAAAAAGTGATTGTATGAAGCTTTTTTTGCATCTGAAAAGAATCTGTGAGAGTACATGTTCCAAAAGTGAGAATGCTGTGACAAAAAGGTACCTATATCTGCCTCTTGCTTGAGTACCTGACCATCAGTAGACTTACCCATTTAATCTATCAAAGTATGGTTGTGTTTTACAAGCTGTGTGATTACCATTCAGAAAGGACTGGGGCTTTGAAATTACAGGATCTGCCTTCCTCAAAGAGCGAGTGAGGACTGAAATGCTGTTTCTGTGAAATTGTCTTATTGGTTTCTTTCATCCTTTAGTTCTATCTTTACATAATTTTGGAAGAGTTGGAAGGGTAGGAAGAAGGGTGGAGGCACATGTTTAATAATCATGTTCATGCTCATGGAAGAAGGCCTTTAAGTAGGGAGAAAAAAAAAGGAGAAAAATTTATGTGTGGCAGCAACAGAAGGGAACCTCTTGAGTTTATTGGCTGAATTAGTCACTTCCATGAAGGATGACAGCCAAGAAAGAGCATGGCCTGCAGGTTAAATAAGTGTAAATCCAAACCAGTATCTGAGCATGCAGATTCTGTGTGCACTGCACACAGATATTTCGTACTCAGTGTGATAAACAGAACTTGGAGAATGGTGCTGCTGGAAACCATCAGGAACCAAGAAGCACAGGAGCAGCATGGGATCCAAAGCCTGCAGTTCTCTTACTAGGTTAGGTGTCTTCTTTGCAACAGCTAATCACTGCTCACTCTCTCATCCTTCCTGAAAAGATAGGGCTGATGACTTATGCAGCACCCAAATGGCTGGTGCTGTCTTTCCACTTTAAGCACTAGGCTAGGTCCAGGCACCAGGTTGGATGAAGTCATTCTCCTCCTTTCTTAATGCTGCATGAAGAAACACAAACAATGCACAGAGGTGACAGAGCACAAAAGAGGATGTAGTTATTTGCATAGAGAGCTGTGATGGTGAGAGAACATATGTGAGATTATTTTTCTTTCTTTTTCTGGGTTTATTAGGAATGAACTATAGACACTTGCCGGTCCTTTGTCCTTTGCTTTATACTGGGTGCTACTGACTTGAGAAATGCAGGGTAGCACAATCTTTTCAGCTGAGTTAGGGATGCAGAACACTTTTATTCTTTCTTCCCTTGTCTGGCTCCTTCTTTTAAGAAGGAAAATATAGGATATAGCAGTATTTTCTGAAGCTTTGATTGTTTACTATGAAACATTAGCAGTTGTTTCTCTGGTTTTAGTTTGATTTGTTTTCCTCTTTATAGCTTTTATGACACAAATTATCATCTAAGCCTCTGCTGAACTACTTACTTACTTCAGGGTGTGAGGTTGTGTGGCATAAAGGATGTAAACTTAACCTGAGTGAGCAAATTCTGTTACGGGTATTTAAAGCTAGTCAAGTAACTGCATGTATGTGCTCAGATGTCTGTATTCAAATCAGAAGGCCATGTATCCTTTGCAGTCAGCAGAGAGAGATGGGTGATCCACCTCTTTCTACATGGGCATCTGTATAATGATATGAAATATGTTGCAAATGCTGTCTGAATTCGCAGAAGCTCTATGACATCCACAACATCCTGTAACAAGTGTTTCCATAATTACTTGTGAAATAATGATTTCCAAATGTGGGCTCCTCAGTTTGAGAGAGACATGGATATACTCAAGAGAGTAAAGGGTTACAAAGATGATGAAGAGGCTGGAGCATCCCTTCTGTGAGGAAAGACTGAGAGAGGTGCAACTATTCAGCCTGAAGTAGAGAAGGCTCAAGGGGATCTTATCAATGTATATTAATTTGAAGAGAGGGTACAATGAGGACAGAGCCAGGATCTTTTTAGTGGTGCCAGGCAATAGAAGCAGTGGGCAGAAACTGAAACAGGGAATTTCCTGAGCATCAGGAGACAATTTTTCTCTACGATGACCCTGCTTGAGCAGAGAGGTTGGGGAAGATGATCTCCAGAGGTTTTTTGTGATTTCTTTGCCTTTTCGTATTCTTATGTTATGAGAGACAGCAATCATTCACTTTCCCTATGTCACTAAAAACTTGGTAGACCTCTATGATAGCTTTTTTCAGTTGCTTTTTAATAGAGATCAAGTGGTGCAGAACTGAACATAGTACTGAAAAGATGCCATAGATGTGTTTTGTAGCCGGTGGTGTATCTAATTATACAGTGCATATAGCTAGCTCCTGGTTTTCTTCTCAGTTCCTTTGCTAACAATTCTGAACACATGGCTGATATTTCCACAGAGCAGACTACAAAAATTTTAAGATCTGTTTTTCTTCTGGATGGTAATTATTGGTTTAGCATCTGTTACTGTGTAGATAACTGTTTTCAGTACAGGCATAGCTTTATCTCTAGCACTGAATTTTGTGGGGTAGACTGTTAGCTTGCCACTAGCTCTTGAGAGCTCCCTCTGTACCTTTTTATAGTTGACCTTCTTTTTTTATTAAATTGACCTAAAAAACAGTTCATGTTCATCATCAGCAAATGTCATGGTTTTGCATTTCCCTCTTCTCCTCTATAGATTAAAGAGCTTGAACCCCAGTAAAGATTTTATTTGTAGGATCATTCTGGTGACCTCTTTTCTCTACAAAAGTAATCACTGCCTCTTTTTGTTTCCTATTTGAAACTGATTATTGTCTGTAGGAGGGTTTTGCATTTATCTAAGGGCAGATTAGTTTCTTTTAGAGCCTTGGTAGAAAGACCTATACAAAGCCAATCAGAAAAACAAAAGTTACCTTTGCTGACTTATTGCTTACACAGCTCTAAAAGATACTACCCTGGGGATCTAATTTTCTTGCTCCAAGATTTTAAATCCAGAATTATTTGTTGAATTTATGTTCTTTTGCAGTTCCTGCAGAATGCTACAGCTTCCTTTCCTTCATAGTGTTCTTAGCTTGTGGAGTCATAAACCTCAGTGGAACTTTGGGTGAGATTTTCTTGTTCATTGCTAAAATATTTCCTATTTATTCTGGAAAGTTCTGTTAACCTTTTTCCTGTTGGTTACATATTTTATTCTAAAAAAATGTTAAAGAAAGTAGTAGAGGAAAAGTTTATATAGATCAAAGAAAGAAGAGCTTTGGCTAGTATATATGGTTTAGCCTGTAATTAGCATTGAGGTTTTCTCTAAAGGCATTAGTGTAAAATTAAAATATAAAGAGAGAGAATGGAGGGAAATAAAAATCTATAATAAAGTTAATGAAATTGGTTATTTTTGCCAAATGTCAATGTACATAGCTTTATATACTTCTGATGAGTTTTATAATATTTGAAATATAATAGGACAGAATAGAAAATTATAACTTTTGTTCAAGCAGTAAGACCTCTAGAAAGTGGAATTTGTATGACTATCTATTTGGGTTTGTGTGACAAGGTTTTGGTAGCAGGGGTGGCTTCTGTGAGAAGCTGCCAGAAGCTTCCTCTGTGACCCATAGAGCCAATGTCAGTGGAAGGGACCCATACATGACTGTTCAAGAAAAACTGCAGCCTGTGGGAAGGACTGTATTGGAGAAGTTCATGGAGGACTGTCTCCCATGGCAGGAACCCACACTGTTGAGTCTTCCCCCTGATGAGGAAGGGGTAGCAGAGACAACGAGTGATGAACTGACTGCAACCCCTGTTCCCTGTGCTGCTGCGTTGCTGGTGGGGAGGAGGTAATTAGGCAGAAGGTTAAACTCAGGAAGAAGGGAGGGATGGGGTGAAGGTGTTTTTAAGATTTAGCTCTACTTTCTCATTACTCTACTGTGATTTAATTGGTAATAATTTAATCTAATTTCCCCAAGTTGAGGTTTTGCCTGTCATAGTAACAGGTGGGTGATCTCTCCTTGTTCTTACTTCAATATACAAGACTTTTGTAATACTTCTTCTCCCCTGGCCAGTTGAGGAGGGGAGCAAAAGTGTAGGCATGTGGTGTACAGCCAGGATCAGCCCACCGCTAGAGTAAATTAAATTAGGATGGTTATAATAATATCTTTTGTGATACCATTGAAAATTAAAGGACACAGGGAGGTTAATCATTTATCTGAAATAAAAATGCTGGTGGTAGTCTGGCCCTGGAAATCATCTAGTGATAGAGCTTGCAGATGGTCAGGGAATGAAAGGAGCAGGTCATAGTGCTGATTTAATTTGATGAATTCCTGACAGCAGCCTGAGCAGGCTTGCTTTCAGACTGCTAGAAGTCCAAACAGGGGGCATAGATCAGATTTTGTTGTCTCACAGTTAATTTCTTTTTTAGTGAAGTGTTATCCAGCAAAAGGTAAACTTTTTATCCTACACAAAACATGTGGTATTTGTGTAAACTGATAAAAAACATTCCTTTCTCCCTTTATTTTTGACTGACATTGATAATAAACAGAACCTGCATAAATACTGTGGGCAGGGTTTGTGCTACTGTAAGCTGCTTGTATTAGTAGCACAAGCTTGTCATTGTGTGGAGAAATGGAGGAGGGAGATTGCCCTCTGAAGGTGCCTTTATCCCTTTTCTAATGATAAGCATGAAAACAGCCAGAAGGGACTATTGCAGTCATCCAGAATGAATGAGGTGAAGCCCACTTTATGTTTCTGGCTGTAGTGATAGTTTTTGAAAAGGGCATTGAATCCTTCTGGTTTCCAGCTTGATCAGATGCCAGTGTGCTCTGAGAGTGTTTAATTTAGTAGTCCAAGACAGAGGGGAGAAGCTAGCACTGAAAAAGTGAGGGAGCTCTCAACTCCTTTGCATTTTATTTGTTAAGAATATGTACATACAAATATATGTAACAATACAATACTAGTAGTAATAATACAACAAGACAGTGCTTAGAACTAAAAGGAGATGTTGGGTTGTGTCAGTACCTACAAGGGGGCCTGCAGGAGGACTGCAGAGGGACTTTTTACAAGGTCATGGCAATTGTCTTAAGCTGAAGGATGAGAAATTCACGCTAGGTATTAGGAAGGAATTCTTTACCGTGAGACTGGTGAGGCACTGGCACAGGTTGCCTATGGATGTTGTGGATGTTCTATCCCTGGAAGTGTTCAAGGCCAGGTTGGATGAGGCTCAGAGCAACATGGTCTGGTGGAAAGTGTTGCTGCTAGAGCAGGGGGGTCAGAACTACAAAATCTTTACAGGCCCTTCCAGCCCAAACCATTCCATGACTATAATGACAAGGGAGGGAGTTCAGCAGGATGTGTAAGGATTAGATTTACAAGGAAAAAGAGAGCACATATGGTTAAATTATATGGGATACCAAGAAGAATTAACAAAAACATGCCCAGACCAGTGGAAGCAGGAAAGCGTACTGCCAGGGGAAGAGTTGTAGTGACCAAAGAAGTGATGTTTTCCTGCACCTGAATGTGAGTCAGCCTGTAAATGAAACAAATTGAAAAATTCTTTCATCCTGTGGACAAGTTATTTTATAATAACAGGTTAGGATATTTTGCATGTTTTTTATGAGCTGTCTGATGTGGATGACTGACATGGAACTAAGAATCCTGTATTATGTGCAATAGCTTGTATAAATAGGCTTTCAATGCTTACCAAGCAGGCAAATAGGCAATATACTGATACCATTTAAGCTATTTAGAAATGTTACTAAGGTTTCTACCTGTAGGCGATTTCAAAACAAAATAAAGAAGATAGTTCAAAAATTACAAGATTCAAATAAAAATACTTTTTTGATTTATTCATTCTTAATCAGTAAAGTTTGTTTTCAAACACAAAAGTTCTCCAGCCTTGATTATGGTAGAAAAAAAGCGTGGTGAATTGACAGTATTGTACAGTATCAGCAGGACTACAGAAGTAGGACCTATGAGAGAAAGGCCAAGTAATACGAGACTCCTGTGTCTGGTGCTTAAGTAAATTGTGTCTACCTGAAGTGTAAACATATATTAAGGATACTATTCTCATTAAGGAAAACTGAGCAATCATTAGGTTACCACTGGTTTCAGAGAGTTTCACACTGTGAATTTACATTTCTTTCTTCTTTTTCAGATGGAGATACTGACATGAACTTAAGAACTTTGATGCTTTCAAACCTTGAATTTTGATTGTTAAATGACCAGTTCAAAATACTGCCTGAACAAGATGAAATGCCTTGAAGACCTTTGGTTCTGCTTTCGTTTTTTTTGAAGCAATGGTTTTCTCAGCAATGTTGACGCTGGCCCACTCTGGGACCTCAAATGCTACTTTCATTGTTTATGAAAATGCCTATACGAATTTTACTACTCCCCAGTTCTTGCTTCATAGTGGCACAACACAGCCATTGAGATATAGTTCAGGTGCTGTGCTCACCACTGAGAGAAGTACTTTGCTAGTAAACACCACAGCTATCCTGCCATCACAAGAAGTTTTCAGGAGCTTGAGTTTGCCACTCCAGATCATTCTTTCTGCTGCTATGATATTTATCCTATTGGTTTCTTTCCTTGGAAACTTTGTTGTCTGCCTGATGGTCTACCAGAAGGCAGCTATGCGATCTGCAATTAATATCCTCTTAGCAAGCCTGGCTTTTGCAGACCTGCTGCTGGCAGTGCTGAACATGCCGTTTGCTCTGATAACAATCATTACCACTCAGTGGATTTTTGGGGATATATTTTGCAGAGTTTCTGCCATGTTCTTCTGGCTTTTTGTCATAGAGGGGGTAGCCATTCTTCTTATTATTAGTATTGACCGATTTCTTATCATAGTTCAGAGGCAAGATAAGCTGAACCCCTACCGTGCAAAGATTCTTATTGTGATTTCCTGGGCAGCATCCTTTGTTGTTGCTTTTCCATTATCAGTAGGGAATCCTAATCTGCAGATACCCTCGAGAGCACCTCAGTGTGTTTTTGGCTACTCTACAAGCCCAGGTTACCGAGCCTACGTGATAGTTATCTTGCTAATTGCTTTTTTTATTCCATTCTTGGTAATGCTGTACTCTTTTATGGGCATACTCAACACTGTCCGCCACAACGCAGTTCGTATCCATAGCCACCCTGATAGCATATGTCTCAGCCAGGCCAGCAAACTTGGTCTCATGAGCTTACAGAGACCTTTTCAGATGAATATTGATATGAGCTTTAAAACTCGTGCCTTCACAACCATCCTGATTTTGTTCCTTGTCTTCATAGTCTGTTGGGCACCATTCACCACTTACAGCCTTATTGCCACGTTCAACAGCCACTTCTACTACAAGCACAACTTTTTTGAGATAAGCACTTGGCTCCTTTGGCTCTGCTACCTCAAGTCTGCACTGAACCCACTGATTTACTACTGGAGGATTAAGAAGTTTCATGATGCATGCTTAGACTTGATGCCCAGATTTTTCAAGTTCTTGCCACAGCTCCCTGGCCATACAAGGCGGCGCATCCGGCCCAGTGCCATCTACGTGTGTGGGGAGCATCGGTCGGTAGTTTGAAACTGCAGTTGTTTGATAATGATTGTTGTTTGCTGGGGCAATTTGTTTTTAGGCTTTAGGTTGAATTTTGTTTTGTTTCATATGGCTTTTTCAGTGTGGCCATATCTTATAACTTGATTAAATTTTCAGTACTTTGTGCAATTTTGGGAAGATAGAGGGAGGGAATATGATTGGCTGTAGTTGGGTTTACTACTAGAATACAATGTAAGCAGAATAACAAATGTTACCTCTAGGATTCCATGGAAATCCATTCTTTTAATGAAAACTATATTTGGAACATCTTGTCAGGTTTATGCTTACTAGGCCTGCAATTTTATCTAATTGTAGGAACTTTTTTTATGCTGCTAAGATACGGTGTATTTAGTTGGTGTAATTTTTTTGAAAACTGTTGCTGCTGTTTGCCAGTATATTAGAGCCAAAAAGTCTCATTAGATTATTTCTATCTAATTTAACGATATTTCAGAAGTTTTCATGGTAACAATAAAAATTGTTTTTTTAATATTTCCATTAATATTTTTGTGCACTTTACAAAGTTTACTATATAGTTTGTTCATTTGAATATTTTGTTTTGTATTGAAAGTGTATTATTATTGCTTATTATTATTTGTTATGTTGGTGAATTTCAATGAAAGACCCATGTAAGCTCTAGAAGGGTGATTTATGTTGGTATAGCTACGTGTACAGTCATAGATTGTCTGGTTTTCTAACAATTGATCAAAATTACCTGCTCAGTTATCAGGAGAGTTAGAAGGAGAAAACAGAGGAATGAAAGAGAAAGCAAGAAAAATACCATGACCTGAGATTTAGGCTCACACATGGTTTAGAAGAATAGTGTTCACGTTAAAATTGTTACAGGGTAAAGGATGACTGCAGTTGTTACTTGAGGCTATTACAAGTTATCCAACCTCATGATATGCCTGAAAACCTATCTGAAATGTGATTTTTGGGCATGCAATTTATACTGTGTTGATGTAATGTTGTTTCTGCTCGGAGCTCATAAAAGGCTAGGTGTGCTCTACACTGCTGAAGTCATGCTGTCAGGCATTTGTTGGGATAGGATTAGAAATAGTAGGGTAAACCAGCACACAGATAAGAAATGAACCATAGTTGAGGTTAGGATTTAGTCTATATAGTAATTGCAGGGAGAAAAAGAATTCTTGATGTGTTTTGCAATTTAAGTATTGGATCAAAACCATAAGCAGTCACAGAATCATAAAATGGCTTGGTTTAGAAGGAACCATAAATATCGTCCTGCTCCAATACCCCTGCCGTGGGCAGGGACACCTTTCACTAGACCAGGCTTACTCAGAGCCCCATTCAATTTGGCCTTGAACTCTTCCAAGGATGGAACATCCACAGCTTCTTTGGGAAACCTGTTCTAGTGCTTCACCACCCTCACATGGAAGGACTTCTTTCTGTATCTTTTCTAAATCTTCTCTCTTTCAGCCATTACTCATTATAACAGGCAGCCAGCAGAGTTTGCTGGGGATGTAAGGTAAATTCCCCTTTTCCCTCTGATACTACTTCACATTGATTTTTTCATTACCTCTTTGTCTCTGTAGTGACTGCTGCCTCAAGGGTTTACTCACTCTTCCCATCTATTAGGCATCAGCTTCTCTCCCTAAAATGCCACACTACTTTTCTTGTTAATGTCAGGCTGTGTTGGTATCCTCCTGGAAAGCAGAAAAACTAGGCTTTTCCTTGATGATAGCAAACCAAACTCAGATATATTGTTTTTTCAATCAGCTAAATAAATATTTATTGTGAGACAAGTAGAATTAAGACTTAGGTTGGGGTTTGGGGCCAGATCCCCAGTTGCTCTGGGGCTGAGAAGAATACCTGCAGAATCAGCTTTTTGAGGCTGTGACCAAGAGCGGAGGCATTGATGCACAACAAACAAAAGCCAGAGCTAGGGTTTGGGCTTCTCTTGCTTCCATCTGTCTTTTAGTGCCCCAAAGCATGGGGAGCTCTCTGTTGTTCTTGTACCAGAGGACCAAAAATAATAGCAATTTTATATACTTCTGTGTATCCACACTGTACACGTGTGTATGAAGGAAATGTCCTATGTGGGTGTCCAGGGACTGCTTGCTTCCTGACAGCAACAAAGTGTTCAAACCCCAGATTTTTTTAAAAGGTCTTCAATAAAGAACTTATTTAAGCTGAGTTAGCTCTGTTCTTCTCATTGACAGCTATTGCTAAAACTGCTGTTGTTATTTAAATTTTAGGAGTATAAAAGGAACAATTTTGAATTCTGTACTTTCATTAAAAAAAAAATGCTGCCAGCTGAGACTGTGGATTACATGTAAAGGCACCTGGCAGTGGTGATGTTATTGATGGCCATGCTTTCCCTTTCTTGTCAGTTTTACTGATGATAGTATAGATTTTTCTGATCTAAAGGAGTTCCACTATAAAGCAGAGTGTCTTTGCAGTAAAGCTTTTATTTTTCAATTACATTTACATTGATAGCACAAGTTTATGACCTGGTTAGTACAAATTTTCTGTTTCAAATCTGTCATACCTGTTTATCTCTGAAAGCAGCAAAATTGTGCTTAGAGTTAATGTAACAGAGTGAGAGTGTACATTGTCTAAATGGCAGGAACAGGTATTTTTGCTGTCTTCCAGCTCTGCGAGGCAAGAGATTTGAATGTTGTAAAACACAGTAATTCAAGAAGGAAAGAAGATGAGCAATGTGAAAATTAGTGAAATTACATTAGGAAAATTAGTGAAATTACATTCCAGAAGGAGGAGGGAAGAACATTTTGTGGGATTTTCGCAATCTCTGATATGTACTGGCTGTGAAGTATAAATTTCAAACATCAGACAGTTAATTTGTCTTGATAATTAATCACTTGTTTACACTGACTGTAACAAGGTTTCTGGACAAAGCTGCATCTACTGATCCTTGTAGAAAAGAAACCCAAACTGTGTGTCCCAAATTCAGAGGTGATTCCATAGCGATACAGTATTCACATTTGCCAGTTTTTTTGAGGTGATCAAAGCATATAGTGAACAAAAGGGTGTTCAAAAAAAGAAACAAGGTGTGGTGTAGAAGTATTCCCAGGGTAATTATGTGTTTACAGAATCATTTGAGCTATTGTGTCTATGTACTGTCTTGAGAGCAGTGCCTTGATAATTACAGCTGAAGTCCTAGGACCAAGTTGAAGTCCTCTGAACTGCTCAGTCTTGCTGTCTGTGATCCTGCCAAGAATCCTGCTTAACCTCGCTGAGATTTGTAATATTAAAACACATACATATTGGCAGAAGTGGGTCTCCTGAGGCAATTTAATGGTCTTGACCAAGACCAAGGAATTTAAAAACTCAGACTGATCCTTCTTGACTTTAAAGGAAAATTATCATTTTCTTCCTCTCCAGAGATGATAGTCATTACTAATCTGTATTCCCTCATGTTCTATTTTCAGACATCTTTATATGGAGGATTTAAATGAATGTATTTTGAAGTATGTTGCAGTTTAATTCATTCAGTCAAAGCATGCTGCTTACACAGGTCTCAATTGTACAAATCTATTGCTGAAATGATTCTTTTGTACTCAAAATTGTGTATTTTTGACATTTCTTGTTACTTATGTAAAAATATTTCTGTATATAGAGAAGAAAACCGTTTTGCCTCTTACTGCTTTCTGTTTCTTTTCACTATTTTTTTCACTTGTATGCTTAATGCTTTTATATTTTATTTTGGGCATATGCGTAAGTAACTGTGAGATTTCAGTGATCTTTCTGAACCCATGTGAGATTTTTAATTCTCAAATCATTTAACAATACCCTCCTTGAAAGAGATTTAATTTATTTTAGTGCGAAAACTAAAAATTCAGAGCACAAGTTTGTTGTGGTTGGAATGGTGAGAAATATCTTAAGTCCAGTTTTCCAGGAGCCACTACTCCACTACTTTGCCACTAATTTGAACTGGTTTCTTTCTTTGCTTTTTTTTTTTTTTTTTTTTTTTTTTTTTTGTGGGCTAGTCATTTTCTGATGTGGAGAAACCTTGAATTATTGTTTAAAAAAAAGTTGAATTGCATTGTCTTTTCTGTATATAATACACTCATGAAAATACCTGAGAAAGAACTACAAAAAAAAAAAAAGAGAAAATAAACATAAGCATTCTAAAAAATGTAGCAAAAGTCTTTAGAATTGACTCTGTTGTTAGTACATGAACTTGTTTCTTGCATTTAATGCCCACCTGCATAGTTTCAAACACTTCTTTTATCTGTCTATGAAATAACCAGGATTGCCTGATATAGGGAGTTTTGTTTAGGCCAAAATTTGCTGAATGCTCTTTTCTGAAACACTGCTGTAGAGACACGTCAAGCTATCTAGAACAATTGAAACAGTATCCAGCAAGCAGAGAGAGAGCCTAATAAGAAAGTAACTTTCCTAAAATACTACCTGATCTGGGTGTCCCACCTTTTAGCTTGCACTAAGTAATTAAGATCGTCTTGCTGTGCAATAAATAAAGCAGGCAGTAATACCACAGGGCATGATTCATATCAACACAAGACAGTGACCTTTATGAATCAAGTGCTGCATGTCTGTATGTGATGGATTATTCCCCATATTAATAGAGTGGAAAAAACTTAAGGATCTTAGCAGTTTTGGGGAAAACTTTCAGCTTGATGATGACTTAGCAGAAATGCTGTTGGAGTAATTTCTCTAAGTGATAAAGACATGTCCCCAAAGAGTGCCTGAGAGGGGATAAATATTTCTGGTTGCTTGAAAGTGGCTGTGCTCAGCTGCTGAAGTGCCTCATTCTGAGACTCCATACCTCTGCAACAGCCACTTTTTCCTCCCTCATCCTCTCCTGGTGCCCACCCCATCCCCCCAAGACAGCTACTTCTGCACCACTATGTTGCAGCAAGTAGGTACAGTGGTGACAGGAGGAGGTGGAGGTCCCTGGGCGAGCTGTGGAGGCAACAAACCTCTCACCCTGTGCCACTCTTTCCTATCTTTGAGTTCAGGTTGGACCATCAATAATATCAATTTTTAAAATTGAAGTATGGATATTTATGCACAGACTCTTGGGTTGTGTTGTTCTGCCTTATTGTGTGACAGTGAATGCAGCTTGATACCAAATCATTACAGTGCTGCTGGTAAGTAACACAGTGTTCATAAATACCAAAGTGGAACTTGTTCCTGGCTTATATTATTATCCTGACTCCATAACCAGCCTTGCCAATGTGCGGGCACAGAACATAGCAATAATGAGATCTACTCATTTAGTCGGTGCTCTGCCTTCAATAGGTTACTGCAGTCCAAACCTCTGTGGTTGACCTGAAATAAAATTAAGCCTTTTTGCCATCATGAGTAGAAATTCCACGAACATTTCCCTGTCTTTTGAAAGAGAAGGTCTTGTGAAATAAATGTCAGTTCCTCCAAGAGTTAGTTAATCGGAACTCCAGAGGGGATGTAATCACAGCTGTAATAAATTTAACAATATTTTCCTTTGATTTATTTGGCTTAGGCTCTGTGTCAAAGACAGAGGGGAGTTTTTGGTGGCTGAGGGTATTGCCTGAACACCCAGGATGGCAAGAGGGAGCCACTGAAGCCTATGTGAAAATCTCATTGCTATAGTTTGACCACTGTTCTTTTGGGTGTCAGTGCTGCTTTTTTCTTTTAAAAGTAATTCCTTTCAAAGGAAGAGAGATGAAATGGTATCTCTTCCATCATTTCTTGCTTCTTCATTGACACTTTAACTGTGAGAATAGTAATTTTGAATTTGGTTCCCTGTGTAAGAGACTTGGGTTTCTTTTATTTCCCTTCCTCATTGAAGGGGAATTGAAGCTGTCATTTATGAGCCTTTGTTCTGCATCTGATCTAGAGGAGAGGATTGGTACCATCAGCTCCTCCTGTGAACTCTTTCACACTTAACACTCATTGTGCTGGAGAGAAAGGGTGAGTGTGGGAAGGGAGTGGGAGGATGTGCCCCAGCCACTGTTTGGTACCAGATGATGTAGAGTTTCACAGTTTGGCAGCTGGGAGAGCAGCAGTGGAAGCCAGGCTCTCTCCATCAGTACAGTAACTACCCCGGCTCAGGTGTCTCCCTTCTGCTGAACATTTTTTAAAAGTGAAACAGTTTTTTCAGAGGTGAGGGAGGGTGCCCTTTCTGTTCCAAACTGAGATTAGGTAATAGGATTATTACTGATTAGAGAGGTGAGGAGAGACTGTTAAAAATCCCCTGGGATCCTGAGAACACGTGAAACCACATCTTCTTCCTAATATTTTCGCTGCTGAATTATTAGGTTAAGGGAGTGGTCTACCAACACTTATTATTTAATTTATGGGCTTTTTTTGCAGCCTAAGCTGTTGGTTGAGCTCTGAAAATGCCTATGGCTGGATCTTCTCTGTGGCCTGGATAATATAAAGCCTTTTTGTAAATTCTAGTTTGGGATGGGCATGGCTTACTGCCATCAGTGCTGCAGCACTTCAGGACATATACAGAAGCAGGTGTATATGATGAGATACATCTCTGATACTTTACCTATCTATAGCATAGATAGCTCCACCAATCACTTGAAGCTCTTTTGCAGCCAGTGGAGATGAGTGGATGCTTTCAAGTTTTTAGGAGCTCCTCTGGAAGGCTACCTTCCAAAAGGAGTGAGAGAAACAGCATTAAAAAGCCCTAAACAATTTTTTATTTCTGGTGGTGACTCCACTGGACAAAAGATTGGGCATTTTAGAACTTGATTCACTTCCTGTAGTGCTTCTTTGTAGATGAGGTGCAAATTCCTGTACTTCTAACCATGATATGGATTTTCTTCTGAAAAATTAAATTTGGCTCAATTTGGTCCAATTTTTCAGAAGGAATTAGAGCCCTTTGCTTCTATGTGAGAACCCCTACAATGAGAGTTAGTATTGTTAAACTAGAATGCATTGCCCTTGTACCTTTAATTACTTGGTCTTTGATTTCTCATATTCCGATATAGCCAAGACTTTCTAAACTCACTTCTAAAATTACCCAACCTTCTAGCATGAGTTTTTTAATTATTCCATTTCTGTTATGTTGCATTTAGAAATCCAGAAGACATGACTGCATAGGCTGAGCTGCTCTCATATCTATTTTGTTAGACTAGATAGAGGGAGCAATGGAAGATTTGTAAGACTAAATTTAAGAAAGAATGATGCCAAGAGACTCTCTCGAGGGGGCCTGACTTTTCAGCCTACTAATTTGGGCAAGTCAGAATCCTTGAAGACAACCCTAACTGCCCGTTTGATTTCAGATTTTGTTTGGGTATTACCTAATGTGAAGTGCAGGAGCAATCCTGTAAATGTTGGTGGGAGCTGAAGCTTTACATGTCCTGATCTCCAGGCACCAGCATATCATTCATTCCTGTTCCCCTCATTCTTTCCCCATGAAGTTTTGTGGCCTCTTGCAGTGTGCTGTGCCTCCCAGGTAAGTGGGAGAAACACTTGGATCTTGCTTTTTGCCCCTTCAGCAGCACGTGCTGAACCATCCTGCTGAGAGGCAAGTCCTTTTCCATGTGTCTGTGTTTTAAAGGAGGTGAGTTCTTATTGTTAGATCCCTGCCTTCCTCCGCATGAACTGGAAATGTTGGATTTCAGGTAGGTGCTGTGGGGGATGGAAACCAGGACTTCAGTAGGAAGCTGTCAGTCCTTCCAAGTATTTCTACTGAACCGCTGCTTTTCTGTCACCTGGACAACCTGAGACAGCCTGCAGAGGTGGCTGACTTCTTCACTCACAGGGCAGCACATGTAGGTCCCTACCTCTGACCCTCTCAATAGGAGGCTGCAGCAATTCTGGTGCCCTTCTGGTCCTTAATGCCTCATCTTTATCACACAACAGGAGATTTTTTTTAATTTTTTTTTTCTTTCTTCAAGAAGAAAGGAAATTTCTAAAAGTATTTTATCTTGAGATAATTTGAGAGGTGCTTTTGTTAGCACAATAATTAATTCAGGTGATTTATATTACACAGGAGACCAGATTACATGACTGTAGTAAATTTTCTGGCTGTATTCTATATGAGATCCTGATTCTACTTACATGAAACTTAATTGTATTAGAGCCATTGTCAGGGTAAGCCTGACTATTGATAGAAACAATCTCAAACATAATTTAAAGACGACAAAGAAATTGCACTTTGAAGAAGTTAATTCATCCTAGGTCAACATTGGTGGCACTTGATTCTGGAAAGTTTGCTTTTCTGATCAACTTTCTCAGAGGAATTCATTAACTGAAAACCTGTGACTAATGAAAGATGTTTTGTTCTTTTGAAGTTCAAGTTAATTTCCATGAAGGTTACTATTACTAAGCAACAGATTCTGCAGAATGTCTCCTGGGGGGCTGAAACTGTAATATGTACAAAGAGTAAAGCAAAACACAGTGCAAAAAATGATGAAATACTATCCCCAGACACAGAGGCCACAAATAGCACCATGGCCAGGGCCTGTTTTGGAGTCACCTTCCTTGAAAGCTGTTTTTTGACCAATGGGAAAGCTCCTGCAGGAGCAAAAGATCAGCATGAGCCATGTCACCATCTGTGGTGAATGTAATGCAAGGTTCAACCTGTACTCAAATGTAGAGGTACACCAGAGCATGACTAAGGGGAGAAAAGAACTAGTCCCAAATATATTTCATCATCCATAATTCTTTGGAGAAAAGCAATCGCCTGTAATATACTTTAGTGATATTAAAAGAAGAATGGATATTACAGCTGTGAGAGCAGAGGGAAATGAAACACAGGAGTGCTTTCTTGAATCACAAAAGATGACATCTTCTATGCAGCTTTATGTCAGAGTAGAAATATGTATTTGCACCTTGCTTAAGTAAAAACACGCACCTGGATATTCAGCTTTTTGAGGATAGAGATTTCATTCCTCTTAATTTGCCTTTATCCACCAGCTTAGCTAAATACAAGGTACAAATGATAAAGGGGGGAAAAACCCCAAACCCCTTGATTCCTTCCAATAACCTTTTAAATGTTTGAGTGAGCTCATTTGGTCTTGTTCTTTTCATTCTTGTGTTCAGCTTGGGTGACTCTCTAAGTGGTGTAGTTTTCTGGTGTAGAATTTGCTTGAGGTGAATTTCAATATTTATTCAATAGAATTAATGAACTTTACAATATCATGCAACTTAACCCACTAATCATAGTACATGTAAGATATGTACAATCTGGGAATAAGTAAAATATTCTAAATATTTGAGTTAAAAATATCTCTCCAAAGGTAAGAACAGAATATACAAAGCAATTGTTAGCAGAGAAATCCAAGTATTTTCTAACTGCTCTGATTATTACATTCATAGTTTCTTTTCAAAATATATCTTCTGACACCATGAAAGAAAGGTTTATTATTATCCAAAGTTTAATGAAGTGACCAGTGAGGCACAAGAGACACTAATTTTTAGAGAAATGAAGTAAACATAGCCTTCAGCTAGATGCTTCCTTGTCCCTGGAGGTACCGAGGGTCAGCAGGTGTCTACACTTGCAAGCTATGTGAAGTAGGTTCTTCGGACATTGCTAGGAGCAGCTGTGTCCTCATCTGGCTGTGATGGAGGTGCTTAAGTCACACCAAAGCCCTGCCAATGTCCAGGCATTTAATGCAACTCCTGCCTACAGAGGTGGTACAGTTATCTCATGCCCACTCTTTTCCTCAAGAACCCAGGACTTTAGTAAAACACATGCATTCATTACGCAAGAACTTAAATACAGGTCTCTCTCCTTCCACAGAAAGACCCTGCAGCCACCACGTCTTGTAGCAATAACTGGTTTTGGGCTTAATGAGCATCTCAGCGCAGTTTATATTGTCCCAGGAATACTCTGCAGCTCATGTTTGGCTGGCTGTTCTGGGAGATGCCTTGTCACATGAGAATGACGATACCACCGTGAAGCACTATCTCAGTACTCAAACAGGCAAATAAATTGAAAATAGAATTGGACTGATCTGAAGCTGCAGATAAGGGTTATGCTCAACTTCAGGTCTATTCTCATTTCAGACCTGAAATGGCTCACACGTTTTCCAAAGCGTTCTATATCTTGTACATAACTTTTGCATGATGGATGTTTTTCCAGATGACTGATTCTGAATGTTAAACCTTACTCAGTTTAAAGGGATTGAGATTTTAGAACGGGCAATCTGTTTCCCCATCACTTCTCTGTGAGAGTATATGAAGTAAAAATAATCAGGGACAAAATGCCTGGGAATCTGAACCCGTTGTATCTCTCCCACCCCAACCTATGCAGAAATTTTGCAGCTCAGATTAAAGATCACCACAGTCTCTGCTTCTATTATGTGTATCAAGTGACTGGATGGCTTTTAAAAATGAATGTGCAGTTAGAAATAGGTTCTCTTCTTTAATTGTATCTTTGTTTTATGTTGTTGGCTGTAAATCATTTAAGCAAGGGTTTGGAATAAATAAGTTGTGGGAAATCTGATTAATTGATTACAGTAAGTATAGCTTTCAGTCTTACAGCAGTAAAGATTTTGTGATGTTTCCACAGGTCAATTGTATATCTGGAATTATGCTTATATTTTATAAAAGTGTTGAGAAAATTAATGGTTTTCAAAATTTTACTACTAGCACTACTTTAAAATTGGTGTTAGAGTGACATAGAGAAGTTATTGTTTTTACTGGCTTCGGTACATTTTGTTATATCCAAAATTATAAGGAACAAAGAGAAATATGTAGTTAATGTAGGGGGAAATGCATAAGCATACATAATCTGTAAACTGGGAAACCAGGATTCTGCTGGAAATACATACATAATCTGGAAACTGGGAAACCTATTTCTGCTGCTGGTGGAGTAATTATTCTCAAGAATAATTCGGCATGGAAGATTTTGGGTTATGTTTCTGCAGTAAGTCCTCGTTTTCTGAGCTTAGGCAGATGCCAGTATAAAAGGTATGACACTTTCCAGAACTAAATAATTTTTTGGATGAGTGTACATAGAGCATGGTGCTAGTAACACCACGACTGTGGGCTCAATCCTCATATCAGCCATTCACTTAAGAGTTGGACTTGATGTTCCTTATGGATCCCTTTCAAATCAGAATATTCTGTGGTCTGTGATTGAGTGTGTAAGTGTACTTACATATTGTTGTTGTCAATGTCATCACTGTCATTTATGTTTACAGACTTATCTACACTAAGCTCCTTAAAATGAATCCTCTCATTTAGAACTGGTCTCAAAAGATAGATACAGCCACAGTGAAAAAGGTAAGGCTTTATTGCCACAGATTTCTTACTGCATTTTGAATATGTAAAAATAATGAGATTAGTATAGTCCCTTGTACTGGCCTTCTTCCCAGCTGGAGTGGAGAATGACAAAGCCATCATTCATGATGATCTAAAATGCGTGTCTTGCCCAAGGAAAGTGGTACCATTTTTAAATGACCTGATATGCAAAACTTGAGCTATTTTGGGGTGGAAGGTAAAGAGCCTGAATCATCATATCAAATCAATTGCTATCACCTAATATCATGATATATCATCATATTATGATCACTGTATTTTAACCTCCTAGAAGCAATCTTCTGATTGAGGCTTGCCCTAGACAGAGGGACTAAAGCAAGCATGCTGAAGAAAATATAAACCTGACTGAATATTTCTGACATGGAAGTATAATGGCTCTTGTAGAGCAAAAAAACCTGGTATTTGTAATGCATTGATGACCTATATATCACTTTTCTTATCCAGACTTCATAAAAATTTCTTAGTGAACAAGTCTCAAGAAATCAAATTGTGACTTTTTGTTTTTTCAATGAACTTATCTAGCCAGTGCTATTTTAATTTAACTCATTTCCAGTCAGGAATATTTAATCATGGGCTTCTATATGAACTGTGCCTCAAACAGTAAGATACCCTGCTGAGCTCTGAGTGCAATAGAAAACTTTGGTTTACAAATGTGTAAAATAATAAAATATGCATAGTAAAATCTGTGCTTTTATTGCTTTTTTGAACATTTAATTCAATACTAAGAATGCAACCATTCCTGACAAATGCAGATTCAGTGCAATTATGGCTTCGGTAGTAATGTGCTTGAACTCTGGAAAAATAAACTTTTTTCTAAATATGTCTGTCAGAACATGCTTTTGCCCAGAGTTTCCTGCTGTTCCCTGATATTCCCTTGCATCTGAGGAATTAAACATGTTTGCCAGAAATTGGGATTATAGTCCTTCAAGGGAATATTAAAAACAACAAATGCATGACTTCTAAATATCTCTGATCTTTCCTTGCCACCAGGACTAGTATGACACAAGGACTGTGGCAGCCTCTTGGTGCCAGTTCACTCCTGTCCCATGAAAAGAGTTGCATGTGGAATGAAACCTCTTCCTGCTGAAGAAATAATTCAAGACATACATTGCTATGAAATATCCTTGTGTGAACCTAATAGAGAGGATGCTTCATTTTGGAAATAAGGGCCTATTACTTCTAGCTTCTGTATATTATATCCTGAAATATTTTGCCCTGTAGCTCCAGTAGGGATTAAGAGTGGGGAAACATCCACCATTGTTAAACCTGCAGAGGTTTATATATTTATATATTATATATTTATATTTATATATTTATATATTTATATATTTATATATTTATATATTCAGTTCTACCACTTTGACACATTTATTTGACAAGGCAGTGAATTGAACTTGGACTATTTTTTCTTCAGTCAGTGTAGGCTGGTGGGTTTTACAGACAGGCTGGATGTTTCTTGCAGTTTTTGGTGCCAATGTCTTGGACCAGCATGATTTTGTGCTGGTTTTTATGTCTTACAGCAAAATGCACATTGCATTAAGAGGTTTGTATTTGGAAGTTAATAATAGGACTCATTATGGTTTCCTGAACTGTATGCCCCCTTTCCATAACAGCAATGCAAGAAATAAAAGAAACAGTAAAATGTTACTTTTTTACTGCATTTATCTGCTCAGTACATGTCTTTTAACAGCATTTGCTTTGAATTTTGTCAAGAATGAATTGTAACTATTTGCCAGCTCTGAAAGACAATGTAGGTCTAGGAGAGCGAGGCAAATTAATGAATCTTTTGTGTTGTTTTGTTTGTTTGTTTGTTTTTTATTTCTGGATTCTGGGAAATATCAGATAGTTACTGTATTACAGATTCATTTTACCTAACTTTCAGCACTAAAAGATTAGGCATCTAATCTAAACTACTCCCATGTGCTCTCTAGGTGTCTTCAGGTGGTGAATCATCCCTTCTATCCAAGAAACTTATTTTAGGAGGATGAGTCATTATTCAGAAATGTCCACCTGCTTCCAGGGAACCTTGAGCAGGGTAAGCTTAAACTGGGTGGGTTAACTTTTGCAAATCCAAAGTGTGGTAAGATGAAGTTAAGAGTTTGGTTCTCTTCATATGCGACTTAATTTATCACCGTCTTTGTTTCAAAAAGAGAGAAGCACAGAATTACACTGTGATTATCCTGTGGTGCTTAATTAATAGTTTTACTGAATCAAGTCCTATGTGAGCAGGTAAATGAGGTACCTGATGTGGCATTCCCACAGTCTTTTGAATATATACAATAGTCCCCTCTGCTCAGAGGTATAAAGAGGCAATAGATTGCTTTAGTTCAAATTTTGATGGGCCAGTGTTGTCTCATCATTGTTTTTTCTTGCTTCTGTGTCAGCAGCAGAAATAATGAGCACCTTGTTTTTCTCCTGTATAACATTACTTAAAGCTTGCAAATGACCCCTCAAAGTTTTAGGTGAGAGTTCTGAGACTCTTCAGTGTGATTTTTATGACAGGCCTTGCACTCACCCTCACCCTTTTTTTCAGGATTCATCATAATTTACCTTCTTACGGTAACTCAATCCATTAATTTTGCCTGTAGCTAACTTACTGTGTCTTTGCATCATTACCTTACGATTTTGACTTTCAGTTGCTAAAAAAATAAGTCAAAGCTTCTGTTATGGCAGATATTTCAGCATTATAAAATAACAAAGATGTTGCTACTGTCATATTCTGTATCTAATAACTGTATTGTCAGTGATATTTAGTTAGGTTATTTTATACCGCTCCCTGTTATGGTATAGTTATGTGATATTGTTTTAAATATTTTTTTTTAAAAATTGGTATAAAATACAGCACTGAGGAAAACTTGTCTAAAAGTTTCTCTCTTAGCTCCAAGCTGTGTCCAGCAGCATTTCTCTCTTTCATCCACCCTCTCCGATGATATTTTTAATACCTTCAGCAAATCAGTCTTTCAATTCCACCTACAGAGAATTGTCCTCACAATGCAGGACCTAAATATAGCTACAACACAGCTTGTGATGTACTGTGGTACAAGAGTACCATAATAGTTACCGTAATGTACCCTGGGACCGTGGTGCACAGTCCAGGTTGCTTTAACCTAGTGCTGTCTTCAGTAGGAAGGAGAGGGCTGTCCTGTGTGACACAGCAGAGTGATATTTCCAGCAAGTGTGTGGGGTGAGCAAGATGAGTTTCCAAGAACTCCTTTTAAACTTTAACAAGCTGCTATCAACACGTTTGCAGACACATCAGAAGGGTTTCCTGCCAGGTCTGTCCAGGGCATGGAATAGTTCTTAATCTGTTGATTGGAGGTCAAAATGGGGGTCAGTGACTAGACAGGAGCTTCTTCCTTGCTAGAGATGCTGAAGGCCTAACATGAGGTTTTAGCTCATGAAAGAACTGGTACGTTTATTTGAAAAGTGTGGAAGTTGCAAAAAGTCAATTTTTTGGAAAGCTACTTGTGCACGAGGAGGCAGTTTCTGATCTGTCAGTGTAGCTTTACTGTCTGAGCAAAGGTAAGTGTGAAAATGGAAATTATTTCTCCAGAAATTGAGATTATATTATGGTTACCCTGCTATCTGGGAGAATCATAATAAAACAGAATAATCAATGTTTCTGTGGGCACAGTCCTATTAGTGAGTGTCAACCATGGGAATATGTAGACTAACCCATTTGCCAGGTATTGCTGCATGAATCCCACTATAGCCAACAGAGTCACACTGCAGGAATGCAGTGAGAAAAGTTTCTTAATTCCAGACATTACCATTTTAACCTCATTTATTACACTGTGTCATGGCAAACATTTCCATTGGTCATAGTCTCATCAGGAAATGGTGACTGTTTTTCTAACAATCAGGCTGAACAGAGTTTAATAAATTTTTAATTAATTGTATTGGATATGTTTCATCATTTCAAAGTAGATTTCTGAAGCTATCAAATAACAGGTGGTCCTTCCAAATGTAACATCAATTTATTTTTAATACTCATTTCATATATAAATTCTCTAGCCAAGTAGAAAGTACAGCAGTGAACTTGAGATGTACTCATTTACTACAAACACATTTATTTCTTAACATTTAGAAATGCCGTTGTTTGAGGGAGCTTGAAAGTTGCAGAAGTGAAACAAAACTCTAATTAGGATTGTAGATTTGAACCTATCTGAATACTTTAGATCAGAGGCATCAAAGACCAAGACAAGGAAGGCTTTCAGCAACCACTAATGTTCTCAGAAACTGATAGTGAGTTCCAACTACTCTTACCAGAAAAATCCTAAAATGGAATTTTCATATGGTTTTTCCCAGACCTTGATATGGACAACAGAATCAACTCATCTTTTTTACACCCTTTAATGTTTCTACTAAGAAACAGACTCCAGCTTTTGCTGGAGACTGAGAATGATCACAGATTCTTTAGCTGCACTCTAAGGTCTCTGAACTTTATTTCACTTGTTGTCTCCATTGAACATGAGAGTGCAGAGTCTCATGGGAGATTTCATATGTTTATGAAGCCATTTGAGACACAGAGTGAATTGATTTGAAGATTGTTATAACCTTAAACCTCTGTAGCTTTACTCCATGCAGGGTGAAACTGGATGTTTGAAGAACATTCAAACCTTCTTATAATACCCTACAGATATCTTATTGTCTAATTAGAGAACTTGATGCTGGAGAAAGAATGTTGTTTGGAGTTTTTTTCCTACCTATTCAATATACTGTGGCATCATTATATGATGCTTTTCTAAAATATAATGCCTTAAAGCAGATTGCCCAGCAGTTACACAATGGTCAGAGCGTTTACACTGTTCTGCCAAACAATGACTTAAACACTATTGCAGATAAGCATTTTTTTTCCCAGAAGTATTAGATAGGTCTCTAGGGAGATTTTTTCAGAAGAAATATTAGGTAGGGCTCCAAGGAAATTTTCTAGTCTTTTGAGAGCTGCCAAACAGAAAACTAATTTTATTCTATATTAAACCCGAATACATTACTGTCAAAGTGGTTATTACTGGTTTACCTCAGTGTACTTCCGAGTAGAAATTGGCACTATAGATTCTGTCTGGGTGGGTGCTAAAGATGAACAGATGGATGCTTTTGGCCACATTTTATCTTAAGCAGTGAATGAAATGGTAATGACGTATTTAAGTACGGCAATCTCTGTAACTGAAAGTCTCAGAAGCAAAAAATGTTAAATCAGTGCATATGTCTTCCTAATTTATAAGCTATTCTGGTCTGCCTCAGGATGACTGAACTTCTCTGCTTTACATGCTAGTCTAAATTTACTTGTTTTTAATATCCCCACCTAGGTTAGACTTGGAAAGCAATAATTATTCCTTTGCTTGAAAGCACAGGCAGTGTTTGGCATTATGCTGGAGTGATTGATCTCCCTTAGATTAAATGGAATATTTTGGGTGAACACAGGATTGTCCGAATCAAATAAGAAGCATTCATGTTGTCCTGAAATTTGGTGGGGAGGTTGTATTGTTTTTGTTTGTTTAGTTGTTTGGTTGACTTTTCATTTTTCATTTGCTGGGTTTTTTAAAACAGCAAGTGAGAGTACAGGACTTCCCAATGCAGGAATAAGAAATACAAATGCTGCTTTGGTAAGGAAACACTAAGCAAAATTTGCAGAATGGCTGTTTGACTTTTATGTGGAAGGAACTTTTCTCTGTTAAGATTAGGCTTAAAAGATTTTCAATGCCTCATTGGTTTATTTAATTTTAGAGTTGTATTTTAATAAAGTAAATTAATGATAAAACAAAGCTGCAAATTTACAGTCTGCTATACTTTTCCTTAAAATTGAGGTAATTATTAAGTATGGCTTCCATCAGTTTCTCAAGATGTCTATTAATGTATTTTTTTAGTAATATTCATGGAATAACCTTTAATGGTTGGTGTCCTGGATTGCCAGTAAAGGCTCTATGTATAACTGTCAAAGTGTCTGACAGATGATATAGATGATGCGAATTGTGCAGAAAATGTGTGAAATTACTAATTTGACTAATCTCTGCTTTTGATATTTTTATCTCCCATGTGTTTCAATTTTTAAAGAGGTTATTAGTTTTGTGGGAATTGGCAATGACAGAGGGTGACACCATCACCAAAATAGCGGTGGTGAAAAATATCTCCTTATTTTAGCTATCTGACTGTGTGGGGTTTTTTTCTTGAGGTCCATCTGCTAGCACTGGCTCAGGAATCTTATTTAGATGCATCACAATGCCCTTCCATTCCAGAAACCGCATAAATGCAGTACTGAATCACAGTCTTAAATCTAAGTGGGTGGAAAGCGCATTTCATTACACTACAGCTTGAATTCTTCAATTTCCTTTCTCTATCTTCTGGGAAGCCTGGGTGCTTTGCTATTCTAGCAGTGAAATTAGACATAAACCTCAAAAACCTTAAAAAGCCTTTTTTTTTTTTTCTTGAAGAGAGCACTACAGGTTGCCTGGCTTTTGCTCTGGTCTCCACTTGCTTTAGACGCAGCCATTTATCTCCAGGTTGCTTCAGTTGCGTGCAAAGCCTGGCAGAAGTAAATCCCATCTTGCAGTTTCATGGACTTCTCATGTCTCCCCAACGCTGATTTCTCTACCCACACTTCTCCCTCAGCTTGTCTGCATCACCTCTCCAGCGTCACTTGTATCAGTTCTGCCTACCCTTAATGGAAAGGGTTCAAGGGCTGCAAAATTCTCTCTTCTTTGACGCACTGCTCGAGGGGCGGGCACCCATCTGCAATGGAAAAAGGCTATGCCCAAACTTGAGACATCCATTCAAACTTTAGGCAGCCTGCCCTTGTTCAGCCTGCCCTCGTTGTCTGGAGCTCAGTGTCTATCCCCTCAGCACAAGGGGAAGAGTCATTTCGGGCTTCTGTAGAGGACCAAGAGTCACAAACCAGTTTTTTCCAGTGGATGGATGCCTCAATTAGGCTAGCAGAAACATCAGGATCAGCCTGATTATGAGCACTAACATCCCTTGGCCAAAGATGAGTCCCATCTTTTGAGTGCCAGACCCCCATCTCTTCCTTCTAGTGGAGTAACACCAATAAAGCCAGACTATCAGCTTGTGATGTGACACATACTAACTACTCTGTCCTTTTTCCCTGGTTTCCTGCTGTAAAAATAGGGGGTCTCCATGTTCTCTGTCTGGATAGAAGATGCATTTGGATGCTTACCTGACATTTGATGGACTTTCCTAAATGTCCTGGATTCCTGGATGGCCTGAACATTACATTGAACACCACAGAACCAGCACCTATGGGGTCACTATCCCATGAGTGTCCATCGTCTGTATCACCCAAAGGCAAGGTGAAGGCAAGAATCTTGTCCTTGCCTCCAGAATCAATAATGACTGTTATCACTGCCAGTGTCATCCTGGGGCAGAGCCAGCCTCTTCATTTCTTTGCTCCCTGACTGCCATGTCTAGCCACAGATATGTCCTTTCAGGACCTATAGTTTGGATCACAGCAGAAGTCTGTCTGTGCAGGAGGCTGGTGGAAACAAGCACCTAAAATATCTCTTGCTGTCGCCTTATATCAGTTTCAGGTCTGGTTAGGAGAGAGAGCTTTGGTGGTGTCCAGAAGGGCTACAGTGACCAAAATTTGGCTCTGTAGCTAAAATTTTACAGGGATCTTAAAAAAATAAAAAAAAAAGTTGACACAAGCCAGCATCATAAGCTTGCAGCCCAGAAAGTCAAGTGAATCCTGGGCTGTGTCCAAAGAAAAGTGGCCAGCAGCATGAGGGAGATGATTCTCCCCCTCCACTCGGCTCTCATGAGATCCCACCTGGAATTCTGTGTACAGTTCTAGTGTCCTCAGTATGAAAAAGATGTGGAAAATTTGGAGCATGTCCAGAGGAGACTACAAAATTGCTAAGAGGACTGAAGTGCCTTCCCTGCAAAGATAGGCTGAGAAAGTTGGGATTGTTCAGCCTGGAGAAGAGAAGGCTGTTTGGAGACCTCATGGCAACCTTGCAATATCTGAAGGGGCCAACAGGGAAGCTGGAGAGGGACTCTTCACTAGAAACTGTAGGGATAGGACAAGGAGTAATGGGTACAAACAGAAAGAGGGGAAATTTAGGTTTGATATTAAGAAGAAATTTTTGTGGGTTTAACAGGTTGCCTGAGGTGGTTGTGAATGTTCCATACCTGGCAGTGTTCAAGGCCAGGTTGGATAAGACCTTGAGCCACCTGTTCTAATGGGGGTTTGAACAAGGTGACTTTTAAGGTCTCTTACAATCCTTAACATTCTATGATCTTGTCTTAGACAAGAAAGATTTCTTGTCTAAGAATCCACGAAATCTTAGGCAAGCAGATTTCCTGTCAGACTTCTTGAGTGGTTTCAGTGGGAGAGTAGGATACAGTGTCCAAACTCAGAATGGGAAATGTAATCCTAGCCCTTGAGAGCTATTCATTTTTTACTACTTAAATCTCCTTTGCCACTCTGTTCTAGTGTGCCCTACTTCAATTTATCCAAGATGTAACTTCACACTCCTTTCCAGACACTTCCTGAGTAGGAAAAAAAAAAAAAAGTGTTCTTGATGGGATTTTTCTTGGCAACTGGTATAGTACTGGAGAAGAAATGGCTCTCCCCAGGTAGCAGGTAGCTGAAACCAAGCATGTGAAGCTTGCTGGAGCCAGCTCAAGCTACTTGGGTGCTGAAGCCTCCTTTTAGGATCTAAATGACAGCCAGAACAGAGCTTGAGTAACCTAGAGCTGTGCATGTTCTGTTTGGGCAGGTGGCTACTACCAGCCCATATAACACACCACATCTGACCTCTTCTCATTCTCTTTTCAGTGGGGTCTTTTTCTTTTTTCTGGGTTTTTCTCTAGCACATCTCATTGCTTTGCAATATTTCCAAGTTTAATTTGAGTACTTCTTCCTAAAAAAACCTCAAACAGTGAACATAATCTGACAGATCATGTAACAGAATTTCTGAAATAAAATGTTGATGCTGACTAAGGCAGCATAATACTTCCCACTGCAAGTATTATTAACAGGGTTTACCCCAAAAAATGGATGCTTGCCCAGCTGCTCCTTCAGTCCACGCAGTTAACTGGTTTCATCAGAAACCAAAGGATCTCAGATCTTCCCAAAACCATTTAGAAACACTGAATTAAGACCTTTGTGATTGAAAATAAAAGCTAACATTGCTTCTTCATGGAAGAAATCTGATAGGTAGATGACCTGTCTGAAGGGTTAGTCAATTAAAGATTGAAAGCAATTGGGAAAATCTCTTAAATGTGTGCCTTGGTTCATTCATCTTCTCAGAGAAGCAGAAAACAGTGAGTGTGACAAAAGGCCACTGAAGTAGTTATATGAATTTCTGCTGGGTGCTCCTGAAAGTCAGAGACATGTGCCCATGGCCTCCTTCAACTTATCTCCAGCCCTGTCCTTTTTTTTTTCCTCTTGTCTTCCTGCAAAATGAGAACAGGTGAAATTACAGATGCTGTACAGTAAATCCAAAGATAAAATGGGAATTGCCTTCTGTTCTAAGTCTAATTCTGGCTGCTTCATCTTCATCCAATCAACAAATGATTACCACTTTTCTTGTTATTTTTTTTAAACTATTTTCCATCTAAAATTGCCAGGTAGAATGGAGCTGTGGCCAGAGGTACATTTTTTTCTGGGAAAGTTTCAACATACTTAGACAATGCCTATTTTGCAGAGAAGGGCCTATAACAATGTAGGTGCTTCATTTTTTGAATTGCCTTGTGGTATATTCTATCAAAATCTTATCTCAGAACAGGCTTGACCTAGAAATGTCAGCATATTGGAGACCCTTACTAGTGTGGATTTTGGCAGTCCAGAGTGTCTCAGCAGGCTGTAACAACATTGCCAAAAGTCCTGCAGAGAAAATTAATTTCTTGCAGAGCCACGTTGCTTTGGAAAATAACCTAGGGGCTTAGTTGATTTGCCATGGCGAAGTGACTTCAATATGAATATTCTGCTTTGCTCCCTTCTATGCCTTTCTGAGTGTGCACTTGACTCAAAACAATTTCCTATATCTGGAAACCCATGGCACCATCACCTTCCTTGTATGGCTGAGCGAGTGTCAGGAAGTAAGATCGTGATGATTTTTGGTAAAGGCAGGACAAATGTCACTGGAGAAAGGTTACAAAATTGGGCAGACAGTTTTTGTCATTTTGTTACCTTGCTACATCAAAAGTGAAAAGAAGAAATTGAGGTCCCATTTGACATGTCAGGAGTAAATAAATGGAGAATGTGGCAAGATAACAGGTGACTGTATCAGCAAGAATGTACATGACCTTCTGTATTCCTCCAAGTTTCTGTTTCACAGAAAGCTCTAATCATTTTGGATAAATAGAGCTGTAAGCTATAGATAGAGAAAAAGGCATAAGAAGGAAATAATTCAGCAGGTAGAGAAAACAAGCCTGCTCTCTTCAGGTTTTTTTCCATCTGTTGGTGTCCATTAACAAACTAAAAAGGCACCTGCTGGGGAGTCCTGATCTTCTGGCAATCCAAAGTGATTATTTGATTTGCTTTCTCCCTGTTGCAGTGCTGAATCTGTGTTCCAGCAGGAGCTGGTTTATTATTTTGAGGCTTTTTTAGCCTTTGCAGCCATTGGTTTTATCCTAAGGCTTTAGTTTCCAAAATATGCTGTAATCAAACATAATGTAAATCTAAAAATGATCCAAATTTAGATAACTTTAAACTCCGATGGGGGAGGAGAATGATATAGCCATTTTCAGTTTGTGCTAGTTTTTCTTACCTTTGAGTTGCAGAAATAATAACAGTGTTTAAAGGAGTCAGCAAGGGGCTATATTAAGAAAAATGCCTTTCCTGGCTATGAACACACTATGTACAGTTGTGTGTGATTCATTCAAACTCACCATGTGACTCTTTTTTTTTTTTTTTTATTACATTTGTTACAGTTTGCAACTGTTCTTTCTGTCAGAGAAATCCACATATTTACTTTCCTGAGGCACTAGTTTCTGTGGACCTCTAATACTAAATTGAAATAGATCAAGCTGGTCTGACTGATGTTCATTTTCTCTGCTCATTTAATGAATGAACTCTTCTTATTTCTTACTGTGTAATAGTTACAGCACAACCCCGTCCCACGCACCAAAGAAAGATACATTTAAAGAGAACCACTTGGAAGAAAAATGTTGCCTTTCTCTCTAAACAACATCTTATCTCCTGGATTCATACTTTTAAAAACAAAAGAGGATAAGCATACAGTGGCCTAATTTTCACTTATAATATGAACAGACTTTGGCTTCTTCAGGGATCTGCTTGGTAGAGTATGGGACAAAACCCTGGAAGAAGAAGAGCCCAAGAAAGCTGGTTAATAAGGGTCACCTCCTCCAAGCTCAGAATTGATACATCCTGAAGATGCCTCCTGAAGAGATGCTTCTGGACAAACTCAAACACTAAAAGGAAGCCCACAGAGGATGGAAGCAAGGAAAGGCAGCTTGGGAGGATATATAGAGAAATTCTCTGAGCACACAGGGATCAGGTCAGGAAAGCTAAAACTGTAATAGAAATAATTCTGGCCAGGGCCATCAAGGGCAACAAGAAAAAGCTTCTATAGGTATGTCAATGATAAAAGGAAGACTAGGGAAAATCTGAGCCCTCTCTGTAAAGAGAGAGATCTGGTTACTTGGGATGTAGAGAAGGCTGAGGTACTCAACATATTTTTGCCTCAGTCTTCACCAACAAGTGCTTCAGCCACACCATCTGAGTCACAGAAGGCAAAGTCAGGGACTGGGGGAATGAAGAACTGCCTGTTTTAGGGAAAGATCAGATTTGAGATCATCTAAGGAACCTGGAGGTGCAAAAGCCCATGGGACTTATGAGATGTGCCCATCAGGTCCTGAGGGAATTAGCAGATGACAAAAATTAACCATTAGAAGGATAAGAAAATTCTAGAGGAGGGCCACAAAGGTGATCAGAGGTCTGCAGCACCTCTCCTATGAGGACAGGCTTAGAGAGTTGGAATTGTTCAGCCTGGAGAAGAGAAGGCTCTGGGGAGATCTTATAGCATATTCTAGTACCTAAGGGGGCTTACAGAAAGGCTGGAGAGAGACTTTTTACAAGGGCATATAGGACAAGTCATAAAGGCTTTAAAATGAAAGAGGGTGAGTTTAGATCAGATATATGAAGAAGTTCCTTACTGTGAAAGTGGCGAGGCACTGGAACAGGTTGCCCAGGGAAGCTGTGGATACCTCATACCTGGAAGTGTTCAAGGCCAGATTGTACAGAGCTCTGGGCAAGCTGGTCTAGTGGAAGGTATCCCTGCCCAGGGCAGCAGGGTTTCTTCCACCAGGAAAGGATTTCATGGGAGTCCACCAAGATGGTGATGATGGGGTTGTGTTCTTATGAGTAAGAATCAGGGAGAGGGCCAGAAGGGCAGATATCATGGTGGGAGTCTATTAGGGACGACCCAAACAGGATGCAAACGTAGACAAAATATTCTGTATGCAGGTGGCAGAAGTCTCGCAATAACTAGCCATGTTCTTGTGGGGAACTTCAACTAACCAAATGGCTGTTGGAAACACAGCACAGCAGAGGGGAAGCAGTCTGGGACATTCCTGGAGTGTGTGAAAGATAATCTCTTAACACAACTGGTGAGGGAGTCAGCTAGGGAAGGCTCCCTGACAGACCTGCTGTTCATGAACAGAGAAGGACTGGTGGGTGATGCTGGGCACAGAGATCACAAAATGGTCATTTTCAATTCTCAGAGAAGTAAGGATAGGTGCCAGCTGAACTGTGAGCTTGGACTTCTGTGGGGCAGGCATGACCTCCTTAGGAACCTGGCTGACAGAGTCAAAAAATAGTCCTGAAAGGCAAAGGAGTTCAGGAAGACCGGACATTCTTCAGGAAGGATATCTTAAAAGCACAGGAACAGGCCATTCACATGTGCTGAAAGATGAGCCAGCAGGGATGACCAGCCTGGCTGAACAGATCTTCATCTGGAGCTTAGGGAAAAAACAAGAGTTTATGACCTTTGAAAGATGGGGCAGCAACTCAGGAGGACTACAAGGATGATATGAGGTTATGCAGGGAGAAAAGCCAAACTAGACTTTCATCTGGCCACTGCTGTACAACACAATAAGAATTTTTTCTATAAATAAATCAGCAACACATTAAGGCTTAAGGAGACCCTCCATCCTTTACTGGGTGTGGGGGGAAATGTAGTGTCAAAGGATGACAAAGATATTGAGGTACTTAATGTTTTCTTTGCCTCAGTCTTTAACAGCAAGACCAGTTGTTCTTTGGGTATCCAGCCCCCTCTGAACTGGGAGACTGTGCCTTGAATCCTGAGCTCAATTTTGGACCCCTTTACTACAAGAAGGACATCAACATGCTGGAGCGTATCCAGAGAAAGGCAACAAAGCTGGTGAAAGGTCTGGAGGAAAAGTCTTTTGCGGAGCAGCCAAGGGGAAAAAAGAGGCTCAGGAGAGATCTTATTTTTCAGGTAACAAGCAATAGGACATGAGGAAACAATCTCAAGTTGCTCCAGGGGAGGTGTATATTGGATATTAGGTAAAATTTCTTCACAAAAGGGGGTTGTCAAGCACTGGAAGAGGCTGCTTAGAGAAATGGTTGAGTCACCACCCCTGGAGATATTAAAAAGACATTGACTTAGGGGCATTGTTTAGTGGTGAAGATAGCAGTGCTGGGTTAATGTTAGATTCAATAATCTAAGAAGTTTTTTCAAACCTAAAACATTAGGTGGTACTATCAATGGATGGTTAAGAATCAAGGGGTCAGAAATGTTTTTGTTTTCATGTTTGAAATAGGAAAATATTTAAAATTCTCCATCCCTATCTGAATTTTAAAGTTCTGTGATGTTTGACAATCATCTAAGAAATTCAGGACAAAAATACATGACATATTTCAGTTACGAAGAATAAAACTGAGAAAAATGATGCATGGCACTTATGGCAGGATCTGGGATAAAAAGAGATCAGCTCCTGGCAGTACTGACAGTAGCATCCTCTTGACTCATAATGCCTGGATGGGAGCTCCATGTTGCATGGTGGGCTTTGCACAGGTTCACTCTTCACATATGCTGTCTTCATCAGCTGAGCTCAAGTTGTGTGTTGAGATGCTGATCTGGGACTCGGAAAATCATAGGCAGCTGGCTTGAGATACCCATTTGAAGTGGCCAAAGTCTTCTCATGAAGGTCAGGCACTGTTGAATTTTGCTGTTCCCATAGCCAAGGACTTAATAAATTGTCACTGTCTGTGCAGTGAAGATTTTTTGTAAGAAGGGAAGTACTTTTCTTAATGATGCCAGATATGCAGGTGATGTGGCCAGGACCCTTGAGAACAGCCTGTGCCTAAACCCAGCATCGAGAAGCCTAAATTAGAAGCTTAATCACACAGCCTGCCAATTTAATCAGTGTAGAGAGACAGACGCCTCCAGAGAATGGTATAAATCTTAGTGCAAGGGCATCCTAAAAATAGTTGTGAAGAATCGCACCTGAGCCTGCTGTATCTAAGAGTGGCTTTTCTGAACTGGACAAAAGGAAATGTAGTGAGGAATTTAAAAACATAAGAAATTAAAATGACAAAAAGTTACTGCATGTGCTGGGAACAAAGTAATAGCATATTCAGAACATCCCCCCCATTTTTATCTCTTAAGTAAATCCACACATGCATAATATTTGGGGAATTTGAATTTAAATTTAAATGATAACTGTAGAGTGTTATAATACATCCACATAGAATAAATTCAAACAAATAAACAAATATGCAAACCAAAACAAAAGAATAATAATTTATTTCATTTTGAAGTAATGAATTATGACAGCTGTACTAAAAATGGTCAAACACTAGAGAAAAACTAGGATATATACACACAAATGGTAAGCTTTTGTGTGAGTATTTTTGTGTGAGTATGAATGCACAATCCTTCCTTACTTCCTCACAAGATAACAAACAATGAGATAACTAAGAATGCCAAACATACCTAGAGGAAGGCAGACTATACCAGGACATGTGGCTGCAGAACCTTGTAATCTTATGGCCATGTTTCAGATACCTTATTCAGGTGAAGTTATTCTTGCAGTCATAGGCTTTTGAGTTTCAAGAGGAAGTTTGGATGGAATTTTTTGACACAAAGCCCTCAGAATTTAGCACATTTTTCTTCTATTAAGTGTACAAGAATATTTTCATGTGCAAGTAGTGGTGTTTGCAGACAAGCTAAGGCACTTAAAAGCGAATGACAGCAAGGTGCAATGAGCCTCAGGAAATCAGCGGTTTCATGAACACAGTTTTTGTGTTCTTGCAACCTTTCTGTTTCCTTTCCCGTCCTGGATTTCTTTTGTGTTATGCCAGCTAATAAGCTGTTCTTGATCCATTACCTCTGCGCAGACTTGAAAAGTAACATTTTAAATTAGGATAAGGAAGAAGGGAACATATAAATGGCGTCTGGTAGTGCAAATCTCCCGCTAATAAAGAGAATCTTTTCAACTAAAAGAAGCACACTGCCTTGATATTTTTATTCTGAGTGAGGTGTCAAGTCTGTGGCTGACAATCATACAGGAAGTTTCTCAAGGCTTATGTGGGCTTCATAGTTTTCAGGGAGTTAGGAATGAGGGAGACAAAATGCCATGCCATTAATGATGCATCTGACATTTGTTTATGCATTCCTATGTCCAGTTTGCATGCAACAAAGCTCAATATTCATTAAATAGATTTTCATCTTACTGTCACTATTTCATCAGAGGCAATTTTAACGACATATACATACATATGTGTTTTTATTGTACATAAGGAAATTATATAGACTTCTCTGACATGTTTTATAAATTCTTGACATTTTAACAGCTGAAGAAATTGAATAAAGTTGGCTGAAACTGTTCTATTTATCCTGTATGGTTGTGTTTTGCTCCTGAAATTCAGCAGGGTTGCAAAAGTTCTTAAGGTCCCAAGATAAGCAAGGAAAGTTTAGGGAGCCAGAAAGAAAACTGCCAGCTTATTTTCTTCCAAAGTTAAGATTTTACATCCTCTTCTTATAATAATTGTCTCCAAAATGGAAAATTATACTAACTAGGAGTTAATGAATTGCACCTGGACTTTATTTCTACATCAGGAAGATGAGGGTGAGGCAGAACAAATACCATTGCCCTGGAAAAGCAACTTCAGGGCTTATAAAATGAGCGCAATCTAAAGCCAGGTGGCAGTATAGTGAGAGCATAGTGGAGGAAATCCAGCTATAGTTTGGGGATGTGGTGAGTCTGGCCAAACCCCAGAAAAGCCTTGCCCTTTGGTACACAGCCTGGAACCTTGGTTTTGTTCAATGTCCCTCCTGTTAGAGGTTCATCCTGTTGTCAAAGGCATTGGCTGTTGTTGTAAGGCCCTCATAAGAAGAATCCGCTCAGTGGATTCCTTGTCCAGGCACCAAGGACACAGGAAGGCTTTCCTCCAACACAAAAATGGCACAAGAAAAGGAGGCAGCAAAGGTGGGGCCAAGCTTTAATGATCCTTTCCTATTGGCACTGTGTTGGGTAGAATTGTGTACGTACCCTCTCTCAGTTGTGTCCTTTCAATAAAAGCATTCTAATTTAGACAGTATTTCCTTGTCAGGAATCTATTCCAAAGCTCTTAGGAAACTATTTCCTAGCATTCTAATTTAGACAGTATTTCCTTGTCAGGAATCTATTCCAAAGCTCTTAGGAAACTATTTCCTATCTTCCATTATTTCAGTCATCCTTTCCTCTACCTTTGCCTGTTATCTTCAAGATGAAGTGACAAAAACTCTATGCAGTGTTCAAGAGGAATTTAAAATATTTTCCTCCTTTTCTTCTCAATTATTTCTACAATAATTCTACAATCTTCTATTTCCAGAATGTTGCATTGTTTGAGGAACATATTTCAAATGATTGATAGGTTTCCCTGATTATCAATAATAAGTTATTAGAGTTCGTTATGGTATGTTTATAATTACAGCTGCAGAGAAACCATTCCAGTCTGTCTGAATTTTTGTAAACTCCTCTAATATTGTTGGGCGTCCCTCCCAGACATGGTCTTCTTTACTGTTTAAACCAATCTTCCTTACATAGTTTAAGGCATGGATTTAAATAGCTGATGTACATTATCTTTGGACAGATACATTTATTCTGTAGTAAGGTTAAAAGACAGGACTAATAGAAAGCCAATACTCTCTTGGTACCCTGAGGTAATTCCACAGAAAAAGGAAAATGAATTTCCCAGTCCTCTTAAAAACAGTCTAAAGCATCTTAATAAACAGAACCAATGTCTAATCTGTCAGACTCCAGTTTGCAAATGCAGAAAAAAAAGGACACAGTTATTAGAAAGGATTTTGCGATAGGCATCTATGTGAGCTAAGCTGGATACTCAGATTTGTGTGCCAAATACAGATCCTGCAATTTAACAGCTCAACACATTAAAGGGTATTTTAAGCTGCCTTGGTAACTGTCTAGATGTAATTCATTGAATGCCTAGTCTCTTTATATTTAGAGAGTTTCAGTCTGGATAAACATATCTCAGTGTTCTATAACTTGCAAGTCATGAATGCTGTCCAATGACATGTGCCACCTTTTGGGGTTTTTTCTTTGTCTGTTTTTTTATTTTTGTTTGTTTGTTTTTGTGGGGGTTTTTTGGTTTTGTTTTGTTTGTTTGGGTTTTTTTGAGGAATGAGTTGTTTTTATAGACCTTACCTGGGGTTTACTTTAGCTTTATGCAGTGCTCCTGTTTGTGTAGTGGTACCACCTTTCAAACAAGAGCTGAGCATTACTTTGAATACCAGCTGGTGTCTTGCCTTAGATTTTATGATGACATCGAAAATTTTTAAAGTTGAGTGACTTCCAGGCTATGGAATCAAATGATGGAATTTTTACAGCGATGTCATGAGTCATGCTTGGATGATTTCCTTAATGCAACCCCTTGTGGAGCTGCCATTATTGCAGGTGTATCAATGAGCAGATACTAACTGCAGTTCTGCTCCCCTCCAGATGGGAAGAAGAGTAGAGCATCAGTCTGGCACGTCAGGACAAGTTTTACAGGCATTTATGTGGCAAAAGGTGCAGAAAGATATCTGCCATGATGCTTAGGAGGAGTCAGGCCCTTAACACCTTGACTTAAAAATACAGACTTAAGCATGGCTGGAAAGATCTGCTGGTGCCTATCTTCAAACCTTTAAAATCCAGCCCTTGCTTGTGGTGTTTCACCCATATCTGTGCAACGGGGTTGTAACACCTCCCCACCTCAGAAGAGGGGCTTCAGAGGCTTTTCAGTCTTTAAACTGGATAGACAGTGGAGCATGGCATTGCAATACAAGATCAGCTCACACATGTGTCTGACTACAGCAGGTTTTTATCAATGTCTTTTTCCTTCAATAAGATCTGTGAGCAACCACTGACACTTAAACTGAAATTATGGATTTTATAAAGGTTTTTGCATAATATATAACATTTTCCTTTGTATTTTATGCAAATGTATCTACACCCCTTCTGGCAGCTAAGCACAATCCCCCTTATGAAAATCTTTTAACATAAAAGCATGCACTATTCTTCTTCTCACTAGATGGAGGTCCAGTGCCATTTAAACCTTAGCTTTCTTGATTTTTCCTGCTTTTGGCGAGATTGAAATAATTGCCCCTGTGATCTAGACAAAGCCTTACAGTACAACTGTGTTTTCAATAGAGGACACAGATAAAGGAATGCATATTTATAAATACCTTAAAGCACAGAATATGCTCTGGTAATAAAACATTTAGAAAAAGAATGTAAAAAATGTCATAAAGCTGTGAAGATTTACATGCAGATGTTTAGATGCAAAGATTTTATAAAATACAATTGTACTGAATTAATTCCTTTCGGCTAAAGCAGAACTATTTAATAGATCACATCTGCCTGGCTGCTGCTGCATTAATCGTGACAGTAAATTGCTCTAAGTAAACTGTTTTAATTAGGGAAAGTAGGGGCTGCCATTTATTTTGCTTTTCAATTCTTTTACCAATCATTCTGCAGTGCCAGCAGCATCAGTTCTGGTACTAGAACTAAAGGAAGCAAGACCTTTCTTGAGTGGTACTTCCCAATTGCACTAATGACTCCCATTTAACCTCCTCCAATCTTCTTTTCAAGCTTTGTCTTTCACGTCCCAGGAAGTCTGCTTTTGTTCTCTTTAAATATCTTTAATATAGTTAGATTTCTCTGAGAATCATTTCCAGGACAAAAAATATGAAATCAAAATAAAGAGTGAAACAAGTAGGGATTGGGTTGGTGTTGCTACGATACTGTTCTCCAGGCTAGTGTGCTGTAAGGTTGCATGGGCCAGTGCTTTAGGTGACAGAAGAGAGAGGTCCAATTTCTTCCTTTCCTCCAGATGTTCTTTATGACAAATCAAATAATTTTGGCTCAAGTATGCAGCTCTTCCTTAGCTTGTCAGTGATAAAGTGAAGTCTTATAAAATTCTTCATGTTTACAGCTCTCAGCGCGGGCAGTATCTTCCTGGTGAACGCTGGGTGAAACATGCCCACTTCACACCCAAACCCTATACAATTTCACAAATTCTGAGTGCTTTAGTACTTTTTCTGATGCTCCTGCCTATTCTGGATTTGATTTTTTAAAAGATGTTTTAATCTCACCTATGCAGAAATTCCTTGTGAATTCACCCATCTATGGTGGGACATAGATACATAAGCATAGGTGCCAAGTGCCAGTGGAGATGGCCTTGGTTACCAAGATGTCAATGCGCAGCAGACAGATACAGCACAGTAGGTTTGGAGGTGTGTTTCTTCCTGGAGTGGCATCTGGAGACAAGGTAGGGGGGTACCCTAACACATGTTAGTGGGTACCCTAACACATTTAAATGCACACTGTCTGCCCAGTGTGGGCACTTAAATTGCTCAGCTTTGCAGAACAAACAAATCAAGGACCTGCTGAAGAATCATGTCTCTTTAGGCACCTGACATCTGAAAATTTGCTGCAGCAGAGCTGAAAGATTTTTCAGTCATCTCCCTTGGTGGAGGTAACTTTAACAAGTATCTCATGTGTAAACTAGGAGCCTCTGTGCTTCACAGAGATGAAAATAAAGAACTTGCAGTTTATGAGGTGCTGAGCTACCAAAGAAATATTGGCTGAGTAAATATTGTCATTAAAACAGGCTAGGTAGGCAGCTCCAAATTTCTGTCCAAGACTTTTCAACCCCACTGAGTCCCGTGGGGCTTGCAACAGACTCAGCACTCACTGCAAGTCAGGGTTCAAGTTATGAGCTGTGAAAAACTTGTTTACTTTAGAAATTAATCAACATCTCATTTTTCTGCATTTGGGATGGGTAAAGAAATACTAATAATAAAACAGTTTATAATCCTTTTAGACCTGAATTTCTATAAAAAATAATTTTTTTAAAAGGCTTTTATATAATTTTAACATTGATCCCTTTGCCAAGGCCCTCCCCCCCATTATTTTTGATGTTGGATAGTTTTAACGGGCTTTGAAAAATGGTGGAGTACTCAAAGATGTTTTCCTACTAGTCTAATGGAAACAAATATCAGGATAAAGAAGAAATTTATGACTCCTCCGAGGAAGGCACAGCTCAGTCATTGTATTCCTATTTCATAGCAACCTCCTGGGTAATCAGGCATGCACGTAACTGGTTGGCCTCTCCACATGGACCCTGCTCCAGATGAGTCACATTAACTGATCTCTGTTTCCCAGACCATGTGGACGAGCTGGGGTGAGAAGCAGGGCAGGGGGAAGAGAAACAATGTAGATTAATATTTCCAGGCTTCTTCTGTCTCTCTGTTCATGTAGCATTTTCTTTTGTTATTGCTTCAGCAGTTACTCTCATAAATTTTTCTCTCTCGCTGATTATACTGTATTTACTTATAAACAGTGAATGTTTTCAATTATTTGAAATGTAAATTTACTCTCAAAAATGCAGATGATGAAGCAACTACTTGATTATTAAGGCAGGCTCAGAGTTCTTCTAAGTAATACCTCAGTTATCCTTACTGCTATATGAATTAGTTTTACCTGACATATACCACACTCATGCCTTTAAAACAGAAAAATTCTGAAGTTTTTTACAAATAGTCAAGGTATATTAGTTTTTATGACCCATTTCCAATTGCAAAGATTTTTTCAAAATTTTCCTGAACCCATTATGTCCTTTTTCCAGATTTATACTGTAGCCAATGAATATGAATGATAGCATTGTTTTTATCAAATAAATTAGTCATATCTTGCCAGCCATTTATTAAAAATAATCAAAATTTATGCACATCAAAGCCTTCATTGTGTTTGACTGAGCTTAACGAATCAGTTGCTCAGATATGAGAACTCTTAAGTGGAGCAGGACATTATTAAGATTAATATTAAAAGGACCACCTTAAACAAAAGGGAAAAAAAAAATCTGTGCAGTGGAGCAAATTCTGATTACTCCAAATATGAGAGTAAAAGATCAATTTTAAACATCAATTTTCAAAATCTCTTTAGAATAAGCATTTAATCTGAGGTGTCTGGAAATTATTAGAACCATCCCAAATCTTAGATAAAATGCATGATAAAAAGGGAGTTATTTCATCAAAGGACATCTGAGATAAATACACCCACCTCCATGAAACGTTCTCTATATAGAGAGTTAATAATAACAGCCTTAAAAGGTTTTTTTTTTTTACACAAGAAGTCATTGCAGGACAAACATGTGGAATTTACATCGCCATCTTCTACTGAGATCTGAAGGCCAACAGAAAAAATAAAGGATGTAACTCATATTTTTGGAAAGCAAATGAATTTTCTTTCTGGCTTTTTTATGGCAAAGTTCAGCAGAGTGTTATGAAGCTAGAGGGAATTGCCGGAACAGTGAGTGGAATCCAGACCTGAAACCCACACAGTAATAATGGAGAAAAGGGTGAAGTTTTTCTTCAGACAGATAACACTTTTTTTTGGCATACTCTTTGTCATACAAAGGGGAAATCTAGTCTGGTCCCTAGTCCCAGGCAGTTTTGGAATCCAGGTATTGGAGTGCCCTTTAGCATGTTTTTTGACAGACTAAATTCTCTTCATTGAACATTGTACATTTGAATGGATAAAAGAATGAAAGAAGAAAAAATTATTGGGGCTTTAACATACAAAATTGTCATGCTGTCAAGTGAAACTCCATATCCTGTGCTCCTTCAAACACCTACCAGGGAAATACTAAAGCTGGAAAACCAGAAGAAAATCAGCATTCAGATCTCCCTCATGCCTCTTAAAATGTGATGAGAGTTACAGTAAAAACTATGAAACACTTCATTTAAAAAAAGAAGCTATATGATTTACACTGAAATAATGTTTTCATTATAAATTCTGTCATGCTGCTTCCTACTCTTCTTCAGTTCACTTTAGGCCAGAAAGGTTTAATTTTCTCTGTTGACACAGAAAGGGAGCTAGCCTGTCAATGAATGTGCAAGGTGAATCTCCAGGGAAGGAAATGCAATCATGCTGAGTAACACTGGTTTACTTTATTTGTAATAAATAGGAAGGTTTATAATGCCAAAGGACTGTGCTACAGTTGTCTAAAGATTGAGTATGAATGATAAAAGAAGAAGAAAATGTAGCTGAGTTATATTCTGAGCCTCTGTTTTCCCCCAGTTGCTATAGTAATGTTTAGCACCTTAGTTAGTTATTCCAGCATGCTATGTCCCTGGGAGATTTGTCAGTTCAGGAAGACTGAGAATGATGAGCCTGCCTTGGATCTGGAGACAGACCTCATTAGTTTTGAGGATTAGACACAATACCTAATGCTGGCAAGGTAGTCAGCACACAAACATAGAGAGGAATCCTGGATGCTTTTAATGAGGCCACCCGGCCTGGATATTGGATTGCTCTCAGCATTCCAAAGACAGGTGGTTGTGAGGCTGGTGGGTGACTCTGCTCAAGCTGCCACCTTGACAAAAGCTGTTCATTTGTAAGCCCAGACAAACCAGCTCAAAGCCTCCAACAACTCAAGGGAGCTTGCCTTGCTACTCAGAGGACAACAAAAAACATAAGTACCAAAAGCCTGCACTTTGGTACCAAATGAAGTCTTTGGGACATTTTTGCTCTGGCAAGTGTAACTTGCAGAAGAATTAAAAAGGAGCAACTCTTTGCACCTGTTGGTTCTTTCCTTTTGTCTTTTCACTGTCAGTGTTTCTGTGCCTTTCTGGGAAGGATGAGAGAAATGGCATCAGTACTGCCACAATTCCCATTTTCCTACCTGGCTTGTGGTGGTGTATATTTTTTCCTTATTAAGCAATTTTTGTTGATATTTCCTTATTAACCAATTTTCCTTATTAACCAATTTTTGTTGATTCAGTGAGACTATCAGATATTTTACAAAATATAAGACACTTTTCATCTTCTCTGTGCTATAGACAAGTGTCCTCCCAACTGGAATCAAACTACTGGAGACTTTGAAAGCTGAATACTAACAAAAGCTACAGTAGTTACAGAAAGATCTTTTAGTTCTTCCTGTTGCTTTTAACTATTTTTTATCTCACGACTGAGGTCTTAAAATTTTGGACTCTCTGACATTGAGCATATTTCATAGATATATTTTTTTTAAGTTCCTTGGCAATTTGACTGGAAGATCAGTGAGTGAAAAGGCATTTTGAAACCTCTGCTGTCAGAACTGGTTGCAGTTCCCCCAAAAACTTTCATCTGCTTTTAAAATTACTTGTGTGTACACAAACCTGCCTGGAGTCCTAGTAAATTTCTTGAGAAAAGCTGAAGTGGGGAAGTAGAACTCCGTAATCAGACACAGTTATTAAGCCCTCAGTCATTCACAACACTCAACTTGAAAACCAATGCACCTTTACAAACCAACTTCCAAAATGTGATTTCTTGTTGCACAGACTGTTTAAAAGAGAAAATCATTTGGCAACTGAATGGTTCACATGTGTTGGATTCAGCTAACTCTGAAGATTCTTAACACCTATTTGGAAGCTGGGTTCTATATTGCTTAGAGAGAATTGCAAGAAGATGCAGGAGAATCAAGGGATGGTTAGATATGGAGAGATACAGGAAGCTTAAGAACACCTTGGAGGAATTCAGTTGAGACTGGAGGAAGAGGGAAGGAAGACGGACAGAGAATTTTGGTGGATAATCTGAGCTGTCAAGGTTTTAGTATGGAAGTATCCAGGGTAGTCTGCTGCATTTGGTGTAATTCAGCTGTATTGCTCTTCAATTTGTGTGAATGGTTTAGGAAGCCCATACATTTGGGAAGGGTGTGCATTTGTTCAGTAGAGCTGAATAAGGTACAGAATAACTTGTGTGGCTGAAAAGAGGTTTTATGTTCTATTTAGATGTCTCCCTAGAAAAGTGGTGACAGCAGAAGCCTATATTTTTTTGTTCCAAATTAATAGTATTTGGGACAGGGTTGTAATGATATTGTCCCCACTCCAGAATGAGAATCCAGTTAAGAAACTTGGAAACACTTATTCATAGGAACAAATTTTCTCATATAGAGAAGAACATGAAAAATTATTTTTTATTTTATTTCAGGTGTATTTCAAATATCATTTTATTATGGCATTTTGTTGCATCTCTTATAAGGAACTATATAATAGAACTCCTTTATTCAATTAGGAGAAATGTCATTGCAGGTTAAAAGGTAAAATTCTTTGATTAAGTGGTTTTAAAATGGTTTTCATTAATTTTGGTGTAAACTGAACATCAATTGCCTCTGTGAGTCTTGCCTGGAGCTTGGTTATTCTTGTCTTATTCTTTCTTCTCCTTGATTGTATTAAAATTACTTTACAGTTTTCAGAGAGTAGTCACCATTTTTCAATCGTTATTATTTTCTTATTGTAACAATTATCTGATATTTTGGGGTTTTTTTGTTGTTTCTCTGCATGCTGGAAAAGACTTAACTACATGAGACTTTGAAGGGGGAAAACATTGACCCCAGATTTTAAGATAAAATATTATTGTACTGCAACAGTTTTTTTTTCCTTAGTTAATCTTTCTTCTTCTTGTTGAGAATGCCAGATTTCTACATATCAAATTGTGGAATGGTCGTATTGGCTCTAGAAAAGACCTTTTCCACTGTATTAGCAATAAACTCATGGCTTTCAGCTAGAGCATGTTCTACTGCTTGCTTTAGAGCTTTTTGCTTTTTTTCCAAAACATCTGGGCTATTGGTTTAATGAAAGAGACACTGGAATTAACTGTCCTAATAATCACAGGATTAACCACCAGACACTTATTTTGGTCATGATGTAGTCACCTTCCCTTTAGTGAGTTCTCAGGTCCAACAAGACTCCATTTTTCTTACCTACTTTTCCAGTATATTGTGTTTTTTTGGCTAAGTGTAGGTACTTTTTAGTGTTCCATCATCCACCAGGCCTCAGATGTCTATTTCCCTGCAGTCTTACATGGGATATAGCAGTGGCTCCAGGCTGAGGTTTAAGCAGTAGGATCCAGCCAGACAATGGGAATTTTCTTTTGCTTTAGTAAATATATGGGTTTGTTTACTCAATACCACATAAACTGCATCCAAGCAAAACTTAATTAGATGCTCTGCCAGGAAAAAAACTGTGAGAAGAGAGGGATAGAGAACAGCTGTTTTTGTCCTCTGAAGCAAAAGCTTTTTGCTTCAGTCCTCAGATCTACCAAGGTAAGAGAAGTGTGACTGGCTTATTTCCACCAAGAGAGTAAGTACGTGAAGAAGCATGGGTCTTTCACTCATGTTGTCTTATCTAGTAAAACAGGAGGGAAGACAAGCCTATTTGCTGGTAAGCCAAATTGAAGCTCATATGCTGTATCTAAATCCCTTGCAATGTTGTTATTTCAACAGATTTCTTATCGCAGAATTTCTCCTATGTCTAGGATATTTGTTTTTAAAATAAAATATCTTAACACAAATATATTTACTAAATAGGTTTTTATTATTTGGGGCGTTGTTATTGTTGTTGTTGTTCATACAGGCCTAAGATGCATTGTATTCTGGGATGCTCATTTTCTGCTACTTCTACTTTGCATATTTTACTATATTTAGATCTTGATGACTGTTTAAAAGAGCTGTCTGTGCTTCAAACCTCCCTTTTCTTCTTCTTCCCTAAAACCTACAGTGGCAGCTGCTACTCTGACTTGCTTTTCCCATGGGTACACTGCCACCCCACCCATTGTTACTGCCATGGATAGCTGTCACTTGGCTCTTCCTATGTCATACTGATCAGGTTTGTGATGTTGTGTGAGCCAGAGGATCACCAGCTGAGAGCCAGCTGGGCTTTGTCTCAAAGGCAATTTGTCACCTGTGAAATACTACAGCTTTCTTTTCCATTGCAATTTTCTATTACCTCACACATGAGTGTTCTTTGTCACCCAAAGAAAGAGGCTGTATGCTGAGTTTGCTTCAGCCAGTTCCTTCACCACAGTAAAAAGGGAATGGCTAAACCAGGGAGAAGCTGTACGAAGAGCAGCTGAGGTTACTTGCTCTGTTCAACCTGTGGAAGACGGGTCTGAGGGCGCCTCACTGCAGTTTTCAAAATCCTCTTATTGGCAAGAGGAGGGCCAGACACTGATCTCTTCTCTGTGGTTACCAGTGGCAGGACCCAAGGGAATGGCCTGAAGCTGTGTCAGGAGAGGTTTAGGCTGGATATCAGGAAAATCTTCTTCACCCAGAGGGTGGTTGGGCACTGGAAAAGGCTCCCCAGGGAAGTGGTCACAGCTCCAGCCTGTCAGAGCTCAAGAAGCATTTGCACAGTGATCTCAAGCACATGGTGTGATTCTTGTGGCTGTCCTGTGCAGGGCCAGGAGCTGGATTTTGGTAATCCCCATGAGTCCCTTCCAATTCAGGATATTCTGTGATTCTATGATTCTACGAACTGCTTTCTCCTTTTAATTTTTTTTTTTTATTGCTCCAGAATTAGCATTAGTAAGTGCTGTTCAGCAATGAGATAACAAGTGGTTAAAACTCCATGATTTCTGGTTCAATCGTGTCAGTGCAGTATTGACATTCTGGGTGCAGAAGATCAGCCTCCGAGGCTGGCATAGCGGCAAAGCAAACATCTCATATTGACTGACTGGCTACAACTGAGATTATGCCGAGGATGGTAGCTGAGAACGTCCAATGTAAACATGCTACAGTGGTCCAAAATTATTTACTTTATGGCTTGTCCCATTCTTCAGTCAATCCTATTGTACTTCTTCCCCATTTTGGTTGTCACAAGCAGCCTCTTGACTGAAGTTTAAGCCTTTGGTAATAAATTGATTTCTCCCACGTGTTTGTGCAACTGACTCACTCTACAGTGAGTTTTTACATTATTCTGCAATGTGACAAATATGTTAATGTATGCAGAACAATGATTCTAATTCTGGCAGACATTTGCTGCGTTCACATCAATAAAGACAATTTTTTTCATGCTAAAAAATACTCTGATATGGCTATAATGCTACAGCTCACTGAAATTGCTTTAAATTGACTTTTAGGCTACTGATCAGAATATCAAAACCCAAAGAACTGCTCCCTTTGCTTTGCTGTAGCAGTAATTTAAAGAGGCAAAATACCATTAAGTTCAATGAGGCATGATTAAAACTCAAATACACAGAAGTGAGAAGTCCATAAAAATGTGATCTTGCACTTATCTATTATGTCTCACAGGTATTTAGGTAGTTTGGAGAAAATTATTTGTGAGGCAGAAACTGGTCATCTTTCAGCTTTTCTATAAAAATCTCTCACTGATATTCTGTTTTGCAGCCAAATACTGTATTCACATATAGTGGCAGTATAACTGTTGCTGAGATTTTCTATTTATGGCCATATATGTTTATCATGCCAAGCATAATTTCTATCCTTGTGTTTTGCATATTTAAGACAAAATCAAGTTGACAAAGCCGATGGAAAAAAACTCAATCAAATTGTGTTTCTATGTTGGTAGAATAGCCCTTGAGGAGACAGAATGTTCCCAGAAGATGCTAAAACAAACATGCAAACAGAACTCTAAAATAGGACCAAGGCAAGAGTTCAAGTGCTTTATTTTCTTTCTGAGACAGGCAGCTTAACTGTTTGCTCCAAAGATACAGATCAAATAAATCTGGAAAGTTACATTGCCTTGCTGAATCACTGTCTGAAAGGTTATTTTAAAGATGTTGGAACACAAGCTTGAGGTCCCATTCAGGGTAAGGTTTTCACTGTATAGATGAATGGCAAGGATAAGGCTTATACACTGGTAGAAATTAACTAGAAAAGTGTAATCATGGAAGAAAGGAACATCCGTATTAATGGGCACCAAATGGCATCACTTCAGCTTTATCAGTGGTGTCAAGGAAATTTTTATTATAAAAGGTTGCAAATATGGTGTTAGAGGATGTTGACTGATTTAGATTTGCAGAAGTGGCTCTTGAAAACATAGGAAGTCAACATCGTGCATATTGAAGTATTTTGTAATGAGAGACTGTGGATTATGTTCAGCACAGAAGCAGTTTTCATGGTTTAGAAGTCATAGATATTCAAGCAATTTTAACCCAGTGAATTTCAATCTGTGTCTGTACTGAATGGCATCTGACAAGCTTTGCCAACATCTACAGGAGCAATATATTTCAAAAAAGATGGGAATGTAATGCATCAGCCTGTGAGGGCTAATACCATCTGCCAAAGAGGGACATCAGACAGCTGCTGCACATTCACACTTGCTGTGTATGACCACATGCACATGTACAATGATTAATCTGGGTCAGAGTCAGGCTGTCTGGCAGCAAACTGAATGCAACAGGGCTGACAACACAGAAGCCATTTCTCTAATCGTGGGCCTTGTTCTCAGCTTGTTGAGGGCCATGTACTGCTGCTGCCTCTCACAGTGCATTCTCATGAAAGAATCAGCCCCAAGCTGACCTAATTAAGTATCAGTGGTGGGAGGCTGTTGCAACATGTTCCAACATGTATCTGGAATGAGCTACTGGAGGAAATGATTCATCCTGTCTGTAAGCAGAATGTTGTGTGGTAGTCATTGGTTTGTCAAAGCTTTCCTATAGCAACTTGAGTTTGAGAAACAGCAGAGAACATAAAGAGGAGGTTCTGGAGAACACCGGTTAAAATTACATTTTCTTCTATGCTTTCTCCCTTAGACTATTAATTCCATTATGTGACATAGTAACTTTTTTCTTCATGTAGAGGGAAGGAATTGAAGGAATTTTTTTTATGCTGTTTCAAATGTCTTCATTTCAAGTGTCTGTTTCAGAAATAAGAATGGGATATTGACCCATCCATTCCAGAATAGCATGGTGTCTCTTGGACTGGGAAGCCCAAAACAGTGCTGAAATGAGAGCAAACATCACACCCCATCACCTGCTAGCAGAAGTCTTTTAATGCAGTCCAAAATGTGTTAGGCCTCCTATTCTGTGAGTGTAGATGTAGTGTTCTGAGATGGCTCATGCTCAGATTGATGTCTGCCAGGCCCCCAGATCTTTTGCTACAAACCACAATTTGGAGTTCAGCCCCTACTGGTGTGTGGGATTGTTCTGGTCTATTTTGCATTCCCATAGTTTGATTTCACCAGGTTCCTGTTGGCCCATGTCCCCAGCTCCTATGGGCTCTCTGGATGGCAATCCAGCCCTCCAGCATGTGAATTACCCCCTCCAATTGCATGTGGTCCAGAGCTTCCTGGGGTACTTTCTCTCTTTCTACTTGGGTCATTAACAAAGTTAAGCAATACCAGTTCTAGTGTCTCAAAATGTGTCTACATGGTTAAATGAACTGTATTTTTCATGTTGTTTTATTCCCACTGTGCTTCTAAAACTTTTGGTTTTGTTTATCTTGCTTGCTGAGGTTTTTATGGAGGTGAGATTTCTGTTTCACCCTGGAATAAAGAACTGCAGTTACATGCCCATTTTCCCCTGCTTCCCAACTGCCCATGACTATAAATACATCAATCATTTTATTTAGCTGCTATTCTGTACCTTTAAAATGTAGTTAATATTTCTTAAGCACTGTGAAGTGCTGTGGTGAAAAACTACCAAATATCAATAAATAAAGATTTGTGCTTCTGGAATTTAAAAATAAAAGCCTAACATTTCAGATATGAAAAAAAGAAAAATTGAGTTCTGTAATTTTATAACTCCAATTCTAAATTCATCAATGTCAGAAAAGCCTCCATCTTCTCTCTTATGATGGTCCTAATAAAGCATTTTCTCTCCTATCCTGGGTGCTAAACTGATTCATGAGCATTTGCTGCTGCTGATCTTCAGAAACAACCCCAGACTGGCTAGCCAGTACTGACAGGCCTAATGTAGAAATTCTCTCGATCTTGAGTAGTTCTCATCACATGGCCACAAATCCACAGCTTTTGAAGACAGTTTCCAACTGTATTTTTTCCTTTACAAGCGGAACATGCAACTAGATCTTAGGTGTGCTGACAGACTGTCAGTAAGAGTTCATCCTTGAAGAGGAGATGTACTCCTAGTCAGTATTAGCAAGACCTTACCTCCAGGCAGAGCCAGAGCTCCTGACTCAGGATAGATTTATCTTTGATTTTGTCCCTAGAGATGATGAATGTTACTCACCAAGTATTATTGATACCTGTGATGAACCACTGGCTGGATTGACAGTCGGTAGGGAAGTGAGAAATACTGTCGTTTTTCTCCACACAATCTCATGCAGTAAAGCTGTCATGGCATTGTAGTGACTAATTACAGATGCTCTGGAGGTGATGGACTTTCTCTGACAGGCTTCTTGCCAAGGAACCTGTAGTAACACTAAGCTACTACATTTCACAAGGGATGACTTTCAACCAAATGTAGAAATGACAAAAGTATGTCACATTGAACTTCTTGTTTCCAGGGAAGTGGAGTGTGTTTTATGATGAACTTAATGAACTTAGTGAGAGTTTCTTGCAGTTGTCTGGGTTTAAATGATGGGCTATATGAAGAGAGCCCTTTGTGAGAAGTACCATGGCTGACCTGACTGACACATGAATGACAGATTCCTGTGGTGGGAAAGAAAAGTACTGCACTGCAGGTGATGTTTAACCAATTCTGACAGACCATCCTTTCAACAGCTTTCTTTAGAAAGTTTTGCATTTGTAAAGGATAATGGCAAATGAGCTGCATTTCTGCTTCTTCATGCTGAAAGTTGAGTTTCTGGTCATTCCAGAGGGCTGAGCGTAAAAGGCACTTGCACTGGTTTTTCATTAAACCTGTCAGAACTGCCACCTCTCTTTCATGACCTGACAGCTCAGGGTTTTGAGTTCACTGGAGAATGTACTTCACTCTTGAAGGCTTGTTCAGCACCAGTCTGATGTGCAGGACAGTGGGGGGCTGCTGTATGAGCTTCATCTGAGCAGGTCAAGGTGGGTGTGCTTATCTCTGAGCCATCTCATGTGGCTGGCACATACTGTGTGACAGACTACATCTGTCACTGCAGTGGTAAATAATTTATCATAGACTTGTTTGAGCACAGCAGAGGATGGATTGCAAAGCTGGATTAAAAGTAGCAGTCCTATCAACTTTCATGCTTCTCTGGGTGCTGTGTAACAGCAGAGAAGCTGTTCAAGCTGCTTGTGTCCTGACGAGCCTTTCTTATGTGCAGTGAGGTAAGGCAGGCTTAGTGCTATCTGACTGAGATCTTCCATATTGGAATGAAGAAACCAGCTCTTCTAAATTGTGTGAGTGCAAAACCTACTTTTCTGCTGTTTTCCATGTCACATAGGACTGAGTTCCTAACTGTGAGAGTGGCCATAAGATAGGGTAGCCAAACTGTTTTTAAAATACTGTGCTAATTAAGTGGGACAGGACTAAATAAAGCCTTGAAGGATTTGCTTTTCATAGAGTCACTCTAACAAAGAAAATTCCCTTTTTTTGGAGATGAAGGGTATGCGACAAGTGAGAAATAAATATGTGTACACATTTACTGTTTCTCCAGTTAACAAGATAAGGAAATCTGTGTGGTAACACAAAATGTTTTCATCAAGTAAAAATAATCTCAGCTAGCATGGATTATAATAATAGGCTTTTACATAGGCTCAGCTATATGTGGCCTAAGTGGCAGAAATACTAAGTATGCTGAAAACATATAAATTATTTATAAGTAGAAATGCATTTAAATTGTCGTGGCACTTTATTAACTTTTCACCCAGGTGGGGACTGTTCTAACAATAAAATAGACTTTTCTTGGGGTTTTTTTAAAGTTTTTATGGTTTGTTTGGATTTTTGCTAAAGATTACTGATTCATGTGGAAAGTCTTTAGATTTGACATCATCTTTCCATGGCTAAATTGCTACATAATTTCAAAATAAGAAAGTTCTGCTGTCAATACTGATTGATGCATTATTATTGTTTTCCTATATTTCATTTGCTTCCTTTCACTTTTCTGTTACTATGCTTGTCACTCTTTGAATGTGTTCTGCATGTTTAATATTTGATATTCAGAGGAATTGCACCTATGCTTTTGGTTCAGTACTTAAAAGCATTATTCTCATAAATAAACTTGTAGCTATCTGCAACAGTCCTATTTATTTATTTTCTGTCTCATTCTAATAGCTATTGCTGCATTTATTTTTTCATTAGTACACCCTTCTTTTGTTACTTACACTGTATCCTTGTATTTGGGAAGTTTTCATCCAACTATTACTAGTTCTATCCCCTTTAGTATCCATCAGGGACTTTAGGTAAGACAATCTCTTTTATCCAGTCATTCAACAGACTAAAAATAATCCTTTTCAACCCAACAATTCCTCCTGGAATAGGCCAATTGAGAGTTATTCTTGAGAGTTTTCATTCTATATAATTTTAAAATTCCCATCTGGCTGCGTAGAACGAGAAACAGAAAGTACATATGTTTCAAAGGCTTCCCAATTGTCTGATAAAATGTGTGATTCCCCACCTCCAGAGTGCACATGGGAACTTGGTCTAAAAGGAGTTCTCAGGTCCTTTTGTCACAGGTAGGTCTTGACAACCTTCTACCCCTTTCAAGGGACCCACCACCCCTTGTCCTGTCATTGTCCCATCCTCTGGGAGTCCAGCAGCATCTTTGCAAACCCTCTTCTCTCCTGCTGCTCAGGAGAGAGACAGTTCCCATCAGGACCAGTATTTGATAGTATCTATGAATGAACTAAATTTCTTGCTTCCCTTGTGTACTGTTCTGAGAAAATAAATTGCTCAGAGTATTACAGCAAATAGTACTAGATAACCACGGCTGTGTACCACCATGCTGAAACATCTTCTATGTTCTTTTTGGAGAGATTTTCTCTGCTCAATCCATACTGTGATGTCCATAGTGCAGCCTTGAGAGGAGAGAAGCTAAAAATGCCCCCACTCTAGTGCAGAAGCAGCCTTTCCTCTGGAAAACTGCATCCCAACTAATCCATGTCTGATTCTTGGGGATGGTAGATACAGTCACATAGAGAATTGTCATCTGCTGCAGCTGGAATTGAATATTCCAGATTTCCCAGCTGAGCAACATGATTATGTATGGTAGAGGTCTTTTCACACTGTCTATGGTAAAATGTTTAATTAATCTATGGAACAGGAGATTTTCTTCAGCAAGAAGTGTGGTGCTTGTCTTGATTCCAGAAAGCACAAATAACCAGCGCTCAGGACAGGACAGTTTCTTAAGGAAACTCAGATCTTCAGTTCAAAATGGACAAAGAAGAGAGTTTTTCACATTCGTGGTGGCCATGCTTGCCGGCACTCTCACCACTGCTTCCTGTGTGGCTCCATGCTGAACACTATTTTAATGACAGAACTGGGAGCTCAGCTCAGAGGTTGACCTCATCAGCTTGGTCACCAGCAGCCTGCTGTGGCAGTGCTTTAGATGGATCACTTCTCACAGCTGTCTAGCTAGATTCCTTCATGGTAGGAACTGACACATGTACCCAACCTCAAATGTTTACAAAGTGACTGTCACCGAGCACATAGTATCTGGATCCCATATTTGCCCTGGAAAATGGGCAAATGCAGTTCCTTAATGCAGAAGAGATACAACTGGGATAACCGGATTTTCTGGCAGGAGATACCTCCATGAAATAAATTTTTCTTTTATATTTTCAATGAGGATCTTGAGCCAAAATCAAGTGAAGCACCTGAACTCTTCAAAGAAAAGGTTCAGGCTTCTTTAGTATAGGGAAAACATTGCATTTTTCCTGTGTTTTGTTTTGTGAAAGGTAAGATGGTTTTGACTGAAATCTTCTGAGGATGAAAAGCAAAAACATGAAGAAGAAAGCAGGACCTGGCCTGAGAAAGTCAGGCAGAGTGCTCAGCAAAAAGTGTTTAACATTGACAGTGTTTTATGGGCAAGTGGAAACATACCCTGAATCAAAGACCTTGGTAACCAATAACAGACATTGCCCCCCCAGTCAGCCATAGGATATTTACTTTCCAGTGAGTTGAGAGTTAAGATTACAATAAGAATTCTGTAGCAATTAAAAAATAATCAAGCTAACAGGGAATAAGATGGCTATTGTGAGAAATTCTTCATGTTAGTAGCCTTTTATGGTCATCTGCATTCATAGTCATAAATTTCTACTCAGATTGCTGTCCTTCCAATGAAAATGTTTGACTAAGAGCTTGATTTGCTTTTTTTATAAATAAAGATCTTGTTCTCAAGAAATAAGTAGTCTTTTTTTTTTTTCCTTTGGGAAACAACAACAAAAATTGCAACTCGGCAGAACTGGATAAACTGTTTGCATTACTTTACACTGTAGTTTTATTTTTTTAATCCAGGCAAGTTGGGTTTGGATGGAAGAGATTTTATTTATTTATTTGATACTAAATCTAGCAAAAGCTATTCCAAAATCCAAGGTGAAAATGAAGACATTAAATAAGGACTTTCATCCAGGAACAATTTGGATATACCTACCTGAAGTATGTCTTTGCTATGAAAGTCCTCTTAACATGAGCATTGGCATTTAAATGTGAGCAATTATCCAAGGCTGGTGGGACTTTCATTACCTCCAGCTGGGCCTAGCCTCTATTGAATAACTCACTCATGAGATGCCTGAGGCTGAGTCATTGTGCCAGACTCAGATCCTTTTGCAGTGTTCTGCTCTCCTGGTCACAATTGGGAATGATGAGAATGCCCTTGAGGACAGTTAGGACATGAGGTGCTGGGTGTGAGCTAAGAAGTGACTTGAGAGAGCACTGAGACACTGGAGTGAAACATCTCAATCCCAGAAAACTTGCTCAGTTGCTTCCTGATTTTGCTAGGTAATCTTCTGCCTGACAGCTCTTGAAACATCTGAGGCCATGCTCCTTTGCTTGCTCTATAAGTGATCTTATCTGAGTGGTTTTGTGCCTTTGTATCTGTGCCCAGGCCACAGATAAGAGGTGAGTGGGTTTTTTTTTTTCATTCGTTTTAATGTGATTTGTTCTCAAAGTGTCATACACATCATGCATGAAAGAGATTTATGGCTCCTGTTTTTCAGGAATGTGGTGATAGTGCAGCTTCTTGTATTCAATGACTTGCAATTCAGTTGGGGCTATAAAAAATCTGCAGTGAATTAGGTGAGTGCCTACTGGAGAGGACAGTGAAAGAGGTACAGCAGAGGCTCAAGTTAATAAAATCAGATATTGAATTATATCCAAGACAGATAAGGTTTATTAGCTTGGATATAATGTTGTGCGATGGTTCTTCTGACATGGAATTGGTTTACACTGAGAAAATCTAGGTTCTTGCGGGCATTGTGCAGGTCTGTGTGACTGTGCTTATGTCTGACCTCATCTTCGAGAAGCTCCAGTAAGTATTTGGGTGAAAAATGCAGATGAAAGCCTACAGAAGTGTTTAAGTGGATGCTACTGGAGAAATGGTCTTGCAAACAAACTAAGAGAAGCCTAATGATCCAGGCCAAAGCTGATATCTCTAGGTCCTCAACTGCAGCTTTGGATTGCCATTTGGATAACATACCAGTGTCCCTGAGTGCAAACATGTCTGTCCTCCAAACCACTTATCTCTTGTATTGAGCAACTCATACCTGGTTCTTTTATCTCTTGTATTGAACTACCTGTACCTGGTACTTCTGATCAAGATAATGGTACTTTAGGATACGATGAACTGAAACTTTGTGGTTATGGTAGTCTACAGCCATGCAAGATATTTTGTACTTTGGTTTAAATTGCCAAGTTTCCCATGACTCAGTCCTTTGAAGCTTTGGCAGTTCCAGGGTCAATGAGCATGGATGCACATACACATGTTTTCTTTGAGATATTATTAACAAGAATGTAGAGGATTTATTGCAGCTTTCCTGCTTGATTGATAAAGAAGTTTGTTCTGGCTATACATTTGGATCTCATCCAACTTTTTTGTTTACAGAAATGATCTCTCAGTTTCCACTTAGGCAGTCATTTAACATTACTTTCCCTCAGTGTTATCAGTCATTGTATAAAAATCATGGTTTTTACTTCCTGAAATACAGTACACTGCTTTACACCCATTCTACGGAATCAAGTGAGATTCATAAAACCTTGGAGCAGGCGCTGAAATTGCTGGTCAATTCATTGGGGTTGAACATGTACACACCCACAGACACACCCCATCAGCCCTTCTTGTGACAGGCCTGGCCCAGGAAGTGTTTGAAACCACAAGTTTAGAATTCCTTGCAAAACCTTACCATCCCCTTTATAAAGCTCTTCGGGTAGCACTGAGCCATGGTCAGCATGAAGAAAACCTGGTACCTGTCCACTGGCAGAGTACAAGAGCCAGCTGAACTTGCATGTGAGATACTGCAGAAAAACTGTGGTGTGACATCCACTTCACTGACATGGCCAGGCTATGTCCTAGCTCTTCTCCAGTCTAGGCCCACAGATTTTCTCTCTGGAGATCTAGGGCACAAAGTTAGAGAATGAAAAACATCTGGGTTTCACCACAGACATAAGCCATGACTCTGGAGTGCAGGCCTTTGTTTGGAAAATGCAGAAGTGGTCCTGGGCGCCAACATTACTACAGCTCTGTGTTGCCTGCCACAACATCTACCAAAAACTTGCCTGGATTTTAAACTTAATTGTCCGGGAAAAGGCTGATATCTTGCTCTCATAATATGACCTTGCCTCAGAGTAAAAAATGTGACATTCAGAAATATGGCTAGAGAAGGGTCACTAGATAACAATGCCTCAGGGCTTGTCTCTGTATTTTAAGCACGTTTGTCTCAAGGAGTTCTCTGACAATTAGGCAATGGTTGAGGAACTTAAAATTTAGCCTGAACTATTGAGGGAGGTAATAGGGCACCTATTCACTCTTAGTTAATCCCAAAGGGCAGCCTCCCTTCTGGTCCTCTGGGGTAACTATGAGTACAGCAGAGATGTGACCAGGGCACTAGAGACATCACCTCAGGGTAATTTAGATTGATTGTAACAAAAGCAGTGTGATTATCTTAGAGCTGGGCTGCTACATACACAGGGAAGAACTAGATATATTTTAAAATTAAACAGTACAATGTTAAAGAAAGACATATGACATTTTAAAATTTACTTAAAACTATATCTCTCAAATTTTCCATCCTCCAAAGTTTATTAAAGAAAATTGAATTGTGCTGGAGTCTGTGTCCTGGTCATCCTGCAGTAAATCCAATGTTAGCAACACAGACTGAAGCTGATCACCAGGTTGATTTTTTCTCATTGTTTTTCTATACCAGGCAATCATGTTCTATATGACATTTAACACACCGATCAGGCATCACTTTAAAACTGCCCACATGGCTGTTTCCCTCTTTGATCTGGAAAGCAGCAGACATCACATTCTAATTTCCAGTTTCCAGTGCTGAGGAGTTTAGTTGTGGTTGTTCTGGAACCAAATGTATTCTCTTCACTTAGAGTAGCCACCTATCCCCTTCATGGTCTGCAGTCCTCCACAGAGACACACGGTTCCTCCTGCTGCCCTTCTCTGCACCTATTCAAGTCGGTTTCATCTACAAAAAGTATAAAGGACCCAAACTGTACAGAGCTCCCTTGGGCTTGTGTGAGCAGGTTTTGGTAGCAAGGGGCTCCAGGAGGACCTTGTGTGAGAAGCTGCCAGAAGCTTCCCCCGTGCCTGACAGAGCCAATGCCAGCTGGCTGCAGGTTGGACCCACTGCTGGCCACAGCTGAGCCCATCAGGGATGGTGGTAGAGCCTCTGGGATAACAGATTGGAAAAGTGTGGGGTGAGGAGGAATGAGAGTGGCTGCAGAAACAGCAGCCAGAGAAAAGAGTGAGAACATGTGAGAGAAACAGCTCTGCAGACACCAAGGTCAGTGAAGATGGAGGGGGAGGAGGTGCTCCAGGCGCCAGAGCAGATTCCCCTGCAGCACATGGAGGTCCATGGTGGAGCTGGCATCTGCTTTCTGCCCCTGGAGAATCCCATGCCAGAGACGTGGTGCCTGAAGGAGACTGTGACCCTGCGGGGAGCCTGTGCTGGAGCAGGCTCCTGGGAGGGCTTGTAAACCTGTGGAGAGAGGAGCCCACACTGGAGCAGGTTTTCTGGCAGGACTCATGACCCCATGGGAGACCCACTGGAGCAGCCTCTTCCTGAAGGGAAGCACTCCATGTGAGGGATCCCACACAAGAGCAGTGTTTGAAGAACTATAGCCTGCTCCAATTGGAGCAGTTCATGGAGGACTGTCTCCCGTGGCAGGGACCCCATGCTGTAGCAAGGAAAGAGTGCGAGGAGCTCTCCTGCTGAGGAGGATGGAACAACAGACACAATGTGTGATGAACTGACCACAGCCCCCATTTCCTGTCCCCCTGCATCTCTGGGGGAAGCAGGCAGAGAATTCAGGAGTGAAGTTAAGCCTGAAAAGAAAGGAATGTTGGGGGAAAAGTGGTTTTAAAATATTGTTTTATTTCTCATTATTCACTCTGATTTGATTGGCAATAAATTTTTTTCCCCAAGTCAAGACTGTTTTCCTGTCACAGTAAATGCTGAGAGATGTCTCTCTTCTCCTTGTCTACACCCACAAGCCTTGAGGAGTGTTTCTTCTCTGTCCAACTGCAGAGGGGAGTGATAGAGGGGCTTTTGTGGGCACCTGATGTCCCGCCAGGGTCAGCCCCACACCAGAGTATCACTGTACTTATATTCAGGCATTGGTAGCTGGAGACAGAGACTAGGAAATAGCAATTTGTATCTGATATAACTTTTATTCTGACTATTTATAGCAACCACATTTATTTCTTACTATTTTTCTGAAGTGAAAATGCTCAGTGTCAGGTTTGACTGTAATGTATTTACTGCAGAAGAAATAAATAATTCAGTTGGTATTTTCAAAAATATAATTAGTTGATGAGTCAGAGAAGAATTTAATTTTCATAAATGTTAAGGCTGGAAGACTGCGATTATCATGATCAGTGTGTCTGACCTGTGACTCTCTCATGTCTTAGGAGGCTGCCTGGTAATTCCTGCATCAATTTGTAATTAAGATGTATGATTCTTCAGAGGAGACTGAATAAAGGGCCCAAACCACATTCTTGAGATGTGCTGAATGTAATTTCACACAAACAAACAAAGGTACACCACACAGACAAGCCCGAATATTGTGATTCATCATTTTAATTTAAAAATTTAAGACCATTAACATTTACTAATATCTGATATCTCAGTGCAAATTTTTTAGAACATCATACATAACTGTGAACTACTATTTTTTTGTGTGTGTATATATATATTTATACATAAAATGCAATGAAACATATTTCTATTCATGGGAATATAGGCCTTACCAAGAACCTGTGTCAGCCATGGGAGATGTGTAAATAGAAAAGGAAGCAGCTGGGATAAAATGAAAAAACATAAACTAATCAAACTCTAGACTGCAATAAAAGCTGCCATGAAAGAAGAAAATGAAAACCAAAAATTAACACCACATAGAGCAAAAGATCAATATTTTATCGACTGACAACACACAGCTATGTACTCATTGGTCAGTCATTATCCATATTGATTTTATGCCACTGCACTTTGGCTCTGGCTTAGCCATGCCACACATATTCCTCCTTTTTTACCACTTTTCTACCTAAAATAATGACTGTCTTCAATATGAATAAAGGCCATACAAGTCAGCCAAATAATTCTATACACTCAAGGTCAGAGTCTGAAGAAGAATGACTTAAAGACCTCTGAGATGAGGACTCAAACTCTGCTGGACAGTGCAGAACCTGCCATTCCTAACATCACTCCACAATGGCTCAGTACAGGAATCAGACCACTGCAACACACACTGTGGAAGAAGGAGGCAGATAGATGTTTGTAACTCAGCTCTAGATGACCTTTAACAGTAGACATCTGAGTGCTGGAGCTCAGCAAGCAGATATAAAGGCTGGCTGCTTAGGAACTAAGACCCTGTACTGCAAGCAAGAGCTGCCTGGCTTGCAATGACAATTACTAATTATTGACATACTGTTAAAAAACACATGTGGCTAATGGTGAAGTGAATCAGGAACTGGTTCTGGACAGATTATAGCCTGCTGTCCCCAAGCAGAAATTTACAAGCAGAGGTATGAACTGTGAATCATAGACCAAGCAGGTAAGGTCCTTAACATGGCTTCAGTTGCTGGCAAAGCAGTTTTGAATGAAGGAAAGTACAAGGTTAAACAGACTACTATGAGTTGGCTCTTGAGTCAACTAATAAAAAAAGAATATTTTAAATCTGTATTTGAAGGTATAGCAACAACAGTGGAAACAGAGTATTAAGGCATATTAGTTATAGGAAAACGTACATCAGCACTATTCAATCTTGGGCATTCCTTACCTCTTGTAGTAACTGAAAATATGGGTTTATTTCTGTTCTAGAGCAGCAAAAAAAATAAGTACAGTTACCCAATTTTGGGAAAGGACCTGTGCTTTAGTGTCTTGGGTGACTTCTTTGGATAGCAATTCCAGTAAGGGAAGGAAAGTGACTTTTTTCCATTGAAATGGCCCTTGGAATGGGCCTTTCTGACTGTGCTCCTCAATGTGAACACATCTCCTACTCACAATTTCTGCCTGCATTGTCAGCATCTTTTTGCCCAAAGTATGGAAGAATATAATATTTACAAGGTATTCTCTTCAATGTTATGATCCAAGAGAAAAATGTTTGTGCCCAGTTTTCTGTGCCAAGATCTGCATCTGTGAATCAGTGCTAATGCTGCATCATTATTCATATGCCAAACAGACGCTTCACAATCCTTCTTGGTTCAGAGGTGATGAAAGATAAATTTTTAAGCTTCTAACAGCAGAGTGCAGTGTGTTACAAGGAAAACACACTGGAGTTAGGCTTAAAATATATACAAATCTTTTCTGCATTGTTTTATTAACCAGTATGGGGCAGTTGTTAAATTTTTGTTTATAAGCAGCTGAGAATTATGACGATGTAAAACAGCTGTTGGAAAGTTACTTGAATGACTAAATAACTATAGTACCTTTTATCTGGTTTTCTTACAGCAGACCAATGAACTACCTTGCTACAGAGTGAGAATAATGCAGCTGCACAGCTTTCCACAGAACTATGAAGCAGAGCCACATTTGTGGCAAAGGATGTCATCCTGCCGAGTGAGGAATTCCTGACCCACCAGGCAAACAGAGCATTTCGCGCAGCTAAAGCATTCCCCGTGCCACTGACGCTCCTCAAATGAGATGTATTTGGCACCTCCAAGAGCTGAAAGAGAGTATGAAAAAAATAAAAAAAAAAGAAGATCTGAATCCAATACTTCTGGACATGGTTCAGTAATACAACAGATGACTTCCTGATGTGTGATCAGGTTGTCATTCACATAGGGAATGGAAAAATGAACAAAAATCCATAGTGTGAAATATTCTTTATTGGCTGAATTGAAAAATATCTTTAAAACTTAAATAGTGGGAAATATTTAAAGCAAAGCCACAAGTCGCTTGCATATCCCATTATAAGATCTGAACACAATGGCTTTATCAGAATGTCCATTCAGGTTTGCTGATCTTCCCAACAAACTCTCATGGAAGTTATTTGCAATATTAGTATTGTTTCTATACAACTCTGAATTAAATTTAATAATTAAGTTTCTTCAAGATGGATTCTTTTGGAAATTACCAGATAATGAATTCCTAGCAGAATTATCTGAAATAAAATCTTGAAGACTGGGGGAGTTTGAATAGCTTTGGGGTTTTTGTTGTTGTTGTTTTGTAGTTTGAGTATTTTTTAAATCATGCACATGTGATTGGGTATTCATTGATTTCTTTGTCCAATGACATACGCAGCAGGCACCTGTAAGAATCAGGAAGTACTTTTCAACAGCTGACTCCACACATAATAGGATTAAAGTGCAGAACACCAGGAAATGCTCTCAGAAAACTCCAGCTATCATAGACCAGTGACATACATGTCTAATTTTAAATCATATATAAGTATACAAGGATTCATGAAATAGAACTCTGCTGCATTTGGCACGCTTTTTAATTTGACAGGTGTGCCTTACCAGCAGGCAGTTAATCTGTGTTCAGTTTGATTGCATTTGCATTTAAAAACAAAACTGAAGAAATCACAGAGGGGCTTGTGTGTACTGTCCTGGGAACAGCAAAAAAGGCACCTTTTAAAATATTCTTAAGGAGGAATTTTACTACAGAAAACACTACATCAAACAATGGAGGACCTCCTTTGGGTGCATAAAACAACTCCTCATCCGTTAGGGAACATGTGTGATCAGTATGTCCTAGCAAGATACAGGACATGTGACACAGAGACAGTCTCTCTGATAGTTAACTCCTTCAGTCTTTCATTATGATGGGAGTAATTTTAATGGGTTTATTTTCTAAAGTGAAAGTCTTCTTTGAGAGGAGGCTGATGATTCATTTCTGTCTGGTCCCCTCTAGAAGACGAGACTCACCTGTAATAGGTTTCTTGCAAGCAGCACACTTCTTGGCATGAAATTTGCTGAAACAGTCTACACAGTATGGGTACTCATCTTTGGAAATGAATCTTTGTCTAGACAGCTGAGTTTTACACACGGCACACACAAAGCATTCTTTATGCCAAGGCTGGTCATGGTAGGCCACTCCTCCAGATGTTATAACCTAATGTATTGACAAACAAGGGCAGAGCAAAGAAACAAAGGTGTGAATCATAAAGGATTATCCAATCCTTCGTAAGTATTTCCACTTGTTTTCTCTCTTCCAACATGCTCAAGAGAAGAGAGGGTGGTCACATCAACTTTTTTTCATCTGGATTATCATTTAACTAATCTGCAGTTGAATTCCATATGCTGCTGGTTTGTTATTTTCAATTTTCTACCACACTATAACCTCATAATTTGTAATAAATATGTTATCTTGGAATGGAAAAATGAATTTTTTCCATTATATTGTAGATAAGTGTTTAGAATCAGGCATGCTCTCAGAAGAGAAATTCTCAGTGATAGGCAGTGGGTAAGAGAACTGATGCTGAGATAATAGTTAATCTCCAACCAGTATTTTGCTGTCTCTTAAGTGCAACAGTATTTTAAATAGGAAGAAAGACAGTAAAGAAACAGAAGTAAAACAGAAAGGAGAGCTACACAGGCAGAAGAAGAAAAAAAATAATTTTTATCAGTGCCATCAACTTCTCATTGACAAAACACTCACAGCTCTGCACTGGTTATTCCTGTGGAGGGAAATTTCCAGTTGTTCTGTGGCTCCCATATATGTGGCAAAGAGCTGGTTTCACAGAATTTGTGAGAGACTGTACAGAGAAATTTCTGTAAAGATGAGCTGTAAGATAGTGTTTCTACTATCAAGTCACATGCATGACAGGGAATGAAAGAATGAGTGAATGAATGAATGAGTGAATACTGTCGGAACAGGAGGAGAAAAGTAGAAGAAACTTAAGTAAAAATAGTGGTTTCATCAAATTTCCCTGGGGAATACAGTTTCAGGAAAATCAAGAATAATATGTCAAGCAAAGTCATATGTCATGTCAAGCAATAAAGAGATTTAAATAGTTTCCAATCCCTTTAACATTCCAGTTTTGGGCTATTTTGTGGTTACATTTGCGTTTCCATTAAAATCTAAAAATCACTGACAAAAATTCAAGATTCAGTTTGGCAATTTAATCTGTTTGGGTTCAATTCTCATGTATGGGAATTGATGCAATTTTCAGAAATGAAATGGTTTTAGCTATTATGTAGGGGGACTATTTGCATTCCTAGAATTTTTAAGAAGCAAATCCTGATTATTTTATGTAGGTGGTGCTAATATCAATGCCTAAACATTGAGCATAATTAATATAATTGCCATGTGTTCATTTAATTCAAGTTAAAGGCTAGATGTAGAGACTTGGGAATATATAAAAGTACTTTCTAAAGTTTAGAAAAGTTTAGTACTAAAGTTTAGTACTTTCTAAACTTTAAACTTTTAGAAAAGTTTAGTACTAAAGTTTAGTACTTTCTAAAGTACTTTCTAAAGTTTAGCTACTGAAGAAAAAAGTAGGCAGCATGTTTTCCTGAAATTAAAACCTTTTGTTAGAGGTAGAGATTTAAAGGTAATCATTACATAACTACAAGAAATTATAATTTATTTGATGAAATGAAAAAATAATGCTTCCAGAATGATGCAGGTACCAAAGAATAAGTACAATTCTGGCCTAAATGCAGTTTAAAGCATTTTCCTACAGAAAAGTATCACACTAGAATAGTGTGATGCTTTGAGTATTTTCATCAACAAGAGACAATCTTAAAACATGAGAAATCAAGGGAGGGAAGAATTGATTTTTCTGTACTTGGGGGAAAAATGAAATAAAATCAAGCTTTCTGGTACCCACAAGGGTATAATCACATATTGCATCAGTGTGACTCCTGACTAGTGCTACAACAATTGAATGTTACTCGATCTGCTAATTGCCTGATACATTTCAAGAAAAAATAGCCAAGACTGTGGATGATTTGCTCAGTTCAGGTGGCTAATTATGCATACGAATACATCTGAAAAAATGATGGAAAGAGAGGCATGTTTACAAAGGCAAAATCAGAGATTTTCAGGAAAGAAGGGTTTTATATAACTTTCCATTTAACCTTTGCTAAAAATCACAATCAAGAACTAAAGAAGCCCAAAGCATTTGTTTTGGCAAATAAGATTATTTCAGATATAATCAGTCTTAGATTAACGAGTGGACAGCAGACACAGTTGGCTTTAGAGTTTAATGTCAATGGAAAGACTCTGGTCATATTCTTAGTTTACCACACGTTTCACATGATCCAGCCCTTTCTCCCATGAGTAATATTGTCTCACTAGGGCAATTTTTGTATTGTATGTTTAATTACCTTTCTGCAAGCATAGCAATGCTGGGCAAATTGCTTCTCAAAACAGGGCACACAGTAATTCTCATTGTCTTTGGTGATTAATGGTTTTGTTCCCAATGGTTGCCGACAATACTGGCAAACAAAACAGGATTCATGCCAGGAACTTCCCTTAAATTCCATTTTACGTGAACCTGAAAAAAACCAAAGTGAAAAATCCTCTCAAATATAGCCTGATAATATAAGTTTTAAATGTTGGGAATGTTCTTGTTTTTGAACCTTTTAGCTCAGCATTGGATGACCCAAGAAAACAGTTATCTTCAATTTAATAGAACTTATAAGAATAAACTTGAAATTCCAAGAACACATTCAGTGCCATATATTCATCTGGCAAAAGATGTGCTGACTTTCTTAAGCTTTAATTGTTAGAGTCTGTTCTTATGTGAATCTTTTGGGGTTTCTTTGTGAATATGCTTGAATTGCTCAGTTTCTCTCAAACCAGACAACTCAGTGATAATATCCAGCAATTTTACAAATTAGAAATTAATTTATTGGATGTTTAGTAAATTTATTATTGTCCTGTCTTCTATCTTTCTTAAATTAAGGCTCCTTCACTTATAAACACATTATTTATTTTAATCGGCTTAAACTGTCAACTTTCTAAAAGTAAGTATTTTATTCTGTGATACAGCACATTACACTGCCTTCTCCTATATCTCACCATTTCTGTCCTAGACCAACAATTCTTTTTATCATGTTTAACTAGACGCTTTTGATAGAGCACAGGGACAGAAAGTTGCTCGGTTAAATGTTTGTCAGAGGAGTCTCAGAGCTTTTACCTCTGCATAGAGGTGTCCTATCTTGATATAGAAACATTAGTCTAAGATATGCGCATATATCTGGGAGCAATTTTTCCAGTGGATCTCCATCCTCAACTTCCTATCTGTAGGTACCATAAGACTGCACAGAGAGGCGCAAGGTGCTTTACCATCCTTTCCACATGAAGAAGAGGATTGCTGTTATATCTGATTAATCCCACTGTACCTGTTTCCTGAACTGTGGGGCCACTAGAGAAACTGCTGGTTGTATTTAGACACAAAAGACTTGCAGCTTCATCCCAGTGATCAGAAGGCAAATTTCACTGTCTTTCACAACTAGGTCTTTTCAACACAGAGCTAGCAAGCTGATGAGAAGGAACTTAATGATATAGAGACTGGCTGGCATTCCCATGCCACTGTTGCATTGTTTCTCACACCTTCAGGCACATTTCTCACACCTCTGCTGCAAGGATTTAGACTCTGTGACAAAACAAGCAGTATGGATTTACACCAGAAGATAATAATGCAAGCCTGAGGATATTCTGGCACTTTTTTGATCACATCTAGTGAGGTGTGCCTATTTGACAATGCTTTTTGTAAAATACATACAATTTAAGCAGTTTATAATCCTTTAAATGAACACAACTACATTGTTACAATATTTGTTTACACTAATGCAGATTTTACTTGTAATGAAAAGGAAACAAACAGTAAAAATGCAAACTAGTGTTACAGGTTGTATACAACCTGAGTAATCTAGTACCAATAGTAGGACTATAATTTTGCACAGCCTGGATCTTACTATTCAGCATTAAGATATACTAAAAAATAAAATTCTAAGGTCACTGCCAAATTTATTGATGTGCTCTGTTCCAAAAGTCAGGGACACACTTTCCTAAGCAAGCAGTTTCCTTTTGCAACAAATGGTGCTGTGGGTTCTCTCAGATGCCTGTGAAGAAGCAGTTTTTGGGTAGTCCCTCTGCTGTATGAGCTTTACTGATGTGGTAGCAATGAAAAGTCTGGAGCGTGTCCTAAACAGATACAATCAAAAGCTGAGAAGCAGCTTAGTGGACAGTGCAAGATTGCTAATGGCAGGAAGTAAGCCTTGTCAACATGGACGATATTGTAAAATGGACTAGTATTCATTTTAGTAAAAATGTTGCTAATGACTTAAAAGCAAATTATCATGTTTTGACAAGTTAAACAAAAAAATATTTCTGAGTGAAAGCACTAGTATAAAGAACACAAGCACAGGGTCTGGTCAATGTGGAAAACATGCAGATGACTTGTCTAATCTGGCACTTCTGCTCACAATAGCTCAGTTTGTCTACCTATGCTCCCAGTGGGATATGCTTCCTAAGAACTGAAATGGAATCAAGGACATCATATGAACACATTTTACCCTCCATTGAACTCTTTAATAGTTTTATAAGGATTCATAAGACCTATCACTGGTAGATCAGAAGTGTCTGCCTGCCTTCTCCCCACTGCTGGGAGAATGCTATACACAAAGGAAGAGTAGTCATCTCCAAGTTGTTCTGAAAGTCAAGGACCTTGTAGCTTGGTTATTCCAGGAGGAGGTTATCATTAAAAATGTGGTTCAGTTTTCTCAGCAAAGGGCCCCTGTTGTCTTACCAGGCATAATGGTCTTCTGGCAGTGAAAACACTTGGATGAATACTCATCAGAGTAGCACTCAGTACAAAGCAAGACCTCATCCTTGGCAGCAAATGGTTTCTCCACGAGTGAGCGACTGCACTTGGCACACCTGAAGCATCCCTCATGCCAGTGGCGGCCTTTGTAGGCCAGATCCTTGGAGAAAGTAAGTTCATGTTAATGAAAACATTTATTTACAGTGCTTTTATCCTTCAGTTCCTTCCAGGACTAAAACGATAAAGGAAGAGCATTGCAGCGGTGGATCCAACCAGAAGTGTGCTCAGGAAAGGTGTAGGTACTCAATGTCAGAGTGTTGTGTAGATCTCTTTCAGAGGCCATTAGGAGCTGCTTTGGCAGAATGTCCTTCCTTATGTAACATAGAGGTATGCTTTTATTGGAAGAATCAAGTTATATGTTACAGTTGTCTTTCAAGGGGAAATGTGAGACATAGCTACTCACTTTTCATAGCTTAGGAAGGTTTACTAAACCTTATCAAAAATACAACAGAAGACTGAATAAAGAAAAAAAGGTTACGGCACTGGAAGCTAAAGATTTTCCCCACCATATGCTCAGCCCCCTCACAATTGAGGTTTTCCCTTTTTAACCCTTTAACCCCTCCCAAAGTTTTGTCAATCAACCCCTTCTTCCCTGTCCAGTGGTGGAGATCTCTTCCTCAAATCCTGATTGGAGGTCAGATGTCATCACAGTGACAAGCTGGCCCTCCCAGATGTCCCAACTCCAGCTGCCCCTTCATAACCACACGAGGGGGTACAACATAAGTGATGAACATTTTTAATGTGCACAGACCACTGGAGAGGAAGCCCATATTCTGATTTGAAATGAATCTTATGTATTTTCAATGTTACTATTACTTCTTCCAGCTGACATGACATAATTCTAATAGCTGTCAGAAAACAAGCAATTAAAATCTCATTGAGAACAAAATGATTATTAGTAATATAAAAAAAAAATCATTGCTTTTGTTTACATCTGATATAAATCCTCCTGGAAACTTGACAGAAAAAAATTTAAGAGTCAGTGGGCTAAAGGGATGAAAGAACTAACAATATACAGATATGAGATCCTGACTAAGAATACAAAAAAAAAAAAAAACAAAAACCACCAAACAGAAGATTTAATTTTCCCACAGTTAGAAAAGCAAGGGAAAAATGCACCTCCAAAAAATCCTCCCAGCTTAAAAAATAAACCCTTCCAGGTCTCTTTTATAAGTAAGAAACATAAAAGGGCACAAGTCCAATCTCATTGTTCTCCTTGATCATGTCCCTGCCTTTTAAAGAGCTAAAAATAAAAGAAATACCATGCTTCGTTTCAGGAGGTGCTGAGCACTTAGCACTTTCATTTGCTTTAGTTAGCACTCTGAACCTTGCAGGAACTAGGCTGTCAGCCCAGAGCAGCCCGAGGCAAAGACTGGGTGAGCAGGAGAGGAAGAAAACCAAGCTCTAGCCCCTTGGCAGAGGTGAGACAATCAGCTGTAGATCTCTGTGCCACTTTTCTCGATGTCTCTAGCCAGGTCCACTCCTTTCTTACTATGTCTGCTTTTTTCTCCCATTTTTTTCCTTCCACTCAGTCCAAAGACATGGCTTTTTGTTTATGATCTTCAGCAATAATAATCCTGTCCCGAATTTAATTTTTGATTTTAAAGGTGAAATTAAGTAAACTCAAAGCATGTGTTCTGGTGAATCTGACTGGTGCTACGTGTTCAACAATGCTGTGGGTAAAATGTCGATGAATTTTTGAGGAGTGTCTTCATCCAAATCAACATTTTCCTTGGATGATTCCTGTATGCAGACTATGTGCCTTGAAGTGCTTGGGCTGGGAAAGCCTTCCAAGAGGTTTATTTTAACATCTTTCTGTCCTTTTATTTCTGAGGAACATAGGCAAAGAGAGCATGGGGAGAAGGTGACCAGTACACACTGGACTTGGCAAAACAAATGCTTTTTGATAGGTTTCGTTTGACCTTAAAATTCAATGTCAAGTATACATCCTCTAAACTGTAGTATGGGGTATTAGAAACACTGTCAAAGACCACAGAGAAACTTGAATTATTAATTAATATTGTAAAAAATGGAGAAATGAAAGGAAAGACAAGGTCAGAAACACTGCCACTAATACACCATCTGTGAGATGAGCAAGGTAAGCATGGAATTAAGCAGAAATTAAAAAATACTTCATTTCCAAAAGAGATAGAATGTGCAAATTATAAACATGTTGTCTTCTCAGCTTGGCATCTGCTTGTCAACACCTACAGTAAAATAATTTATTCAATGCTGAAAATTTTTTTTCAATGAACACGTCTCAGAAATTCCAAGGTGTCAATCAACCTGATACACTGAATTACACCATCCACCCTATCACTCCTCCAGCACTGTGCAGCCTCTGCAGCCAGTGAGTGGCTGGAGGTGAGGGATGGAGCCTAGCAGAGGTCCACACATACACCACAGTCTTGCTGTATGCTTGGGGTATATTCATGTGCAGATTTCCTCATCTTTGATCCCAGAGCTTTCCAATCAGGGTAAATAGCACTGTTTCACTCTGCTGTGTGTGGATATACAACAGCTATGCTTAAGTCTCTTCAGTGATACAGGGATGTGCAAAGGGGTGGGTATCACATCTACCATTAAAGAAATTGGATTTGTGTATAATTTAACAAGGAACAAAAAGTGCAAGCTAAATCTTTACCTTGGAGCTGCACTCAATGGGCTGCTTGCACTCTTCGCAGGGGTTGGCGTACAGGCTGTCATAACACGGAACACAGTAAGCATTTTCACCTCTTAGTGCATATTTCCTGCCACGGAGAGACTGCAGGCAGAAATGGCAGTCTGTGTGGCTGCTGGTCATCCTGCTGGGGCCCTCCACGTGGTCTGTAAAAGAGGGAAAAATTGTGTAATTCAGTGCATGATGCTTGCTCAAATGCTAAGTAATGATTCATTACCTGTGAAAGTTAGACAGGCATTTCCTGGTCATTTGCAGCACCCTGGATTTCTTAATGCTGGCTTGTTCAACAATAAAATGGTAGCCTTTAACAATTTATACTGTGAATTGTATCACCAACATGATGAAGAGCAAGAGGGCTGCTTCAGCTTATTCTAACACTGTTTCAGGTCTGACTCCTGAAAATGAAGCCAACTTCACATTCTCTACAAAAAGCTACTGGTATTATGAGAATTACGTACTGGATTCTGAGATATGGTTCATCCAGAAATTGGGTAATGGAGATAGAAGCAATAATTCAGAAATGAAACCAGCTGAGGAGTTAAAAGGCCAAAGAGAAGAGGCAGGCACTTTGTAGTGTGTTCCTGACTTTCTCTTGATACTCCTGTCCTTCTGCTCATTCCTTTCTTTTCAAAATACCCCCACGTCTACCTGACTCAATGGAAGGAAGACAAGGGATTCCAGGATATATGACTGTTTTTTGCATTATCCCAACTGTGCTGCTAATATTTAGTGGCATTGTAAGGTCACACAAATACCCCTGGACAGCAATAGAGTGAAATATAAAGAAAAATAAACTAAATAATAAGTCAAACAAAATCAAAACTCAAAGAAGGTTTTCCTTGTTGTTATTGGAAAAGATTGCTTTTTCTTACATATTTCTTTATTTCTATATTGGATTATATGTTGGCAGTACCAAAATAATGTGAAATAGTTTATATTTCTGTGCCAGACAAGTGCAGGAAATACCACAAATCTATTGAGAGTCAGTTGTATGAATTTCCCATCCTTTAGTTTTTCAGGCTAAAGAGGCTTGGACAAGCAACCAAACCTCAGCTGCTTATAGATCTGCAATAGTGAGTGTTTTAAGGATTGTGGAGATGAAGACCTATTTCAGTCTTCTTATTGCTGGTTGGATGGATCATCATCACTTTTCTAAAATTGGGTCTTGATTCTTGGAAATGAAGAAGAAACCAGAAAGTTCTCAGTGAAGCAACCCTAAAAACATCTGCTGGGCTCGTTGCATTGTGCTCTTCGTTAAACTCAATGGGTGTGGCTGTAGCCAGCACCAGCAATCAGGACTTTTAGAGGAGTTGAAAACGACTGGGGAAGGTCTCCTAAAATATTTACATGTCAGTGACTTTGGACAGCTGAAATTAATGCACTTTGAATAACAGAGCAGATTAGTTTCTCTTAACCAGATGCATAGCCTGAGAATAAGGACGAACATGCAGAAGGTAATATTTGAGGGAGTTCTTAGCCATGACAAAGCCTACATCTAGTCCACTTAGAGTTACACCCTCGTACTTTGTTTTTGTGCACTCACTGACTGTCTTATACCCATGGTTCAGCTTTCAAAAGGCATAAAAACTTTTCCTGGGTTTTTGCTTCAGTAAGCTCTAAACCAAAATGGTTGTTTGAGCTGTGAGAAAAAAACAATTACTGCAGGTCACTGGCACCAATGAATAAGGTCATTTTTTAAATTATGCACCAATTTTTAAATTATTATTAAATGCATAAGGTCATTTATTAATTAATCTCTTCTGGGAGGTGTAGTAGTAAAACAATGGAGAGGGGGTAGGCAGCAAGGCTATCATACTAATTTCAGACCAAAAATAATGACTTGATTGGAAAACTCATTGCTCCTGTAAATTGAAAATCTTTAGAGTTGAATTGATATATTGTATTTCTTACTGCCCTTAATATTACTACACCCTGTCTTAGCTGACAGCGTGTAGTAAAGAAATAAAATAATCTGGAACCCAGATCACTGGGAAACATGCTTTCTTAAAAATATTTCTGATGTGTTTTATGTGATATCCTTGGAAATATAATGTAACAGGGCTTGAATTAGGACTTCCATTTCCTTAAGATCAAACAGAGATTTGAATGTGTAACAAATAAACCCATTTATATGAGAAAATTACATCCATCAGCTTGTACATTTACAGAACATGACATATAAAACCAGGCAGAGCTCAGTGCATTTAATGCACAATCACAGTCATGACCAAAGTCAAGGTTAAGTTTTGCGCATTTTGCTCTTTGTCGGGGAAGAAGTATAAACTGATGTCTAAGGACACAATCAAGGAGTGTTTGTGGTTAACTGTGCTCCATAGTCAAGGTCACAGGACAGGCTTGAAACTGGGTTTCAGAGGATCTTCATTTATTTTTTTAGTGGGAATTAAAGTTATGAACTGCCTCAGAGGATAACCCTGAGCGGACCACCTTTCTGATGCCCTCCCTGCTGGATCAGTACTCCTGCTTCCTGACAGAATTCCATCTCAGCCTAAAAGTGGCAACAACAAAATCCAAACAAGGTAGTCACGAAAAGTTTTGTTACTTATAGAGCATTTTTGTGCATACTGCACAAAGCTCTCCAACAAATAGCTTCCCATATCCGTAGAAACATCTCTGTTTTTTCATTCTAATGAATGTCAACCAGGTTTTTAAGTTATCAGAAACTCTGCATTCCAAGTAATTTTCTTTAAAAAGTGGTTCTTTTGATTATTGCTTTTTTTCCACCAGGAAGTCCGTCTGTTCAGGGAGCTCAGGCTGTGTGCACAAACAAGATCCTCTACTGTAATACTTCAGGACTACTGAATTTGCAATGTAAATATCCTCCTAAACCCCTATATGGATGTGGGAGCAAAGTGCTATTAATCCTGTTCTACAGATGAGAGTTGTTGCTTGAGAACTTAATAAAGTACCCCCAAGAACAGAGTCAAAGCCTGAGGGTGTCCTTGGGCTGCTTCTCTAGTAAAATGCTCAAGTTGCCCAGAGCTTTTCTTCAGACAGTCTTCAGAGTTTGACCGTGAATCATCATAAAAGACCATGTTTGGGAACGAAGCAGCAATGGTATGCAAAAGAATGAAGATTTTTTGCAAATCTTTTGGCAAAAATATGGGTAACCTTTGAGAACTACTTTTACCATTAGAAAATGCAACAAAAAAGGGTGAATCTTATCTCTCCCAGCACCACTTATCCTTGCTCCAATAAATAAGTAATGGTACGAGGGCCACGCAGTGAAGTAGAATGTTTTTCTTGTGCTTTGATCCTAATCTCTAGAGAAATATGTTTACTTTAAGTTTGCTGGAAGCTAGACTTTGTGTTTTGAAGGTCAGCTAAGAAATCTCTGGAGATCTGATGTTATTCACTCTCATGGAATGAAACGCTGACTCCAGCATTCCAGCTGCTAACTCGAGTCCTAGGCACAGGGAAGGACTGTGATGTTGCCATTCCTCGGGAAAAGATAATTTTATTATTTAAATTGGAACATCTTAAATTGGAAGCTAAATACTGTTGATTTTTGTGTACCCGGTCAGCAGGGATAAGAGGTATCATTTTTAATGTTAAGAATATTCCAAGGAGGTGCAGAGAGATGTTGCCAAGGACATGAGGATATTGTAACTGGAGTCCCTGGGGTCAGATTTGAGAATGCAGCAGTTTCATGGACTGAATGATAAAAGAGACAAAAGTACGAAAAAGGGAGCTGGCTAGTCAGCCTGCTGTTAAAGTAGATTAAGATACAATTCAGCTACAACAAATTAGGACAGGGACTTTCTGGAGAGTCAAATTATTTCCCATAAAATGCAGAGCACTAGAAGACTTTCAATGAAGAAAGCTGAAAGAACATGGTTATGAAGTTGTGAATCCTGATAAATATGGAACCATCAGGAAAAGAATAGTTTTTTCTCACTGGAGCTAAAAAGCAGAGCCAGAATGTTAACATACCTCTCAATAATTAATCTTGATGTTTTCTATAAATATATGTTAATCTCCCTCACATCATACAAGAATAAAAAGCCCAGAAACATTCATACTACTCAGAAAGGAATTAGTATATACATATGGATGTAGATATGTACATATAGGTAAAAAATGTTCTATCTTTCACTTAGTGGAAATTCTAATGGACTATTTATCAATCTAAATATACCTGCCATTGAACTTCATAATCTTTTTCTTTAAGAACATACAGTTATTGGAATAAGGCTCTTTCTTAGAGAGGCATAAGGGAAAAAATGGATGGGAAAAATCCTTTGAGCAGAACTGAAGGATAAGAAAAACAAGTTGGTATCTTATGATGAGAACACCCCTGCAAGCTGCCCTAGGCACTTGTTCATTTTCAGGTAAGTGCATGTTTTTATCTTCTAATGCTATTTGCCTTATTTGCATGAATTTGCTTCATTTTCCCTATTTCTATTTTTGTCTCATGCATTTACATACATTAAGGGATCTGTAAAATTTGCTTTTCTAAAAATGGCTAGAGAAGCAATAGGAACTAGGGGCATGTATTACAGAGCAAGTCAAACCAAGAACCTACAGGAAAGAAGACACAGATACTAACTCTGAACTATCTTTGTGACAGGACAGTAATACACCATCAGGTCCTGGAAGCATCTGAGTGAGTGCAGAGCACTGTTGAAATTCTCCTTTAAGCAGCCAGGACAGATGTCACAAGTGACACTGTTTTAGTGGGATGTCAAGGCAAAGCAGATATTTTAGAGGTTGGTCTGGTAATTTGTACTGAATTGTACTGTGTTTACATGCCCCATGACTACAAGCAAAAAGGGCAAGAGCTATGGCTTAACTAGGGGATCAAGCATCTCAGGAATTTTGTAATTTTTTCCTTAATTGGTATTGCTGTCTGCTTTGTTTACACCATACAAACTCAAATGGTGCAAACATCTAAATTCTTCTTTTTTTTTTTTCCTGAAATAATTCTTACCCACATTTTTTACAGGTTTTCACATAGTCTGGTAGAGCTAGAGTTTTTTCCTGTGTCATTATGGAGCTCATTCCTTTCTGACTACTGTCAAATTTATGGAATAAAATGAAGTGATGGAATAATTCAGCTGTGCACTGTTGTAACATTCAATGTAAAATCCTCTCAATATTCTTAGTTGTACTTCCCATATTGAACCAGAAAACAGGTTTGAGGATTGCATCTATTACAAAGGGCTCATCTGATAAAAAATACTCAAAACAGCTGGTGAGTTGGATGGGACAGAGTGGCATCCACAGCAAACTGGCAGATGACACCACAGTGGGAGGAGAAGCTGATACACTACATGGATGTGCTGTTATCCAGAGGAACCTCCCCATAACTGGAGAAGTGGGGTGACAGGACGCTCATGAGGTTCAGCAGGGGAAGTCGCAAGGTGATTCTGTGATGGACCACAGAAAATTGATCTGAATGGCAAAAAGAGGGAGGGTAAAAGTCTCCACAAACCCTCAGTACTCTCTTATGAGTGTTGGAACAGGAGTGGGGGCATTCTCATAACAACAAAACAGGTCTCTTGTAGATGCCTGTTTTTTCCAAGTAGCCTTTCTTGCCTTGACATTCACCTACAATCCATGATTAGGGAATCATGAAAGATAGTGTTTAAATAAACAGAAAGTGGAAATTTCAAATAAAGACATGCACTGAAGTCCTGATCTGAGACTACCACCCGTGAGTTCATTCCTATTGTGAAAATCATAGACTTAGAGGATTTTAAGGGTTGGAAGGAACCTTAAGGATCATCTGGTTCCAACTCCAATGGCATGGGCAGGGGCACTTCCCACTAGACCAGGTTGCTCAATGCCCCATCCAATCTGGCCGTGAAAACTTCCAGGGGTGGGGCGTCCATAATTTCTCTGTGCAACCTGTTCCAGTGCCTCACCACCCTCACAGTGAAGACTGTCTTCCTAATGTCTATAATAAATTTTCCATCTTTCAGTTTGTACCCATTACTCCTTGTGCCATTACTACAGTGCCTGATGAAGAGTCCCTCTCCAGCTTTCCCTAGGCCCCCTTTGGATACTGGTAGGGAGTAGCATCAGAGGAGCACTTTGGAACCATCTCTGCTAGAACAGCATCTGCACAAAATGCCTGCACAGCTGGGCAGAAGTGCCCCAAGGAAACAGCAGCGTCTCAGCCATACACTGACAGCATCTGGCAGGGACACACCTCGCTGGAAGTGACACAAGCCTGCCTTTGGGACTGAAATCTTTCCTGGGCAAAACAGTAGTTACAAGAAATGATACCTGCTATACAAGGGTGAGTGGAGTGCCCAGAGGTCACCAAACAAAACAGTCCTGCCACTAACAAGAAGTAACAGAACTTCAGTAGGTAATGCTGATTCTGATAATAATCTTTAGGATCTTAATGAAAAAATATGTAATTTCTCATCTTTGCAGAGGTCCTAGCTGTAGAGACCAGATTTCCCTACTCTTACGTTTTATTTCAGGAACAGCAAGCTGGATGAAGATTATTCTATTGTGTGAGAAGGGGAGCATCACATGAATCAGAATAATTAAAAAAAACACCCAAACAACAACAACTGTCTACACAGCACAGCTTTTTCTAGAAGGGTTATTTAAAAGCCTGTGACCTACTTAGAACTGCTTTAAGAAATAAAATGAACAAAAATATAAAGATCAGCTGCAGCGGCATTGTTAGCAACAAGCTAAAATTGGAAAGGATTTTCATTACCCTATTTAAAAAAAGAAATAGTTGCTTCCCCAAACCCAAACATAAATCCCCTAAATGATAATCAAGCATCTGCTGCAGTGGTTTTTCTTCTTATCTCCAGCTGTGCTATGCCAACTTGACCTAATTTCCTGAGAAAAATATAAACTGAGACACAGCACTCTTTTAATAAAAGGATGACACCTTATCAAAATGAAGCAAATCTAAAATTTTCTAGTCTCAGCCTTGTTAAGAGATTGTGATGAGCTAGATGGCATTACAGCTTAGGAAAAGTAAAGGCTGCTGTCAATACTACTGGTATGTAAGATCCCTACTTCCATTATCATTGTTTCCAGATATTTTGATTTGTAGGCCAAATATTTCATAGGCCAGTTTTGCTGCTAGCAGTGCTCCCTCAGGCTTGGCTGCCACCTTCTTATCAAGCCCATCTCTGAAAATAGAGATGATATGGCTCTGCAGACCAGCCCTAGGCTGCTTATTACACCAACAGAAGTCATTGTTTTTAAAGCCACTGCTGTACAGTCTAAGAAATGCTGGCCACTGCAAATGTAGCACTGCAAATGTGTTCCCAGCTCTTACAGAGATTCAGCCCTGGGTTCCCACCAGTGACATTTGCCCCCTACTTGAAGCCTTTGTGATTCTTACATTACCTGTTCTGCCTTCTTGGGAGATAAAATCTGCAGAACAATTATGTGACTGGGTATCCTAAGATTTCCCTCAAGCCCTAAAGTCTCTGCGCCACACATGAAACATTTTCTACTTAAAATAGTCTAGAAGTGGCTATGATTTAAAATTAGGAGACCATGGTAGTCTGTCTTTCTTTATTATGATGTGAGGTTACTGACCCTTCAGTGAGTGCCCTGCTGGGATTTTTGTAATGTCCTGATATGTGAAAAAGTCTTTTTTGTTGTTGTTGTTTTGTTTTTGGCACCATGACTTCAGAGTGAATTTCTGTCTATGATTATAAATACATACTATCTAAAAATCGGTTCCAGTGTAGGATTGACCTTATCTGATTGAAGAAAAATTAAGGCTAAAGTTTATCTGAACACCCAAGACAGTCAACATTTGCTTCAGACTAATACAACCCATCACTAAACCTTAGAATGCTGGCGGAAATTTGGTAAGAATGAAGAAATTCCTTTCTAACATTAAGGAACATTTTAAGAACACGTAATTTAACTCAAGGATATTGTGGAACAGTGAGCCCACTGATACCAGCAGAGTGGTTGATGTGGACTTATTCTAGTGACGATGTGAAGAATGAAGCAACGACCATCTTTGCAAACCTCGAATGGATTTGATTGATTTTGGTAGATGATGGTGCTCAGGGGCCATAATTCTGATCAGCTGTGGTGAAAAAGGTTCATCTGAGGAGAGGAGACTGGAACGCAGTGGCAGAAACTGCACCAAGGAACAAATATGATCCAAAGCCTTTCTGCTAATTTATGTAAAATTTATTTAAAGTTTTCAGTAAAAAGTCTAAGAAAGTGATCAAACAAATTAAGAATTCTGCTACTGTATTTTTAAAAAATCCAACAAACCCAAACTGTTTGAGCTTTTAATTTGAAATATTTCTCAATGCTCTTCAACTTTCAAGCACTAAACTAAACAAAGATTGCCAATTAGATGACCGGCATGAAATAGTTTTTACTCTAAACATTTTTCCCATGCAAGTTAGACTCTAATTATGTCACAGTTTTGTATGTTTTAGTACATAAATGAATCATGATGTGGCTGAATTTGAAACTTGAAGAGCTCACTTGAGAAAGACTGAGCTTGATAAGCAAGTTTAAGCCTAATACTGTTATGGGCTTCTGATAAATAGAATTAAACCTAAACCTCTGAGGTATTTTACAGCCTTCCTTTCAAAGGTTTCAGAATGCTTTTCTAACAACAATAATAAAGTAACCCTAAAACACATTTGTGAGTTACTTGTCTACAGAAAAGATTAATAGTTGTCAAAGCAAAGTAATTGACTTCCTCAAGGCCAGAGAGCAAGCCTTTGGGAGTGGGAACAAAAGAAGCCATTCACTGCAGCTTTGCCATGAGATGGGTCTGCTCATCAGGCTGCATCCATGGCACTGGTCGGGCATAGTTAAAAGCAGTGTGCAAAGGTTGCCAACTGGTCAACTCCCAGTGCTAGAGGTAGAAAACACTTCCAAATTTAGCCAAAGCAATAAAATGTTCCAGTTGCGCACTTTGCAGTTGTCCTTTAAGACTCTGAGGTTATTCTTATGCAAAATGTTCTGTCAACAACTACACCATCCTCTGGCACTTGGCTATTCTTGCTATTAATTCTGCTACCTATGCACAAAGACACATTACAGGGAGGTTAATATTTTTCTGACTGATAAAGCTTCTCAAGTGTGAGGCCAGCAACCAGCTAGGACAACCTGTTCAGATCCATTACCCACACTACGCTGAGATGTGCAAAAATTAACCAGTCCTCTTACATGGACCTCAAACAAATTCTTAGGCATCCATAGCTGGGAAGAAAAGTCGCATACTAGCATGAATGAAGTTGAATTATAAAAACCTCTTGAGTTTAAGAAAGGGGAAAAAGTAGGGATGATAGCTGACACGTACGACATGGCAACAGAGAATGGGGATATTCACAAAAAACTGGCTTAAACCTGGTGAAGCTAATGAGTAAGGCACTTTTTTTAAGCTAAAGGACAGATACAAATTCATCTCCAGGGTGACTTCTAGCAGAAATTAAACTTAGCCATCATTATGAAAGAACTAAGGCAGTGTAGCTTCCCTTTGTGAATCTTGTCCTTCCTTTTATCTCTTCTGCAGAATTCCTGTCATGGGGTTTTATTAACTTGTTTTCTTGGAGTCATGTTTGCATATTTCCACAAAAATGTCCTTACTTAATCCCTCTGACATTTTACAGGAGAACACAAATGTAGGAAACAAGGAGTTCACAGTCTCCTTTCTCATAAGAGCTGCATGCCCTGGTCCCAAAAGAATGAATTCAGCTGCAGCAGCCCAAGTGGAGCATCAGCAGCATTTCAGCACACCAGCTTCCAAACTTAGGGCTCTAGAGATTTGAATAGAACAGTTGAACTAGAAATGATTAATTTATGAGCATCGTTTACCCTAAATTGGCAGGGAAGTGTGGAGGAAAACTCCACTCGGATTTACTCTCCAGGCAATCTAAAAGCCTTGACAACGCCTAGAGCTTGAATTGGCAGGAGGGCTGCTGCTTCCAACAGGTTTGGAATTTCATCCTCTGATTTTGGGCTTGATGTTTGAAAGCATGCTGGTTAAAATATTTCTTTCTGTCTGTCCATGGTTAGGTAATACTAAAAGTTTTTAACTGTTCTTTCAAGGAATAAAACTCTGGTAGGGAAATGAAAAAAGCTGGGATTATCGGTACAGAGCTGATGGAACGCACGTCTTACCATGTCATCAAAAAATACATGCTTTAAAAATTATCACTGCCTGCAAATAATTTGGAGACATGATACATCAGAATCTCTTTCAAGCAGCTTTTGAATTTATTTTTCTCTAGCTCTGTAAGTTAGTTAGTATCATCTCAATATTCTACCAATTAAATACCCTCGAGTCAAAGTGATTCTCCTGATCCTGCAGTAAAATTACATGGATGACCATCACCAATCTGTAATCACGTTAATATATCAAATCCACTACAGTTTGTTCTGTTACTGTACAAATAACAACTTGTTGCACAAAGAGAAGAAAAATATTAACACAAACAAAAAAAGGCATCCAAATCTTAATTTTTAAATGTAAATTTAAAAAAAAATTATGATTCTAAAAAATAATAAAAGACAACACAAAGCGTCTTATGGAGGGAGAATTTGGAGATGATACTTGCTGTTTACAGCAATATTTTGACTTCTTATAAAAGTCAGCTTAGAAACTGTTCTACTTCCAAAATCAAGAACAATCCACATTAGGTGTTATAAGTACTCATCCTAGAAACAAGTGACTTAACAGAAAAGACACCATCTAGAATTTTTTCTTGCAAAAGCAAATGAAATCTTGTTAGGAGATAAAAATGTAATGGGAAAAAGCATAGTCATTTTTTGTTGGATGGTTCTTTGGGGTAAACAAAACTCATCCTCATCTCTTTACAAAGGAAACCCCAGACAATCTTTCCACAAATTAGTGGGTGAGTCAATTAGTACAATGAAAAGAATTAATAAAAAATTAATTTTAATTATTTATTAAGTGTGGTGTATCTTTAGGTACACAAAATTAAAAACGTATCATATATGTGGAAGTCTGCATCTAATTTATTCAGCAGCTTTCTGAGGAAAAACTTCCTTTGAGCATATTTGCTCAAAACATTAAATTAAGTACCTTCTATACTAACAAGTTTAAAGTTTATCAGATGAAGGAATAATAGAAAAAAGCCTCAATACTCACATTTAGTTTTAAGCTGCTTCTCTCGGTAACTTGCGCAGCAAAATAAAGGAAGAAATAATTACACGTCTTCACAGAAACAAGCATCCATCAAGTCCAAAAGAAACAGAACACTTTGCCAGAGCTATTTGAGGGTCCCATCAGAATTTGTCTGGATGGGGGAAGGCTGAGGGACAGTTTGTTTCCCTTAAGACCTCATGACCTGCAAATATCTAGCTGCCTCACCACTGAATCAAATCATTCTTTGACATACTGTGTTTAGAAATGGCAAATACATATCATGTAGGAGGTTCTTAAAGGAACATATTTCCGAGAGTTCTCAAAAGGAAAAAGGCATTTCTGTAAAAAAACAAAACTGTTCAGTGCAAGGGCAAAAAAGAAAGTAAGATGGAACATTATTCATCCCCAGACACACACTGGTTCATGCATAATGAATCCAAAAGGCCTCATGTGGGCTTGTAAATCAGAAAAGAAAAAGAAAAGTTGCAATTACTAAAGTCTGATTGTTGTGTACAGGAAACCATCCCTGGGGGGAGGGGGGGGGGGCAAAAAAAACCTCCTCCAGTTTCAGGAAAGACGTTCAGGGACACAGCAGAACTCAAAATTCTAACGCCTGAAGCATTTTCTGGGCTGTTACAATTTGCTGCTTTCTACCAGGTGGGAAAGCCTTCACAAGGATTACCATCAGTGCGGCAGCAATGGACGCCTCTAGGCTCTCTCTCAGTATTTCCCAGTATTTCTGGCTTTTGAGACACGGCCACCTCCTTTATTTTCTGCTTGGGCCCAACAGGGGCCAGCTTTCACAGACAGGCTTCTGCATGCACAGAGCATTCAGAAGTCCTTATACTTTGCACATGACTCTATGCAGACCTTAACCAAATGCAGCTGAAAGTAAGGATATTGTGTCTATTTAAAAAAGCAGGCTGAGGTTAGGCAGAGTGAAGAAAGGATGGCTGCTTGTGGTATGAACCATAACTGACCTCAAGGCAGATTTTTCCACAACCAAGAGCCAATAGATCTGAATCACTCAGTCTACAACGTCAAGTGGGTGGGAGCTGTTCAGTATCACAGATAGAAGAAAGAAGGAAATGTTTGAATGGTTTAAATATGTATTATGTTATCTGAGTACTTTGGTAAAATTGCCAGATCTGGACATGTTCTGGACGTTATCTGTGTCTAGATAGTGTCTCACAGTTAAGACTGATCCTCTGACTAATATTGCCAAACCTGATGATCTCTGCTTGTAGTCTTGTTAAACCTCTCCAGACACACAGTCATTACTTAAACAAGACTGATCTCTTTCCTCCTGTTTTAATTTGTTCTACAAGCTTTATTTATACCAAGGACCTTTCATTTCAAGCCTGTGATTTTAGCAGATGGAGGAGAGAGAGGAGCAGTTAGGTGTGAATTTGAGTCTAGAATGAGAATCATAAATAGTTTTCTCTTGTCTTCCTTCCAGAAAGAAAAAAAAAACCTGATAGTTCCTAATCGAGTACCTTTTCAAGTTCATAAATCAGATCCAGACAGAAGTATTTCTCAAGCAGATCTGTTGAGAGAGCTAATGACATTTAAAAATATTAACACAGTATGTTCTTGCTGTCAAGGAGGAGAAGTTCGGACATGTCCTATAAAACATCACTTTTCTTATGCTTTGAAGACTACCCTCAATTTTGTCCAAGCTCTAGATAGAGATAACAACTGTACTAATAGAAGACAGGCCCAGAGAAACTTCTAAAACAGAATCAGGGTTTTCCCTAACAGGTACAAATTATGTACAAATGAGGAGGTCAGCAAAATCCTGTTATTTCTTCAGACTATCAATTAGATGATGTCTCTTGCAGCTCCTGCAGCACTTCCTGAAACAATAAGCAGCTTATTTTATCTGTCTCCTAACACAACCTGTCTTGACCTACCTTCCTCGTCGTGTTAAATGTTTGGAATATTCATCAAGAAAATGGTGGTTCGCCTTAAACTACTCGAGTTACTCGTTCCGTTACTTATTCAGTTTTTAAATAACAAAACCTCAGAGATGTAATTCCTTAACAATTCCTAAAGAAAGACCTTGTTTTCCTGACAAAATATCTTTTGGCATTTACTGAATATGTTCTGTTATTTGGGCTAGCAGAGAGTATCTATAATAAAGTACAATTGTTATTCAAAAATTTTGGGCAACATGGATTCAGAGGCTCAGAAAGCACTCAAAGGAGAAATGCTCCATGTCTTGTTCTTATATTCCTCTCTGAGCTCTCACTTTTGGCCTCTGCTGGAGACACAATACTGGGCTACACTCACCTTCAGTCTGACCCACCACAGTCACTCTTGTGTCATCTGCAAGAGTACTAAACTTCCTATTAAACAAGAAATCCCAATCTACCCATATTTGTAGAAACTTCCATTTTTTTGGCCTACTGTCACCTACTAGGAAAAACATTCAAGGAGAAACCACTGCTTGAGTAGCCTTACTCACGAACCTAAAGAGAACACAACTACTGTAGTTTTATCTGAACAAGCTCTCAGATGGGTTCAGGCAGACAAAACCCACTGATATTATTTAGAAACCTGTACCAAATTTTTAAAGAAGCTGTGAAACTAAGAGTTCAAAGTTCTAACAGAGCAACAATTTGCTCAGTTCCAGCAGATCTGCAAGTAACCACCTACAAGAGTTCTCTTTTGCCACTTAAAAAGAAGAAAAGGCAAGGCTGTTGCTGAGACAGGTATTACTCTACCTATGGCTAATGCATCCACTGCAATCTGAGAGCAGCAGCAAACAAGGTTATGAGAACATTTGTGTAAGTGGTTGCGTATACACATACATGCATCTATACATGTCAGTTTATGAGATTAAAAATATAATGGTGGTGTTCAGACAGCATAAGTGAAGGTGAGAGGCTGACACTAACACTTGAAACCAAAGTGTTAATTTGTATACTTTGTAGTGCCTTTCATTTTCCTAGATATTCCAAAAGGCATTTTTGTTTTGTGAACTGCACCTCTGATTTCTAAAACAAGATTCCTCTTCCTCCCACATACATTCCTCCTAGGGAGAAGAAAAAAAACCTGTGAATTAGCAAAATTCTTTTTCTTTCTCTTTCAGAAGATATACTTCTGTATCATAAACTAAAGACTGAATTTCCAAATCAAGAAAAAATACCTGGGACAGTTTTCCAACCATGTTGCCTTGAATTCAATTAGTAGCCAGAAGACATCTCTGAACTGTAGTGTTTCCATTGTATCTACTTCAAAGAATCTTTTTAAAATACTTCTTATAACATAGGCTGGAATATAGCAAGCTGAACACATGATAAAGTAAATTCTGCAGTGAGTTGATTATTATACCAAACAACAGTACAGGGACACTCAGAACAGTGTGTTAAGTCTAACACTGCATATTATCTATAGCTGTTTGAAAGCTGCAAGTTGCAAGATGATCAAACACTGCTGAAGTCAACAGAATGCTCTTCAAATACTTCATCATTTAATGTTATTAAAATAATTTCTTATTTGCATACAGAATTTCATATAGCATATTATTTACAAAAGAGCTCAATGTCATATAAAATTGTTTACATTCATTACAGGAACTTATTATTATGGCTAAACAACACAAAATCAAACCTATTTCTGGTACACAAACTATTTCTTAAACAAAGTTCAACAACCTGAATATTTATTGTCTTTTATTCCCCTTTTATTATTATTGTATTTTACTGTCAGCTGTTATAACCTCCCACCAAGGAAAGAGAAACAACTGCCTTTGCTTCTGCCTTACAATTCCAAACTCTTCTTGCCTCATGGCTGATAAAAGATCAGCATTGGCATGAACATTGTTAAACATTACTGCCTTTTAAATATGTGTAAAATTCTATTGTTTACTTCACCAAAATTACCTCAACATTTGTTACTCTGTTACTGAGGTTCCATACATGGGCTCTTCAACTTTCAATTGTTGCAATTTCAGGCTTGGATATGTTTATGATTAAGCTCACAAGGATATATGAATTACTGGAAAACAGAAAAATTTGAATGGAGCAGAATTTGCACAGAATTTGACCTCTCTGAGCATTACTTCTGGCAAGGATGGGTGAATGACATTTTTAGTGAAAAGAAAGTTTTTCATCTCTTATTACTCAACCTCGATGTTACGCAAACCCCCTGAAATTACATACATGAAATCAATGAGTATTACTGGAGTAACAGAACTTAGATCTTTCGAGTTTGAAAATTATCTTCTCTCCAAAATAAATTTAAAGTATAATTGCCATACAAGAATTATGGCATTAATAGTGATAGAACTCAATTTTTCACATTTTTGTACTTTTCTGAAGACATAAAGTACTGTTAATGTAAATATAAGGCTCACAAAAAACTTGAGGGAAGCAGTATTTCTGTCTATGAAGTTCATGTAGAAAGATCATGAATTAAATTATTTTCAAGAAACTCAGAATGAACAGAACCACAAGTTCTCTCAAGAGCTGACAGAATGCGAATGTTTCTATCTGCTACGGGAGTTGGACTAAGCACTCAACAAGTCTGCTGAATAAACACATGGCATATACAATATGTCAAGTGTAACAGGATTTATCTGCTCCCAAAATGCCGATGCAAAAGAGAGTCACCTTTCCTGAATCAGAAGTTTTAAAAGAACAGCTACTTCAGACATTAGCAGAATACATCAGTAGTATCCCTTAAGTTTATTGTTATCCACTCATACTCAAATTGTTTTTACTGTTGCAGTCCAGTGAACAGAAACTGAAAACATTCACTAATGATACCAGAGTAAAGATGGCCTTTGCTAGTGTGCTGTTAGGTGTAAGAATATGTTCTAAAACCAGTATTTGAAATTAAGATAGACAGGCATATATGCAATCCTTATCTCACTGCAAATCCAAATCAGAGAAGTAAAACTATCTGCCTGTGTGTGTATGGAACAAAATACTCTGCTATTTGAAGAGTAATTTCTTGAGGTCTCACATGAGGATGCCAATAAAAACCCACTGGTTTTGTACCCAAAGCGTCGTCAACTGTGTTCTGCCACATCTACATTAATGTGCGTTAGAAGTACACTGTAGAAGTAACAAAATTCCATTTGCCACCATAACCCAGAGACTGTGTTCCCTGGCTGTAATTTGCAAACTACTAGAGGCCAAATTTAAAGTCTGTCAAGCATTTCCTGTTGTCCCTTTTTTACAGCATAGAAGAAAATGCGCTGAGTAACAGTTTTATTCCTCTGTTCCAGAAAATTTCCTAGGTCTGAGAACAAGATCTTTGATAGAGGTAGTGATTTCCTGAAGCTCTTTTCGTATGCTTTCTGCTCCTTCCTCCTCTTCCATGTTATCTTTTGTTTCACTGTCTCCGTGTTCAGTTTTCTTAGTCTGGCTGGTCAATTGTTTCACCACTAATCCATGGTATTTAACTATCAGTGAATACTGATCCTGAGGGCAAAAAATGAGAACAAACCCAGGGGATGTCATTGTTACAGAAAAGGTAGACAGACCTATAATTAAAGACATAATGTTTTTAAAAAGCATTCTCCCATTCTTGGGCAAAGAGAGTTACTGATACAGAAATATATTTCTAACCAAGTACTTGACAACCTAAATTCTGAGAGACATTCAAAGAGCCAAAAAACTGAAAGTGCATCCAAGTGCTGCAAAAACAGGACAATAAACCACTGAAGCATGAAAGCAATGCAGTTAGTAATCATCACCAGTTTCAGCAGTATAAAATACAGAATTTAAATGTATTCGCTCTTTAAGAGGTACATCTTTCTTTAAAACTGTATTAGAAAAGTTTATAAAGCAACCATGCTCTAGCTCAGAGGAAAGACGTAGAAATATTCAGTTGTAAGAATCTTAATATCCCCCAAGACAGAGCTGACTCTATGGTTAACTCAAAGGACTAATAACAGAATGATTTTTAATTTTATAAAAAAAAAATGATGACAGATCCCTGAAGAAATTGATCTGCAATGCAGTGCAGATCAGAGGAATTGTATATTCTACACATGAAGTAATGTTTAGGCATGAAATCAAACAATGTCAGGTTTATGCAGCAAAAATAGTGTAAGGCACAACTTTCATGTTCTTTCATAGAAAAAAGGCAATTTCCCCTTAAAAAGCTAGAAAAGAATACCTCTGGGATCTTGCCACTTAGGAAATTAATGATCTGTGGTACTGATCTTCCTGGTGCATGAAGCATGCAGTGAGTTGAAAACTGAAATAACAATACTGATGTCAGGTGCAGAACAAGAGCTGGATCTTCTGTGACTTTGAGCTGTTCAATCAGAGCTTGTCTGTGCTGAAACAGGACTTGCCTAAGGAACAAGAATATATTAAACAAAAACATGATTCTATGATTTTATCATATAGTAGTTGATCACATATGCTAAAACTTATTTAACATCAATGAATTTAAATTTTCTCCTCATTTATTTATTTGTGTGGAATGCCAAAACGCTAATTGAAAAGAAAACCACCACGAACCACTGGTATAGCTCAGATTTTCCAAGATCCCTAGGCAATTCATACACTATATCACAGAAAATAGTGAGCCAACAAAACTACCTAAATGTGAATTCTCCTTTTCTCCTCCCATGGAATTAGAACTGCTTGACTTTCTATTTTTCAGTTAAGCAGTTTGGAAAGAAGGACTGTCTCTTACACATTGAGTGTGACTGCTTCCATACTAACCATCCCACATTTGTACAGCAATATAGCCACATGTCATAGAAAAAATAAAATTAATGTACCTTTCCTTCTTTTTGTCTCCTTTTTTCACCATAACACCACAAATATCCACTGCAGAATCAAGGCATGAAAGAAAATCTTCTATACTCTATTGAAAATGATAGAAATATTTAATCTGTGTTTGCAGATTATAAAGAAGTTTAACTACTGTTCACAATTAATCACACAAAAGATTACTGTGAATACACTTGAAATAAACTACAGAAGAAAAGAGAAAGTAACATGTATTTAGCAGAAATTACCTTTGAGCATCTTACAACAGTTCATATACTTAAATACTAACCCAAATTGTAATTCATTAGTCTTGGAAATAAAATTAAAAATGAAAACAAGTTCTACAATTATTTACAGATATATTTTTTATTAAGAAACACCTCAGTATGGCCTTTTGCATAAAAGAATCAATAAATAACTCTTCTTGTGCCTACACTGCCATAATCTGAACGTTTGGGGTTTTTTTAAATTGTCCATAATTTTACTAGTTAAGAAATACATGAAAGAACAAGCAAGAATTCTGGGAACAAAATTCAAAAACATCAACCACTTTAGACTGGAGATTCTCATTCAGTTTTCACTCTTCTCACCTGCCTGTGAAAGGCACACTGGATTCCATACGGCAGCAAGGAGCCAAAGGTGACTATCAGTATCAAAATGTAAGATCACCTTTTCATCTTGGAACATTCACGGATACAAAAACACACTTTCTCTCACTGCCTTACACAAATACAAAAGGTTATTTTGCCTTCAACCTTCACAGCAGCAGTGACTATGTACTAAACTATGTGTCTCAGCTATTTACTAGCATTCTATCAGCAAAACAGAAAATCTGAACTTGATTTTTACCTTGCCATTCAGAGAAGTATGCAGTTTAGTTAAAGGACCTTTGGTATCTTCTGGCAGTTTACCTAAAATCTTGATTCTGCCCTGTATGGGACAAGAATGGAAATAATCTATAATATTAATCATCTTTTTAGATGTCGGCATATTTCAAGTGAAGCAATTACTTATTTAAAAAATATCACTGATCTACTTGAGACTGTTAGAATGGAGCTTTTATTTTTGTACCTCACTTGTGATTGTAGAGTAATTTTCTGTTGTCATCATTGACTCAGATGCCAAGAAGTTGAAAACCAGATTTGTAATGTCTGTACACAGAGTCTTCAACAAGTGTTTGGCAAGGTTAGTCTGAGTATCATCTGTTAAAAGAAATAAGTGATTAAAGCAACTGATTATAGTTATCTGATTCCTATGATGTTATCACAGCACCTTCCTACCTGTGGACTCTATCAACCATGAGTAGTATGAGAAAGTTATTTGGATACATGAAGATAACGTCCTTCATTTGCTGTGACATTCTTATGGAATGTTGTTCAGTGAAAAATGTGAGCTTTCAGGTCTGTAAGAACATTTTAATGCATTGCTAGTATTTCAAAGATGTATCTGTATAAGCAGTAAACAACCCTGTACAATCCTCTTGAAACGCTGCTATTGATCAAGTCAAGAGCATACAAAGGAAAATTCTGCAGGACAAGCAGTTAAATAGAACAACAGCCACATGACTTTAAGACTGAAATACTGGAATTTGGAAAAAAAAAAAGAGGCTACAGAATACATGTCCAAGAACAAAGGCTAATGGGAAATAATTCTATATATTCCAAAATAGCAGGAATATCAAGTTGTTTTGCTAGTGTTTCCTTCTGCTAGAGGATTTCCACAGGGAAAATTCCAGGAGAAAGCTGAATACAGCAGAGAATCTTGGAAACATCTACAGTATTTTCCGAATGCTAACTTTTCTGTCACACCTTACAGAGTAACCCCCTGCAAAACAAATCTGACAGACTATCCTCAAGCAGCAGCTCCTTTCAGTATCAAACCTATACAGCAGCTTCTTAGAATCAGGTGGTATTCAATTTTTTCATTAGTGGCACAGCTGACAGGAAATGAGCTTAATAATATTTTCCTTTTTTTTCTTCACTGTCTAGGTTTTCCTTTGTAAACTCTTGCTCCTGTCTGACCTTTAATGTAGATTCTGGAATAAATTTAACATCCTTTAAGGAGCATAATCATTTCTCAAAGTGCGTATTTTGTACCTGTAAAATGCTTTGCTCCCTTTTCAAATAACCGAATGTTGTTGTACAGGTTTGAGAATTCCTCCTGCAAGTCCTTCATAGCCTGTCTTCTGTTGGCTCCAGAGGAAGATGTTGAAGATGTAAAAACGGAACGCACAACTTCCTGGTAAGTTTTTGTCAAAGGTCTTAGAACAGGAAAGAAGAAAGGAGAAAACATTGAGTGAAGTGTGAGACTGTATGAGATTTTCCCAAATATATCAGCAACAGAGAAAACAACCTCATTATGTAGTAAATGATGGGGACATGAATGCTATAGAATGGTGAGATAAACAAAAAGCCAATTATAAAAATCAGAAAAAAACCCCATGAGGAAATTAAAATATTAATTAAAACATACTTAATGGCAGATGTTCTAATGTTATAGTATGTATGGTATGTAAATATATGCCAAGGTTTTCACAACTCCTCAATGGGAACAAGGTGAAAGATAAAAGAATTTCCAGAAGCAATGCTATTCACAAACTTTCAGGGGCCTCTGGATAAATTTCTAAAGATGCAGTTACTATGGCACTCCAGGTTTATTGAAGCTTGGCTATTACAGTCTTACCTCATGTTCCTTTTGCTCTGAACATACATATACACATTCTCTCTGGTATGGAACATCTTTTAAAAGAAGTTATTCATCTTTGCATAGCTCAGTTTGCTAACATAACTTACTACCCAGCTCTCATGGGTACCAGTGCAGACACAGATGGCAGGAAACATCAACATATGTCAAAGGCTGTCCAGAAGATGGGACTCATGAAACCCCAGCATGGATCAGTGTAAGCCAAAAATGAAGCTTGCAGGACCATCTACTGCTAAGGAGATGCACATTCCTGCGTCAGCACAGCTTTCTAACACATAAGACATGTGTAACGTGGAGCTGTACAGAAAGAGAATATTGTGGTTCACCTCTACCAACAAGGCCCTCTTTTATAAGCAAGAAAAAAGACTGAAGTGTAGATTCTCCTGAAGTGATTCACAAATATTCTAACTCCATCTGAATTATTGAAACTACCTTTTTAGATGTTCAGCAATTTCTGTAATAAGCTCTTCAGGGCAATCCTGCATACGAGTCTTTAAAACATCCTCAATTTCCTCTTGTGACATGAAAGAGAACTCCAGCTTCTTATTCCTACCTGTAGTGGCCATAAACAACACTCACTGAGAAAACATTCCATTTAGTATTGCTACAATTACTCTGTGGCATGAGATGCTGGAAAGCCTCGAAGTCCAAACAGCACAGAAGAAATACTTAACAACAATGGAAAAACCGGGATGATTACACATGACAGTGGAATTTTACACTTATGAAAAACTGACAAAATCTCTCTTTTGATCACTTGGAAGTTTCTGTAATAGACAACTGAAGTAGTGTATAAGGATATGCATTTTTGGTGACACTTTTTTTCTGCTTGGCCCATTATTTTAGAAACCATAATGTCACCAAGACCAAATAAAGTGCCAGAACTGAATTGAGTGTTCCTACTTGAAGGATTTCGCAATGCTATTGTTTTTATTTTTTAAACTCCATTTAGTAAGGTACACAATCATGTAACACAGTGACCTAAACTTGAGGTTACAGTATAAAATCTGAAACATGTTAATTTAAACCAGACCAGGTGTTCCAGTAATAAAAGCAACTTACATACACACAATGTAGTGCATCTGTATTTCTGTTCTGCACAAAACAGGAACTTTTCCCAGGTGCTGTAGAATTTTTACATATAAGAATGAGATCAGAATGATTACAGAGAAATAGAAGAGGATGTGTTCCAGATGCACCTTAAAACAGGCTTATTGTGCACATAAGTATGGAGATCAATGATGTTCCTTGTTTTGCCACAGCAGTAATGAACATACAGCATTTATAAACAAGTGAAAAGGCAGGTTAAATCAGGTTTTAAAAAGGACCTTATTTACATTTGCATGGTTTCATCTGAGTTTACTTTGAGATTGTGGTTCAAGCTATTTATTATAAAACAGCAATACAAGCAGCAATAAGGGCAGAACAAAAGCCTACACCAAAAACCAAAAGTGACTGAAAATTGTTTTACTCAGTAACTGGATAGTCCTGAAAAATAATTCCATTTATATGTGAATTACAGTACTTTCTGAAAGCAGTATCAAACAAAATTACTACACTGTATTTCACACATCAAATATCATGTTTCAAAGTATTTTTCAGTCAGTATTTAAAGTCTCGATCCTACATATAAAATGAAAGCACACATTTCTGGTTCTCTATTGAACAAGAGAAAGAACATGAGTGCTTCATTTGCAGCCTCTGTTTACACTAAATCTAACAATGTTGGCTTTTACTTAAGCAAGCCATTCATGCTCCTTTTAATAGTGAAGGTAGAGAAACAGGCACCAATAAGGACTGCTATTAAAACAATCAAAGCATTAGTTTTGACTGTATATTTTATTCCTATGAAGAAAAAAACTGTTTGACTGCTATGATTTGTTAATTTAGACCATTCATTTATCATACACTATGCAGCAGGTGTTACAAAATCAAGTGTAACATTCACCCCAAAATCTACAGCATTTCCTACATAAAATAAAATAATGAATATAAAATGGTATTATTTGTTTAATTTAAATTTCTTTTTTAAAGACTAAGCTATACCATTCAGTGAACATGTAATGTCCATTTCATTTAAATAGCAACACCAGATCCATAGATACCATTTTAACTACATAGTGTTCTCATCTTCTTGACATTTTAGCTGACCCTATCTAAAAAGTGGGGGAAGAACATACACGTAGGAAAAAAAGCAAGTAGTAAAACCATGTTGAATAGATATGAATAGATATTTCCTAAAATAAAATAACAAACCTGTAGCAGTCCCTTGTGACTCTTCATCGCTGTCAGCATCCTTTCTTCCTTTCTTCTTTGTTTTCTTGATCTTTATCTCTCTGGCGTTCCCACCACCTCCTCCTCTCACGCTTCCACTGCCCTCTGGTGGGGAATACTTGCTTAGTACACAGGAAAGTTGTAGCACTTAAAAAGTTTACAATACCACGGTAATTCATCTATGTTACTTGTTAATGCTGATTGAAAACCACAACCTGATTCTAAACACAAGCTAGAACATATATTTCAGAATCTTAAGGCCGTAAGTTTCATTCTTAAGGAAAAAAAGCAACTGAAGCAAAGTTTTGTTTAAGCTAATGTCAATTAACACAAACACTATCAAATGCACATATAATAAAAAAAAAAAAAAAAAAAACAAAGAAAACAGAGAGCAGTATCTTGCTTCAGCTAAAACCAGATGAGATACCAGGGTCCATAACGTAATGGGGGATCTCTGCTGGCTGAAAACATCTCAGTAAACACTTAGCATTTTTATTCAGTGATGCTAAATAACCAAGTTTATAAAAACTATGTTAGATAATGTAACTTTGTTAATTTTCAGAGAAAGAATTCTACACTCTAAGCATTTACGCAAAATATTTCTGGAAGCACACATTCAATTCACTAAAGCACTCAATCTTTTTTGACTTTTCCTAGATGATTATAGAGTAACGGGATGTTCCAGCTCTGACACACATAACAAGTTACTTTGTTCAGAAGTCCTGCAATCAATGTATGCAACTGCAGACAGAATCTCAAATTGCTATACAGTCCCTCTCCACAAGGCAAGCTGTTCTGCTCTTTTTTTCCCATTTTCACAGCCTCTTCTGTTATTTTTTCACTTGGAAGAAATTTAAACTCCATGGTGCCAGAGATATATACACTATGCCTTGAGAAAGTGGGTGTTTTTTCCAATTAAATATGGTCCAAGGTTTCAAGTAGCTACATTATGTAACTACTATTGTTTAAGAAAAGGAAACACAAAGACATGGTGCTCTTACTTAAAAAGCTAACTGCATCTGTTACATGCCATAGATGGATTTTTAAGCATCACTTCACAGAACAGGCAAAAAGAATAGTGCTTTTCACAAACTTATTTGAAATGTGACTGTATTACAGTAATTACATTACATAAAACTGTTATGTTGGGGTGTTTTTAGGTAATGCACATAACAGTCCACAATAAAACATTTCAGGGTAGTGCTTGCTGATGGTGCAGCATCTCACCTGTGGGTATGAATTTGTCTAGACATGTAGTACAGGCTCAGTAGAGTCTCACTCCTCAGAGGGCTGGAAACCGAAGTCATTCTATTATGACAATTCAATTAAAGATCCAAGCTCCTCTACCTTAGGTATGGCCTAGAAAAATCTGCCATCACTTGTGGCAGAAATAAGTTTAATTTCTATGTCAAAGGAAATTGAACTCAGGCCTACTCATGCTCTTTCTTTAAGAGTAGAATGTTCTATTTTGCAGATGAGTATATTCAATCAAGCTAAATGCATCAGTGATCTTAATTCTCTTACTTTCTGTAGCACAATAACACTCTGCAAGTGAGTTCAACATAGATTGCTCAGCTGCGTTGCAGCAGCACAAGAATCACATAAAGTTTTTGGGATTCACAGTCTTCAGACTGAATACTGTTTTAAAAATAAGAAAGATTCCAAAGGGTTAAACTCACATATATTTATTCTTCCTTCAACTGAAATCTATTCCAAACAGTCACCACACAAATGGAGTAAGGTTTGGGATGGGATTAATTTAATGCAGAATATACCTCAAAGTAAACTGTCTTAATCTCCAAGTAACTGTTACATGCTACATGTGCAAAACCAGAAAATTCCATGGCATGGTTTTCTCAGAAAAGATGACAAGTATTCTTCAAAAAAAAAAAAAACAAACCCACCAAAAACTCATTCTCAATTTAGACAAAGTTATTTTGGAATTAACATCCAAAGACTAATACTAAGAAACATATTAATTTTCCTGGACCCCTGAAAAATGGAGACTAAAATTTTATCTATACTGTGTAATAAAACATGGTAGAGAGGTCCCTGAGCTAATAGTGGTTTTATTCAGTCTTATGTGACCATACTGTATAAAATAATAAATGAACACAGGATTCCTTGCTTCTAAAAACACTTACCCTGTGTTGAACTAACTCAAGAGTCCTTTATAGTACTTCCTCTGCATTTTTAAGTCTGAAATTAGTTCTCATGGGCATAGCTGACAAGTATGCATATCCACAGTATAATAGTAAGCAGTTGGATTATTTCTTGAATATCTTAAGCAACAGACTGGAAACATTTAATGGACTAAAAAATATACTAACTTTATATGTGAGTATTTCAAAGACAAAAACAAATTGGGTTTTGCATAAGCTGAATATTGATATCTTACCTGCTGCTTTCTTTCTTCTTTCATCCTTTTTGTCTTTTTTATTAGCATATGAGCTCTCTAAACAAGAAGCCTGTTTTAAATCTTCTTCAGTGATTAAATTAACAGGGTTGTTTTTAATTTCCTAAAATGAAGAACATGCACATCATAGCAAAAAGATACACACAGCAATGGAAGAAACATTTAAGCCGTTTGGCCATTTTCAAGTACTCGAATCAAACATCATGTTTTTCAAGTGCAACACATGAGACTGGACTTCCTGAGTGCACCAGAATATAAATTACACCTATTAAATATAGAAACCTGGTGTTCATTTGTCTTGCTTCTTCTCTAGCTGTATTTCAGATGAGAGGTACAGAAATTGTAACAGTGACTGGGAAGTCCCATGAGCTTTACTCCAACACTCAACGGGCACTGCATCTTGACCAATAAAAAACCTACTGTACCTTTTCCGCTTTCTGTTGCATGAGATCAGAAAAGAGGTCAGCACAGCTGCTTAGAAATTTCTCACTGACTGCAATGGTGTCACTGAAGACTAAACCTGAAGAGCTTTTGTTTAAAGATCTCATCACTTGCTGGAGCAAAATGCCAACATCTTCTACTGACAATGAGCTGGGCAGAAGAGTCTAGGGTGAAGAAAATTAAAATACAGCAGCGTTGTAAGTGGATAAACAGAATAGACACAGGCCTTTTGACACCTAATAACTATTTAGAAAGCATTGCACTTTTCAAATTAAGCTACTAATTTAAGAGTACACACTATTTTAAATCTTCTAACATGGCAAATCCACATTGCTTTAGAAATACATGTTACCTCTGGGCAAATGCATGGCAACTTCTTCAAAATGAAGCTCAACAGCTACAAAGCAACATCAAACACAGAACACCAGCAGCACTTACGAGCAACAAAGGTAGTGCATTAAGGCCTAAAATTAAGACTTAGGACAAATTGGCTAAGATACCTCTGCTCACCAAAAGTGTTGTAAGCATTTAGTTTAGACATTTCCTCAAAAAAAAAAAACCAAAAAACAAGCCCAACAGAAATATATTGCTCTCTAGCAGAGAAATGCACTAGTTTTGAAATGAAAGTTAGTCTTACATATCTATAAACTGAATGCCAGTATGTCCTTCCCTTGTTTTTGTTCAGATCAAATCAAAGGCAAATAATGTCCTTTTACTTGTCATTTTAATTACACAGAATTTTTTCTTTGACAACATAGAATGACAACATAGAATTTCATTATACATATGTGTAGTTTCAATAAAATATCATTTGACATAAAAATAAGAAAAAAAAAATCCAACAACAACTGAAAGGATTGCTTACTGCTACATCTATCCAGTTTCCAGAGCTGATCGCTTCCTCCACAGAGGCTTCAACTTGATCCACAATTTCTTGACCAACACAAGCTGCTCTCAGAAATAAGAGTTGTGCGGACTTGTATCTTTTTTTAATGTAGCCTGCTGGGTCAGGGATGCCAAGTCTATACAATGCATCAAATTCTATAAAATAGTTAGATGTCTGTTAAAATTTAGTTCCTTCATTTACATACAAGATCTTATGGGATGACTTTATTTTGAAAGCAGGAAATGAAGTATTTTTTGCACAAGTAAATGCAACCATTAGCTAATGCTGACCTAAAACTTAGTTCAGTACAAGCTACATCTAAATGTTGTTAATAGAAGAATACAGATTAAATCACAGATGTGACTTTGATCTGAGTTTAGCAAATTGTTTTTTTCAGATTCTTATACTATTAAGTTTATATTTGCAGTCATATCTTTCCGAAGTATTCTAATGTATAATGAACAATATTCCCAAGACATACAGTGTTCAAATGTTTTGCTTGCAACTATTTAACAGTCTATACTTAAGATGTGGAGAAAATATTCAAAGACTGACAGACACTCCATCAGTCAAGCAGTATTACAGAAACACTTAATACTAACATTTTAAGTTATGGTTTTCAATCTGCAAGAATAACTGCTACTTAGGGCCTGACCATTTGGGACCGTAAGGGGACATTCCTCTCTTTATTCAGATCCACATTCTCCCATAGTTGGTGTTGTTTCAAAACACCATCATCCACCATCACTCAGCTTGAAGTTAGATATAATTGTCTGGATTCTAATCAGGACTCCAGTGCTACTCACTCCAGTTCTACAAATATTATTTTGGAAAAAAATTCTTCCTGAGCACTGCATGTTTGGGCTATTAGCAGCCAAAGTTAGGTTGCAATCTGGACACCTGGCCTGCAACTCCAGCCATGATGATCTGAAAAGTCTACAATGAGCAGACTAATCAATGTCTTCACAGCAGTAACAAAAACAGCATTTGTAATTGTTTGTGAAAAATAGTTACTGTTTAGCAGTATGGTCCCCTCTGCTGAAATACAGTTCACTGTGATAAAGCAACACACATCATTATGAGCAATGGTCTTTCAGCAAAGGAGTATCAGCCACTGCATTGATTTCCACTTCTGCTTGTGAAGCTTCACCCTAAGCACTAGCTATATTAAGGTAAGACCAATTACCTACACTAGTTTTAGAAAGCTATTTTATCTGTAAGAATATAGATTAATTACCTAAGTAACCATTCTGCTTGAAAAAGGAATCCACCCATTTGTTCTGTGTTCTGGAATAGATGTCTGGAACAAACACAGCCTTATCCTGTCTTCCACCAACCACGGTGCCTTTTAGACGACCAGCATTAACAAGTTCTTCTAGCAAAGCTACAAGAGGAAAAGAAATTAAGAGATGTTTACTAAGTTAGTATATCCATTAATCAAAAGATAGTAATTATTTTCCCTGTTTTTTTTCTTCTTTCTTTCCACCAATTAGTTTGTGCTTGTTCTAGTGAAACATTGCCAAGCTCTATCAATTATTTTTAACACTTATGAGAATTTCTTCACAAATGCTCTGGAAATCAGACAATGTTTCTAAAGAGTGAGCCACAATGGCAGGATCAAAGCGGTTTTTTATTGACTACATACCTGGGCACTTTTAGCTTTTAATTTAAAAAATGCAGACATAGAAGAATCTTTCTCTGCGCAGAAGAGTAAAATATACTAGCATTTTATTTGTAATTTTTCTTTGAATTCACTGCTTATACATTAACCAAAATGGAAAGAAAAAAAAGATCTGAACACAGAAAATGACATGAAAAGTCATTACCTAAACTGCATAACACAGTTGCTAATAATAACCTCCTGAGAATACAAAAATACTGCTAAAAAAAACCACTGGTAACTGGTAATATTGAAGTACTAAGCACTTCTCAATGCTAAATAAGATTTTTTAAATTCATTTAAGTTGCATAGGAATATCTGATTTGCCTCCTAAGGCTTCTGCCTTTCTGTAACACAAGAGATATATTTTAAAAAATCAGTGACATCAACTGCTAACTCTGGTAATTTCCAGAGCTTTGCCAGATGGCTTTTTTTAATACTCAGTTTATGTTCATTTCCATTTCATTAATAGACGTGTTTTGCTCTGAAACAAAACATTAAATGGTATCACATGGCAAGGCTTCTTCCTCATTAAATAGAAGCAGCAATCAACACTTCAACATGCTTAGTACAGCACACAGAGCTTTAGCTCACTTATGTAGGAAAGTTTACCTGAAAGGCCAGCTCCAGAAGAAACAGTGCATAGCAAATCATGATAGTTTTTGTCAGATATGCCCATAGTGTAGATGAGCTTCTATAAGCTAGCAGCTATTGAACACAACTGCCAGTAGCAAAGCTGAACAATACTTACACTGAAAAAATGCAGCAGAAAGAGAAACTGATTTAAACAAGATATAGCTTTATGTAATTTAAGACAAGAACCAGAAATCATGCTCTGGCATGGTTCAGTTACATCGAATAAAATGGAACTTTTAAGACCAATTCTGGAAATAAAATTAGTTTTCTGTACTTCCTAATATTTTAGTTGCCCTACAAAATAGAGTCAAGGGGTCTATTCCACTTAAGTAATTATCAGATAATACAGAGTGGTTCTCTGTTTGCAATTTCAACTTCTTATTCAAAGTTTTTAGGAAAAATAATTAGACTTTTCCTAGAACTCCACAAAATTGGTTGAAAAAGCTATTCATGAAGGGAAAGAAAAAATCTGTTCTTTACAGGAAGAAGATATACGAAGAAAAGAAGTGAAATGAAGACATCAATTGTATTCTGTACTTTATCAAGTGCCAGTTCTAAAACTCCAGGGCACAGGAGATGCTCTCAGTGATTTCACAGACATTGCTACAATTACGTCTAGACAGTATTTTGTTTTAAAACAACAGGATCCCTGTAGAACTACCATGAATTCTCATTCATTTTAAAAGGTGATCAAGTAGTTTGTAGTGTCCTATTAGGTCTCCATCAAAGTCTGACAAAGATGGTAAGTGTCCCTCTATGTCAGTCCTACACCAGTAACATAATACCCAGAAATGAATAACACCTGTTATTTCATTATACTTTGTAATTAGTGTCTTAACCTGAAGAGTTTCTCATTTCTAAAACTACTTTTTATTGTAACTTTATGAGAGCTTAAGATGAATAGCAGCACACCTATGTGAAAGAACCAAATAATAATATTTATCCTGTCTAAACCCAAGTATTGATTAAATAATTAGCTGTTTGTAAATAATACACCTATTACCCTGAACTTATATTTTTATTCTGGAAGAGACAGAAAACTGATGAAGACCACTTTTAAACACATTGCTAACAGTGACAGACATAAAAAGTTAAAAAGTAACATAGCTAAAACGTATTTTTCAAGTTTCCAACATTTATGAAATAGAAATGGTATCTCAGCAAATGGACACAATAAAATCTAGCCGTGAATAAAAAGATAAAAAGCTCTTTGAAACTTAGAAACTGCAGAGGTAATGAGAGAAAATAAGAAAAACTAAAGAAAAGTATGAACAAACTCACTAAAAGAACCCCGTGGAAGTACTAGAAGTATGTATTGTGATGCTCACTGGTGTCAGGAAAATACCAGAACTTCAATTCACATTAACACTGTACATCATCAAAACATGATGATGTACTTGAAGGACTTATCTGAAATAGACTGTAACCAAATACTGAAATTTGCTGGGTATTGAGACATTATTATAGTAAAATTTCACAGATTTTCCCTTTAATCTATGAAAACTTGGATGGCACATAAAAAAAGGTGGAAATTTTAAATTGATCAAGTGGAAGTAGACTGTTTATATGATTTTATTTAAGTGCTAGGATTCAAATTTTTAATGAATAAGCTTGTGGTGGGGAACAACAGGATAAACAGAGAGATACTACACTGGAGCTAAAGTGAACAATGCCCTGAAGGCAAAAAGACCTAATCAAGAGAAGCATTAAGGTTCATGAGAAGAGATAGAAAACCATTAAAGGATTTTAAAAGACCAGCAGCACTTGGTCAGCCAGCACAGAAGACTAATGATGCTTGAAGCAGCATTTCTGAGAGATAGGGGATGGCACACAAAGTGACAAACAAGTAGAGCCTAAAGATTTCAGTAGCTGAGTAGGGAATATTTATGCATTTCTACTTAGAAAAGGAACTGTGGAAAATAAAAACAAACAGTTTAAGGACATGTTTTATCTCTCAGCATATAAAGTCATTTAACTAAGAGTACAACAAAAGCTTAGCCTCCATTATTGCCCAAAAAAGACAGTAAATAAAATCCTGAGCAATTAATGCCATTTGGCTACATAAACTCTGTCCCCTTTTGTGAGCTTCACTGATAAAACTGCTAGTAGCTAGGGGCAAATAATGAAAGAGATGAATAAATAAGTACTGTACTTCTTGCATCATTCTGTCCCCAGAGGCATCTCATCAACCAATGTTTTCATTGCTTTGGATACAGAGAGCATCCCTTCAGTTATGGATAGCATAAAGGGTTTAATACTTTCTACACAAAAGAGAAACACATTGTTCTCTGTATTTCAGAATTAAGTCTATGTGCTAAAAAGCTTCTTTGAAAGCACACTTTTAATAATGAAGAATGGATTTCCTACACACACACACAAAATATTCTGAATGAAACTCACAGTAAAGTAAATGTTCTTGAAATCCATACCGAGTGATCAAGCTACTTACAGGTGTAGGCCTTGGGAAAAAAAGAAAAACAAAATATAAATTAATGATATGAAACTACATGGAGAATCCAGAAATAAGAGAGGTTACTAGAGATGAACATAGCCTCAGAGTACTACACTGATGTTTAAAATAGCTTAAAAGGTTTTAATTTTGAATTACTGTGAAGTAATAACACAAAAGCTATGATAATTATTGTAAGGAAATTTCTGCTCTTTCCAGTTTTTCTCTTCCTACAAAGTGACATAAAAATTTGATTTAATAAGAAAAACTTCTCTATAATCATATGTAGCGACCACATCAATATGTAACCGACTAAGGAGCAGTGGAGCGACAAGAGGACAGATATTCTACAAAGTAACAAAAGAACTACAGAGTAACATTTTCTTCAGCCAAAACACTAATGTATGTTGTATAGTGTATATTGTTATACTTCCCCTGTTTTTCAAAAGTGAGTCTAACGTAACTGAGAATTGGTCCCAGGAACTGAACTACACTTAGCAGAATCTATCCATAGGTCTTTCTTTTCTTTTTCAATCACAAGTGAATCTGGACCATAAAGACCTGTAGCAAAAATATTTTAAAATGTGGTTGCAGGCATTGCAGTTTACCGAGTAATTGCAGTGAAGAGCCCACGAATGCGTGCTCGATGGCGGGACACGAAGGCTTCTGTAAAAATCACCCCACGGTTTTCCTGGTCTAGTTGTCCATGAATAATTCTGCCCAAACGCCTGGATAACGCCTGTAAATAGAAGAATTGAGCTTTTCTAAGCATGCCTTCTTCCATCAGATATATGGGTATCTAATGACAGAAAACTCTGCAAAAAACTAAGTATGGTTTGCAGATGTACCACGAAAATTAAGATTTAATCTTAGTATTAATTTCATACAAAACAGTGACTTAAAGCCATGGATATTGCAAAGATAAAGAAAGAAGGTGGTCACAACTAATCCTGTATCACCTGTAACAGGAAGTCTCCTGGAAGGTCGTATGCCTTGCAGAGTTCTGATATTGTCACTTGGCCAGTTTCCTGTAGTTTATCATTTATTTCTTCTGCTAATTGATCCAGATAACTCCTTTAGTAAAAATGAAAAAACAAACGACAACACGTTAAGTGTGACATTCAAAGTCAACCTCAAGATCACATACTGAATAACTGACCTCTTCCTGCTACATCATTGCAAAAATAAACTGAAAGTTATTTTAAATGAATAAAGAAGAACAATGTAAGTGAAAATGTGTGCTTTTTTAAAAAAGCCTGCTAAGCAGGTAGCTAGTACTAAGATGGGTCATTTACCTACTTGTATGAAAACTTCAAGCAAGAGAAAGAAGAAAACATTATGTCAATGAAAATTGGAAAACAGCTTTAGGAAGCAAGACAGGTCGTAACTATTTCAAGAGAGCCAGGTACTTCATATTCTTTGGTAAGAACAGATCCTAAAGCTCAATCAATACAAAGGACAGCCCCATAAGAGTATTACTTCAGTGGTTGTTAGTGTGCTGGAAGCCACAAAATAGCTAGCTCAAACATCTTAGGCTTGTGAGGTTAAACAAGAGGTAGAAGGTTTGTCAATAGTTGAGGCAGACAGCAAAGCCGGAGAGCAAATGAGATGTGGCTGCTGTACACAAAGACACCGGTTAAGAAATGAAGCCTCTTAAATGCAGGACACTGAACACAGACGTTCAGTAGGGCTTTTACACCGTGGATTCAACGGATGCTTTGCTGAGATAGGTCTCACCTGCCAAGAGCAGCACTGATCACCACCAAGCATCTCTAAGATCAGCCAAGAAAAATGTATTTCACCTCAGAAGCAACAAAGGTTAGACATTACATTTTAGTCTGCATTTTAAAAAATAAACATGGTATGAATTATACATATTGCTCCTGAAGGTACTCACTCATTTATAAGCTGTCCCAGTACAAGCTGAATACCTTTTTCAGATTTAACAATGTCATTAGCTCTGTTTTCAATGTGCAGAAGGTCCACATTTATTACCTAAAAAAAACCACCTCTTATCAGAACTTTAAATTGAAAATCATTCTCAAACATTGAGATATTATTTACACATTCCTATATCTTGAGGAAAGTTGCTCTTATTTTTTTATACTATTGTTTACAAACACACTTGATCTGTGTTTTGGAATAAAGCAGCATTCCTTTAGGGAAAAAACCTCTCTTTGCAACTGTTACAAGGTTAAAAGAAACCTATATAATAAAAAAATACCAGAAAGCACTAAGACAAAATAGGAAACTGGCAGGCAGTTAGGTTTCAGAGGCTTTCAGAAAGGTTTTCTGTTTCCAAGTGATTTTGCTCAAGCCTGAAGGAAAAATTAGCCACAGAGGAATACTACTGCAGGACAAAGATGAGTGGAGATAAAGAATAATGAAGGAAGAGGACAGATTCAAAGAGGCATGCAAAGTTAATTAGGCAGGATCCCGCAACTTTAAATTTAAATGGGTAACATATTTCTTTTCTGTCTGCCCTCCTTAGTTTACAAAGAAAGAGTTCATAAACAAAAACTGCATATATCAGTAGTGATTTCAGAAGTCCTAGATTATCACTAAGCAGAGACGTTTCAATAAAGCAATAAATGGACAGATGAAGTAATCTGCAGTACCCTGACAGGAGCTACCAGCTCTTCATAAAATTTGTTCTGTTTTAAAAAAATATCTCAGCTGGAGTATAAGTAATGAACTCCATATTCACACTATACATGGTGAAAAAAAAGAAGAAATAATAAAGTTTTTATTGTTAAAGTTACCTGTTGTAAGTCAACAATGTTAACTCGACCTTCAAGAAAAGATAAAACACGCTTTTAGTGCATGAAATTTATTTGAACAGATTTAGAATAAAGTACAGATCATTGTGCACAAAATATTTAATTACTTCTTCTGTAGACCAATAAAACTAGTCCATGAGTGCCCAGAGATTGTTAAAACTTTCTACCTTTGCACGATGCTACTAACAAAAAACCCAGCAAATTTTAATTCAGTCCAAGCTGTCCCACTGGTATGATACACCACAACAAAACACAAACTGAGCAAACTTGTGGTAACAGTGAGAAAATGGCTAATCTGCATGGAAAAAATAGGAAGTAATTTTTCTGAACATATGACTCTGTGAAATTCACCCTTAAGAATAACTCAAAGTACAATACACTGCCTGCTCATTAAAGCCATCAACAAACAGCTGTCTGAACTTCCTTACTTATCTAACTTCCAATACAAGTGGCTCTCCACATTGGTAAAATAAAAGAACCTGTCAATGACAATTTACAAATATTATTATTACTAATGGTGTGAGAGAATAATTACTTTGAAATTCCAAGACAAGGCCAAACATCTCAGCCAGGTACTAAACTGTATTAAAACGTCAAATTTCCTTGAAAAGGATTTTTATACAACTTTTATGTCAGAAATTCCGCATGGGTGAAAATAAACCAAATAGCCCATCTTGATATGCTTATCTAAAAGTCTGACACAGATGTGAAGTGAAAATAAAAGAGCAGTAGGTGAATTAATTTGTAGATGAAGCAAACTAACTTTTTCTGAAAGATTAAGGGTACTGAAAATCTTTCTGCAGCCTTCAAAATTAACTTCCAAATCTAAAGGAAGAAGGAAAATGTCACACTTACCACCAGAAACATGAAGCTCATCGCGGATCTCCTTACTAATCTGTGCTGGAGTGACATACTCTTTGCCATCAAGTGTGTGCACTACTTCCAGCTGCTTTTCTGCAATCAGCTTTGTGACAATTTCTATACAATTCCGTTCTGACAATCTATCAGAAGGGGAAAGAGTCAGCAGTTATTCTAAGGAAGAACTTGCTAAAATTACCTTTAAAGTTTCAAACACACTAAACACAGGAAGTACAATGAAGATTGCTTGTATTTCTTTGCAAACATACTTTTTCAGACTACGAAATTAATGTGTGTATCCTACTTATCACCCACCAAAACAGCCATATGGTTTCACTTGAGCGGGTCATCTCTCCAAAACTTTTACTCTCCTCCTGAACAGCTTCCAGCCCTGTCACCTGAGAGAACGCACCTGCTGGTGAGTTCAGGAACGCTGTAATTAAAGAATTCGTGTCTATGACACTTCTGTGCGCTTTTATTTTACTTCTGCGCACTTCGGATTCATTTTTCTTTAACAAAAACAAGTTATAGGCAACGGCCTCAACTATGCAAGCAGATAGAAGGGAGAAACCGAGCACGGGAGCCGTGACGATTTTGAGCAACTCAACTCAGCAGTGACTACACACTCAGTCGCTTCCCTGGGCCTGCCCGTGCTCCGGGGTCCCAGAAGGGACGCGGGGCTCCAGCACTGACACAGGGAACGGCAGAGGGGCCGTGCCAGGCCGGGCCCCGGGGGCTGCCCGGACCGGGGGCAGCGGGGGAAGGGGGCGGCCGGCGCGGGGAAGGGGCGCGGCAGGCGATGCCGGCGGCGTCCTGCTCACCTGTGGGCTACCTCGGCGAACTGCGCCCGCTGGAAATCGGCCGCCAGCCGCCGGATCTCCTCCCAGGCCGCCGCCATCGCGCAGCGACACGTCAGCCGCGGCCGGGCGGCGGCGGGCAGCGAGCGGGGCCGGCCTCCGCCCGCAGCGCCGCCCCGCGGCACGGAGAGGCCCCTGCGCCGGCTGGGTCATCAAACACGAGCGGAGCAAAAGCTCGCCTCGGGAAAAGGAGCAAGAAGCGATTTCCGCAGTCGGGGCCGGCTCCAGCAGCGGGGTCCCGGCAGGGCGGGCACGGCGGCAGCTCTGCTGGGCACCCGCGGCGGCCCGAGAGCGGCCGCTCCGTTCGGGCTTGGGGAAGCGCAGCGGGGCCTGGGCTGTGAGCCCAGCTCTCAGCGTGAAGCGCGCTAGGAGCTGCTGCTAGCGAAACCTGAAACGAAATGTAGACCGCGAGCTGGGTGTGAGGTCAATAGTGTCGCCACTTAGCGGGATCGCTGTTACGCAGCGAGGGGCAAGCTGAATTTATTTAGCTGTCAGACCAGAGGTGAGCTTCACAGACTTAAAGGCCTTTTGGGCGCTCACCTGGTGCTGACTCGCCCGTGGCAGTGGCAGAGAGCCCTGCACAGGGAGTGCTCCCGCCGCGGGGCGAGCAGAGCCTCAGCCACCAGTGCCTGGCGCCTCCCAGGCGGGACAGCAGCAGGACACTGCCAGCTGCCCAGCACCGCGAACGGGGTCTGTGCTGCTGAGGCTCTGTCCTTGTCCTTCCAGATTTCTTACTGCTTCCTGCGTAGCCGCTGTTTCACTGACCCTGGCAGGCACTCTGTGACTCTGCATTCCAAAAGTCACAGGAAAATGTTTCTGGCCGGGTTGGTGTCGTGCTGGGTGCGTTTTAAATAGCATGAGCAAAGACTTTGCAACCGGCATAGTAAGTTGTGACAGCATTCATAGTGGGATAAGTGTGGCTTCTGGTAGTTCCCTTTGAGATAAAAAATTAGGGGCAGGATTCCTTTTGCTTGGGCATCTGAGGTTTGCTGTTGAGGTCTGGTCTTGGAGCCTTTGCCGGCAGCGAGACAGGCTCCTCAAAGAGCATCTCTTCCTAAAGCATAGCTCTAAACCAAGCTCACTAATTACAGCCGGGAGGTGTCTGTAGTCCTCTGCAGGCAAAGACAGCAAGGGAGATTGCTCAGCCAGGCCCTTGATTTAGGCATATTTCTGTGAATGAATAGTTTAGTGGAAGAATAGGGATAAAATGTGATAGCAGTTTTGAGGACAGTATTTATGAAGATTATATAGACATAGGCTACCACAGGGGACAACAGGAAAAAGAACTAGGGATTTAGAGCTGTATACCTGCTACCTAATCTTAAATGGATTTGAAGTCCATTAATTATATGTATACTCTACCAGGCAATAGAGAATCCTTTTCAGCTAAAATCTGAAACACTGGACTGGCCGAACTGAGTGTTGCAGTTAAGATTCCAAAGTGATGGATAATGGCTGGACCTTCACTTGTCTGTGTATGACTTGAGTCCAAGCTACAGTTCCCAGATTTTTGGAAATAGTCATCTGTAAATAGAGCTGGGTTAATGGGGGTTTTTTGGGGTTTTTTTTTTGGGGTTTTTTTTGGGGTTTTGTTTGTTTGTTTGTTTTGTTTTGTTTTTGGTTTTGTTTTGTTGGTTGGTTGTGGTTTTTTTTTATTTGTTACGCTTAGAGCTATGTTCCACCAGCATGTGAAGAAGGAGCAGATGAATCATAAATATGCAACTGTTACAAGCATTTGATATTTCCAAATTGCAGGTTCTGTTTTGAGTCCGCAATCAAAGAAATTTTATAAGGACCCTTTTCTTTTGAGATGTATGCACACATGCACGACAGATGCATTAATATTTTCTACACCTAATTGCTATTCAAGTAGCAATTCAGGTTTATTTTTTCTGTAGAAATCCATTTTCTTTAGACAGCTTATAAGTTAAGTTAAATCTTGTTTTAAAAATAGAGTAACTGATTCATTTTACTATACTTGCACAAACCTCTCGCAGTTAACTGAGCTCTAATGTTATTAGCATCTATTTTATGCATGGGTACAATGATGGAAAATGAAGCTGATACCATTCATTTTTCTGCAGTTCTTCTGAGTTCACTGATTCCAGAGCTATCGCAGTAGCAGAAATGTTTTTGTTTCATTGTTGCAGGTATATAAAATAAGTGTGTGAAGGGTTTTGTAGATATAACGAGGGCAAAAGTTTAAATAGACTTTTACATAGTTATTATAATATGGATTGATGGCTATATTCCATTGACACAAAGTAAAAAATTTCTCATGAAAACCATGCACAGTATTGCATTGATTCACTCTAGGAATACCAATTACCCCGTCTTAATTGGAGACAATAAAAGCAAATGATAAGGTTCTTACTCCTGTCAAAAAGAATCAATGCTGTCTGTATGACATAAAGTACATTATGAAGGTTGGTATTCTAGTATTCATGTAATAATATAACAGCAATATAGCAGGTATTTTTGGAGTTTATAGAACATACATAGAAAAAATGAGAAATGCAAAAAAGAGAAGAACAAAGTTTCTAAGAGGTGTGGTTTATCACAAAACTTTTTGCTTGGCATAAAAAATGAGTTGGAAGAATTCTGGTGTGCACAGTATATTTTCCTTTCCCTCAGAAAGAGCAGTGTCACACCTCATAATGGAGCCTTACCTGATATTTGCAGGGGAATTGGACTGTGTGCAGTGTGTGTTTTTGATACAGAGAATTTATTAAGACAAAGACAGTAAATAGCAGTGTAACCACCATTTTGATGAAAAATTAGAAATTATGCAGGTGGAAATGAATAAATAATTGTGTAATAGGATGTCTGAAAATAGTTTGTAAACTGAATGAAATGGAGTATAAATTAGAATTTTTTTTTTAATTGTTCTTACGCATATGTCATGATATTATCTCCATAGCTTGCTGGACATCTTTTCCTACCAAACAGGTGAGTTTGTGAATTTGGATGGTTTAGCTGTCATGTTTTGCTCATTAATATGAGTTTACTTTGTTTTTAGCAATCAGAAAGGTTACTCCTCATCTCATTTATTTTTTATTTTTCTTGTATACAAAAATATTAGTAACAATTTTGATGTGATGACTCATAAGGATTATTCTGATGAGGGAACAGGTGCCTAATGACCCCTTCCTTTATCAGAGAGAGCTGGCAGGATAAAGCACAATCTTTTTTTAAATGGTAACTGGCTATTGGACTTTCATTAGAAGAAGGGTTTTCACCCTGGCTGGTTGTGCTGTGTGTAGCTTTGGCTTTTTTCATTTTCACAGTTGCTTTTTAATGCACAGTTATAAATAGCATAATGTTTTGCTTTTCAGTGCACTCTTTTCTCTTTTGCTGTCATTTGCACTGTAGCTGTGCTAATGGGACGGTGCTTAGCTCAACCTCAGGCGGCCTTTTCTGCATAATTGGTTCAGTTAGGAAACAACACACTTTCAATTAATTAGTGTGATTACCTACCTAACAGTAGGTAGAGGAAATTTGGTACTCATTTGGTTCTTTCTTTGCAGTGAATATTCATATCAATAATAAAATCTTCACTGAGCAAAATATTTCTAGACATACAGGGTATTAAACAGCACATGTGTGTGGAAAATCTCACAAGTGTGTACTAAATGCATCAGCAGCTGCCTCATTCATACACTTTATTAATGTGGTTCAGACATGTGCTCATAAAATTATATTCACATAAGTACCATGGTTTTTTTACTATTTTAAGTAGCTCTTTCTGTTAATATATGTGTAGAGCTAATGAGTTTTTCTAAGCTTTGAAGTACTGAGTTCAGTTTATATCCTTGTTTGGAAAGGTAGTTCTCTCTGTTTGGATTAGAAGACTAAATGTACTGAAGTGTTCAAATGAGCAAATTCTCACACTGTGTTTGACAAAACTGCCTTTGATCTTTTCTGAGGAATGGTTAAACATCATATGCAGAATTTAGAGTAACCATTTGTTTGACCTGATCTGTGAACGTGATTCAAAGGAAGAGACATGTATTCCTGCAGTTTTCAGCCATATGCACACTTCAAAATTAAATATTTGTAGAAAAAAATTGAAAACCAAATGCCAGTGTAAATGCTCACATTTTGTCATTCAGCGGAATATTTTGATTAATGCTAAATAGAGGATCAATTTGTCAGTAATAGTATGGGATGTCATAGTGAGAAACTGCAAACATTAAATATATCTTCCTCTGATATACTGGCACATGGAACAAAGCACTGAAGTAGTATATAAAAATTTATTCATAGTGTGCTAGAAGCCCTTGTGAAGTATCGCAACAATACAAAATATATGGTGCTGCATAAATAAGCATTTATGCTATCAAAGGGAACAGAGAAAATTTTAAGGAGTTTGTTGACAGAAGGTCTCAAAATCCAATGGCAAGCAAATACTTAAGTAGCACTTAAAAGCAGAGAATTAAAATAAAAGCCCTTAAAGATGGGAGGGAAGTACAGATTTATTGTTAATATAATTAAGAAATGCAATGTAGACAAATACTCAAAAAAAAAGAAAACCAAACTGTTTTTAACTCTGGAATGCTTTTTTTTCCCCAGCGGTATATTTTCAAAGGCCTTTCAAGTGATGCTTCGTTTGTATGAGGATTATGTTGTAGTTGAGCTGTCACTGATCTCATCCTAAAGCAGGGAGCTGAGATTTTGCATATTCTTGACAGGTATCAAAAGATCAGCAGAGGTGCCAGTTCAGAGCACAGCACTAAAGGTGCTGGAAATCCATTGCCATGAAATGGGAGAGAACTTCATAAAAGTGTGGAACTCTGTATTTCACACAGGAGGGGGAATTTTAATGGAAATGAAGGAACCAGGTTTCAAGCCTACCTGTCTCTCTGTCATGCCTTGACCTCTGAAATTGCCCCTTTGAACCATGTGGTTTCCATCACTTTACAGGAGAGGAGGCTTTTGACTGCAGTTTCTCTTTCTCCTTGGGATGTTTTCAGCCCTGAATGAGAATAGAAACTTCAGATCACTGCTTTGCCTTTGCTCATATCACTTCACAGGAGACCAGATGTTCCTCATTTCAAAGTATGAGTAGTAACTGTCTTCTTCCCTCATGCTCTCTTCCATCTGGAAAGCTCTTTTGGAATCAGTCTATCTAGATGATTTAATCCAATTTCCAGACTGATTTAAGATTGAGCACTAGTTTTTGTGTCATCATAGCACTTTAGTTGAATTAGTCCACAAAATCAGCGTGGCCTAAAAATGTATAATACTGTGAGAAGGATAACTATGATGCAGGAATGCTTGAGGTCACATATTTCTGGTAAAGATGGGAGTGGTAATGCCCTGGTGAAAGACAATGCTTATCAGAATCATGTACAATTCTAACTGTACAAGTTAAAAAGAAAAAAAACCTGCAAGATGTGTCGGTACAGTTTATGACAAAGGAATGGAGGATCTGTTTTACAAAAATTATCTGTCTTTGCCTTTAAAACCTGAAATATGATTGAGCCTTTAATCAGAAGGTAAAAAACTGATCTATAGGGAAAAGCTAATATTAAGATAGAGACAAATTTGGTTCAACAGAACAATGAGGTTCTGTAACTACTTCAGGATGTGAGTTACGAGGCAAACAACTGAACTGGTTTTAGCTGGAATTTTCTAAAGGAGATGAGACTCAGTTGTCTAAAATATCCAGGGTGTGGATCACTGTAGGAGACCTGTCCTGTGTGGTAACCTGCTAGGTTGCAGTACCCCAAATGCTTCTGCTTGTGTTCTTGCATCCTATTTGCTAATCCGTTTCCTGACTGCTCTTACCAAAATTTGTTTACATTTGTAAGTGAAATAAACAATCCTGTGCTTTGGCTTTTCTTTTGTGAACAGAATAGTACAATTTCTTGAAAAACTTAATTTTAACATCTTTCTAGAAAACAAATTAAACGGACTCAAAGAAGTAAAAGGTTTTCAGAAAAAACCTTTAAGATGGATTTTTTTGTTTCAATTTAGTGCAGCACCAATGCTCTGAAATTATAGGCATGTTCAAGCAGAACAACTCTATTTTAGTTCAACCTATTAATTCATTCAGTTCTATGTTGTTTTATTTGAGGCTGCATTTTTGTTGTACACACTGCAAATAGATCTTTTAGATGGATATTTATGAAATGCCAATGCACACTGAGAAGCAAATTCATCCTTCTACAAGAAACAATACAGCTTAAAAAAGAAAAAAAGAAAATTAAATTCAAACCTTCTGCAAAATGTACATCTGCAGGTATTAGGTTTGAAAAAAAAAAGTCTTCCTGTGCACCTGCAAAAATTAAGTAGAATAATCTTCCTAAGTGCTCCAATGATAACCACTGAACCTAAGGAGTCAGATATTTAGGGCAAAAAATATGCCTTAGATTTTGGCATTCTGCACAAAGTATTTATTATTGCATTGCTTTTTTCAGGACTGATGTAAATGTTAAATCTCAGAAAATTAGTTTGTAGAGATTTTCCTCTTCTGTTTTCTCCACATGGCACATTGTCTCAATATTTTGGACAAGTAATTCACTCTTTCCCTATAGAAGTCACCATCTTTTAATGTCAGTCTAATTAAAGGGCACAGAGAAACTGCTGCTGGTGAGTAATAGGAGAATTAAAAGCCAAAAATAAAAAGTGGGAAAAAAATCATAGAGTCATGAATTCATCGTACCCCTTCACTGTGGATTGGCAGGTGATGTCAAGATTGGTATATTGTACAATTGAGATACAATCTACAATTAAAAAAAAATCTGTTTAACTCTGTTTCTGAGATCACATTTTTAAATTTCATTTCAAATAACGAAAAGGCTTTTATATCAGTTTGCCACCTATGAAGTTCTCATAGAAATTTTGTTTTCTAAGAGAAGTTAACAGATTGCCGATGTGCAGAGAGTGCTTGACACATAACGATGTGTCATGGTTTCACTGGTCTCCATCTGCTATGTCTTGTCTTGTTATTAGACTGCAGGTTCCTAGGGCAGAAAGTTGCCCTTTTTTTGGCTATATCTATATATATAACACTTAATAAAATTGAGGCTCGGTTTGGGAAGAATACCTAAACAGCGCAACAGTCCAAAGTAGCAAAACAATGTTTCTCAGTTTTTAGGATGGGTTTTAGAGATTTTAGTTGTTAGATTGTTGTCTAAGGAAGAGCTAGCAATTATATTGATAGGCATTTGAAACACTGTGCATGACATTGGCTCCATAACACAAGTACCAATTTTAGTCTAACCAGTAACAGAATAGTCTTCTTGATTAATGCCCTCAACTGAAAGTCCCTGAGCATTTTGTGCTTTTTTTTTTTGTTTTTTGATCTCTTCTAGAAACCTCCTAGTTAGTTCACTTTAAATATTATATAAGAAATCTTGCTTGGGATCCAGTCTGAGATTAACACTTATCACCTGTGTGGATCTGATAAGTATAATAAAAGGCCTGAAGGAGTCCTTAGTTTTTCTGAAAGTTGCGTGGAAGACTTCTAAACATCTCAAATGGTATTAGGTTCTTATGCTCAGTCAACTTAAATGAGCATCTAGTCAATATTGTCAGTGGACCCCAGAAGAAGCTTCAGGTGATGAGTTATGAGAAGTGATTGTACAGATATTGAATGCTGTTTGAGATATTAAAGAGCTACCTGCTGGCCTCTAGCCACCACTCCAGAAGGACACTGTTCTTTCCCAAGACCTGTGTCACGTTTGGGAGTCATGTATTTTAAATAGCTTATGACATCAGAAATAATGCTCAGTGTCTACTGATGGGAAATGAAATCAAGCAGTCAATATCTACTCAGTAAGATGATGCTTTCTAGGCTCCTTGGATTATGCTGGTTAGAGCTTTATTAGTTGTAGTGAGACCCTAAGTAAGCAGCGTGACTGTAGGGACCTACCTTTGGGAAGGATTCAGCTGCATTTGTGTAGATCTCTCGTGTCATTTAGGTTTTGTGGGGTATTTCCTCTGTTCTCTCACAGCCCCTGTAGAAATATGTATCTTCCTCAAGGATTGTGTCATGTTTACCAGCCCTATGCAGGTTTTTTGAATAGCTGAAAGCATTTTATATGCTTTGGATGTCTGTACTTACTCTCCAGCTTTCTTAACCTCATGTGGAATTGCAGCCATTATCTTCAGCTTACACACAGAAGAAAAATAGTTCTTAGCATAGCCCCAGAGTGCTGTGATCAGAAGTGAAACTTCCAATTCCTGCAGAGCCAAAAAGACTGGGGGGGAGGGGGAAGGGGGTGGTGATCAACCTTTTAACAGAAAGGCTAACACCAGTTAATTGACCATGAGAAGTTAACAACTTCAGTCTGAGGTATTCATGAGCCAACTGCCTCACTATTTCTGTAGCGCCTCTGTGCTCTTTTGTTTTGTGGCATGCTTATTCCCTTTCTCATGACACATACTTACAGTATCAGTACTTTTGGCATTTGCTGAATAAGAGAACTGCACAATTACCGTGTCTAATAGTGTGTGTGCAGAATTCCAAGCATGATGGTAGTAAAATGAGTAATACATTTTAAATAGTAAAACTGCAAATTATTTAGGCCCTTTAAATGTCAAGTTTCTGCTTTGTTTGGTTTTTCTAATTACTGTAGCCTTGTCAACAGGTCTTCTTGGAAATTTCAGTTTGTTCATTTCAGACAGGATATTTGAAAAGTCTGTTGGCAGAATTCTGAAAAGTCAAGGATCTTTTTACTGAAGGCTCTTACACATACTGTAGTGCTTTGTCATATCTATGGATATTAGTAACTGCATGCTATATAATGACTGTGGTCTTAAGTTCTGAAATATTTGCACTCAGAATCTGCCTGTCATGAAACCTATTTTTCTAGGTGTTTCTGCACATAAATTCCCAATGAAAATGCCTATGTAGATATCTGATAACAGAGTTCAGACAATAGATGTTTTATGCAACCTTTATCCTATCTGATTTATAATCTTGGAAGTTGTATAAGTTTAAACTCTGAGTTTTGAGTCATTGAAATGAATTGAATGTCTGCATGGAGTGATTCATCTTGTCTAAAACACCGGATTTAGGGTGAGATGAATTACTCACTGGAGGTGCCTCATTCATTCTCTTCATATGTACAGGCTTAAGGTTCCTCATTTTGAAGTAGTCAACTTTGAGTTGACTGAAGTTGATTATATTAATCTTCTCTTTTGTAATTGGAATGTGAATGTGCTAACAAGCTCTTGAGCTTTTCATCAAATCTCCACTGACATTGAACACTCAGATTTAGCTTACAGATGGTAGATATGTCTACTGGTCTTTTGGTGTTGCCTCCAAAACAACAAATTGAACAAATTGTTCAAGTTTGTCCGTTACTCAGCCATGAGAATTCATAACAAAGCTGCTTAGAATAGCTTAAGTGTATTTTTGGACAGTGAAAATATGTCATGCATTTAATTCTTCAGCACTCACTGAGACTGTCACCCCAGGTAAAATTTAGAAATGTCTATTTAATTGGTAACCAATATCTAGTTATGGTTTTGCTTGAGTTTGCTGTGAGGTTGGCATGGGCACAATGAGCATGTGGCAGTAATGGTGTTACACACACAGTTATGTGAGCTGTGCCCAAGAGGTTCAGGAGGGACATATTTAGTTTTACAAGAAGGAACCTGTTGTGGAAAGGCATCTTCTGCAAGAGTGGGAGACACTTGCACCTGGCTCCTGTTTGCTTTTTAACTGGAATTTCAGGAGAGTGGTGACCAGGAGTGCTGCAGGCAGGAGCCACAAACAGAAACCTGGCACTTAACTTCCTTGACAAATGGGTGAGCAATAGTTGTCCCTAATGTTCAGCAGAACCTGAACTTAACTCCAAAATTATGAGTTTCACTTTTCTGTCTATAATTTTAAATTTATTTTTTATCAAAGGAATACTTGTTTGAGCTCTTTGTTTACCTTCTTGTTTTATAGCTTTCTTTTGGTTCACTCCTTATGTGTTCTCAGAAGCGATGAAGGTTGAAGCTATGGAGGTTGATATTCTATCAAGAATAGAAATTTAAAGTCATGGAATTAAAGTCTGAGTAATATGCCAGTTTTCATGGACGTTCACAAAGGAATGTTTCTCATGGAATGGACCCCACACTAGAGCAGAGGAGTGTGAGGAATTCCCTGTGGAGGAGGAAGGAGCAGCAGAGACAACCTGAGGTGAACTGACCATTGCCCTGTCTCCTGTCCCTCCTAGCTGCTGGGGGGGAGGAGAAAGAGAATTTGGGATTAAAGTTAAGCCCAGGAAAAAGGGGTGCATAGGTGGATGGTGTTTCAAGATTTGTCTTTATTTCTCTTATCCTACTTGTTTGGTAATAAATTAAACTAATTTCCTCAAGTCAAGTCACTCCTGCCCATGCTGTTAATTTCTGAGTGGTCTCTCCCTCTCCTTCTCTTGACCTATGAGCCGTTTGTTCAATTTCCCCGTCCAGCTGCAGTGCAGGGTGACAGAGTGGCTCAGTAGGCACCCAGCATCCAGCCAGGGTCAATTCACCATAATATGGAGGAAAAATCATCTTGAGGAAAGGAGTTTTAAAAAATGGAGGAAAAAGTGAAGTGGATTTCATAGAATCTTAATTGTATAGTCAGAATCTGATATTTTAATCCAAGTGCCAAATAATGAACTCAAATCTATTTCCAGTCTCGGAAATTTCATCCTCTTCTTGCAAAAAAATTCATCTAATGAAATCAGGGATCTAGACCTTAAGGCAGTCATTCTAGTTCCATATAGTTAAAAACCTCACGGCATGGTAAAATACCTAATGAAAGAAAATATGTGTGCCAATGGATTAAATATGCTTTTACAAACCTCTGATTATTCTGCAATGGGTTATGAGGTGTGTAGGTTTCATGACAAAAATGCAGCTTGCAGGTAGCTGAGGCAATAACTTTTAAAAGACTGGAAAGCAGAGTGCACAGAAATCAAAGTAATGTTTATAACCACTGAGCTGATAACATCTAGGATGATTTACAAATAAGTTCCACTATTTTACTCTCAGATTTTGCACAGAAGAAATCTGTAAAATAAATGCCAATGAATTTGAGTGGCTGAACTTAACACTGATAGTACAGCTTTTCATTCCCAAACATTTCAGAAACTTGGATATCTGTCTTATAGAAAATAAATTTACAGTAGTGAAGACTGATTGAAAGTAGAGGAAAATTGACAAATAACTTATACATTTATAAGTTAATTCTGACATCAAAAGAATTACCCGCTTAAACATGTTTCTTTTCTGCATGAAGTAACATCTGCAAATTGGAGTCAAAGCTTGGATTCTCACATTCCATGAATCTAAATTGCATAGCTTATTTATATAAAATGAAATATCCCTGAGGTAGTCAACCTATTCCCTTCTGGGATTTTGTTTACTGTTTTTAATTTTATTAGGTTCTCCATGGCTAAGCAGCTGCCTTAGGATAACTCCAGAGGTGACTAAAATAAATGCCAAATCAAATGGACTGACATTGTATAAGAGAAATAGAAAGGGAAATCTGAGACCACAGATGCTGAGCAAGATGATATGTGAATACAATGGAAAGATTCACATCCCCAGAGAACAGATCTTTTAAAATGCAAGACCTGTTATAGAAGTTCCTTTGAATCAAAAGTCAGAATTTGTAATTCTTGCAGCAGTGTCTTCTGCCTGTGCTTCCCAGTGGGACTGAATTGTTATGGATCGTGCAGTCTACTGTTAGCCAAGGGATGCTCCGCATGCAAGTGCTGTTTTTTGCCTGTCTGTACTGCATTGTCAGCAGTAGTAAAGCTGTGAGTGTTGAAGAGGCACAGCTGGCCTAGAGCAGAAAGTTGGTCGTCCTTTTTTTATACATTTCAGTTCTTGACAGAATGCTTACTGGGAATTTTTACTGATCATCTCAGTTCTCCTTATGGCAAGCCCAGAAGGCACGAACATTGTTCTCCTGTTCTTCAGCTCTCAGTTGAATAAAAAATCGAAACAGATATGAATATAAAGAAAGAATAAATGTGCTAAAATATTGGAATCTTTGCAAGTAGCTGATATGTCAAGTAAAGAGCAATAAAATGCTTTAATCAGGACACACTATGAAAACAGTCCTTTATGGAGTTAGGTTGTGTGTGAGCATGTGTCCCTTTAAGCTCAGTCTTAGAGGTGTCAACTTATTGAGGACTAATGGCTCGGTAAACCCAGAGTAGTATTTGCCTCTGCTTTTCCAACCATTTGGGCAGTGAAGTCCTGCATTTGAGGGTGGGGTGGGAGGAGTGTGTGCCCATGAAATGTCCTCACTACATAATGAATTGTCTTTCCAAAGAAAACACAGTAATGTTTTCATTTGTGTGCCTGCAATCCTGCTGGGATTGCTTTCCAATTCCTTGAAAAATGCTCTCTGCCTCGCTCTATTAGCTAAAAGTCAGATGTCTTTCAGCTTCATTGAATCAAGGGTAGGTTGCAAAGGCTGACTGCTGAAAAACCCCAGCCGTGCATCCAGCAAACACCCCACAGTGGCTGTTGGTTTAGGAGATTTCAGCTGCTGGTGGGAAATATGAGAACATCAGTGGCTTTTAACCACAGAGGGAATTATAGATCAAAACTGTTATCTAGAACAGCGCTAAAAATTATGTGCTTAAATAAATATGAGCCTTTTGAGGTTCCAATGAACTTGGTTATACTGCCGCATGGAATACAGCAGCTCTGGCATTGCTCAGTGGAAGCAGACAAGTGTTACTGAGAACACAAACCTGATACTCTTTTCTCTGATCCTGTAAGATGAAGAGAAATTAATATTTTTTCCAATGTGCAGTCTTGGAAATGGTTTCTATTTTCTCTAAACAAGCAAGCAAAAAACCCAAATCCCTTAAGACCTCCCAAAACCCTCACCTAAAACTTGAATGAATTCCAATTTAAAGCATTAAAACTTGTCTCTGTTGTGAAAATAATTTATCACTGCTCATTAGTGCTGGCATTTAATTCTCCCAGGCAGCTACCTTTTGGCATATACATGTTGGTCCTGTACCTGTCTGAATCCCACCATACTTGTACTTCCCTGTTTATTAGTTTTAACTGTGGAGAAAGGCACTGTTATAAATAGTACTACAATGGAAATTAAAATCTTAGGAAATATGGGTTTCTGGGGCTGATGAGAAAATGAAGAGGGAATATGGACTCCACTGATTCTCATTTTTCCTTGAACAGAAAAGTCACACAGGCCATTTAAGGCATTCTTTTTCAATCTGTTGGTTACTTGATTTGCCCTGGACTCACTGGCCACCCTAGATATCAGACACTCAGTCTTGCTCCTGATCTATAAGTTTCTGACATCCTTCTCCGGGAGGGTTTTCCTGGAGGTGACCAGCGGAAGGAAGGAGAAAGGTCTAGAGAGCGTTTAGAAGGTTGGGCAGAATGGAAGATCTGCGGGTCAGGTTTTAATTTCAGACATAAGGGAAATACCTTCTGAAGGAAACATTTTCAGTGATATTGTCTGGTCTAAATACCCTATATTTAATTAAGACTTGTTTTGCTTATGACCTTTGACAGTTGTGTCTAATGTACCTCTAACATCAAATGCTTTGTGATCCTGGAAGATGATATAAGGGGGGGTGCTTTCCAGAAACATATCTGTAACTTTAAAATTTATTTCCTCTATGTACTGATTTTCAGGATAACTTAATCTCAGATCACTGCAACTTGTCAGCAGTCTTTCTTCCTATTCTCTCATTTGCTGAAGTAATCAGATATTTCTGTAGGATATTGTCAGCTCCTTTCTGACACAATTAATGATAATTCATCATGTGAGTCTGCTGTGAGCCTTTGGAATTGTTACCTGCGTTTCTCACTTTCTTTTGTTCTTCCTTCCTCAGTTGGTTTTCCATTTCTTTATCTATACTCTAAACTCTGGCATGTTTTTTACGTTTTTTTTTTTGTACATTTCAAAGAATTTAATTCCATCAAATAAAGGATTAACAAGAAACTAGGTGATCAGTGTGGGCTAAGTAACTGCATATTTTTGTGCTGTTCTTGTAGAAAGGAGTTTTTTTCTTAGTAGTGCACTCAATTCCATGGGTTAGTAATAGCTATCCACAATACTGGAACTAAGAGGGACCAGATCTTCACTATGCTAAAGGATATAAATAAAATAGTAACTAATGAATAGAAATTTGTTAGTGGAATGAGTGGGCAGAATTTGTCATTTTTCCTTTTAAATTCATCTGGTCTGGAAGACAGTTTTCCTTCCCTTGCAGAAGAGAAAGTTGGCCTGAATATCATGGCAGATGCAACAAAATTGCGATACACTGCCCCATTTGGCAAAATTATAAGTAGTGCATGGCCTGTGAGTCATTTCCATACTATTTGTGCCAGTGCACAGCAGTGTATGCAAACAGGGTTTCTAGTACAGTGCAAACTGATGCAGACTGGTTCTGCAGAACCACTGGTTCTGCTTCTAAACATGTGCAATCCACTGACAGATCATAACAGTAGCAAGCCAGATGTCTATTGGTAATAGACATCACAAACCGCCACAACGATAGATAAGGAGAAAAGGTAACTCTAACCAGTAAGGAAGGATGGGGCAAGATTTACAAAGGCATGTAGTGACCAGATAAGGGGGAATGGTTTCAAATCGAAAGAGAGTAGGTTTAGGTTAGATATTGGGAAAAAAGTTCTTTACTGAGAGGGTGGTGAGGCACTGGAACTGGTTGCCTAGGGAAGTTGTGAATGCCCCATCCCTGGAGGTGTTCAAGGTCAGGTTGGATGGGGTTCTGAGCAACCTGGCCTAGTTTAAGATGTCCCTGCTCATGGCAGGGGGGCTGTAACTAGATGATCATCAATGTCCCCTTCCAACCCAAACCATTCCATGATTCTGTGATTCTGTGATATTATATGGGTCTGAATAGATTTCCTGATATCATGCTTGTAAAACACATTAGAACCTTGCTCTTTTGCCTATCCTAAGTGATTATTTTTTGTTTCAGTAACCATGCCCTTAGAGGGAGCCCAGGAGAAGAAGCTGCTTTGTCTTGTTTCCTTTGCCATTCAGCATTCCTATTTTTTTCACAGGAGGATATGGGCACTTGAACCATAGTTAATGAGCAGTATTTTGTTAAACTGGCATCCTATTCACAATCAGCAGCACACCTGTTTTCAGTTCCTGCTTTCTGATGACACAATTCTATTCAAGTCCAGGGCACAGATCCAAATGAAGTCCAGCACTGTTAACTCTCTAGCATGATTTTAACCCATGCCAGGTAATAGCTTCTTAGACTTCCAGGACATAGTCTGGAGAGCAGTACATGCTATGCAGCATTTCCATTTTGAATGAGGTCATCCTGTTTGGTGGAAAGAAAATGCAGGTGCATGGTTGTAAGTTGCACTGCGTTACATGTCTCTGCGACAGTAGTCTCTACTGCAGGCAGCAGAGATATAAATCCACTCATTAGAAGAGAACTCACCACAAACCATGTTGTAAACCCTTAATTTTGCACAAAGGGGTCAAACCAGCCTTAGCTCTAGTGCTTCCCGGAGAAGAGAGAATCCTTGTGTGCATGGCTCTGCGGTAGGACTCTTTGGGATGTAGCCTGACAAAGCAGATTTAATTGAGGCTCACTCACCTATTGAGCAGTCGGTGTTGGCTTTTGGCTCGTTCAGCTGTCACCAGCTGGGAGGATCGTGGGGCTCATTGAACAGACGCTGTCTTCTCAAGCCTGTTCTCCACCATGCAGCACAGACACAAGGTAAGGCAGTGCTGGTTTGTTTCAGTCAAGCTGTACCCCTACCAACGTTGGAGGCAATTGGCTTAACACTTCTGCAATCAAATTCAGTAAAGATCTATTCACTGTCATTCACCAGCAGGAAGAAGAATTGCAGATCAGCCTGTTACTGGGACCATGTTCAGAGTCAGTGGAACTAGAAGCCATCAATTTGACAACAGGCCAGCAAAGAGAAAGGAAAAATCATAACATGCACTTGAGAAAAAAAAAATACTAGACTGTGAAGAAGCAGTAACAATGTCTTGGAGGGAAAAGAGAGACTTTTCCATTATAGTCCTATTTCTTGCCCCAGTTCTGCTTGCTAAAGTATGCATGACAAAGTATTGCTTTGTAATGACTCCTAATTGAAATCTATAATCCCATTACAAATGCGTCCAGACACATTTAATCAAACCATATCCTGTTGAGCAAATTGAGATCCAGGTTTGTAGCTCATTTCTAAACAAATAACACACAGTGTGAGAGTCCAGGCATGGAATTAGGCATCTTGTAGCAAATGCTGCCAGGTCCTTCAGGTTAGCTGAGAAACTGAGTTGCTGCTATTTGCAATTTCTAAAGCATAGCAGGAGAGCTCATTTTCCAGGCTGCCTTGGATTTCCAGTTTGGCTGCCTCATGGGGATATTTTGTCTTCTGCAATATTCTACTGATGGAGAGAGAGAGAAGCTTAAATATGCTTTCTCAATGACTTTTTGAGAACTGGCAGGCTTTTTCATCAAAATTGAAGGCAAGGTTGCACAACTAGAACATCTCTTATTCTGCTGACCATTATTTTTCAGACCTGGAAATTGAACTGGAAATAAATCTATTTTTAAGTATTCTGATAAATGGACAGAATAGCAGGTCCAATTTGCTTTCCCATGCTACGTTCTACCGTTCCACCTTTCAGTGTAAGATCTGACTTTGACAATTGCTGAAGGAAGACACAATTTTCAAGGTCTAAAATTGCCTTCTGCTTGCTTGGCTACTCTTTAACCTTTTCCAGCTACCTACTCCCCCAGAAACTAACACCTCCACCTCCACACAAGTTGGAATATTCCTGGCTGAAAGTTACGCTATAATCCTTGTGTTCGCTGTGTCATAATGCCAGACTCTAGGTGGCAGCATCTGTGAATGAATATTAGATGTTTTCTAAACTGCCTATTTCAAACATATCTTAGTGATAACCGTTGTAGAATAGTCTTCCTTAAAGCACTTATTTTTTTTCTTCCTGCTCTTTTTTTTTTCATCCTATAAAACTTAGTAATGTACTTAATGTACGGGTGTTGAAAGAATTCATATCAGCATGTTAACAGAACTTCCATGATAGTTCAGTGTTTTACTGTAGCTTGAGGCATAGATGGAGAGCAGCACGGGGTGCTGAGCCATTACAGTCTGAAGCAGAAAAGACACTATTTGTGTAGAAAATATACATTTTTGCTGCCGCCGTAGAATGTAAGGTGTGCCTCTGTATATTGGCTCTTCATCAGCTGCTTGTGCTGTAGCAGATGATGCCTTATCAGGGTTATCAAAGCCCAGGCTGGGGGCATAGCTCTTTAAGTATTTTTCACCACAAAAAGTAATATTCAAGCTGGGTACAACAATGTGCAGAGGGACAGCATTCATTCTAACAGAAGCATAGGTGTGGTGGATGTTACTGCAGTCTGATGATGATCTGAGACACAAAGCAATAAGCAACCAAGCTAGGGTCAGAGCTGGGCACAAACATACCTACAGCATAATTCAGGCAGGGAGCTTAACTGCATCTCCTGGACCAATAGGCATGGATGGAGGTCAAAGCAATTAAAACTTATTGATGTGCTGAGGATCATGACAATTAATTATCTAACTCAGACTGTTAGACTAGTAAAACTTTAAATGGAATAAAAATATGTTCTTAGCCTCATTTATGTGTTACATTCCTTTTTGCCCATAATAGGAGTCTGAGTATAGCAGCATTTCTTTTAATCCAGCAGCTACAGCTCTAATTATAGCCCCATTGCCATAGGGCAAGTACATGGACAAGCCTGTGCCCTGGTATAGAATGAGCTTGACCATTTTCACTACCTGGGCTCTTTTCAGCTGTTTCCAGTGATACTTCTCTACTTTCCAGTAGAGATTAAATCATTTCTTTACATCATTTTTGCAGATACTGCCTGCGGCCTGAACAATTGGATCCCCGAGTGCAATGAGCACAGTCCCAAAATAGTTTTATTTTGTAACAATCTGGCGTTACAATACAGCCTAGCACTATTGTTACTCAGGGAAAATAAAAAAACAAAGATGAGTAGCTAAGTCACCAGTCCAGGCCCTTACTTATGTGTATAAACACACATACATAATTAAAACTGAGAATAAAATTTACTTGCTATGTGTTCCAGAATGGGCACTGAGAAGGGGGTGAGCTTGATATGTAAGTAAAATCAATTAACCTTTGTTTGCCCTCAGCTAACACTCCTGCTCACCTGTCTCCACATCTCTGTAAATAGAAAGTTACTCTCTATAACCTACAAAAGATGAAAAATAACAGCTGCTGAAATTCATATTTATCCTTAAAATGTCATTTGTCTCAGGAGGTATCTATACTTCTCATTAATACCAAACAGACAAGGACTTGAAAAAAATGGTGCAGATAGTTTTTTCCAGTTGTTAACATGTGCTTAGAATTTCCATTGTGATATTCTTGCTTCTATGATTAGCACATGGCTGAGAATGCACACATTTGCAGAGTAGAATCCTCAGAATTCCTGGGCAGTCAGAACAACAGAATATACCACTGATGCCAGAATTATTTTTGTTTTTGTATTTCCACTCTATATATTCATAGCTCTGTAGACTATTGCTGTATAGTTACATAGTTCCTAGCTAACTCCAGTAATTTTCCTCCCCTGATAGGCAGAAAGACAAAATACATCTTCCAGGGGCTCCAAGCCGTGGGGGTCCAAGACTAAATTCTCTGGGAAGCAAGGCTGAACTTCCCTCCCCAGATACTTTCTCATAAGCAAAGTACAGCTAGTACCAAGGAGGGGCAGAGGGGGTGTCCAGAAAAGAGTTTGATCAGAAGGGGGAATTCCCTCATCACCTATGCTTCTACTCGTGAATACCTGTCAATTATGCTAATTTGGCAAATTATAAAACTGTATTCACCCTGTGCAGGGTGGGCATTTTTCCATATCTACCCCTGGAGATCTCCATTAAAGACCAGCCTTTATATTATCTCCTATACTAATATTGTCTTGAAAGGATGTTCTTTTATTTCTATGTCTTTAAGGCATCACCACATATCTACATTTGCCTCAGTTTTATACTCAAGACAACAAGAAGACAGTCTGAAAAACTTTTCAATATCATCTAGCTGAATGCTGCTCCGTCATGTTTTCTTGTTCTTTAATAATTTCATTGTAATAATTAGTGATATGACCAGTGCATATGGAGTGCAGTGCATGTATATTATGCTTTCCTTTGAATATATACAATACTGAATAAAAGGATGTGAAGAACTCTGTATATGCATATATTTAAATAATAATAAAAATAGTCTAAATGGGGAGACTCAAGAAAATAGTGTCATACAAAACAGCAGTCATTTCATATACAAGCTCCTGTACTATACTCAAAGTATGGCTCTGAAGTTCTAGAGATTGTAATGCAGAATGTAAAGAGGATTTTGAGTAATGCCTGATGCAGAAGGCAAAACAGTGATCTGAATTCTGACTTGATTAATAGGTGCTCTGCTCATAAAGCAGAAGCAACATACATATAAACTGGGTCAGCTTTGTGGAAAGAAGTCTCAAGAAGCAAACCAAATATGAGCTGTCTCTGCAATACTGTTAGGATTATTCCTACAGCCACTGCTGCCATAACAATTCTTATTTATGTGAGAGTCTTTCAGAGAGATTCCTTGTTTCACTTACACTGATTTGCTCATACAAACAGGAAGGTGTGGTAGGTCTCAATCAGGTCCTGGTATGGATGCACTAATCTTTATGATCATATTTAAATGCTAGTCTTTCTTGCTTTTAGTGAACTAAACTGAAAAACAGATTCTGAGCTCCTTCAAGTTATGAAAATTAAATTCTAGTTCTTTCTGCAGAAAGCCTAAGGCATAAGTATCTCCCTGAGAAAGAAGGGGTTTATTACAAAAATCTCCTAAACAGGCATGTTCAGGCTAGCATTGTTCAGTCATCCGCAATTTGTTTATGGAAGATTATCCATGCAGCCAGAAGCAACAGAAAAGTTTTATTTATGTTCTCTCAAATACAAACTATGTTGTGTGTGCTAGGTTGACAATCATAAAGCTGTTGGTTTGTTGCTTTGCTTTAGCCTATAACAAACATAAACACATAGATGCTGTGATGCTGAGCATAAGTCAAATTATACAAATAAATAATTGTGTAGAATAATTATGTAAATTTTGTTTGTTTCCTCAAAAGTCACTGCATACAAATTCAGTTCATTCTAACCATTACTCATAGTTCTAGGGTTTTTCAGTTTTTACAGATCTTGACAGAAAACTGAAGCACACCTGTGTGTGAACATGCATGTAATGCAACAGATACTCAAGAAAACAGTGTCATGCAAAACAAGAACATGGAGGATTTTCATTGTCAAAAACAATGCTAACAAGATAAGAGTATTTGTTGTGGTATGTTGGAAAATGGGGGGAATAAAAGGCCATTCTTTTACACAGGACCTTGTAACTTTGTCCTGCACAATTTTTGCACTTAGCCTAAGTGAATATATACCTACTCTGCAAGGTAGTGGTTTGCGCAAGAAATCCTTACTCGTGGTAAGGATCAAAGCACATGGATCCACCATTACTCTGTTGGTTAAGGCAACTAAAAATGGAAACATTGTACATGTTCAAACAAATTACTATGTTTCTTTCAACAAAAGCCCAATGCAAAGGGAACCTCAGAAAAAAAAAAAAAAAAACAAAAAAAAAAAAAACCATGGCAGCCCAGTCATGACAAAAATTTCCTCATGGGAGAATTTATAGGATTCTTTTGCTATCCATTACCAGCCCTCCTGCCAGTGGAGTTCTGAAATTTCTTTCTTGCAGCTCCAGTCTTAGGCAATACCTGTAGTTTGATCTAGGACAGGGCTAATATTCCAACCAAAAAGAATCAATATTCGTAAAAAAAAAAAAAAAAAAAAAAAAAAAAAAAAAAAAAAAAAAAAAAAAAAAAAAAGTAAGTTTTTAGTCAACTGTAAAAGATATCTCCAAAGTGTCATTTGTTTATTTCTCTTTCTCAAAACAGTAACCAAAGCCCTAACACCAAATCCAACATGTCAAGTGAGTATCACAAAAGACCAGATGGACCTTATCTATACTGAAAACTGGCCAAAAGAATATTTTTTTTAACTCACAATTCCTTCTGACAGCCCCTTTCCAGACTTAGTTCTGAGCTAATTCTTCTCCTCAGCAAATCTAACATTAACACAGAGTGCCCTAAGCCTAGCCTGGGCATAGGAGAGGAATCCCTCTCCATTCAGACAAACAGTTAGATGGACATGATGCAGTTCTCCAGTTGTAGTATCGGTTCTTACTTAACAATGGAGGATACATTGCAGCCTCACTATAACTTCATTTCAAATTTCTCTTTGTCTCTAAACCTCCTCTGGCACTGACATAAATGCTTGACTGATACAGAAACCAAAAACAGTGTTCCATGCAAAGATTCTCTGTTCTTCCAAGGAGAATATTCGAGTCTGCCCATGGGTTTCTTTGTCAGCTGCTGTCCAGATGGGATCAAACAGAGCTGTGGACTTTCAGTCAAAAATAACCTTAACCCAAACCCTGAAGTGAACCTCAGAAAATAAAAGGCCAGTGAAGATGAAAAATTCCTAAGGAAACAATTATTTTTGCACCAGTCACTTCCTTTTTCAACTCTAATGATTGAGAGAAAAAGCCTAGAGCTACAGCTTGAGTGGTGCAGAAGAAGGGCTGTCTGAAAAAAACCCAAAACCCTGTAGGCTTTATCTACCCCTGGAGTAAATCTTTTTTTGGGTAAAATGAAGAAGGAAAGTGCCTAGACTTATTTTATATTTGGGATTATATTCAGGAATAAAATTGCAGTAAACTGTAGGATAGCTGTGTTTAGGACACTGAAAAATCTTCTAGGAAAAGGAACAGCTGAGACTTGAATTTTCCTCCCAGGAACCAGGAGCCTCTGATAGAAGCAAGAACTGGGGCTGGAGCAGTCACTTCATCACTTGGGATTCTTAGGAGCCAAGAAAAAATAACCACAGAAATCAAGTTGAAGGAGAGCTTCAAACAGGTTGCCACAAGAAAGATATAGGCTGAAGAGAGAAACCTACACTTCTCTGGGTGGCCCCTTTGCAATGCCACCCCACTTCGAGCTGTAGGTCTCTTTCCTGACCCTAACTCTCTTCCTTAGTTGAGCCTTCTCCTTGGCTGAACCCTAGCTCAACGCCCAGTGCCACAGCAGGGATGAGAACATTTGGAGGGAATAATTCTTTTGACAGCCTTGTTTTTCAGCACCGGTGCAGCCTCTGTCTAATCTCACTGCTGTAGGTTTTGTCCCTTCCCCAACCAGTACCCTAACCCTTAATGCTGGTCCTGGCCTTAGCTGAGCCTTTGTTTGAGACCTAGTGTCCTGGCCCAGATGAACATGTTCTCAGGGGACAATTATTTTTGCAGCTTTGTTCTCACTTTTTCAGCCTGTTTGCAGCCACAGTCCAATAGGAGGTCTAGGTTTTCTCTTTAGCCTAATTCTAAGGGAATCATAATGCAAATCCCAGGCACAGCCATGTTCCCAGACAAGACCAAGATGAGAAATTTTTTCAGGGCATTTACTAATTCTTCTACCACCCCATCCCTGCCCTCCACCACTATTGTTCTAGCTTTGCCTTTTTAGCCCTATTGCAACCAGAGGCTTTCTCTCTTTCTTAGACCTAACCTCTACCCATTGCAGGTGGTGCTATCGGCTTTCTCACAAGTTAAAAGCTTACCACATTCTGACCTTTGTACCACTGTTCCACAGACTTGACTATTTCCTTTTAAGAATTGCTGCATCAGCCCGTCCTTCTTGGTTTGCTGAAGATTTTCCAGAGCCCTTAAGGCTGTGCCTCTAGGGTTTCCATTCTTCTCTTTCCTTGTTCTTATGTACAAAGACACTTTCTCACCTCATGGGTGCTAATATTTGGGGACCATTCTGTCCATCCAGTCTCAGCTTTTTCAAATATAGGATCTTTTTCTTGTCAACAAAACTTCGAGGGGTTTTTTTTGTCTTAACTCCGAGCATAACCCTAAGAACAGAGGAAGTTTATAGGCAAGGAAATAGTCCAGAAAAAAATTTCTCAGTACAGAGGTCTTTTTGCAGATCACACTTTTCCTTCTCAGCCTCTTGAACCTGAAATTCAGTATGTTGTATTTTTTTTTAATGTGTGTCAACTTCTTAATCTACCCTACCAGTTAGCTGGTGTGTGTACACTTTCCCAGTGTGCAGTGTCTCCAAGTATGGATTTTACATGTATTCATAATTTCTTTCTCCAGCCTTGTCACAGACCATCTTATTATATTACCTTCCAGAGCTTTTTTAGTTCTTTGAAGCTGTTACTTCCATTTTAAATGTTACTTCTGTTACACTATGACAATATTGTATGTTGTTACTAAAACTGACTGAGAAAGGAACATTTGAGAGAGAAACATAGGTTTCTGTTTTGGTTTGGCATGTTTGCTCTTCAGGCAAAACTGTCTTTGAATTCCACAATGGGCTGCATTCTATAAGAAAAGCAGTAATTCACATGGGAGGTTTGGGAGCCCTTGACAGCTCCAGCCAAGTCCTTAAATCAGCCAGTTTTGAGGCCATCATGTTGCAGCACTTGGTCATAAGGACCATCTTTGAGTTGAGTCAAGTGATACTGCTTTTTGAATAATATTAACACTACTTGCTGCATTGATATATGAATAGATAAGTATGCAAAATAATTTTTCTTACAATAAAAAGACAGTTCTTGCTAGATTTATCATCTGTTTATGAGTAGTTTTCTATTGCTGTTAATAGCACTTTTTATTTAACTCTCAGCGAGTTACATGCACATCCATAGGAAAGTCCAGTCTTGTAGGGCTGTCACTACAGAACCAAATTAAGTATTAATGCATTTGAATCTATTATATTTTCAATTTGACTTGTGGGGAGGAGCTTTTGATAGAGAAAATAACCACACAAATATCTTTTTCTCCTCTGAATTGCATAGAAATAATGGCATATAACTCTGTCTTCTCAGACTTTGATAGTATTTGAATTTTCTTTTGCTACATAATGAACTAGAATATAATATTTTATTTAAATGGCTTGAATACTTTCAAGCTTGTAAGAGAATTGTGGACTGTGACTGATGGCAGTGATAGATGGCATAATTCAAGAAATTTTCCATTTTACCATTAGTTAAAGTCATTGGCAGGCATAAAATTCTGTAAAGACTACTGAAGAGAGGGTATTGTTTCATTTATGTTTTATCTTCTTTTGTTCAAAACTCTTAAATGAATATTGATAATTAAAATAAAGAATATTTCACCTTTTCCTGCCACTCTTCCTTATCTCTTCCCTATCTCTTCAGATTCCTTCAAAATGCAATTTTCCTGTCTGAAAGTGCAGTATTCTGCTTCCATAGTCATAAGGCAGCCAGCATTTCAACAATTGTGAGGTGCCTTATTAATCAGGTGTCATTTCACCCATGCCTGTGCTTGCAGAACTTGTTCAGATGCCTGCATATTTTCATACATGGTATTTCCCTCAGGTGGTATAAGCTTCCTGGCAGAGGTGATTATTTTGAGCTAGAAGGGTTTTTTCCAAATTATTCTTGCAATCACTATACACTGTTCAATTTCTCAGCTATGATGAGACAGCGTTCCTTTTTCTTAATGGACAGGTGCAGGGAAATATGGAAAAATATTTTGGTGATTAGCTGAAGAAAGCTAGCTTAAGGAATACAAGAGAAGCCTGGACTTTTGTTACTGCAAATTGGGAATGCTGTGTATTTTTCCTTCATATTACATCTTGAAATCATCTTCACTAACAATTCTTCACTGAAAATAAAATCTAACAGCAGAAGACACATATGTCTATGCCCTTTATTGTCTCAAGGATTATTTATAAGATGAACTGTTGAGAAAGAGACAATCTGAAGCTTTCATCACGAGAATATTTGCTGTGGTACTTTCAGTATTAGTTATGACTTCATCAGAAAATAGATATAACTCACAGAAAACTTGCTGTGTATTGAGTCATTGTTCAGGGAAGCGAATAACAACTGTATATTGTTTTCTGTTGTAAAATGTTTCAACGTAATGAAAGTTCCATATCATCATGGTATCCTCATTCACTTGATATCAAGGATTTACACTGTGAATTTCATGCAGTGCCTGGAGATGAAAACTTAGGCTACTTTTGATTAGCAGTTGTTTCACTCAAGAATGATTGCTTCTTTATTTAAACTTATTGGAGAATATCAATGAAATGCTTTTTATACACATTGCTATTATAATTTTAAGTAAACTCTCAAGAGAGGATTTAGCCTTCTCTACTTTTGATTTTGATCCTCAACTTTTCCCAAAGATCAGTACAACTTCATACATTTAAATTATCTATAGTCTGTCTCTTCTGGTAATATGAAGTTATTAGTTATAAAAATTGATGTAAATCCCTGATTTCTATAAAAATATGGAAAACTATAATTGCACTAATTATGTTCATATAGAAATGTGTACTGTGCTATTCATTTCTCATGGTCTGAAATATTAATTAGATCATATTTGTAGAAGATCATTTGTATGATGACTCCGATTTCTTAAAAATTTTCAGAAAATAGATCACAGAATCACAGAATATTCTGAGCTGAAAAGCACCCATTGGAATCATCGAAGTCCAACTCCTCACTGTGCGCAGAACCCTCCCCAGAAGACACACAATGTGCCCGAGAGCACTGTCCAAACACTTCTTGGACTCTGTCAGGCTGGTGCTATGACCATTTCCTGGGCAGCCTATTCCAGTGCCCAGCCACACCATGGGGAATGAACCTTTTCCTGATATCCAACCTAAACCACCCCTGACACCGCTTCAGGCCGTTCCCTGGGGTCCTGTCACTGGTCACCACAGAGAAAAGATCAGTGTCTGGCCTTCCTTTCCCCTCATAAGGAAGTTATAGACTGCAAAGAGGTCTCCCTTCAGTCTTCACTTCTCCAGACTGAGCAGACCAAGTGACCTCAGCTGCTCCTCATACAGCTTCCTCTCAAGGCCCTTCACAATCTCGGTGGCCCCAGTACAGCTGGTTTTGCAGCCACATCACATTGCCAAACCCCGTCTCATTCACACTTAGATTTTGCCACTAGGACTTCTATATCATTAATCTTACCTACACTTCTCCACCAGACTGAGTATTTATGTTTTTAATTGAATTTCCCCAGGTTCATTAGGTTGATTTTCTTTTCTTCTTCTTTTTTTTTTTTTTTTTTTTTTTTTAGGAAGAAGAAACTAATTTTGCTCCGTTTGGTTTTGGCACAGATTTCTAATCTTTCCAGATCTCTTTGTATCTAACTGTATAGTTAACTATAATCTAGCTCATTGCTTTTTACATCTCCATTCATGTTTCCAAATGACTGTCTTGTTCTCTCTAGCTGCTCAGTCATCCCTGAAGAGCTAACCAGAACCAGGACTAACTGATGTCCAAAGCCAAGCAGTAGGCCGCTACTTTGCACTCCTGCTTAGCACTTAATTAGTTAACCCACATAATAACCAGTTTGAATGATTCCTCAAAGCAACATTTTTTCTCATATTCTGTCTTCATTTTTAGTCTATGACTACAAGTGATGATGAAATTGCTGGTACTAAAATGTATTTTGTGTCTGGAATATCCATAATATGTTTCTAGCTATTCATGGATGATTAAAATATAAATGGGGAGGAAATATTATGATTTGCATAATAGCATGCATGACTGCTTGTTAATTTTGCATATCTGTAAATGGTAATAATTTTGCATATCTGTAAATGGTAATAATTTTTATTTATTTATTATTAAAATAATATTTGTTTTCCTGTCTTTTAAGTGAGACAAAGCTTGAATTCCAAATGATTCTTATGCTCTTGAGCTGAAAATGTACACTATAAAGAACTTATTAGAGTGAAGAAAAATGTGGAAGATATGTTTGATTGAATAATTAATTTTTAATCTGTTTTATATTAATTGCTTATGTAATTTTAAATGGCTACATAGAAAGAGGTGAATAAAATCAAATGAAATTTGAAGTAATAAAAGCTCTGTAAAGTCTCTCCTGTAAAGTCAAATTTTATTTAATCTGTGTGTGTACCAACGGTTTAATGATTGCATTCTGCACCTTTGGAGTTATTAAATTTATCCTAAAACCATATAGGCTGGTTTTCATCTATAAGTGCTTCAAATCTGAAACATGTCACTTGGACCAAGCATTCTCCAGTTTAATTCCTGCACTGGAATGGAAAGCCACAAAATGTCCCATTGTGCTATATAATAATGTGAAAATATCAGATGCTGTTAATTTGTTTTGTTTTGTTTTGTTTTGTTTCCTTCTCATCTTCAAAGGCATGGTTTAGGTTCTGACCTGCTGCAAGGCTGTGTGATGCCTTGTTGTCATGCAGACAGTGATTGTAGTGATGGGTTGCAATTACATTGAACTAGACTGCCCATATTCACTTTTTGTTATTATCTGCCTGTGGAGTGTTTTCATTAACTGTGCACTGGAAACATCCTGAATGACATAGGCATCTTCTGCTGTTTGACTTGTATGTGTGTATGTGTAGAATGCTGGAATAGCAGGTAGTCAAATGTGAAATTCACCTCTGAGAAACAATAAACTGTCAGAAACATCAGTTTCTACAAAACCTTCTAATTGCAAAGAAACATCCATAGCAACCACTGTCAGGGTGGCTGACCAAGTGAAAAAGTCTGCTGTGAGCTCTGTTACTATGGATATATATGAATGCATGCAGGAGTTTCTAGTTAAGTTTAATTTCTTTTAAATTCCAGACCTTTTGCTATGTGCTTATAGCCAAAGTGAAGAGACTGATCTTTGCTGGCTGCATCTGTATTATTCATCAGTTGCACAAAGACAACAAAAAACACTGAAAAGGGAGAGAGGACTTCTCAATTAAGACAAGTTATGGAAATATGGAAGGGAATATGAAAATAATCTAGGACGTGTAACAGGCAGGAACAGCATGAGAGCTCAGATGAAGTGAAAAATGGATAGCTGTATGGCATTGCTGGGGGACTGGGACATGTCCCCCTCAAGTGGAGTACAAGTGTACCCTTCTCACCTATGTAGTATCACACCTTAGAACACTTCAGTTCATACTGTGTGTGCTTTTGATGGCCGGTGGCTTATGAGCACTGGAGAATCTATCCTTTGAGAACTGAATTTACAAACAAATCCTCCTACCACCTGCTGCCTGCTGCAAATAACCTTACACGTGTCTCTCAACTCTGTAGGATGTGGAGAGTCTCACAATTTTTCAATTTTTGTAAGGTACAGAGGCGCTTTTTTTTTTTTTTTTTGTTATGAGGTGACTGGAAAATAGTGGATGTATTATTGATTTATATTTTCTCATCTCTGAGTTCAATGTGTGAAACACTAATGCATTAGCAATATTTATGGATGCTATAAAGAAGATTTATTCACTTGTAATGACCACTGATGAGCTTTTCCTTAATGGTTGATTTTTTTCATAAGAAGATTTAAGTACCTAGCACTTTGTATTCCATGGAGAAAATACAAGGATTTTATTCCCTCCTTACATTTTCCAGTATTGGCATGGAAGAAAGCTGATGGCATCCTGTGCTGTAGGAGGCTGAAGATTGCCATCAGGTCAAGGTGAGGTGATCCTTCCCTTCTCTGTGCACTGGTGAGGCTACATCTATAGTACTGTGTCCAAGTCTGGCCTTGCCCCTAAAAGAGAGACATGGGCAGGCTGGAGAGTCCAATGATGGGCTACAAAGAATGATTGGGTGTGACAAGAAATAAAGAATTTCCACTATGTGTGACAAGTCTTGCAGATCCTATTAATTTAGCTAGTGTTATCACAACTGTTCATTTATCCTGTGTCCTCTCATTAATTTAAACTCTTTTGGTGGCTTTCTTCTGTTTCAGCAACTAAAGAATGAAAAGTAAAAAATACTGACAACAGGTCAGTTTTCTATCAAAAATATTTCAGGCTTTCTATCAAGAATAGATTTGGTCATCCCCTGTGTACAGCTGATAGAAGTAGCGCTCCTCTATGAAGATTTGCTCGTTGTTTCTCTCCCTTAGCAAATCCTGCCCAGAACATTACACCAGTCAGCAACAAGAATAGCTTTATCATCATTCATGTGCTGAAATCTTTAAAAAGCTAAAAGGATGCCCAAGTACAGAGGTAGCTCACAGTAAGGATACACATAAGGCCAAAACAAAGGACTAGCTGGCTGGAGTCCTGTTTCTGCTGTCCGGTAGCGTATGACAATACAGAAAAGAGCAAATAGTTTATGGCTGCTTGCTAATTTCCCTTAGAAGCTTGAAAAGGTATACAATTTGGTGAAGGTTTCTGGCATATATAAAGGTAACTCTGAAGGGTGCTACCTATTGTGTTTAAATAAAAAGTCCTTTCAATTCAGACAGAAAGAAGATACTCCTTGAGATTTCAGGTTTGCAAGCATAGAGATGTGGGTTCTGACAACCTGAATTCCACTTCAGGCTCGTTGTTCAGTGGCTAATAACCACTCATCTCTGAGGGTCTGCCAGCGAGAAACAGATAATGCTGGGCAGGAGAATCTCAATGGAATTAACACCACCCAAATCTGTACTAATGAAAAAGTTCAAATGCTTACCATCAGCTTTCAGGAATCCTAAAAAGACATAAAACCCACAGTGAACAAAGCAGAAAATCAGTCATGGGCAAAGTGCATGATAGAATCATATTAACTCAGAATAAATACATGCCACACTTGCTAGAAGATCATTTCTCTTGGGGAGAGAATATCAGACAAAAAGTTTTCTTCTGAGGGAAAAAAAGGAAAGATAGTAACATCCTCAGAAATCTGTGTTTGTGATTTGTGGTTTGCTGGAGGCAAAAACCAATATTTTCAGGGAAAGGCACATTATTGTGACAATTTTATGATAAAAAATGGAGTAAAGAGAAACAGAACAAATAATAAATCTTGATTTTATTCCAAAACCTAAATCTCAGGCTCTATTTCTGTCACCAGTGCTAATAATTTGGTGGTCTTGTTAAAGAAAGGTCACTGTTGTGGTTTCGCTTAGAGAACAAAAAATATCATTGAGCAAACCCAAGGAGAACAGAGATAGAAAGAAGGGAGGATTTTTTTTTCCTTTCCCTCATTGTCTTGATGTTCAGTCAGGGAAGTGTGTAAAGCTCAGGTGTGGAAAAGAAACCTAGTATTTTTTAACTTCTGGACATGAAAGTGTTTCAGGGCTTCCAGCCACTAGTTTGAAAACAGAAGCACAGAGAAGGACCCTCAGTGGCTTATCTCACCTGAGGAGCTGATCTGCTGGATTACTGTTTTCGAAGTTCAGTGAACAGCTTAGAGACTGTATTGCTGTCTCACAGCCAAATGAACAGCATCAAGCTGAGAAAGGGTACTGGTGTGATGAAGCTGCCATTTACACATGTGGTTGCTTGTTGCATTCAGTGAAACATCACTAACCAACTGGGAATTCCATGTTCCTCCTAACTGTGAGTACCATTTAATGAACTCAAATTAAAACCTACCTGTGGAAAAACCAATGCTGTTTCTGGTCAATTCTTCTTATTTTACCTTCTTTCACTTCCCAGAGGTACTACTGTGGTTTTATAGAATTAGTCGTTTGTGATTACCATTTATTTTCTTCAGGTATCTGAGATACACTTTGTTTCGTCAGCTTGAGACAGGAATTGAGAAAGTATTTAAGATGTTTTACACTTATTTGTAGTGCCCTGCAGTACTTTTCACTTGTTAGTTAATGCTATGAATAGTAAAGGTTCAAAGTGTTGATGGTTTCAAACAGTCATATGAGTTTCAAACACTCATAGAATAGTTAATTACCTTACCTATAAAACCTCACTAGTGTATGGTGTAATTATAAATCATTGTGTTCTTATATTTCTACTATTTTTGAAATTTAGAGTTATTTTATGAATCTGTCCCTGTAATCTGTGTCCCAAGTACAGAAACAGCAAGAGAAATTTTATATCCACTAAATGATGCGGAGACTGATTTGATCCTTATATCATAAATTTAACTTTTGTGGAGATTCACACTTCCAAATGAGTTTTTAACATTTCCAGAAAGTTTCAATGACTTTTCCTTTCCTATCAGCTGCTATTCAGCTGTCGCTACAGAAAAGAAGTCAGGTACTGAGAATGTTAAGGGAGTTACTAAATTATTGGTCCATAAGAAGAACTAAAGCTACTGAGCACTGACAATTCTGCTGCTTGCTTGTTTACCCTCTAGTAAACTTTGCAATAATTACAAATTCTGGAAAGGCATTAGAGAAAGAAACCATACAGCATGCAAAAGGAAAGGGGACTGAGAAGACGACGTGTCTAGAATGCAGGCTACTGTTCTAGAATATAACTAATTCTTAATAAAGAGGCAATGTGCCATAAGAAAAAGAATCTTCTTATATATTACTTAACAGGGGATGCAAGAAAAATAGTAGCAATATTCAGTTGTCTGATGTTCATGCTTAGGAAGACACTGATAAATTGCTGAACACTACAGTCCCAAGGGGGAAAAAAAAACTCACACAGCTTCAGGCTGAACCACAGATACAAATATCTTTGTGTAAAAGCAATGGATGAAAGAGATGTGTGTATACAAAACTCCCCGTGATAAAGATTTTTAGAAAATTAGATAATACATTTTAAATATTTTGGTGAGACAAAAAAAGTAAACAAAGAAGTGGGACACCATTGTTAGAAATGCTGTATGAACACAGGAAAGAGCAATTTGATAAGTTCTGAGACAAAAACTGCAGATCAAAAAATGTTCAAAAACTTGCACGGTTAAGAATTTGTATATTCCTATATGATATCAGAGAAACAAATCCCTAATCAAAGGCTGAATCTCTCATGGACTATGTGAATCCAGTTTGCTAGGGAGATTTATGAGAGGAACAGCTTTATCTCTATAAAGATATCTCCTACTGAATTTCAGTGAGAGCACTGAAGTACAACAACCATCCATTTGGAACAAGTGTATCAAGCTAAAGGAAGACAAGAAATAGGACAAAGATTGAATAATGGAGAAAATAACCCTCATAGGCTAGCATGCTGGAAAGAGCATCAAAAAATTCAGGAAGAAAAAGCACTGTGCTTTGGGCTATTGCACAGATGAAAAAGGGAAACAAATCCAAGTCAAATCCTAAACTGCAGGTAGCCCAAGGATAAGAAATTCTCTATGTACACTAAATGAAAATGTGGAGCTATATAATGAGCAGAGTGCATGTCTAGCAGATCTATATGTTCTCAGTGCACAGGCTTTGCTGTCAGCAATTGTTCTGACATATTTAAGACCAGTTCAGTGATCAGTTAGACTCTTGCTGGACAGTTCATCAAGCTGCAATAGCCTCTCAGCAATAATGATAAGTGGTAGTATTAGCCTAAAAAATGTGATGAAGTAGTGTTGATATTTGTTTAGCCCTGATCTCTAGACAGATAAAGAAATTGATAAAAATCTCACATAAAAAAAACCTAGATTTTAAGAAAACCTTCTCACACAATTTTCCTTACAATAGAAATTTGTTCTAAAAATTTGGATGTCAGCTAACTTAAAATATGCTGAAGCTTGTTTTTTAGAGGCAAAAATAAAAGAGTAATTAATAATAAAACACTTTATGCTTGTTATGGAAAGAGATACTTGGGATCATAGGATACATTCATGTTTCAGTGCTGGTACAGACTTCAGGATTGTGCTCTTCTATTGTAATTTTTCATACAGCTGCTGCTGCTGACTGCCATTTAACTGAAAACTCATAGTATGTTTATCCTTCCACTCCTAGCAAAGAAGTGCTCTTAAAGCATCTGTCTAAATTCCCTGTACAGTTAAGGCAGAGAAGTGGGTGCTTTAGAGATCTCTCTGAAGAGAGATCTTGATGGCTGTAGTTTAGCCACAGAATTAAGGCAGACAATAACTTCTGAAGGCCTTCAGAAACACCTACTGCTTTCCATTCAGGGGTTATTTTGCTAGAGCATGGAAGCAGAATCACTAGTTATCTAAAACTAAGGTTCAAATTAAAGGCTTCAATTTTCTTGCCTAAACTGCAGACTAGTTCTCTAGTTTCATGAAAACAGCTGGAAAGTGTAGGAAAGTACCTTGCATGTGTAAAGCCTGAAGCAAAGTCACTTCTAGAAGCATATCCATTGGAGCCACCAGCCAATCCAGATAGGAAGGGGCTTGAATTTCTAGCTGGAGTTAGTGGGGTTTTTTGGGTTGGTTTTTTTTTTTTTTTTTTTTTTTGTTGTTTTTGTTTTGGTTTGTTTTGGTTTGGTTTGGTTTTTTTGTTTTGTTTTTTTTCTTTTACACACCAGAAGTCTATGATGTTGCTCAAAAGTTCGTGGGAATCCAGGCTTTCTTAGTGCCAGAGGCTACATTTCATTTTGTTGGAAGTATTGAAAGCTAATAACTTGTTCCCATGCAGTCTCATCAAGGATGAGATTGTTACCAAAAATCAGTAAAATTAAAACTCCTTAACACCAACATAGCATTAAGTAGCAGGCATTCTTTATTTTTCTGGATGCACGAGGGAATATGTTCTCCAAAATATCATGCACACCAAGTACAGAAAAAGCTTTTGTTTTTATACTATATTTTACATACTTATTCATTGATTTTCCTGGAATAAACATACATTTGATGATCATTTCCGCAAAATTTTCAATATTTATTCCCTCCCCTTTTTGCATACATTCTTCTGTTCTGAGGGTCTCTTTTGTGGTCCCTGGTGGTCAGTGATCCCAAAGTCATACTTGGCTGCTTGGTGCACTGGTGAAAATTTGGCATAACTGAGCTGGTTACTTTCCATTTTTCTTCTTGGTTAATGCTTAACATGATCCCACAGAATAAGCATTGTGTGGTTCCATAGGCCAGTGGTTTTTGAAGAATAAGCATTGTGTTAACCCAGCAGGTGTGCAGGCAGTTCTTCATCTGGCAACAAGAACACAGAAGCAAATGTTACTAAGAAAACATAGAAAATTGTTCGGCTGAAACATTATTTCTCTTGAAGCTATTAAATGCTCACTTGAAGACAGTGAGGGAAGATGAATTCACTTTTACCCCTCTGTTGATATAATTACAAATGTAAGACTTTTTTCCATTTTGAATAACTCAATTTTTCTGTTTGGTATGGGACATCTTTAGTAATTATTATTATTCAGAAACACACATACAGTCTGAAAGAGTCATCTGCATTCTGAGCAGAGCCTGCATCCATCCTCAGCTGAAGTAGTTAACCCAGTGGGAGTCCTGAGCCCTGTTCACAGCTTCTGTGGCCACAGAATAGTCCCTCTTTCTGTACTGCTTATTTTGTGCTTCATACATATTTTAGTGTAATGTATCCTGCCTGAATGGACTCAGTTTGCTGAGCAGTTTACCAACCATGATGGTGTTTCATCACCATTATTTAGCCTTCCACTCATCTTTGCATCAGTTGATACAATTTTATCAGCAGTAGGTTTATGTTATTTCCATATCACTGAAGAGGACACTGATTAGTGTCAGCTGTATTGTCATGCCCTACCAAATTTCCATAGAAAACAGTCATAGGCCAGTATTTTTAAAGATCTTTCTCACTGGATTATACCAATATGTTGGAATTAAAAGTCCTTCATATGTAAGTGTTGATTTTGGTAAGTATTACAGAGAGGTTTCTCAGATTCAGGAATATGTAATGAAAACTAGAGAATTACATTCCAAAGTATTGATAAATCCACCTCTTAGGAATTGGGAGAGTCTAAGTGCAGATTCCTCTCTTTTTTTCAGGCAAAAAATTGGATTTCAACCCAAATTGCCCATATCCCAAATGTAATCTCTTACTTTACTGTAGTCATTCTTAAAATTGTCTCAATACCTGTTTCTTGTTTTATGTATAGACTTAAATATTCTCTGAGGGAGAAGGACAATATGCTCTGTCAGAAGATGTTTTAATTTTGTAACATTTTTTACCACAAAATACTAATGCTTTTTGCATTACATTGTGTTTGTCATGGACAGGAAAGCCTTTCCTAGTCTGTTTTAGAAGAAGTGCTAAGCAATGTTCTCCACTGACTTTTGAAGGTTTATTAGTTGGATGATTAATTCATTGCTCATAAATACAGCTAATTTTTGAATTGGTATGTCAGATTATCAATGCTTAGCTATTCAATTACACTTGTGCAGTTATCTTCATCAATCAAACCTTAATTTCAACAAAAATGAAATCTTATTTGTTTGACAAAGCCTATTTTCATTCTAGCCACACCAAGGGACATTAAGTATACTCTTATCATTTAATTCTCTCTTACCTGCATCTCATTTCAACCTTTTCATAACAGCAAAGGCAAGAGGCATGATTAAGAAATGATGAGCTACTTTATTAGATCAAACAGGAAACGTGATGCAATAAAGGGTGAAATTGCTTAGAACAGAATGCTGCGTCAGGAAAGAGACATGATTCTTTCATGGTCTCATCCACATTTTCAAAAACAATAGGAAAAAACCCCAAACAAATAAAACCCCACAACAAGCAAGAAAAAAGATCCCATAAAGTATATTAATTTTTGGGAAAGAAATCTAGTGTTCAAAAAGCAACAGCGTAGGAAAAGTATCAAAGAGCATAAAAAGACCTCTCATCTTGAATTTTCATATTGGACTGATTAGGAGATTATCTTTCTTTGCCTTTGTTGTTAAGTGGTGATAAAGCATAAAGCAACACCTCAGTGACCCTTGTTTCTCAACATGCCCTCAATTTTATTATGCTTTGATATGTAATAGTTCTTTGCTGATGTGATTCTGTGTAGCTCACATAATTGGGTTGCTCAGATGAATTAATTGCTTTCAATCAATTTGTAATCTAGCCTGGAATAGATGACTCCTGTTACAGAGTTATCAAACATCAGAATACTTCAGTGACATTGCCTGACATCCTGCCATCTGACTTTTTAAAATAGTCCAGCTATTAATGCCTGTCCTTCCTTTCTGAGGCATTGCCTTGTCTGAAGTCTCTACACAACCAAAGAATCAAAGAGGAAAAGTTCTGTCATTCTTTAGAACTATTTCACATTCTCCTGCAGTAGTCTAAAATCATCAACTTGCACTATATCAGGAGATGGACAAGAAAATTTTGGTTTATTTCTTTCAGCTAGAGGAGGCCATCTTCTACACAACATACATTTTCTATAAAACCATGTTTTTATGTTGATGATTAAAAAAAATCCATTAGGAATGCCTAATCACTTATTTTTGTCAAATTTGGAACAGTGGCTTCAGTTCAGAATTAACCTGGTTCTTCTTCTGTCAGTGAAATTTCATAACATCTGTCCATTAGGTGGTTAGAGTCCTGCCTCCAGGCATTCTGTAATCTATGTTGCCCAGATGGATTTTAACTCCCATGGTGCCTTATAGTAGCCTTTGATTGAAACACATGAAGAATCACGAGTGTCAATGTGCTGTGAAAGATGAAGTCCTGGCACTGAGCACTGCTTATGAAGGAGATTATGAACTGGAGATGGTACAGCTCCTGTGAGACCATGTGGGATGACAGATAATCCAATTTAGTTTCAAACTGACTCATAACACAATATTTAGCTATTTGTGAATCAGGAATTTATGAACTTTTTGATGAGAAAAAATCCTCAATATTTTGACATTAATTTGGAAGAAGAAAATTGCTTTGCTAAAGGATTAGAAATTCAGACTTTTGCTTATATTATTTTTGCAGTATAATGTGATACTTCACAGGCTACAAAACCCTACTGAAAAGGCAACCTGAGTCACAGACTACCTTAGATCATCCTATTCCTGCCTTCTCCATCATCTCATTAAATATTTTTTTTAATATTGTCTTCCTCCTACTACTTAAAGGATGAATTTTGCAGACATTAGGAGTTATGCCTTCCTTCCTTTCCTTCTTACTTTTAGAAAAAAAGTCTTTGAGTGAAGGTAACACAACCATATTTGAAACATTGTTAAGACGAACTAATAGTCTAGGTGGAGAATATAGTTTTTTACCCTATTTCAAAGATAAGATGGTCCAAATTTCATCCAAAACTACTACATCTCTCTTACTTCCTAACTAATAACTCAATGGGAAACTAGATTTCTGTGGGAAATCCCAATTCAAATGATAAATGAGCTACTCCTTACAGAAAAAAAAAAAAATCAACATAATCACAGAGAAAGGGTCCAAAAAAGTCTAAAGAGCTTTCCTGCAAGATAATGACTGTCAAATAGTGGTAACTCATGCTGTCAACAAATAACATTAACAGCTCCTGTTTAATGAATAGTGACTTGAGCTGGAGTGTGACATTCTAGAGATTAAAAAGCTTAACACTTGCACGGTCTACAGTTCTGCTTTTGTAAGTGGACTGCAATTTCAGTTTTCACTTCTGGGTCAGTACTTAAGCTAAAAGGACAAAGGTTTCTAACAATGGTAGCTTTTTATGGTTTGGCATAAGAAAGGGTAAAAACCCTTCCTTTAACATGAACCTGCCATTTAGGCTTCACTCAAAAATTTCAAGTATTAAATAAAGGTTGCTTTTTCATGGGGAAATTGGAGCATTTGGATTTTCCTCTAATTTTTTTTTTTGTAAAAAAGTAGAAATTAAGTAATTCCATCATCTAGCATATGTAAATCTTCATGGTTCCTGAGAGCATTATATATCTTTAGATATTTCTATCCAGATACCACACAGAAAATGCTTTGTTGTCAGCTGCTCTTGGCTGCCCCCACAAAAAACCACATAGTCTCTGTCGCAAATTTTAACTACATTTGACAGACAGATAAAGATGTGAAACACATACCCTATAGTTGTTGTGAAACAGAAAGATATGAAGAAAGTGAACAAAGTAGTTTTCCAGTAAAGGAAAGTGAAAAGCCATAGATTAGTTTTATTAAAACACTGAAGGACCTATATGGGACAAATATGTAGGAATGAACTGCAGGAAAATCCTTTATCAGAATTCGTGTTTTCAGAACATGTTGGCTCATCCAAGGACAGCCATAGACTCATGGAAACCGCCAGGCTCGTATCTCCCCTTTCTGGCTTCAGGTTTGTCTTGATGTGGAAAGACATGGAAATGTTTTATTCAGGCTTCTGGGACAACACTTAGGAATTTTCTGTACGGTTTTCCTAGTTGTTTTTGCAACTCTCCAAGGCCAGGGAGTGAGGTAGGAAATGCTGTGTGTCCTGGTCAGTGGCTGGGTACTACTGGGAGAAGGAACAAGGGAAGGAGCTGTGGGTCTGCATGGCAAAAGCACCACTCTGCAAGAGGTCCCCGTGGTTACAAACAAATTTTTCCATGCCTATCATTTTAAGAGGCTGATTACACATGAAACTTTTAACACCAAGTGCCTGAGAGGATGACACTTGCTCAGCAGCTGCTGTCTCAGGTGCTGAGAGTTGAGCTTCCAAGGCTCATTGTAAAAGCATCAAGGTATTTTATCCCATCTAAATTGTCCTATCTATCATCTTTTCACACTACACATTTCTATAGCTGTGGGTATATCTCTCCTGAATGAAGAATTACAAATGGAAACAGAGTTGAAATTAAAGCTCCCCTGAAAATAAAAAAAGCAGTTGGAGACCATATTCTTATTTTGAAAAAAACCCCAAAACCAACCAAACAAACCAACCACCACATGAATTCCTGTGTATTATATTCTGTCAGTCTCCTGTCTGTGTCTTCCCAAATGGAAAGCAAGTTGTGTTAGGTTTCCCTCTGTGTTATTTTACATAAAGCATTTGGGACTCCATCTAATAAGAAGCTCGTTTCAGTGGGGGCTGAGAGCATTCATCATCTTAGTGAATCAGATCTCTGGTTCTGCTATCACCTTTTACTCTGGGAAAATGCAAGAGTAAAATTGCTTAATAATCTGTTATTTTAGGCCTGTTCAAATGGAAGTCTTGAAAATTGAAAAAGAATCAAATTTTTTATTAAATTTGCACCTATTCTCAAATTTTAACTTGAGTTAAAATTGGGATTTTGTCACACAGTGCCCCTTTTTTTTTTCACTTTGGTTTTGTATTAAGAAAACAGAGCTCAGACTGGACAGGCAATATTTGAGCTACTCCTGCTGATTTCTGAGTTTGCTGTAAGAGGTGAATAGAAGTCCCAACAGAAGAGACATATTTATTTAACAGTATGAAAATTACCTGCACATGGTCAGACAGCATCTGCCCTCTCAAGTATATAATATTTTGAGGTACACAAAGCAGCCTTATAAATGATTCTGTGTGCTAAATTCTTTTACATTCTAATCCTTTGATGGGATATGTAAAGTCTTGCACTTGGGGAGGAATAGCTCCATGCTCCAGTGTATGCTGGCAGCTGAGCAGATAGAGATCAGCTCTCCCGGGAAGGGAAAAGGATCCTGAATAACAGCTCAAACATGAGACAGGAATGTGTCCTTGTACCGAGGAGGGCCAACAGCCTCCTCACTGCCAGCAGGAGGAGGGAGGCAATTCTTCCCCTCTACTTAGCTCTGAAGTGCTGTGTTCAGGTGTGCCTCCGCAGTGCAAGAGACAGGCAGGAGAGAGTCCAGCAAGAGGCAACAAAGAAGATTGAGATTGCCAGATCTTTCCAATGGGGGCTGATCAGCCCCAAGGAAGGGATGTATCTGGGCAATGTGTGTGAATACCTGATGGGACAGTGTTAGAAGTCAAAGCCAAACTCTTCTCTGTGGTGCTCAGAGGCACTGGGGCACAAACTGAAACACAGGTGGTTCTATGTAAATATAAGGGAAACATCTTTTATGTCACATCTGGGTGTGGCTGGCAATCAAAACATACAACTCCTTCATCCAGACCCGGTGACACTGAAGATAGAGCACAAAGGAGCTATTAGTTATTGCAGGGTCCTCTTACAAATCTTGGTTGTACAGGAAAAGAATGAGATACCCCTGGGAAAAAAACTGTGATGGAAAGCAATTATTCTATGACCGTGATAAGTGGACATGAATACTGCTCAGCATAATTGCTTGGCTACCTAATATTGCCCTTGCATGTTGGGCATCCTTCTCCTCTGTTGCATTTAGCTATGTTTGAACGTGCTCATGGGAAGTGTCTCCACCAGAATTTAAACTGGCCGTAGTAGGGATGTCAGGGTCCCATCTTCTGACTGCAGTCATGTAGTTCCTGTGTTTGCCTCTGGTGCTACTGGTGCTTGGGAAGTTGTAAGGGTTAGGGAGACAACAGGTTGGGGAATCAGGGGTGCTGCAACTTCCTGATTTAAATCAGTTAGAACTGCACTTGAATACAATGCCCTAACCCTTTAAAGTCTTGTTCAGTTGTATGTCAGTCTGAGCAACAAAATTTGACAGCAATAAAGACTGAGCAGGCAGAAAAGCTGACACATGATATAAAGCCAGTCACAGTCCTTCTTATAAACTGTCATTGCATGTGGGTATGAGGAATGAACTGAGTATTATTTTCCTTCAGCTGCCTCTGACCTCTCCCTGCCTTTCTGTTGAGGCTTTTCTCATCCCTAGTTCTCTCACAGCACCTGTATACTTCATAGCTAAGCCATGCTTGCTTGTATATAAAAATGAACTGTAATGCAATGCAATATACAATTTTTATTTCTAACCTCTAAGATAAATTACTCACAAATATTGTTGGGGTTTTTTTGCATTGTTTAATTAGTACAAAGAGGAAATGTTAAGTCTTAAAAGAAGTAAACAGCGAACTCGTGTGTATATCTTCTGTGTAACTTCTGTATCGTCCTAAAATAAAACCTCACTTTTTCTGTAACAGGATGAACTTGAATTTTACTGTAGGGTCCTTGGTTTTTGCAGAATTCATGTGCTGAGATTCACATTGCAGAAGCAGGCCAAGACAAACAAAGGTTTTATTACTGTGAATGAAAGGCTATAATCTCTTGTCTCTCTTCTTATGCACTCAGAACTAAATCATCACAATCCCTGCTTCACAGTAAGGGAAATTATTTATATTTTGCTGGTGACAGAAGTTTCCCTTGCAAGACTAGAGTCCCGATTTCCTATGGATTTTTTCTTCGTTTTGACATCTAATACGGGATGAATTGCATTTCAGTGGAAATGGGAAATGTCTCCTCTACTTACCTTGTCCTCATCCCAACCCTCAAGCATGTCAGAAGTGAATATCTTTGAACTTTTGCCTCTTTGTTAAGTTTGGTGGAAACTGGCCTCTGAGTTAAGGTTTTTTCAAGGGTAGGTACGCAATTGAACACAAAGAGATGAGACTGTGGAAGCCTCTTCCTCTGAAAATGAAGCTGAGAGATGGATGAACCTTGATGCAAAGGAAAAGCCCACTCTTAGATACTGATCATTAAGAGTGGAATAATCCTAATGGCAATATGATAATTATCATGAGAGCTTTGAGAGGAAGGAATTCATAGTACCTACCTAAAGAGGAGAATTCTGAGGATGGGCTACTCCCAGTTGCGAAGCATTCTGTGAGTAAAAATCAAATGAGAAAGCGGCTGAAATTATTTCCTTCATTCTTTGGTAGAATTTCACAGGAAGACAAAATATAGTGAGAGAGACTTCTGAGGCTGGATCTCTCCCACTCTTTGTTTCCTGTGAAGAAAAATGACACTTTATTTACAGTCTTGTCAAATCACTTCAGATTACCTATATATCTGAGTGCATATGGCTTTTGGTGTAAGAGATTCTTTCCCACTCATGTCAATACATGCACATGCACAGTCAGTCTTACATATAAGTGTGTGGTAGGTGTTTGTATACCAGATATTGCCGGTGACAGATTGCCATTAAAGACTGACAAAGCAAAATGATGATGAAGAGCAACAAAGAATATGTTGGCTCATTCTCTTTTAAGCTAAGTGTTTGATGCTTTGTGAATTTTCAGTTTGTCTTTTTATTGAATTTTTCATTAGTATTAACACTAAATTCAATACAGTTTTCAGGTATATATTTAATGAGATATCCTCATGTATAGTGATATTGTCACTACAGTATCAGGCATGGTATGGAACTACAGATCCTTATTTCTTATGATATGCCCAACCATGTGAAATTAGCACTGAAAAGCCAAATTTGATTTGTCATTTATGATCACAGGAAACTGAATCCTTATCTGTAAGATATTCACCTCAAGTTGCCTTCATCTAGATTCTCTTAAGTTTTCTTAAAAACAGGTCTCCAGATACCTAAACAGATTAGTATCTGTAACTCCAGGGAGATAAAAGTCAAATTTTAAAGCTTCATAATATAATACTTTAATATAAACTAGAAAGACATACTTAACATTTTAAATACAAGGCTAACAGACATTATTCTTTATATGGAATCAGTAACACTACTGAGACACTGTATCATGCTTTCTCTGAAGTTGTAATGAAACTATGGGATAGATCTCATGAGCTATTCTTGACAGATGGTCATTATCTGGAAATTTGCCAGTGTTTTTTTCAGCTTACCTGATGGACTGCAGCTTTCAGTTTCCTTCACTTTGGAGCACAATTCCTCTGAAATAATCGACTAATGGAAGCTGAGGATGTATTCCTGCTTCCAGCAATTTTTGAAATGTTCTTTCCCATGAGGAGAAAAAAGAATAACTTAAAATACATCTAAATACTTTTGTGTGTGTGTGTGTGTACTTTTGTGGTCTGTTAAGTGGTATTGAGTCCTTCTCAGACTGATGTCAGCTTGTGTCTTTAAACTTAGAAGTCCCTGTTTTGGACATATAGTGAAACAAATCCTGTTCCTGTGTTTTGAGTCTGCTTTGCATTGTGAACCAAAGTACAGTAAATGGCTACGATCTAGTGATTTGTTTAAAATAATGTATTCCTGATTTAAACAAAAATGCGTAGACCTGAAGTAGAAAGGATAAGGTTTTGAGAAGATTCTCTAGTTTCTTTCATCTCCAGATTGCCTCTCTTCTTCAAGCTTCAGAAATGCCATTGAAATGCACCCAGAAAACTGATGCTTGAGTAAAGATAATGTAATCTCTGAGATCTCTTGTGCTGCTCAGACAATGCTAGGCTGAAAAGCAGTTCCCTTTGTTGTAAATATCTCCAACAGACAAACCAATTAGAAACACACAGGGAGTCAGAAGTGCTTAACAATGATGCAATCAGGAAAAGTCAGGGAGAGACACAAGTGGTGTCAATTCCTTGCTAAAGGTCAGAAATGCTGCCACTTTTGAACCTTTTAGCTCATACTTCACACTTAAAAAATGAAGAATTGTTCACAAAGGCCCTTGGAGGGTTTTAAATTCTCTGAAGCTCATGTTGAACTCCAGAGGCAGAAGAAGGAAAGGTGTCATCCTGCTTGCTTGGCATGGCCAGACCTGCAATCCAATAGGGATTCATCTGGGTGGGTTGTTTTGCAGTGACTAACTTATCTTTTCCACACTATGCAATTTCTCTGGGTCAGAATGAACTCTAACAGTTTGGCCGTGAAACAAAGCAAAGATTTGGGCCAGCTGCTTCCACTGGGGGGGGGTGGTTCACCTTTACTCATCTGCAACCTAAGAGTTTATTAATGGATCCAAATATAACCAGTGAACCTCTGTGACAGATGGTGAATCGTGTCTTACTTCCAGTGCACAAATTAACATTTTAAAAGGCTTTTCAAAACCCTGTTGACTTTAGCAAGTGAAACATAATAACAAGGATTTTCTGAAGTCTGATGTTGTAAGTTTGGAGACATTGAAAATTCATTATCTGAGTAAAAGTCTAGAATTATTGTGCCATTAAAAAGACATTGCAAGCTGCCATTTGCTTTAGAACGATGTATAGTTTATGATGTTGAAACTGCTACCACAGAGAAGCCACAATGATTTGCCTTGAAGATGATTTATGAATCATGACTCTAGAAAAAAATATTTCTCTCACATAGCTTGTTGAAAGTCAGTTCTCTTGACATTTGGTTTCATGATGAAGGGTATCTCCTAGTCCTCAAAATTTTAATCTGGGACCTTTTAAACAGTACCCCTTTGATTTAATAATAGATTAAATATTCACATTGTTAGTTGTGCTGTCTTTCAACCGATTTTTTTTCATATGATGTTTAAGTAACATTACCAAAACATGGTAATGCATAATGCCCTAGATAAGATGTCAGTCACTGAGGGGAGCTTAAGTTACATATCTAAGCATGAGTGTGAATTAGGGGATGCAGTAAATAAATGTAAATGCAAATGCAAATGCCTTGCAGTACTTTCTCACCCCCTGACAAAAAGTTGCATTTGCACAATAAGAACAATACACACAGACTGAGCCCATAGCAGATATTCAAACCACAAGGCACAAGTTATATAGAGCTACTGTAGTTTTATTATGTCTTTTCTCCATTCATATCACATGTGGGATAATGCTCATCATTGTGATCTCTCATACTGCAGCAGCAGCCTGCTAAATTTGAACGCCAGTGAGAACAGAGAACAACTGCACATTCTTGCCCTTCCCTCATTTCTTTTCCAGCTGCAGGTGGGAGGATCTTTGTCTTGGACATGGAGAAGTTGCTTGATGAGATTTAGAGCATTTTTCTTCAACTGAAATACTTCTTTGTCTGGGACACTGAGATACTTTCATGAACTGGTGATATGTGAAATATGGAAGAAGCACAGAAAACGTTAAGTATTGTTGTATTTAAATAAAGCAACTCAGGAAAAAAATGTAGTTGAACGGATGCAAAGCTCTCCAACCTCTCCCTTTGTCCTATGTACAAAATAGAAAAATTCAAATTCTAGCAATGATCTTGGAAGTCTCATTACATTGCTGTGCAAGAAATCCTAGCAGAACCAGAGCACACTGCACATTGTATATAAGATGTGGAGCACCCAAGAAATCATCCTGAATTCCTGCATTCCTTTTCCTCTGTAGAACTACACCTATGCCAAGGTGTCAGGATACTGAGGAAGGGATGAGATCTGACCTAAGGCAGTTGTGTGCTGCTATTAGTAAACAACAAGTAATGACAGAATATGTACAGACTTTCATGGATTACAGTGTAATTACACTAAGCAGATATAAAAGTAATTAACTGGTAAACTGCTGTGCTGTTTGGAAGACAGAAAAACCATATATTTATCTCATAATCACACAGATACCACATGAAAATTAATTGCCATGTAATTATACGATCAGCATTTGCCATGTTCAAACATTATTTGTGCCCCTTTAATTTGAAGTGCCACTTCATTTTAAAATATTAAATTACTAAACCTCCTGTGACTGTGATCTAAATCTAGAGAAGTAATCGCTGTGTGTGGTAAAGCATGTAAGAAAAAAACCTCACTGAATGCTGAATGACCCAGTTCACTTTCTACACGCAGAAGGAAAAAAATTAATTCTGGCTGATGGAATTTCACAGTGTCCGTCTTTTGGATTATTTTTTCATGTGCTCTTTAAAATATTTCTGTTTTGACAGACCTAGAGGTTTAATCTAGCCTAGCTCAAGACAGCAATTAAGTGTATGCTCAAACCCAGCTAATCTGCTTGAAGACAGGAGGTTTAGAACATACTTTAAGGTCAGGGCAGGATTCAGTGCTGTGTTGCGCAGAAGTAAGTCATGGCTCTGAGGTCATGTTTTTTTTAGAGGTAGTGTAGACATTTTCAGCATTATTGGCAAAATTTAATATGCTGCTCTAAAAAGACAATTCAGGTTTTGACTGACCCCGGGTTACTCCTTCCAGAGCAGCATGAGAAACAGAAGAAAGGGGACAGAAGTGGATGAGGAGTCAAGGAAAAATTCCTGGGGAAACCATCTTGTTGTTTTAATTGAGACAAGAGGCAATGGCAGAGCACAGGGTTTGGAGATTTTATGGACGTTGGAGCACCATAAGCAGTGGCCTTCCCCTCTCAACCTCTTCTGGATGGCAGCAGCAAAAAAAGCTGATTTTTTTCAGGGCTCTGGAGTAGCTATGGTGAGCACTGAGCCATATCCAGCTCATTCTCAGCAGTGTGCTGCCTGGGACATCTGCCTGCTTGGGGTCTTGGGTCTGCTCTGTTTGCATGAAGTGAGAGATATTTTTGCTTCACATTGGAGTGTTACAGCTGCTTTGTATGCAAGGTCCTGGGCAGTGGCCTGTTACCCTGCCCTAGCCTTGGAAAGCAGAGGTTGCTTTTGGGATTGAGAGGGAAAATTAACCTCTGTTGTTTTCTGGGGTCACTGTAATCTAGTTGCTGTGGGAATGTGTTTATTATAAGAATATCTGCCTTATGGTGATTTCTCAGACCATCAGCTATCATTCATATTTTCAAGTTGATTATAAGTAATCTTTTATCTACACTTCAGGTGATAAGACAGAAAGACTTTGCCTGCCCTCAAAAAAAAACCTTGGAAGCTAATATAGTAGCAGCATAGAGCGAATAATTGACTTGGATCAAATGAAAACTAATGAATTAAAGTGGAAAAGTCTGCAACAATATTATCTTTGAAACTTTATAAGGCTTCCTCCCACTCACTGTTTTCATACCTACTTCAAGTGGCAGTTTCCATCAATGCTTGTAATTTATGAACATTTGTATATTGCTCTGTACAGGTGAAATTTTGATGACTTCACACAATGCAAGGCAGCAGAGAATGAGGAAGGTGCCTTTCCACAATCATGAAGCAAAAATACAAAGATTCATCTCTGATTATTCCTTCAAGGCAAGGTTGTTGCTGACCTCTCTTCAAAATCTACATCATCTGGAGCTACTGGAGGGCAAGTATAAGATGTACAGAAAATCCACACCAGGATCTGTGTGATATGGTTGGCTACTCCCGAACTCTATTGATCTTTCAGAGCTGAAATTCCAGGCCTTTATCTGAAATCTGTTACTTTCTGTAACTTCAAAATCAAAGGCTAGAGTGGACTGTCGTTTTCCAGAGACAGCTAGAAGCAGTATCATCCCTGAAGCTCCATCAGGATATAGTTCACTTAACATTTTGCTCTTTTAACGTATATTTTTCTTTATTGTCTCTTTTTCTTGGACATATCTTTTGACCATTTTTTCTAGTTTTGTTGTAGATTATAGAAATGTGAATGGTATTATTCATCATTCTTTAAGGAGCTTATGAAGACATCTATTCAAACACATGGATGGGTCATAATTTTTGTGCTGAGAGCATGAAAGGAGGTACAGTGCTGAGCAAGAAAGCTAAACTTTGTATAGATATTCATGGTTTTATATTTTTAAAAAAAGAAAGAGTGAAAGACATCCCACACACTACCAAGAAATTCTGAGTATATAAATACAGAGTGTCTTTTACCCTCTACTTTTTTAACTTAGAGTTTTGCAATCTCTGCATTCAATGCTCTCCTGTCAAATGAGATTAATTTTTCATGCTGGCAACAAATGAACATGGAAGATCAAATCCTTAAATAAAATCAATAACTTTACTCAAGTTAGACCAAAATTAATTGATTTTGTTTACTACTTGTGGTCCCAAACTCTCCTAGCTCTCAGTGGGAGATTTGTCTAAATAAGGCTTGTTGTGTGTCCTCCTTTGCCTTTTCACCATGTAAATTATTCTCTGAAATTCCAAGTTAAGAAGCCTCTAATTTCTTCTGCCTTTCTACACTGGACGAAAGAATACTGTGTTTAAAAAACCAAAATGCTGCTCATTAATCATCAATAGACTGAGAAAACTGCTTCCAATTAGCTCTAACCATGAGCAATGAGTGGGATAGAAAGAATTCTTTAGAATGACATTGCGGCTTTTAAATATAAACACTTGTTTACTCAAAAAGTACTTTGGGATTTATCAGAATGACAGTTTCTTTAGGTGTTCTAACAGCTGGGAAATTATTTGTTTGCTTTGTTCTATTTCTCACAAGCTGATAAAGGGGTAGAAGCTGTCCACAGTTTGGTTTTTTTTTTGGGTGAAGTTTTAGAGGACCACATAAAATATTCAGTTAGGGTGGCCATATTTGTCCTCTAATTCTACTGACAGAAATCCAAAGAGATTGCCCATGAGGAGTTATGGTAGATTTACAGGATTTACAGCAGTACAAAGACCAGAACTGACTGTATGATGGTGCATCTGTATTTGTACATCTAGGGAAAGGCATTTATTAAATGGTGTACAGTATGAACCAGAATATTCACATACTGATAATGCACTAAAAGATGTGGAGCTACTTTTAAGTCTTTTTGCTGTTTACCACAGCTAAGCTCAGTTGCGTATCTTTGAATATATAAAAAGATGAAGAATTTTGAATCACCCATCCTATTTTCAAAATACCAGTTCAAAATGTGTCGTGGTTCAATGCAGCCAACAACCAAGTCCCACACAGCTGCTCTCTCACGTCTCTGCCAGTGGGGTGGGGGCAAAGTCAGAAGAGTAAAAGCCAGAGGACTTGGGGGATGAGATAAAGACAGCTTAACAGCCAAAGCAAAAGCTGCACATTCAAGCAAATCAAAACAGGGAATTCATTCATCACTTCGCATGGGCAGGCAGCTGTTCAGCCATCCCCAGGAAAGCAAGACTCCATTACTCATAACAGTTACTTGGGAAGACAAATGCCATCACTCTGGAGGTCACACCCTTCTTCCTTTTTGCTTTTTCAGCTTTATATTCTGAGCATGACGCCCTATGGTACCCTATGCTACCTGCTATGAAGGAAATTGACTCTACTCCAGGCAAAATGAGCACAAAATGAAATTTGATTAAGCATGTGGATTGAGATAAGATAAAAATGAAGAGAGGTATATATTTTGGTATTCTTGATTGATCAAATCCATACTTGTGAAGGTGAAACAATCTGATATGATCTGTCCAAATGACCATACTATATGGAATTAATGTGGGATGTTGAAAACCCTTGCTGGAACTCAGCCTTATAAAAAGTGAAAAGCAGGAAGTAGTGTGTTTTTCCAGGATCTTATAGAGGCTTTCTTTGCAAACAACATATGTTTCCTTGAAGTTCTTCTGTCTAAGTCACTAATACTTGGTAGGGCACCTACATAAATTGACAGGATTTCAACATGAAGCTGTATTTAACACATTACTGTGTGTATCTGAAATCAGAACATTTAGTCCCATAATTCTTAATGTTAAGGCTATTATTAAGATTGAAAAACTTTGGTTATTGTCTTTTTAAATGCAAAATGAGAATTATATTCCCGATTTTGCCTGGTTTCTATTTTCTCCTCTAGATTTTCCAAGCATAGGATAGGAACTTTGGGTCATAAAAATACCATCTGCTGAGACAAAGACACAGACTACATAATTTCTGAGAAGGTGGTACAGCTGCCAGTACCTCCACTGTGTAACGTGTTGCAATTAAGGATATGTGGTTGAAAATGCTATATAGCCTTCTGGCGTTTTTTCCACAGAAAGGATAAGAGACAACTTTCACTTACAATTACAGGAAGTTTTTCACTTAAAATTGTTTTGAAGACTTCTGTTTCTGGAGCTGAAAGACATCAGAATTCATATACATTCATGATATGTTCCTGACACTGATTTTATGAAACCCTGTTCTGATGCTTCTAAAAACTTTAAACAAAAACACAGCAACAAAATTACATCAGACAGGAAGGTAATATTAATACTAGGGAAATATGTACATATACAGTGGCATTCAGGATAATATTGTTATTGAAGATTGTGCTCTAATTTGTCACAGCAGCTTCAGATAGTTATTAACCTAATAATCATGTTAAGGACTGTATCTGCAGAGCACTTTGACACTCAAATCTTTGTCTTTGTGGGACATATGGCTCCACAGAAAGGAAATGCAAGACATTTTTTTGGCACAATGGAAGGAGTCGGTGTGAAACTGAACCTTTCATCTCCAAATCACTTCATAAACAAAACCAGACACTGTAAATATCACTACCCCCATTTCAATAGATGAGGAGAATATAATTTACTTTCACACTGTCATGAGTCATTCCGAGCAATTTCAGGACTGCTCAGTTTCAATTTCTCTGCTCTTGACAAAAATAACACAGTGATGAACAGACTGCTATTACAGCCTCTTGTTCATAATTATTTCAAACTACAGTCTATTTACATTGGACAATGTACGTGGGTATAGAAAAAACCTGTGAAGGTAGGACAGCACATGTCTTATGTGGTATTCATGCACATGTAAAGCTGAGGGAGAATTAATTAGATATATAAATTATTTGTCCTTTGTTGGAAGCTTAAATTTCCATACTCACAATGTTAGTTATTTAATCGGGATGGTTAGTGCTATGGTTGTACAAACTGGTAATTTTAACTTCATGTATATTTATTTAATTGTTATTAAAAATAATTAAAGACAGGAGGCATATAGGATTTTAAATCCAGTGGCAATAGCATAACTGCCATAATAAAAATGCAGAGATGATATCACTGCAGAAAAAATGACCCATACAAAAGAGGTTAATAGTTTTTTTTATTATTTATTGACACATGTATGCAGGTTCTTTAACCTCACTGTCTTTCCAGAACACAGTCTATGTATCTTGCACTTCAATAAGTTCTTATATTATAAATTTGGAAAACAAAACCAAGGAATATATTTTTGCAGTTGTTCCATATTGTACTTTTTTCAGTTTTTCTGATAATGATTTGTGCTTGCACAATTTGTTGAATAGTAAATATTAATAAATCTAATACTAGATGACCTCATTGAGCTAGCCAGATGTGTAAGAGCTAAATTAAAATGTTTGATATAATACAACATCTATTACTGTTTTGGTTTTGGTTAGGGGTTTAGTTGTTTGTTTGTTTGTGCTTTTACTTCTTGTTGTTTTGCTTAGTTTTTTTTCACATCAGTAAAAAATTACAGTAACACGAAGTTGCCCTTGAAAAATCTGTGACTTTACTTGCTTTATTCCAGGCCACTTCTATGCCATTTTTCATTGGGTAATTTCCAAAAGTTGAGTTGGGGTTTCATTGGGTAATTTCCAAAAGTTGAGTTGGGGTAATTCTCCTTTATTGGGATTTATTAAGATCAAACTCCTTTTTTTTTTTTTTTTTTAACAATTTGGGTCTATTTGAGAAGAATGTTTACTGCAATAACAAGATAACTTGTGTATTTAGAGTGGAAAGACAAATGGATGAAAAAGCCTGGCATACCTGTTGAACACAATTAAGTATTTTTCTGGGTAAGTGGGGTGCTTCATAAGTGAGAGAGGCTGAGGGTGATTTCATTCAGCATAGTTAGAATTCATGACAGGTTCCCTTTAAAACACCAGATCTCTATTGGCAGTTCTGCCTTCATTCTGGATCTCAATTTCCTTTTTACAAAGGCACAATTCCTGTCATGACTTGATAAGGAAGGTTTTAACAACATGACTGCTTGACATGGCAACAAATGATGGGATTTTTATTCTTTGAAAGGGTTTTTCTTACATCTAGATCAGAAAAAAAGTGTATAAGGAGACTGCATGGTAGCATGATGAGGTCTAAAGGTTTTAGCAACAGTAGTGTTTGAATCCCACATAAGTAAGCAGACTAAAAGTCAAACACTCAGATCATGCTGAGTTAAAATACACCAGACAGAGGAACAAAAGCTTCAAAGATTTTTAGGAGTTCTAAGAAGACTTGTGGTTGCCACTTGTATAGCTATCTTTACATTCAAGCCATGCAAACTACTAATTCAAAAAGAAACTGCAAAAAGACAAAAATTAAAAAAAAATCCAAAAGCAACACTTATACTCTCAGACATATAATAATCTTGGATGTTTCATCAAGGAAATTTTAACCACAGTAACATTGCATATGTATGTTAGAGAGACAGGAAATGTCATTCACTGTAATCAATGAAGAATTCACTGAATATTTAGATTTAATTTTTTTTTTCCCTGCCAGCATAATACAGTTGCTTTCAAGTAGAAGGCTTTAAAAATAAAGTAATATAGTAAAATTCCACTAAAATCTTGAACCATATCAGAAGTATGTTTTATATATATGTGATGCATATGTAATATTCAATTTGTATTACATATATAATTAATATTATCTATTAAATATTCCATTAATACTGCAGCAGAAGTCTTGCAAGACAGGTTTCATCTCTATAGAGAAATCTCTATAGAGATTTCACAAGAACTGTAACTAATGTATAGCCAGTTGTAATAGAGTCTGCAGTAGCCCTTCACTCTTTCAGTCTGAAAATATCATAGCAAAATAGGGATACCTGATAAGAATATAGGGCTTACATGTTAACCTACAGTAGAATACAGAAGATGAAATGGCTGGCAAGATCATAGGACAATTTTCTACTCAATCCACTGGCCTAAGTCAATGGGGTCCAGAGCCTCAAGGTCCATGCAGACACTAAATAAATCTGTGCCATATTTCAAAAATCATTCTGCCTCTTGAGATACCTCCTGCAAAAGCACTGCAAGAATGTTCCCCTAGGTAAGCAATATGGATAAATGCAGATGTGGACATCAGCCTGGTAATGTAGAGACAGCCAGTGTACTCAGAATAATACAAAGTAGACAGGGATTTTGATTTTGCTTTCATGGAAAAACTTGTCTGCTGTACAAGTTCTGCATTTGCATGTGTGAGACTCTGTAGACAGCTATAGCCCTGAGCTTGAGCTCCAAGTAGGATTTTAAAATATCGGTAAGAGCCTGCAGCCTGACATCCTGGCTAATAGTGTCAGACCATAAATATTTATGAACATATACTTTAGCAGAGATGTTTTTGTACTTTTACAGAAGCTTGTTTCACCTGTACTGTGAGTCAACAACGTACTCTCCAACTTTAAACTGAAAGCACCATGCCTGGAGTAATACAGTAAGCCTTGCTCAGAGCAAAGTGCTGCCTACGGAAGCTATGGGAATTCTGAATGAGACCTCGCTTGCATTCTGCCAGCTCCAAATACAAGCAGAACAAGATCAGGCCTGTCTGCAAAAGATTCGGTAGATCCTGAAAATAAGCAGATTACAAGCTCTTCACTGAAAACTTAAATAATGGCTAGCTCCCCAGTTTTGAGAGCAAGGATGAAACCAAACTGTGTTTAAGCAACAGTAGCCTTAAGCTAGTATTTTCACTAAATTGTGGAGTGCTTGTATGTAGGCCCAGTGCTGCATCCCAGAGGGTGAAGACAGCATAGGTGTACCGAGGGTGCTGTTCGTGGTTTGGTCTGAGCTGCCAACTCAGCTCCGTGCAGCTGCTCCCTCACTCCCCCCTGGTGAAACGGGGGTCAGAATTGGAAGGGTAAAAGTGACAAAACTCATGAGCTGAGATGAAAACTCATGAGCTGAGATAAAAACAGTTTAACAGATAAAGCCAAAGCCAGGCACAAAAGCAAAGCAAAATAAGGAATTAATTCAACATCTTCCATCCACAGGCAGGTGTTCAGCCATCCTCAGGGAAGCAGGGCTCCATCAAGCATAACAGTGACTTGGAAAGACAAACACCATCATTCCAAATGTCCCCTACCCCTTCCTTTTCCCTCCAGATTTATAAACTGAGCATGGCACCATGTGGTAATGGATATGCCTGTGATCAGTTGGGGTCAGCTGTCTCAGCTGTGTCCATTCCCAGCTTCTTGTGCACCCTCAGCCTGCTCACTGGTGGAGTGGGGTGGGGTAGGATGAAAAGCAGAAAATGCCTTGACTCTGTGCAAGCACTGCTCAGCAATAATGAAAATATTCCTGTCTTATCAACACTGTTTCCAGCACAAATTCAAAATATAGGCCCATACTAGCTGCTGCGAGGAAAATTAACTCCATTCCAGTCAAAACCAGCTCACCACAGTGGTGAAGAGTCTTTGGTTTAACTAGTATAATTTTCCAAATATTTTCAAGTATTTATATATCCCAATTTTATTTTAGTGTGGAAGGTCTTTTGGGGCTGTAACAATATATATCTGCCTTTGTGTGCATATTCAATGTATGTATTTGTCCTTATTCTTATCCAGGAGGAAAACAGTGAATACATTAGAATAACAGAGAGGAAGTCAAACATAGACACTGGAGGCAAAAGGCATAATATTTTTAAGAGTGTAAGGTGAAGGTAAAACGAACTTCCTGATCTAAATTCTGATAGTCCATTGTTTGTTTTTCAGGGTTCATACTTGCATCATTCATCAAATATTCTCTTTCTGCAGGCAGAAATCATGTGGGAAGAAATCCTGAAATCCTTATTTTTTAGCCAAGAGAACTGTGAGAGAAATCAGCTCTTCCTGAGTGGATTCAGACCAGCAAACCATGCTTGTTATCTGTTGTTTTCCCCAAATTCTACAGGTTATTAGCCTGCTGAATGCAGATTTCAGGCATGACTAGGTCCTGCTGTGGAGAGAAGTGCAGCAGAGGGGGTTTGACCCTCATCTCTTCACTCCTCCCTCCACCCTGCATTAGTGCAGGGCAGTGCATGGCAGGGCAAGGCAGAGTCTGTGTGACTGCGGCACAGATTTGGCATCTCCCAAGGACTGAATTCTCATTCCCTGAGTCTGAAGATTCTGATTGCTGTGCTCCTGGGGCAGTACAAGTGCACGCTGCTGGCTATTCAGGGCTCACAATAAATTGACAGTCTCACCCTCAAAAGGGCTGGATTTTCTCAACATGAGAAAAGTACTGCTGGAGAAAAGAGGGACACATTTCAAAGTCCTGTAAATAGCTTAGCTCTGTTAAACTTGGTGGAACTTGACTGCTGACATCAATTCAGGATTTTGATATTTTGGCAGAAATGAGGCTTGTGGTTTCAGCCGTAGTGAGTTCATTGTTACTGTTATTTTCTCTCTAAGTTTCACAGCAGGGAAAAAAGAAATGGCTGTGAAATCTTGTTAGCTATCTGAAAACCATCTGTATTTTCTTAATGAATGCTGCACTCCTCTTGGAACCATGAAATATGCAATATTGTATGTTGACTCTAGACCAAATTGTGCGGAATTAAAACTTTGCATATACACTGAACTTTCCTTTATTTAACAGATTCTCCTGCGAAATCTACCAACGTGATATTAATCATTTAGCAGCTGCTACAAGAAGGAGCTCTCAGAAGCTTCGACTTAATGTCTTGCACTGGAGTAATTACTAGGCTACAGGCACTTGATTCTGTGCAGGGAGGAATTCTGAATTTTGGCTCATTACTTTTTATGATGACTATGTCCTTTAGTGTAAACTTGTAAGCAGCCTGTCTATACTACAGCTATAAAACACAAGGATGGGGGAGGACGTATTATTATATGTGCAGCCTACCAGAAATCCTTTGAAATCCTTTGAGGAAACTTTCAAATAGTACCAAATGTTAGTACAGAATAGCAGTAAAATATTCAGCTGAGTTTCAAAAAAGTAGATGGATATTTCATAAGTGTCCCAGAAGACCTATGAAATGTCAAAGCTTATAAGCCATTAAGGATTAGGCTGCTTTGATTCTGAATTCAGAATTGGTGTGCTTTAATTTTTGCATTATCATTAACACTATTATGCAATACATTGAGGTTTCACAGAACCTTTTAAAAACCAAAATAGCATGAAATATGGTTGGGGGATAAGAGACAGGCTGTGCCAGGGAATCATCTCTTCTCTCACCAAAATAGTTCACACTTCATTATATGAATATTGTGAGATCTGGGACAAGTTCACAGCTCCTCAGAGCTGTGCACATCCAAGCCACAACCTCACTCCCTGTTGGCAAAGGAGACAGGCATGAACAACATTTATACATCTGCCTGACCCCGGTTTCCATTAAAAGAAGGTTTGTACTACTGAAGTGAAGACCCATGGTGCATTTTCCCACATTCTCCAGTTTGGACAATGAAGGATCAAGGCTGAGAAAGGTGCCACAAACATACCTGTGCTGTGAGCTAGATGGCCAGGGAAACAAAGAACTTATAATATAAGTCAAATTAAATTCTTTGCTGTATGTACCTGACACTTGCTTGACCTCATCCATTCATTACTTGAAGAAATGGGATAGAATAATTTGACTTTATAATCTACAAATTGCTGAGTTTATAAGAAACCACCAGCTATAAATCATGTATGGGAAAGAAAAACTTATCTAAAATAAGTATTGTAATAAAAACTGTCAGGGACCATTAACTTCAGGCATTGTTACTGCTCTGTGAACATTGCAATTAGGCATCTGCTTAACTTTGAAACATTAAATAGTCCCAGATTAAATGAATTAACTGTTTGCATATTCAACACTGATTGCAAACTGTTTGCAAAACCACCACCACAGTGGAGACTGTAGACAGCTGCTTTTGACTATTGCTTTTTTCTTATATAATTAAATTAAACTTTTCCTATTCATTTGTATTCCTATACATGGAACCACGTCTTGAGGAAGTGCCACATTTGCATCTACATAAGTGGAAGGTATGGAGATTAGGACATCCTACAATACCTCTGTGTAACAGGACATTTAATTCTTGGAGACCTTACCTTTGAGTTTGGAGAAGCTGAGGTCCAGCTGAGGAAGCTCCACAGGGATGTTCCTGTATTAAAGCATCGCAAAGAATGAAAAAGAAAATGAGCCACAGGTTCACTGCTTAACTACTTGACACTGATGGTCAGTTAAGCAGTAAAAAAAAATGTGGCAAGAACACTTTTGCTGCCTAGCAGGTTCTCCTCATTTTCCTTCTCCTGACTGTTTAGTCTTAAATTTTCCTTCTGAGAAGGAGAATCTTCTCTCACAGAATAAAGTGCATGAAAGTCAGACAGAAATCCCTGCCACATATGACAAAGCCCATAGAAAAGAACACAATGGCATTTTTGAGGACAAAGGAGTGAGCTTTTTGCCAGGGAATGAAAATATTACTTGATGGGAGGAGTGGGCAAGAGGAATCTGCGAATGTTTTTTGGCTAGCAGAAAGGTTATGCAAGAATATGCACTTTAGGGCTAGTATCCTGCCTCATCTCAGGTCCCATTGTGTCTAGGCACAAGGGCTGACAGCATACCTGGACCCCAAACCCTGAAGCTTGGAGGTCCAATCTCATGCTGGCTCTAATTCAGAGCAGGGTCTGTCCAGTGCCTCTCCTGCTGCTGGTTGTACAGTCCACAGTGGCTGCAGAAGAGGAGGTGCCTCAGTGCAGCTTTAGGAGGTGTGTTTATCTCCATGGTGACTTCACCTGAAAAGAAAACTGCTACATTAGACAGAAATTAATTTCTGCTGTTGAGTAGTCCCTGGATTTTCTGATACACAACTTTCCAATTAGCCATGCTGGTGTTTGCAGAATTGGGAGAATATTTCACTCTGTGTCTCCCTGGAATTTCATGCCAGTTCTTAAAAGGAGGATTTGCAAAGAAAACCTGAATGTTTTGTGAAACTTAACTTTCATCACAGGCTCCAATAGACAAGGATTAATCTCTTAAGTGAAACTCTGTGTAGATGGGAGATCTATTTAGAATTACCCACCATGTTTATAACACCGTAGTATATACAAGCTGGGGATCTGTACTGGGATGTTGTTTAGACCATGCTTTCACTTCTTGTAGTATATGCCCTGGTTATCCAATAATATCACGTCCTTGAGGGTGGATAGGATTACTTACAGGCTCTGTTTTTGAAAGCAGGAAGCAGTTAGTTAGGTAGCTTATGTGTGGTTACTGAAAATGAAATGAAAAGCAACGACTGGTAGTGACAGTAGTTCAGACTGAACCAGAAAACAGCACAAAATGAGGCCTTGTTGAGTTTGCTGTTTGAATTAGCCTTTCCTTTGTGCTGTTAGGACCTTGCCATGAGCTGTAGGGGTGTTGATGCAAACCTAATGATCTCTCTAAGACCACACAAGGGGCCCCTTTGGAGTTGGATTTTATATCTCACAGTGATTCTGCATTTTTTCTGTAGAGAAAATCCTGAGAAATCCTGAGCATTCAGTGAAGCTAATTGCAACCTATACCTTTCCTTAAAACCACAGGCACATGTGTAGCAGACTGAGGGAGAGATTTACTGCCACATGCTAGCAAGGATTTAATCTTGTGACGTGTTGGATGTCTGTATCTCATCTCAAAGTCAATCAAAATTGAAGGCAGTCAGGCTACTCCAAGACTGAAAAAATAGAGCATAATATGTCCCATAAAGGGAAAAGAAACTCCATATTAGCCTTAATGTTGCTTGTTTCTAGAGTTAGTAATTATTTTGAAAGAACACTGGTGCTGTTTTTTGTAAGATATATTTCATTTTTTTTTGTAATATCTAATTTGTAATATTTGTAATATCTCTTGCCCTCCTAGCAATCCATTTGTAAATATTCCTGCTAACAGCATAGAATTTTGAAGTGGAGCCATAAAAAGTCTTTCTGCATTAAACTGAAAGATAGGAATTAGGCTCATTCAAAACTATTGATGTCCTTCTCAAGGCTACCCCTGCAGTTAAGGTGATTCAGTCATTAAATCAGCTGTGAGGTTTCTGCCCATAAAATATCAGGTGAAATTCTATCATACTGATTAATTGTTATTTTTTTTCCTCTCAATTCACAACACTGCAAAGCCAGACTGTTTTTAGAACTCCAATGTTTTATTCATAAATGCACTTTTAAAACAATGATAAGTTTTAAAATGCTACTAAAGCAAAAACCATTCAAGTTAGAAGCAGCTATAATTACTTCCTTTCAACCAAAAGAATTAAATAGGGATTATAGTATTATTTATTTTAATGTAGTTGGAATTATCTTTCCCCACATACAGTCTTTCCCTGCTGATTACCTTTATTTTACGTTAAAGAAGAGAAGAAGAAAAAAATATAAGTCAAGTGTCCATCAGGCAGCTTTGCTTTGCACAGACTTCACAGCACAGAGAATGAAATAGAAACCATCCCTGCAAGAAAAGTGCTTTATAATTTAAGAGTGAAGTACACAAAAATCAACTGCTCTATGTTTATTGCCTCATATGCCATATGAAGGATATTGCCACTCAAACTTTTTAAATAGCTCTTCAAAATGGAATTGTTCTGTATAGCTTGCAGCTGTCTGCAGTTTTATAAGTCTGGAGGAAATGTACAAATTATGGACAGATTTGCACCCATTCAGCTTTGTATCTCAAAGATGTTTTAGAGATCAAGCCAATGTAAAAATAAAAAAAAATCAGCTAGGAAGAATAAACTTGGAAAGACTTGACTGTGCCTTACAAAGATGGGACAGCACATCAGCTAGGTTTCCTTTTCATCACCATTAATTTATTTGGATGTAAGTTCTGAAAACTCAGTGGTTTTTGGTAAGAATTTAAACATAGAACCTGGATAATAACATTGTCACTGATAGCGTTTTATCACTGATTATATAGCAATGTCAGAAGTCATTCTCTAAAACTCAGTGCAGGTTCTAGAAGAGATTCTTGAATGATTTCAGCCACCAGAAGGAGAGTATTTTGGTTATCACAATGCCTTCCTGCAGCTTTTCTAATATCCCTAGTAATAGTATGCATTGGCATTCAAATCCCATGCTGTGTTTTTCTGAGATCCAAAGCAAAACTCCAACCCCATTTTATTTAGAGTGTGTGATTTAGTGTCAAGGTGAAACACAGAAATGTTTCATTTTGTAATAACTTCTTTCAGCCTAGTCTTAAACTTTACAAGTGTAATTGTGGTTTCTCCTACTTTCCAAATAGCCCTCAGGTATAACTAGCCATTTCATGTTTACCCTTCAAAACTAACAAGCAGAAAGCTGTTTGCATCTGGATTCTAGCCCTTGCTTCAGAAAATTAACATTCCCACAGAAAATCTTCCTCTACAATTTGCTGTATGTTTTACACACACCATAATCCTTTCCCCTCCCTTTACACTCATTAATGCTCTCTGCGCACTAAAACAGCTCTTTGATCATTCAAGACTGAAAAGTCTGTGCAAATCAAAACGATGTTATTTCATGCTGGACTTCTAAGGTAGTATAGGCTTCTTCCAATTTATCTCCCCAGGATTTAGATATTTATAGAAATAAATTATTTATATATTTATATTTTATATTTTCAGCCATTTACCTAAACTTCATTTACAGTTAGTGGATAGAGACAGGCATCTTCAAGTATATGTAGATCTTAAATATCTAAAATGCATAACTTATTGGTCATTCCATGGAGATATTTGAAAGGAGAAAGCCTAGATGTCAAGACTTAGATGTTAAACTATACACCCAGCCTTAAGACAGCTGAACTTAGGCGATATAAAACAACTTTACCATAAATCTAGTTGGTTCCTTTGTGCTCATTCCAGCTGTGAGCCTACTGGTCCCTGTACATGACCAAATTATTTCCTGCTTTTTATTTTCTATTTTCTTCCAAGCCAAATCAATTTGTGTAAACATATATCCAGCCAATCTTTTGCTGGATATTGAGATGGGAGGCAGTCAAATTCACGTCAGATGATATAGCTGAGGATGTGCTGGAATAGTTAACTTGCTGTGAAATAACATGAAAAAGTAGTAATGGTTTTAGAAAAAGTGACCTCTTCAGAGTTGCTTAGATCTACCCAGCTGTTTCACATTGTTTATGAACTAGGTTTTTTATTCTTGAGATCTTTGATTTCAGAAATAGTTGGTGTATCAATACCCCTAGAAATTTTATGTGCAGAACAAATGTGTGGAATACCATAACAGACACTGGACTGGTCTTCTATTATTTTTTTTTTTGTTGAAAATAAATGGAAATAGATTAATAAAAATACAAGATTCTGGACAGCACCATACAAACCAGTAAACATATTCCTTTTTTTTTCTCCTCTCTTGAAGTATTTCTTTCATTTACTTCTTATTTTTTTTCTAGTTGAATCTATAAGTTGACCATAGCAAATTTTGTGGATTATGAATTGTAGTTTCTAAGAAATGTCTTATTTGCTTTACACCTCCCTGACAGTTGCTTCTTTTTGAACCTCTCAGGCTTTCAACCATTTTCACTCCATCTTTTGTGTAATAAAACTCAATTTCCCAGTGTTGCTTCCTTCTGCTGATAGTTCTTCTAGAACAGCAATGAAATTCTGTCTCATCTCCTGCTTTGCTTTTATGACACTGAAATTGTTGTGTTTCCAGCCCAAAGCAATGCCCTTTTTTGCCATGCAAGCAGCAGGGAGCTGGTGCTGAGTTGTGGTGCTGCAGGAAGAGGTGTCTTTTCTTTAGCTACAGCCATGCCTCACAGCCCCACATCATACATGTGGGGAAGGATGTGGCAGGTGAAGCGTTCCCTCGCCTCTTGGTGGGACATTAGGAGAGACAATTCTATGTACCTTACATAGTTGCAGCCATTCCACCTTATCCACATTTCTGCTACCAGTACACTTTGGAAAATTTCCTGGGATTTTAGTTTGGGCTCATGAGCTTTCCTGGAGCAAACTGGTGGCAGGTGACAATTCTGTTTTGCTGCTCCCACCACACAACATTGGTCACCTCACTGGATAAATATTTTGATCCGTGTATGTGATGTACAGCAATCCAGTCCAGCTCACCATATTATTAGCCAAATAACTTGAAAGATCAGAATACAATGGTTCCTTGTAAATGGAAGAAATCATCTAAAATTGAAAAGGCAAAATTTACTAAAAAACTGGTTCGGCAATCAGGAAGGCAAAATCAAAGGTGTAAGTACAAAATGAGTAATAACTGAGTTGTCAGAGATACTGCAGTGAAGGCTGTGAGAGTTGTAGCAGATCACAAATGAAACATGATTCCCTGCTGGGATGTTATAATGAAAGAAAAAGCATCTCTCATTCTGTGTTGTATTAGCAAGAGTGGGGTTTAAAGGAACAAATTACTTCCTCTGTTAAGGACTGCTGAGAAACTGGAATTTGGGCAACAAATTTAAAGAAGAATCTATAAAAACCTAGAGGAAGACCACTGAAATTAAAGAAAAACCACTTGGGAAGCAGTTAGGTTCATTTGATCCAGAAAACAGAACAGATGGGAAGATGGCAGCAGGCTGTGGCTACCAAAATGTGAGTATATGGACATTCTCCACAGTACCAAAGATAAGAGAAAAGTTACTTTGCAGCAGGGAAGAGTCAAGGCAACTACTCAGAGGAAAAACACTTTTGTCACTCCTTTGAGTATGAGAAGGTTGTTCCTGGGTAATTTCTGGCACCTCACTGGCCAGAGATATTGTAGTTAAAATCAGTTTACCTCCAGATACCACGTTCATTTCTTAAGTTCTCTCCCTGACAAAAATGCTTTTGATTCTATAACATGGTCTCTGTGACCAGTCAGCCTTTAAGAACAGTGGCTGTTTTATTCATTTACTGGGAAAATGTTTTAAAAGAGATAAATATAAATTGTCCTAACTTGAGAAACAAAGCAAGTAAGCAAGTGCAAACAGAAATACTTGGAAGCTTATTTATTCCATTCATAATTTACTGTGGAATCTTGCCAAGGTGAATTACTTCCTTCCAAAATATTTAGTTGAAGGATGAAACAGATGGGCAGGGAATTTTTCTTGGTATGTGTCTATTAAATTATAATTTATGCCTACCAGCCTATGAGCTTTGTCCAGCTGGGAACCCATACATATGCAGATTCAGTACTACTAACAGATTATATGCTTAGTAGGTAAATCAGTGGGTATCAATTGAAAACCAACACAAAAGAACTTAGAAAACAGACTAAAATCAAAAGATATGTTGACATAATTTTAGAACAAATTCCAGTGAAATTAACTTTATGTAATTTTGGAACTAAAATAGATTTTTTTTCTCCAGCTGACTCTTTTTTGAGCCTCATAGATTTAGCATTGTTGCAGAATAATCTAGTGTGTGTAAATTGTGTGCTATATTAGTGACTTTCCTCAGTGAACAAACCAGGCATTCACCTAAAAACGCTGCTGGGCCACGACATTTTGATAAAGAATTCTATTTGTAGATATTACCAGTGAGTTCAGACACAAACTACACCAGGAAACTGAACATGGAAAAATAAAAAAGAGGGATAGAGTATTTTACTTGATAATTCAAGAGATATTAGAAAGTAAGCAAGCTTTTTTTGCAATAATCAGTCTTGCATGAGTGCAGTTGTATGAGGGTTTAATATTGTGCAGAGGTATAATCCTGTTGCAGTCAATAAAGTCCATTCAGGAAAAAAGGTAAGTGAACATATCCCTACAGTAAAAGTTTATGAGTAACATGGGAGCAAGTGAGTGTTGCCATCCCAAGAATGAAATGGAAGGGTCTTGTCAGCTTATTGAAGTTTCTGCCAGAAACAGGAGGAAGAAAGAGAGGATCTGAGGCAGAAACAAAAAGAATAAATGACCTTGCAAAGTATACACCTTTCATTTACACTCAGCCAAGATGTTATCTTGCTGCTATGAGGTTAATTCAGAATTGCTTGGGATAGTGGACATAAATTCAGCTCAGCATAACCTGATTTTTTTTGGTAAGAAATGTTGTTCATTAAGCTAGTTCCAACCATCTCTCATGTTTATGTGTAAGGCGTGTTGTTATGCAAATCTGTTTTACTGAGTTTTGATGATGAGGTCATAACCTACTACTTTAGAGAAAAATGCTGTACTAGTCAAGAGTTTTGGATGGAGAATGTTATTTTCTTATATTGTAGTGAAAATTAGAACACAAGAAAATAGCGGTGGGGTTGTAAATATGCTAAAACTGCTTTATCTTATCTGTGTGACTTTTAGATCTTAAATTTTAGATCTACTAAAATTTAGTTCCACATTCCTTACTCAAAACCTCAAAAAACACAAACCAAAACAAAGTATATCAATTTTTTCTGTTTTGGGATTTTATCTGAATGGCATGGAATTTTTGAAGCATGTTGACCTAAGCAATGAATTAATATCCTAATTTCCTTTTGAAAAATGAAATGCAATATGTGTGAAGTAGGTGAATTTGGAACATCTCTTTAGTTATGTTTACAAACATGCAAATATTCATTTGATTCATTAAAATTCTTCCATGCTGGGCATCTGATTTGCCATGGTGAATTTTTCTTACATTTCTACTAATATATTCACTAATATATTGGTGAAAAAAGTGTCCTGAAATTCAAGGAATTTCAGCAGATGCCTATCAGAAGAGCCAAATTTCTTCTGCTTGCTTTGATATTTCTCTTGATCACCAGTTCCTATTCTGTGCAGCTTGTATTTGGAAATATGTACAGAATCTTGCCTTCTATTTCAATTATATGGAAGCTATCCTTTTTGCCTGAATAGATATTGTGTGCTGTGGTTTAATGAATGGGCTATTTAATCAAGAGCTATCAATTCTCCAAATACCTGAAAAAGGCTGAGTTCACTCTTACACAGTTGAACTCTGCAGGAGGGCTTTCATGGTAATCAAGGGGAGGGAGGTCATCAAACAGTACAAAATTTAGACATAGATTAGGTTCACATTTTATGTCATACCAGTTGTAAAAAATTTTGATTTCATTAAGGAGGAATTGCCACTAAAAGGGGGTAAAATCATGTTAAATACTGGAGAGTAAATTGTTAGAACTCTGCCAAACTGATCATGCGTTGAATTGTAACAGAAAAAGATTTTCCCTAAATTGAGTTTATGGCTCTTTTAGCATAACGTGATTACCATTCCCAGAGAATATAACAATGCCTTTTGCAGGTGGTGGGAGGTGATACTGTTTTAGCTCATGAGAAAGACTGTTCACGAATTTAAATAGGTACCTAGTATTAAATGCTTAAATCTATACTTGAAATTTAGCTGCATTTTACTAGTGAAATATGTCCATGACCATTCTCTGGGACTAGCTACTGTAACCATACATGTCCGCACCACTCAAATCCATCCTCCAGAACAGAATAGTCACATATTAAGTGCCTCTTGGCATGAGAAGATCCTGAAATGTGCTAGGGAGGTACTGTCAAGGCAGCAGGCGGTCTGAAGCATAAATGGGAACAGGGTTCACTCTAATAATGTAGTTATCTAGATCCCTCTAGCAATGTAACATTCTACATCAGATAACAAAGTCTGGGATGTGATGGAAAAAGTGACCTTGAATATCTGATTCCTGCTGTCTGTGTCTGCATTTGAATATTTGGCCCACAGTTTCACCAAAAGCAGATTTAAGAGAGAGTTGTGAGTTCCTCAGTCTCTTTAGGAGCAGGTTGGGAAAGAAATTCTGTGGGGTCAAAAGTTGTGGAAGTCCATAGAGCCAAGCAAGGATGAGCCTTCTGACAGTTATGAGAGAACGGCATCTTTCACTAATCTGTGACTCCAGGAGGCTAATGCTGGCTCTAGAATCAGTCAACAGAAACCAGAAAGAGACCAAGAATTCTACTAGTGATTCTGCCAACAATGTCATGGTGCTGACAGCAGTAGTGAGGCAGCTCTGTCCACACGCTGCTGTCTCTAAGGTGTGCAGCTGGCTTGTCCCTGGCAGCATGTTGCTTAGCACTTTTCAGGTGCAGACAGGTAAGCTTTCAATTGACTCACTCAAGAGACTTTGAGATAAATGATGCTGTTACACAGGTCTGCCACCTGCTGCCGTGTCTGAAGCTGACCAAAAGATGTGCATGCTGCTGGGATTTCCTGAGGACTGCGCACTGTTAAATATCTAAGACAGGGATTTTAGAAGTTGTTCCATTGAAGGTGGTGCTGGCATTGTTCTCCAGAATGAAAAGCACAGGCCACCCGTGGGGCAGTTCCGAGATGCTCTCATGGAAAGCTCACCATGGCACTTTTGTGTGAGGGCATAAGAAGGATCAAACTGGACAGACTAGGAGTCTCTCCAGCTGAGTGGTCTGTCTCCAAGAACAGATGTCCAAATGTGCAATATTGTAGGCTGCTGAAGAATCATTTTTTAATGGCTGTTTGGCCGAATGCTTATTTGTGAGCAGCTTGTGTTTGAGTGAACAGTTGGGAAATGGTTGTCCCTTAGCAAAAATTCTTAGCTGTCATTCTCATGTTTAAAACATTTTATCTGGACATTTGAGAAATAGAGTTTTTGAGTGTGAGGCAAGAAAAATATTGTGTGAAAAGAGCTTTATGTGAAACTTTCAAATTCAAGACAGTCTAAAAAAGAAGGAAAAGGTTTGAAATTGGGTTAAAAGTGAAGCAGCAGTTGTTTCAGCACAGAGCCTGGCTTAGTCTTTTGTGTTGCATGGAAGGTGAATGATTGAACCTGCATTTCTATCAGTGTGTAAAAATGGCACATATTTATACTGATGTATGGTAGAAGGAGATAGGTATCAGAATTAGACATATTAGATATCCCCTAAGGATATGAGGCTTAACTGATTTCTCTCCTTTTCTTGTGTCTACCTGTTTCCCTTTCTGCCACCCTCTCACACTTCCTAACCTGTCAGCATATCAGCTGATTTCACAGTGTTAGTAGATGCAAAGATGATATGTTCACATGCTGTTCATCAAAATGGACAATGGAATAGTCCAAGCAGACCTGTAAAGTCCCATTTCTGAAAGAGAACCTGATTTATGAATGTAACCCCCCAGAGACATGAGGGAATCCACAACTGAGAACTACTATGAGTGCCCTAATTGTGAATAAAGCTTTAATCAGTTATCATCCCTAATTATATGCTAGGGAATCCAACTACAAGACCTGAATTCATAAACTAGGCTTCACTGCTTCCTCTGCTAGAGGATCTTAAAAGGAATATATGTCTGTTAAGAAAATGGGGCTGCTGGTAAGCTTTGCTGAAAGACTGCTGTGGAAGTACATTGTTGTTTTTGGTAAGCAGAGTGAGGAAGAGCGCTGGGTTAAAAAAAATGGTCTGGGTTAAAAAAATGATGGTGAAGTGGGATGTTTTGAGAAAGTTTTTAAAACCAGAACACATTGTGAAGGAAAACCCACAGAAGCAATTAGCTTCACAGGAGATAACAAAGCTTATTAAGCATGTATTCTTCTGTCCATGGGGTGTAGTGTAATACAATGGAGATATTAGAACAATGAAATCAACAATGCCTTGAAATTAACGTTTCTGGACTTCACAAGCAATTTCAATTATATTATGCTAATATGTTAAATTGGGAAAACAAAAGCTATGTAAGACTTTTAGATAACATTGGGGTGCTGAGCTGGTAAATGAATGAAGGGAATTCTCCTGTAGTGGGAATAAGTGACTGAGAAACTCTTAAAGGAATGTAATTGGGAAATGCCCTCAAACTAAGCAATCAGCCACTGGGAGAACAATAAGAAACCATGACAAGACCCAAGACACCATCAATAACAGTCTCCCTTAGGGAAGAAGATGGAAAAGTTATCAACTGCTTTTGAAATTTTGAAGCTGATATGACCAAGCACCTCAAGCACTGTGTAGATGTCTAGTCACTCAGATTCAGAAAGGATAAATTCCTCCTAGCAGCTAAGAATATCAAGGGATGGCAAACCCGTGATGTGGAAAGCAAATGGAAGAACAAACTAAAAATGGAGATGGATTGCAACACTATGGAAGCCCATCATGAGCCTGAACTTAAGGGAGGAGAAAAGTATTTTCCCTCCTAAGATAAAGCACAGTGCTCTTACAAGATGAGATGGACTTTCACCAGAAGGAATGTTCTGACTTAAGGAACTGAGATTTCAGAGCAGCAAAATATCTTCAAAAGCAATTTTTGGCATAAGTATGAATTGTACACTTAGGTTTGCTGAGAGTTGCTAGTTCTGGGTGTCGTGGCCTAGAATGTGTCCTTTCCAGTCAAGTCTTAAATCTTGCATGTCATGTTGCCAATTGGTAGGAAGAAAACAGGTCTCTCTTCAGTAAGAGTTTTCCAAAACCTCAAATATTTCACTGAGGACAGGTTAGAGTTGTCTTAAAAGGATTGTGCTGAGAGTTTAAGAAAAGAATCTTTGAGATGTCTTTAGTAAAGTTGTGGTGAACTGTAAAAGTATGCATTAATATCCACCCCAGGGAGGCTCTCCCAGGTGACTTAGTCACAACATTCACTATGGATTAGGAAATTTAGAAAAGTGCCTAAGATGTGTTTTGTGACTAACTTTCCTTTCCTGGAGGATTCTAGAGATTTTCAGAGTTGAAAGGTTTAGCAGATCCCCTGCAGAAGTGCAATGGTTTGAAGTGAGCTTGCTCAGCTGCTGGGCCAGTGCAGACAGGAGTTTGTATTTTTGTACAGCCATGCTGTACAACAGCTGAGCTCCTTCACCCTGCTCATGACTGCGGTGGGCTGTGCAGACACCCCAGATAGCTCAAGTGTAATATCAGTCATCAACTCTGCCTCAGTTCTTTAACAGGAAAATGAAAACATGGTATTTATGTAACACATTTTATGTAAAAAAATATAAATATATATTTATAAAATAAAATATTTATGCAAGGCACCAGTTTTTCTAGAAAGTAAAGGCCATAATTCTGAAAACACTTGTGCAGATGCTTTACATAAGTGTGGAAAGAGCCTCAAAACCATTTAAGCCTACAATTTGCAACATCAAAGGAAAACATTTTTATAGATGCTAAAAGGTCAGATCTATTTCACCAACTCTTTGATCTCCTTGGTTGAATGGGACTGGTGGCTGTGAGAATTATTATCATTTTGATGCACATTCTTGAATATTTTTGCTGATAAGATAGAGCTCATAAACTATATTTTGATTTACAAATACATATTTGATCCTTACAAAAAAGGTAAATGAGCTCTGCCTCGCTATACAATATTTTTATCTGTAAATGCATTCATCTCGAACACAAACTTAAGTTTAATGCATCAGAGACATGTAAAATCACTACAAAGATTAAGGGTTTGATTCTGTAATTTTTGTAAGAGGTTTTGAGTGTTCATATTAAATGACATTGCTTACAGAGCTTTTTAATATCAAACAAATAGAAGATAAAAGAATTTTTCAGACATCCAACATGAAAGACTTGAAAAATAATGGAAACAAAGAAAGCTGCACTTTTGAACACATTCTCTTGTTGATCTCACTCTCATATGGCTAGGAGGTGGCATACAGGATTAATCCTGCACACCAGGCAGTTCTATCCAGCTCTCAGGAATGCTTGGAGATACATCTGCACTTTATTATTTCTGGGAAGCTTGTCCAGGGTGCTGGAGAGTTGCGTGGATTCAAAGAAGCCAGAAGTGCCAGGTGGCTCCTAGGTTGAGATTCAAGGGCTATGCTGAGACAGAGCTGATAAACTCTGCTGTAGACAAACTGAGCCTGTGCAGGATGATATGATTGTAGTAAATATTATAGTATGTCTAGGTGTATTTTGGTTGCTTTTTCTCCTATTAATCAGAGAGTATTGGATAACTGCCTAAATTATTATCCTGTGATATTGGTCTGTCCCCTCAGCATCGCTTGTTGTCTTTGAGCTCAGGACTGGACCTGGTGTGGTATAACCACATGACATCCTGGATCTACATTTGAGTAAAAGGTTTCAAGGGTAAAGCCACCACTCTGGATATAATTGTTACATCCAGCGGATTGCAGTGCAATATATTTGTTTGACAAGCAGAACTGATTAAAAATCACCCGATTGCCCATGTACCTCATTACATTTCATTTCAGTGCATTAAACTTAATGTGAGTTAAATCTAATTCAATGACAAGGAAGGGGCAGTGGCATGAGGGTGTTGGGCTCACTGCTTCAAGGTTACAGAGCCTTGTATTTGTAGATGGAAATAGATTTTTTTTTAAAATGTCAAAATGCAGAGAATGTAAAGATATACAGTTGGTGGAGAAGGACAGGGCATGATATGTCTGAGGAAACCACATGGATATAAGATGAACAGAATGTCAACAAATATCAGAAACTGTGGTAACAGGACTGGGCAGCTTAAAAAACAAAGTGAAGTTCGTAACTTGTCAGTGTGTATGTCTGAAAGCTGGAAATCAGCCATTAAATGATTGCTCCTGTTGCAGGAATAACATAATTGTGGTATGGCAACAATCTGTGACTATATAGAAATTATTTTGAAACCATTTGCAACTCTTCCATATTGATTAACCATATCCCACTGAGTATGTGTTCTTCACACATGAGATAATTCAGATGACAGAAGCCAAGAGAAGAATGAAAATGCAGTTAGTGATATTTTCCTCATTCAAGAGTCCTGTCATAGAAAAACAGACTCCTTTAGGAAGAAGAACCATTTCAGAAAAAAGTGTTAAAATTAGTGTGAAATTTCTCAAATTAATTTCATTTAGCAGTTACTGAAATCTTAGGTTTTTGATTAAAGACAGGAATTTTGACAGTAATTTTGATCTTTCATAAAACCATCAATCATAACATCACAAACAACTAATTTTGATTGGAAAATGAAACTTGACAATTTTTCACATTTCAACGCAAGCAGTTTTATTTTCTTTCCTTCTTCTGATTCATTGTACATCAAAATCAATTGCAATGACAATTGTTATTGAATTGCAAGTCATTAAATTGTTTTTTAATGTGATCTTAGGATTAAAGATGAAAACACTCTGAGTAGGTGAGCTGAGTTACTATCAGACTCTATTTACTTTTTCAAACTTGTACTTGTACATATACCTTATGTATACTGGAAATTTAGGAATTCAATGCTCCTCTGAACACCTACCTGTAGAAACTTGTTCTGAAGTATCTTAAACTACCCCCAGGTCTTTGGTCTAAAGATTTGTTATTCCATCCAAAGGGTTTACCAGAATGAAAATATATGTTGAGATGATATATTTCTTGAAAGGAGGCTTCTGTTTTAGTCTGTGTGAGAATTGACATGGAGTATTTTGTATTTTGAGTCGTGGTAGCAGCCTGCTCTCAGGCTCACTGGCACACGTTTCAATGAAGCATTTTGTGCTGTAGTGTCAGCCTGTGTAGAGCTTATGAAGAGCTTATTGCTTGTTTCACTGCATGAAGGAGTTGTGCCAACAGCAGCCTTATCACCCAGAGATGTAGTTTCAGCATCTGTAATAGCACACTATTGCTGCCAGGGTTAGAAACCTGCACACCTTCTGTGCCTGACCCTTTTCTCTTCCAGGTTTCACTTCAGTGCTGTGCTTTCAGAAGAATATCATTAAGCTGACTGCTTCTGACATTCAGGGCAGAGACCTGGCTTTCCAAACACACAAGGCTTTGTTGGCATATCCAGGGGAAGTTTGTGAGTGGAAGTAGAAGAGGATAATTTAAGAAAAAAGGCCTGTTTTAAAGACAGAAAATTGCGTGTTCTTCCCTAGATTGAATTTTTGAAGTGGATTTTGAATGTAAGAAAGTGAAAGGGTTGTGTGTGTGTGTGTGTGTGTGTGTGTGTGTGAAATGTGGCAGGGACTTCTGTCACACATAATATTGAAAAGTCAGTCTGTCTCTGTACTTGTCAAGGATGAGTTCAAGATGATGATAAGTTTGCTTTAAGTAAATGGCAAGAGTTAAATAAACTTTTAAAGAATATATCCAAATGAACAAAGGCAACCTCAGAAGTAAATTTGCCTGTCTGATAGAAAGGAAAAGGATCTTTGAAGACCCCTAACCTATTCTCCAAGGTGCACAACAGTCAGACGTAATATTATGTCTTGGATAACCTGCAATTGATGTGACCAGATGATCTTTTCTACTGGAAGTACTGCATTTTTTATTACATTTATTTCAGTGGCAGCTATTTCCATTGTTTGCATACATATTTAGAAATAAATCTGACACCATTGTTTTAACCATTTGCTATTTTAGATACAGTCAATCTCTGCAGATGTGGGTTATTTGTACAGTAGATAAAGCAATGAAATACGACCATGTGAATTACTATTCCACTCCTCGGAAAAATTTTAAAGATCATTGTTAAAAACAAGGCAAAGTAACCTCAATCACAGCATCATATTAATTAATCTGTGCTGGTTGCTGTACACAGTAAATTCACATGACAGTCTGTGTGAATTCAGTCTGACCTTGAGCACTTACAGGAATTTCATGTGCAACAGCTTAAAAAGAACCAAAATTTTGTTTGTGAGATCTCTGCCAGAAGTCATGGTTATGAGTAGCAGCAATCTCCAGATCAGGCTCTTAATGAGAAGTACCACAAGAAGAAAAAGTGTGATATCAGACCTATAAAATAATGATCAGAGACTATGGTACACTTGGAATGTTCTCTTTTTATTTTAAATATACCTATTACAATATTTTGTTAGGCTTATATAGAGCACTATTATTTACATGATTCAGTGTTTATCCTTTAGGGAGTATTCCAGTGCTCAATAAATAAGAGTCAATGAGCTGCTCATTAACCATCTTGGAATCAGTGTTCTGAAATATTAATTTCACATAAGTGGTGAAAGTCTTTGAAATAATTATGGTTACCTGTAGTTTCATTCAGTAGGTATCTTCAGTCTGCAGTTAAATTATGTTGAAAACTCTGAACATAGCTATAGGTAATCAGAAGAAAGTTCAACAACAACGTCATACTAAAAAAATACCACAAAACATCAGTGGTTGACCTCTACAGTTTCCAGATGCATCTCAGGGTGATGGTGGTGCTCAAAGGGAAGAAAAAAATGGTTTTTGGTAGACTCCCTGATATAAAATGTCTAGATCATGGGGCAAAATATACAATCACTAATAGATAAAAAATACACTTTTTACAAGATCTTTCAACATGGCATCTTAGAATGTGCCTGCAGGTAAGAATGGTTTCTATTATTTTTATTAAAACTCAGTTTGCTGTGGTTACTCTTTCTTACACACGGATTTATGCATTATATATATATTATGTGAAACACATAAAAGTTGTCAGTACAAGGAACAACATTAGCTGGGAACACGAAGAAAGAGTTCCTATCAAACCTCACTCAATGTTATGTGTGTAAGTTCAAATGCAAAAGAAAGGGACTTTGGTTCTGATCTTGCACTAACACAATAAATGTAGTCCCCACATGTTTCTATGCACAGAACTTACTCTCCCTGCTGAGGTTGTCCCACTCCTGCCTTGACAATCACCCCATTCTCATGTGACCCATCACAGAGACTGAGTTTGAATCGGGACAAACAGCTTGTTTTTTCCTCTTAATCCTCATTAATGTACCTCAGAGGTAAAATCCGTGGCACATTATTTAAATGACTGAATATCTATGACGTTCAGCTATGGCACACAGTTTTGTTTCCTCAACATACACAAAGACAGCAAGGAAATGCAGCTCGTAACTACCAGGCGTTTATCCTAGAAAATGTGACATTGTCATCATTATTGGACTAGAAACTTATGTTTATTGACGGTGTGCCTATTTTTCAACAAAACATCATTGATTTTAGTAGCATTACAGTTTGGCAAAGAATAGTTTCTGAATTATCTCTGTTACAGATTTGAATCTCTGGCACATTTAAGACACTCACCCACCTATTCAAATAATATTTTAAAGCAAAAGTAATGTTTGATATAAAATAACAGTTGTGTTGCAAATGTGGAAAAATAGTCTACAAAAAATAAGTATAAAAGTGATCTCAGATTTATGAATATGTTTTATATAAACAAGTCCAGGTGAATTATCTGTGTTAGAAATGGCCCTTCATAGGCTGTGTCACAGCAGAACATCACATTTTTCACAGTTTACAATAACACAGATTCACAATGTAATGACACCTTATATCAGAAAAATAATATTTTACAAACTATACATTTGGCATCTATTTTTAGATTTTTTCTGTTTCTTTTTCAGTTCCTTTTTTATTTTTTCCTTTTTTTAAAATTTTCTTACAAAATAGTGCAAAATTACAGTGCGTTAATAGAACATTTTGTAAATCCTAATAAAAAGTCAGTATACTTAACTGTGTTGTTCATTCACTGGAAACAGTTTGGCACATTAGGATTTTGTATAGATGGAAAAGCTTCTCACTTCTTTTCAGTGTGTCCACGGATTCTTTATAACATTAAATTACACCAAGGGAGTTAACTTTCCAAACTTTTTAATCTCAGCTCTAATGTGTGTTACAAAGCAGCAAAGAAAAAGTAGGTTTTGTAATTAATTTATTTGCCAAACAGCATATATCGGGCAGGTTTTTTTTTCTTTTCTTTCTTTTCTTATGATGTTTTAAAGAAATGGATTGATGGGAACATTTTATGTCTGGTGACTGCTAAAGTGCTTATTTATAGTTTCAAGGTTCTATAGGAAATTTGTCCCGACTTTAGATATACGTGTTGGTTTACCATATATCTTTCAAATTTCGCTATCAAACATGTTTCTATATCTGGATCCAACCAGGCTATATCAAGCCACGGGGAAAAAGTTTCATCAAATCCTCTTCTCCACTGGACAACTTCATAATAAAGAATAACAAACAGCTGCTTTTGCTGCCAATTTGCAATGATTAAATTATTTTCCTGCTAATTAATTACTTAAGAATGTTAATGAGGAGTTCCCCCAAGTATCAATAATTCATTCATACAGACTGGCACCACATCTCAAAGAAAAAGCAAATTCTCTTATTACTTGGAACAGCAAAAGTCTTCTGCATTCTCATGAACAGGCAGGGTAGAGGCTACAGGAGTGAGAGTGCCTTAAGCCCCCCTGTGAGTGTGCCATGAAAGGCACAGAGGGTGTCAGATGAGTCTCAGCTCTGTTCTTTGCCTTCCTTGGCTGAAAGCAGCAACGCAAAACCTGTGACCACAGAACCACCTGCTAGAGGTTGCCAAACAGTGACCTGTACCTACCAACTCATAATTCAGGCTGTTAACCTGGGGGTGAGAGGCTCTCTGCCACGTGAGCAAACCTCTGAGCTATTCACTGCACAGAGACTGTTGCTTTCAGTCACTTGTGTAGAGAATATGGTGACACAAAAGATTGCCAATTAATTACATTTGCAATGGAGTAATGAAGTGACTTCCTCCAGTACGAACGCTGCTGGATGATGTCTCTAGGCCAAGTTATTTCTCACAATTGATGGTTTTATCATCTGTATCACCCTGTAGCAATAGTGCCATAAATTAAAATTGCCACTGCATGGTTTATTTAACCAATTTATTGGTATTTCTGTGCCTTTTATGAGCATATCTAACACAGTATGCTTTTTACATTGATTCTCTGAATGTAGACTTGGCCATAGCACTAACTAGATATTCAAATATTAGAAGGGAAATATCCATGAATAAGACAGGGTTTTTCCACTCAAGCTATTTCACCCTTAGCTCTATCATTTGTTACTAGCTTAGGAATCTCCCAAATCACCTGCTAAGTCTTGTAGAAGATTTGCCCAAGCAAGAAGCAAAAGATAAAGGTGAAAGAATTATCTTGTATGTATCATATTGATTAATTTGTAACATTTTCAAAGCACTTTTATTAAAAACAAACAAAAAAGCTAAAACAGAACTGTCAGCCAAAATTAAAGAAAAATCCCACCAGCTGGTAGGTAGGTATACAAATACTTCCCCTGGATTCTGTTCTCAATAACATAGTAGTTTTGACCAAGGAAACACTTGAGTATTTGTTAAATTTTCACTGTTAGGTTTAAGTAGGTCAGAAGCTTCCTGGTCAGCCTACACAGAGATGCCTCTTGTTCCCACTTTGCACACACAGTGATTACTCACAGTCTCACCTAGAGTGAACCAAATACTTTCCTCAGAGGAAAATCAGGTATGGCTGAGACTGACTCTCTGTAGGGCACAGTGAGTCCAGATTTTAGGACATGACCAAGTTTTAGGCTTTCATCCTCAGACAAGCCTCAAAATACTATCTCAGCATCCTCATCCTCTGGCTTCTTCATGTCACATGGAAGTTCAGTGACCCTGCATAGCATGGGCAGGCTGTAAGCTGAGGTGCTGTGCTCAGGGGATGGCCTGAGGTGATGGAGGAGCAGAAAAGTTGGACCAAGATTTATTGGTTAGAAACCAAATCAGAATGAATCCAAGGTTTTCAGTGTGGACTATTTACTTAGTACTCAGCCAGCCTTTAATCTCTATGGGCAGGATGAAAAAGAGGCCACACAAGCTGGTCTCTGATGTCTATAGATTGCACTCTTTGCTACAATTCCTAAAGGCAATGAAAACATATTCTCTGGAGCCCCAGTGCATTAAAGCATTTAAGATGCTCTTAAAATTAAGCACATGCCTAAGTCTCGTGGTCATCTGCATATTCTTAAGATCTTTTTGTATCGTGTCCAGAATGTGTTGTTGCATGAGGACTTATAAATCAAATAAGAAAATAAGAATAATGATCTTTGAATCTGGGTAAGAAATAGAATTATCTTACTGACATACTTCTCTGTTCTCTTGAATTGTTCTGCATCTAATAAAAAAGATAATACAAGGCTAACAGGAGTCCCATTCTTGAATAAAAAGGAGCAGTTATTGGTTACTTAACTGCTTGTTTAGAGATGGGAGAAAATTATGTGGTTTTTTTAAACCTTTTTGAGAAAAAAACATGAGTGTCCAGAGAGGGCAAGTAGTTCTTTATTGTGTTCAGTAGTGTCCATTTCCCACATCTTGCTCAGCCTGCATGAACTCTACAAAGCCCCACATTGATGCTCTCTCAGTCCAACTTTCATTGTATTTGATCTGTTTCTTAAAAGACAAATTTGTTGCTGAATGTCTCACACTTTCAGTGAGCCTCACTCAGGCTGCTTGCTCACTGTGGTACAGACATATGGAATGAGGCATTCAAAGAAATTAGCAACAGAATTCACTAAGGAATGGGGATCTCATACTAAGCAAGATCTGCTGTGGACATTGTCTATGAAATGAAAGGAAAACTTCTTTAGAAGGATCTGCTGCCAGTTTTGTCTTATACCTGACCACATTCAGTGGGGTAGCAATGCATGTGCAATTAGCATTTTATCTGATTTGGGTCTTATTTTCCACATTGACAAAAGCAGTAATGTTGATTGCTCAGTGCACGACGGAGAGCCTAAAATCATCCACTAAAGTAAGCCGCTGTAAAACAAAGAGTGGTGATTACTTTCTGTCTTCACTGACTGCTTAGTTAACTTGGGACGAGTGCAACTCAAGATTGTCGTGGGCTAGCAAACAAAAGAAAATGAATGTCTGAAAGAAATTTCATGAGAACTGGTGTGATTTCCCAACTTCAAGTTCACTTTTCTGGGATAATTGTCTTCTTTTGCCAGTGGTACCAAAGCACAATACCTATTTTGTCTAGTCCCTTCTACAGTTGCTTAAGTTTGCTCATTTTCGTTCACCATGACTTGTTATTTGAGCCTGTTTATGCTTGCTGCCCATGTAGAGTAGATCACAAAAGAAGCACAGACCTCACAAAGCTGAATATCAGATACAGTCTGGAAGCAGCCTTAAGTGAGTTAAGTGTCTAGGTCTAGGTAGGCAGCCTTTATGCGTGCATGGAGCACAGATGTTTTGTATCCATTGCTTCATATCATCTACGATATAGGCTGAACATGCCCAAAAATGCTTCATCTTCTGTCAATAAAGATATTTATATCCAGAACTGCTTAAGGTCTGATACTTGCAGATCACCTTAAAATCTTCATTAAAAATTGGCTCAATTTTGTTCCAACACTTACTCTTCAAGAATGCCAGCAAGGAACTAGGGTCATCTATATTTTTTAGGATTTGGTAATGATTCTTATGCATAATTCTGGATTAGATTTCTCTCCTGTTTTATTTATCTTTGAAGCAGTTTTAGCAACATTTCCTAAATGAAATGCACACAAGCCTTCTGCGGAGTTTCTCTTCTTGTGAAGAGACCAACACTCTTCACTCTTTCCGGTTCCATCAAAAGACTTTCACATTTCTTAGAATTCAGCCTAAGATTAACCATGCTGACTGTGCTTACAGAGGTTTACATATTACTTCCAGGATTAAAATTCAGTGTATATTTCAAAACTTTCCTGTGTATACACTGACCAATATTTGTAGTAACACTTCACATATCTTATACATACTTGTCTGTTATTACTATAAGGACTTAGCTGAACTTGCTGCCAAGGAACCAGTCTGAATCCACCTAAGGCCTTCTAACACACAGAACAGCTCTCACAATCTGAAGTGAGGAATGGTTGTACACATTCACCTTCCATTGAGGTCAATGCAAAAGACTTCCAAATTCCAGCACTGAGGGAATCAGGTTAGTGAGCCAAACCAAGGGTATGTTCAGTCACTGGGAATTTCACAGTCCTTCTGAAAACAAAATGTTATGATATCCTGTAGGACAGACTATAAGCTATAGCCACTTACCTTCAAAATGATAAAATACTATTCATATTACATGCATGTCAGAAGTTTGTTTTTAGAAGACTCAGTTTCCTTGTATTGCATTAATTTTCAAGGTAAGCTTATCTTGCTGCATACTAGAATGCTGGTGAGTTTAGGTGATTCACAGTATATTGAAAGCCAGCTGGATCAGAATACAGCTTTTGAAACTATAGGCAGAGCAGTAGCAATTCTATAACTTTTCCGTGGACTTTTGAGTTCTATAAATTTAACTAATTACTCTTATAACCTTTTGTGTTTCTATTCCAGCCTGTAATAAGCCCCACTGTCTTTTGCTAAATATTTATAATTTACCTCTCATTTCCTTACTGCAGCAACTTTTTTGTCTGCAAATTTAATCTCAGTTACTTGATTGACTACTTTGCTTGATCAGGGTCTTATACATCTCATAAGCAGAAGTCTTTCCAGTTTAATTTTTTTCTTTTTTTTTTTCCAGTAGCAGGTGTGATTTGCAGCACTTTGACCTGAAAATCCAAGCTGATTTGCTTTCATTTGATACCAAGGCATACCCATACATTTATGTCATTAAACCAACCTTGAACATATGAATATATATGCCAATCAGAAATTTGTCTTAGATGATCGAAAGAAATAGTAAAATCAAATGATACATGTTTGAAGCAGACACCCTAAAGAGTTATGACAATCATCAGAATTTTGTATTTGCTATTAGAGCAAATTTGATACTTAAAAACCTACTTATATTATCAAATATTGATAGCAGTTGTTTCTCTGAAGAGTTCATTTTTAATACCTCTCATACACAGTATTTTCAAGCCCCCAAATTCATTAGCTTGGTAAGTTGAAAGTTTATATAGCAGCCTGATAGCTTATTTACTGAATTTCAGCATATTTCTCTCAGAAAATTGACTGCTTAGTAACTTTTCCCCGCACTTAGGTGTCATAACATTAAGTTTTCCATGTACATTTAAAATTCAACAGATCTTTACAGAATTGGGGGAAAATTCAATATTATTCAAGAAATTATATGAGAGAGCTTTCTAAAATTTCTCAGCAAACTGCTTCTAAAAATCTATTATTACTAGCTGAATTCAGTGCATAAGGCTGATGTAATCAAATACCTTTTTAAAAATCTGTTTATCTCAGTGTAACACCACTTAAAGCCTTGGATCAGGTTAAAAATACTTGAGACATATTGAAGGCCAAGGGTGTGCTGCATTTGAATACACTCAAAAATTGGATGAATCTGGGCTTTGGTCACCAGGATTGGTCATTTTCTCTAAATCTGACTTCTCTTTTCTTCAGAGGGTAAGAAGAGATATACTCCTAAAGCAACATAATGGGACCATTTGTTAGGAAACCTTTTTAGAAACAAAGACTACCCACTATTGTAATACATTTTAAAAACTATAGTTCTAGGCTCACTACCCTTAAAAAGGGGGCAATTAATACCACTTCCATAATGTTAGGTATTGTACACTACTGTGCTCTTAAATGCAAGATGAACATATGAAACTTTACTGTCTTTTGAAGTGTTACACACATTTCTGTCTGGAACAACAAATTATGTTCTTAAAATTTTCTCTGACACTTAAAAATTGTTTCCTCATTTTCCAAATAGGTTAAACAACAAAGATAATGTTAAAAAAAAAAAAAGTTAAAAATGACTACTTCAAGTGTAAGACTGGGACATGTTTCAAAGAAAATGTGGAAAATCTTGTTTTAAATTTATAATAAGCAATCAAATACTCTTCAGTGCACATAATTAGTATATCTATTATAATTTGAAACTGAGTACTGATGACTGCTGCTGCTGATCTTTTAAATTCTCTTACAAAATATAAATAGGATAGCCAAAAGAGAATAACTGGTAAACCATGACTTGAGATTCTCTTTTCCTTCCTTTTTTTTCTCTTTTCCTTTCCTCTCCACTTGGACTGAAGTCCTTTCTGGCTTCTTCAAAAAAATGCACACACACACCCACACATACACCCCACAAATTAATTCCAAAACCATTTTTCTAAATTTCCAATGGACTTGTATTCCTGGTGTCTTTTCACGTGATCACAAGCAAGACATGCATGTGATTCCCAGAACCTAGGAAGATGCACTGAAAAATCCTTCTTCCAGTTGAAATAACTAAGATACATCTTGTTATTTTTGTCAAGCATCAGAAGATATTCTGCCAGCTCTCTGGGGGAGAGAAAATCTTCCACATGTATGAAAGAGTCTGCTGGAATGTAATTCTCATAATTTTCTCTGGAAGGGCCCAGTACAACTGGTACTGATCCAGCCAGAAGAGCATTGTAGAGTTTCTCAGTAATGTAATCTTTGTGGATTGAATTTTCAAAGGAAAGGTAGAATTTGCACGTGGAGATAGTTGGAATCAAGTTTTTGTCATTGACGTAGTCTCCGAAGGCTTGTCCGTAGGTGTGGATTTCAATGTATTTGCTAAGCTCGTTGTAATACTTGACTCGAGCGTGCTCAGGGTTCCAGTTACTCACAACCCAACAGACCAAGTTTTCCTTACTTGGTACTTCAAATGTGAAGGAACTGGTGCCAACCATCATGAAGCCGTAAGGCACCTGGATATCTGAATCACGCCGGTAAGTCAGGGTCAGGTTAAAAAGGTGTTCGATGCCACTCTTTTGTGGAGTATGAGTTGGAGACTCCAAGTTCATCCAAATCCACTTCTGGAATGGTGGCCTGGCTTGCTGAGGTAAATTAGCCAGATCCCAGCTAATGTCTCTGTGATGGATGAGGACAGCGTGGGATCTGTTATAGAGCGAGCGGTCAATAGTCAGATGGCACCCGGGGATGTTGAACATCGTTTGGCAGGATGTTAGATCGAATGTCTGACCAAATGGCCAAACCCAGATCAAAACAGTAGTTTCATTGAGATTATCAGTTTTGGAAGAAAAGAAGTTCTTCATTTTCAACACTGAACTGGCTGATTCTATAGGACCAGAAATCCAGCTATTTGTTGGTTTGATATAAATTAATATAAATGCCATGAAGCAACCAAGGATAATGAAGATAATAAAAAATGGCCGGAAAATTCCTTTAGATGTCGATGTCATAATTTGCTCTGAGAAAAAAAAGAGGAAGAGAAAGAGAGAAAATAATATCAGGTATTAAATCACATCTAGATGTCCTGTTAAATCAGACATCACAATAGATAAAACTTCAATAAGACTAAACTGCAACCTCAGAAATTTCTTTTGAATGGAGAGGGCATGGTCTCTTGCACTCTGTGACAAAGTGACAATATTTCTCTTCTTCACATTAAAAGCTCACTGACAAATTAAAGGAGGATTTTAATATGTCTCATAGCTGTGAATCAGTACATATTGAGAAGTTGTTTTGCTCAGAACCTAGGCCAAGCATTTGGAACACAGAAGACAGACAAAATTACCCTTCAATTCTATCCCTGTGTCTGTGTAAAGGATAACATGCTGCAGATTTGTTGCATTTGTATTTGTGTGAATGTGGAGGACATAGGATTAGAGGATTGGAAAAGGAAGGGACTAGAACTTTAATTGTGTAATCAATAAGACTCTTATTAGAAAACTAGTTCTTGTCTGGTGGCTACATAGGGATGAACATTCATGCCTTCTCCAGAGGACTCCTAAAATACCTAGGGGAAGAAGCACCAATAGAGGGTTTCCTTCCTGCACTGATATGCAGACACATATCTCATATATTTCCCACATTAAAAAAAAAAAAGAGAAATTAATATAAAATATGTTCTTGTATATTTCATTATGTTTTTATGTGTTTAAAATGAGGAAAAGTAGAGATATGCTGCATTGTTATGAGGTAACCTTTTTTTTCATGGGGAGATAGGGCTGAGAAGTCCATATAGCCTCCTTTGTCCTTGCTCTAGTTGTTTCCTCCTGAGAGAAGTGATCAATCTCTTTCCAGAACTACTCTTCCATATGGTTCTTGCAAAACCCAACAACCCTAGTTAAAGGTTGTTAATTGGTAATCTTTGATCCTGAATGTAGCCCTAGAACTCACAGATGTTCTAAAACTAAAAAAGTTAACCATGCAGCACCATGGCACACAAGGGAAAAGGAGGGGAAGTCAGTTACCAGGAAAAAGTATTCTGAACATACTGGCACTCTGTAGATTCCACCATGTGTTACAATTAGTGTAAATTTTGTCTTTCTTTTTCTGCTTATCTTTCAATTATTTGTGTTTTGTTTTCTTGGCTAGATAGTGCCACAAAAAGAAAAATTATAAATGCTTCACCCCTATAATAGAAAAACCCCATATATATATATATATATATATATATATATATACACAATCAAATTCGAAGAAAGCAGAAAGTGAATTTCAGGCCTTTAAAACCACTTCCATAGCTCATCTCTTCCTACTGTGGAACAAATCATTAAATTCAGAATGGAGACATGGTAGAACATGATTCAGAAGTCCACTAATAGCACATAATTTTGCTGCCTTTGTGAGAGTAAAAACTGATGTGTGAGTGTAGCACTACAGTTACAACAGAAATGTTTTCTCATTCATTGTTGAGGAAAGGAAAAAGGAGTGAACATCATGCTTAGCTTTAACACTCTATCTTGAAGAAAAGGGAATTTGTCACAATATCTCCTGGTTTTGGGAAGATGGATGTTCTTAATTCTGGTTTTAGTTATAGTGGTGGTTTAACCTTGTCTGGCTGTCAGACCCACTCAGCCACTCTCTCACTATCTCTTCTCAACAAAATATGGGAAGAAAATAAAATGAAAGACTCATGGGTTGAAGTAAGGACAGGAAAGTCACTTATCAGTTACTTTCATAGGCTAAACAGGCTCACCTTGGGGCAAAATAATGTAATTTATTGCCATTTAAAAATAGATTTATATAGTGAAAAACAAAGACAAAAAATATATTTTCTCCCTCTTCTTCCCAGGCTCAGCTTCCTCCTTCATTCCCAGTTCTCCTACTCACCGCTGAGCAGTGCAGGGGAATAGAAATGCAGGTTTGTGATCAGTCCACAACTATTCCTCTTGGCTGCTCCTTCCTCCTCATACATTTCCCTTCCTCCAAAATGAGTCCTTCCTATGGGATACAACTCCTTCAGGGTAAAAAAAAAACAACTTAGCTACTGGGTGGGCTGTCCATGGAATGCTGTTTCCTTAGGACACATCCTCCTGCTCTGACACGGGGTCCTCCCGAGGACACTGTGGGCTGCAGGGGAATCTTTGCTCTAGTGCCCAGAGTACATCCCCCTATCCTTCTTCTCTGACTTTGGTGCTCAAAGGGTTGTTTCTCACGTTTTCCCCCTCATTCTCCACTGCTTGTGCCTTCCTTGAATACACTTTCCCAGAGGTGCCAGCACCTTGGCTGCAGGGCTTAGCCATACTCTGCAGTGGGTGTGTTGGGATATGCTGGAATTGGCACGGGATGGTCCCGGCTGCTCTTTGGAGAGGCCATCTGGCAGTCCCTGCTGCCAGTGCCTGGGCACAAACACTTCCTACAATTATATAAAATATATGGAATGCCGAGTCTGGTGCTTTTGTCTAGGCCCTTTTTCTGAAGGACATAATTTAGCAGGCCCTCTCTGATTTTAGCAAAATGATCCTGAGGGGAGTAAAGGAGGCAAACGGCATGTCCGTGGTTTTTCCACTTATCCTCATCAGTTTAAATCCCTCTGAAAGAAAAATGAGGCTTTACAGCAACATTACGTTGGTGTTTTTTTTAGGCTGCATTGATTGTTGCTGGAAATTATATCTAGAAGGAAGGATATGACCTATGAGAGCCTAAGACTGCTTCCCTGCCTTACTACAGGGAAAATGAGAATGGGACCTCTAAGCAAGAAGGGATTTAGGTTGAACAGCTCTAGGAGATGCAGCTCAAGGAAAAAGCAAGAGGCTGAGCTGGTATTCATGTAAAGCTGTTCTTTGTTTCTGTGCTTTTGAAAGTGATACACAGCGTAGGTATAACTTATCACTGAGCAGAGAGTGTGAGCTGAGTTTGAACAATAGATTGGGACACGTTTATTCACAGGAGCTGATAATTTTCTAGGGATTAAAAAGGATGATGAAAAATCAGAAAAGGATTTTAACATTGTGCCTTGTAACATAGTCACCCTCCAGTTAAAAGCCTTTTGACTCAAGTCTCTGACAGGGATTATTTTACGCTAAGCTTTTCTGCTAACTAATAACAAATCCCTGCATCATCACATGACCATTCTTACTACATAGGAAATGACCAGATATTATGTCTTCTGTGACTGCCTGAAATTCTAGCTTGTCCAGACTCTTGCATTTGTGCAGGAAGCTTTTGAAGTGTAGAGCCAATGTGAGGATAATCACTTGTGGTTTGTGCTACCCCAAGTATCAATATTAACATTCGACTGTGTCAAACAGATGAGTTTGCCTGTTTTTGTCTCTTCTGGGTTGATTTCCTCTCCTGGCTTTGCTGCCCTATGAATGCATGTCCTCTGTCTAATGTGGGATCATAGTTTTTAGTTTTTGCCTTTTACCAAAACACTAACCTACATCCAGGTTGTATAGTCCTTTATAGTCCTGCATCCTTGGGATTCAGAGAACTAGCCATTCATTATGCAGTCTCACAGATCCATTAGATATATTGGCATCACTGGCATGCTTTGCTCTGAAACTACTGCTAATGGGATGGTGGAAAAACGTTCTAATAGCAAGACCTGTTAAAAATTGAATGGAAGTCTTGCAAGGAAGCAGAGGACCTGAGCAGACTCCTAAAAATACCACTTAGCTATACCTTGGGGAGCTGGACAGGATTTTTTCTTGGAATTCTATTTTTGTATTCCATTTTGTGGTATATAATAATAACAATTAAGATGTATACTGGGAATAGCAGTGATGATGAAGATGAAGTACTAACAGAATAAATAATTTCTGTGCTTCCCAAGGCAGATTGAGGAACCCATGGAATGGACCAGCAAACTGCTTTCATGGCTTTTGGGACTGAGTCCTGGGCAGAGTCAGGCAGCATAAGTACAGTGAAGGCATGTGTTAAGCACTTGTTGACACATATTATTTGCATAACATCATAAAATGCTTAGGGCTGGAAGGGATTTTTTTGAGAAGTAGCTTGTGTGTACTACTAGGACAAAAAGGTTATGGTGCACTAGAATTCACAGACTGTTTTTTCCATAATAATCTCCAAAATGGGGAGACTTTTCCATATTTATTTTTGTCCTTCTTTTTTGTGCCCAAGATAACCATTAACATCTCACTGTAATTCTCACTATAAAGGTGACACTAAGGAGACATTTGTTACAAGCCATTCAGGCAAGTCACCTTAGCTCACCCTTCCCCTTTCATGGCTTTCCTTCCACCACAGAATCACAAATTTCCTTTCTGTGGATTCCCTCCCCCCTGCATGTCGGAGTCTGAAAGGAGAACTTTGTCAAAGAGATGTGTTTACTGAGATTTTTGCCAGCTGGAAGAATTCTGTACTTTTGATAGCTTTGTTATAAAGTACATTTCAGAGTGTTGTGGAGTAGCAAGTATTTTCTTGGTGGTTTTTTTCCCAAGTTGAAAGTATAGTATTTTATCAGTACAAGACTGTTTTTCTGGGTACAAAACTTAGCAAGGCTTCTTTTTAAGTGCAAATCTTGGCATTCCATCAGCAAGCAAATGCATTTAGCAGCAACACAAACAGGGAGATAGTAATGGGGTATCAGCCCTATTAACTCCAAGTTTACCAGGCAAGGCTTGCGGGGGGGGGGGGGGGGGGGGGGGGGGGGGGATCTGGTTTTGAATGCATTATGTTTATTAAGAAGTAAAATTGAATTTTATGGAAACTGTTTTATCATATTTTCTTTGCAACTGGGATTTCTCAGCCATTCCAGAAGGGAGAGATATGTTTTGATTTTTATTATGATTATGCAATACTGCAGGGGGGAGAAAATATAAACTTTCTCATCAATAATCTTGATGCCTATTTCTCCACAAGTTTTTGCACCAATTTCTCCAGTTTCTCAAGGTTTTGCCAGCAGCCCAAAATATATCATTACTTGCAGAGATATAACTTTCATTACTAGTCTAGTACTGAGATTTTCCAAAGTGAAAGGACAGTATTTTAAAATACAAATGAAGCAAAGATTCTTAAAAACATGGACACTGATTAATGAAAAAAAAAATCATGTTACTTTTCACACCTTAGAATTCTTTAGTGTTTGGGGCTAACTCTTGTCTTCACCACCAGTTGGTCTCAGGATTCCTCAGGTAGAAATACTTAACCTCAAGACAGTCTCTGAGGATCACTCCTGGCATCAGAGAGGGTGAAGAGCAGAAGGACTTTGAGGTTAACAGAGGTGGCAGAGGTAGGTACCTCTAGAAGCAGACAATCTAGGTACATACTTCACGGCTATGAAAGGACAGGACGGTTGAATGCAGTGGGAACTGATAGGAATCACAAGCAAACAATTGTTATTGTTAGAAAGCAAGCTCATCTGAGATTGCTCTCCCTGTCCTCTGGCACGTTTTACCAGCTTTGGCCATGGCATATTTGCATTTATGCTAACAGCTGGATTTTCTTAAAGACCACTTCCAATTAGCTGGAGCTTTTTCACCTGCAGTATTGAAGAAAACCTGATTGCCTCAGGATAGCCAGTGTGAAACTTCTTATCTCCAAGTCACTGCTGTATGGACATGCCCTCGAGTGCTTTTCCTTTAGCTCTCTGAAACTAAAGAGTGCTCCTTTTATTGGAATTAACTCTAACTGCTACCAGTTAAGCTTCCTCTGTTGCAACAGGAACAGTGGATTTTTTTCCCCCCCAACATCTAAACACAGGCTTGTTTCCACACATTTCCATGCCTGTCCACAGATTTCTGAAAACAGTCCAGCATGAAAAGGCTCAACAGAGCTGCACAGAGTTAAAAGGCTGAAAACAGAATGAGCTGCTGATCTCAGACTGCATATTTTTATTCTACTGTTTACAACATTCTTTTTCTTCCCCTCTCCACCTCTTTTGTTTTCGAGTTATTTGTTAGTTCCACAGATTCCAGTTTTGTGTATTTGCACCCTGAGAATAGTATAGAATCATTTTATTCAGGGGTGGTAAATTTTACTTAGAACAATTTAAAAAAAATGATCTAAAAGCACCCCAAGGACAGGTAGCCATTAAGATAGATTGCTTCGGAATGGTGCAGAACCTATCACTGGAGACTGGCAAGAACAAGGTTATACAAGCACTACTAAGCAATGCGGGATCTGATTGTGCCCCCAGGTCCTAGGGCTGGGCTAGAATGACCTCACTTAGTTCCTTCCAGCCTTGTGCTCATGGCATTAAACACAGATTCTTATAAAATGAACCTAATAAGAATACAAACTGGTGGTCTAAAACTGCAAAGAATTGCAGAATAAATGAGAATAAAATCATCCCCCATCCTCAAAGTTGTCTTGCAAACTATGAAGTAGCCACATGGCACAGAGTGAAAATGTGAAGTTAAAAATTATGTGGACAACAGCAACTACAAAGCCCTTATATTTAAAGGCTAAACCTAAATCTTCCTGTCAATTGCTAGATGGGGTACAGCTGCTTTTTTAAATGAATATCTGAATCTTGACCCCCTTGCTGAAGAAAATCCTATTCTCAGCTTCCTTCTCCAAATTGCTGTGCCATGCACAGCATCCTGCTACGGCTCGGCAGCCCCCAGCCTGCCCCCTGATTGTCATCTATCCTCTCCTTCTCTCCATGGCAGTCACACACTGTCACTCTCCAGCTGCTTATGCAACAGCTCAGTGGTTTCTTACTGTGATCCAACTGTACAGCAAAAGACATTAGCCAGGGACACAGAGTCTCTCAGAACAGCAGGGGAAAATGGCTAAAGCACTGCTGTCCACACCAGAGTGACTTTATGTCCACCAACACTACCACATATAAAAATATATAATACAGTCCTATCAGCAAGAAATTTTTCCAGACAATCGAGAGTTAGTGTCAGGACACTCCACATGGCAGCAGCGTTGCTTTCTAAACATGAGCTTTCGAGTTTGTCTCAGAGGGTACAGGAGGTACCCTTTCCTTCCCTTGGCACAACAGGGAAATAAATGGCATGCAAAGTTATCAGAGCCTCAGCAGCGTTGCCAGCCTTGGTAGCATGCAGGCAGAACCTTTTTTACCTTAACTTCCACGTTTGCTTGTCCACATCACAGCTAGTTCATGACCGACAGCAATCTGTGAAAGGGGTGATGGCTTTCCATACTGTGCTAGGTATAGAAAATGGAGTTCTTCACCACTGTAGCTTAGTAGCAAATTTTATCTGCCTTGCTAGAAAAGAGCTTTTTATCTTTCTGAATATAAAGCTCATTCTAGTTATGCAGCACAAGCCAGTCCCTGCCTCTTTCAAAAGCCCTGAAAAGGCTCTGCACAAAATGAAGCTGATCAAAGAACAGCGCTCCAAAAGCAAGTGGTCTCTTCCTCCTCTCTTTCCATGTGGTTTGGGAACAGCAAACTGCTGTTCTCTCTGATTCTGCCAGAATTGCAGAAAGGGCTCTTCAGCAGCTTTGTGACTTTGTAAAACTGCAGCCGGGCAGCTGAAATATGAATAACATACCTGCACAAACTATGTGTTTGTGATGGCCACCCGCCCACCAGAAAGCCCCGATTAACTCACAGTGGCTGTGAAAATGATGTGAGCAAAGCCAAACAGAGAGGGAGCATGAAGTGGCGGGAGAAGAACCATAGGCATTCCTGTGCACATAAGTTCAACTCCCCATCAAAAATTATGCTTGTTTCTGACTGATTTCCTAATATGTAGTTCCCTTGTATAGTGGAAAAACACCTCTCCCTGTGAAGAAGATAAATCAGAATCAGGAAAAAGCAGAGGTTACCTGCTTATAATACAGAACACTTACTCTAGGGTATATTAGTTCTGTGGTAAAGCAAGGCTTTTAGAGCTCTGAGCACCAGCTGTTTGTGTAGATATGATTAGAGACTAGGTGCAGTAGTTACACTGCCCTATCTTGCTGCATAAGCAAGCTCAAAAAATTTAATTGAGATTTAATGCTGCCTTTTTTTGCAGATAAGACTTCACAGATCTGAGGATTTTACCAGTGGCAACACAACTTGTGAGATAGCTCTGTAGCCAGGAAAGAAAGCTTGAGAGGCCTTTAAGAAATACCATAAATTCCCCATAATCTGATCTCTGCTTAACATTTCACTTCTCTGCTTGCCTAGCACCTTTTCCTTAAGATACTCATTATACCTCTAGGTTTGGGATCTGTACTGATATAACTGGTTTTTTTAGGATGCAGGTCAATGTTCTTGCTTTAATTTGAAAAATCTTCTGTGCTGTGGATCCTAGTTGCCAGTGAGACAGCAACTGCCCTAGAGAGAAAAGAAAGCTACTGAAGTGGTCAAATCCATTGCAATCTGCTCTGTGGCTGAATTAGAGAATGCCATTTACTACTATGTTGACAGAGAATAGAGGTGATAATTTATAGGCTTACATTTTAAAATATGTCCATCCATATTCTTTGCAAATGAGAGTTTTTCCCCTCACAGAATGGAAGGATGGACATTTGTTTTACAAATACAATCAACAGAAGTGGGTTTCTTGACTATTCTGAGCTAAGTAACTGAAGTGTTCATCAAAGGGATTCAGGATAGCCAAGAGTCCTCATCCAGGTTCTGTGAGTTGTCTAAATGCCTTGAGCAGAACTCCTCAGTGATCCAGCTTTCCTAAAAGCCCATCAGTGTCTTAAAGCTTCAGGTTAAACTCTGTGCATAGAGAATACAAATCCTTCATATTGTAATATACTGAGTGCCAAAAACAATGGCTGCTTATTTTCCATCTGGGAAAAATGCAATTCAAATAATTGATGGATTGTAGAGCACTTGTGTGTGTAAGGACACCAGCACTAATTGGAAGAATGAAAAAACAGCACCAATCATTTTCACTGTGCACCAACATCTATGTTCTCAAGATTACTTGTGTTGGTAGTACCAAATGTTTCAAAAGAATAAGCTGTTAAGTGTAAGATAGAAGGTGATTATAAAACAAGACTCTTGAATGAAATACTTGTCTTGCTGGAGCAAGATTAGTATTTTATTATAAAGATTATACTGTACTGTAAAGTTTGGACACTGAAAACATGAGCAGAAGAGATCTGATAGGTCTCTTTTAAGATCTGATATAAGTGCCTTTTTATTTAAACACAAGGAGAAAGAGCAAGACCCACAAAAAGTAAATTCGGAAACTTTCCCATTAAGAAGTTTAAACATATGCATGCACACAAACTGAAACAAAAACTTAATCACCCAAAACCTAAATCACGATAAAACCAGAATGAAAGCATATCTAAAAAACAGTATATATTTTAGATAGTGTTTCCTATAAAAACAGTAAAAATAGCAATCCCTCAACCTCTTAAACTTCACACTCTTCTGAGAAAACAAAATTGCAGTTGAGAGAAAGCAGTCGTTAATTCCTTGGAGTGTGCATAGCTTTCTCTTTGTGTGCCCAACAAAAGGAAGAGCAGATAGCTGGAACTACAAGTATAACAAGCTGAGAAATACAAAGCTTAACAAAGTCACTGAAGAGACTTTTTCTGTAGAAAAGAAAAAACCTGAAGTTCTTCAGTGAAGAAATAGCAAATACACAAGAGGAATGGGTTGAAGGAACAATTGTCTGAAAAAATCCTCCAGTAGCCGCAAACACCGTCATGTTCTAAGGTGATGTTTTCTTTTTACTACTTACTGTCCAGGTTAACATAGACACTGATGCCTCTGAGAGCAACTCGAGGTTAGAACATGTCAATGAAGAATATTCTGCACAGGCTGCTGACAAAAAACTGCAGAAAGCAGGCCAGCAGTTAGTCCAGAGATCATATTTCTTTTGAAAAGGCTCGAGTTATTTGCTATTTCTTAACTTATTGTCTTCCTTTTAAGCATCTTAAAAAGAGAAGTTAAATGTCTGCAGTCTAAGTTTAATTCTAATATTCAATTTGCACTTGATTCTAATGTTCAGTTATTGGATTTTAGTGTCATACTTTATTCTACTCTTAATAGAGAAAAAAATTCCATAATGAATTAATGAATGTTTTGCCACTAAAGTAACCATTCAATGTACAATTATTTACTGTATCTTAGAAATACAATTTGCCAAGTAGTCTTTTTCCCATCTTAAGGTTTGCAACCCATAGTCTTTCTCTGGCACAACTTGACTGCTTATTAAAACTAGGCATTTAAAAAGTGGAAAGAAAAGAGATTTCCTTTGTTTCTACAATGCAAGGAAGACTTTATACAGCAATCTTACTCAGAAAGTAACTTTCTAAAGAAAGTCTGGAGAGATAGGTAGGAGGAAACACAGAAAGAAAAAGAGCAAGGGAAATAAGCTTTTTTAATAAGATTAAAAAAAGGGGTCCAGATATGAGGCAAGCAGCACTTAATGCTGGATTCCTTTAAGGAAGTTGGTGTAAAAAAAGTGATGGCAAGCAGTTGCCTTTTCAAACAGACTGAGAATCCTTTCAGTTAATTCAGTTTAGTAAGTGTGGGTAGGACTAATTTGATGAGAAAAATGTTAAGAGGAATCTAAATCCTTAGCTGATTAGCTATCCCAAGACCTAAGAAGCCCCAAACCAGAAACAAGCTCCACTAGTAGGGATCAGGGGGACATGTTGCAATCCTGCAACCCTGAAAACCTCTGTTCATTTGTCTTTTAGTGCTGGCCATGCTTAAACTCTCTCTGACCCTCTGCCTTTCAGACTCCTGTGCTCTTAGCTGCCGGGTGCCAGCACATCCCCAGAAGGGGCTCATTCTTCATGAGGAAGGGCCACTCAAAATCGATAAACCAGCTATTACCCCAGCTCTGAGCCCTAAGGAAATAGATGTGCCTACAAGAGCAGACTCCATCTTAAATGCACTGGTAACAGCTACTTTTTGTTTGTTTGAATTTAAAGGAAACAGGCATAGGATGAAGTCCCTTTATGCAGAAATTGAAGCTATGACCTATTAGATATGAATCTTTCTTCAACCTCAAGTGATTCAGATCTCGATATCTCAATTTCCTTACAGGCTTTCTAGCTCCTGGACAACAATGTCTTTCGATTTTACAATGTGCAAAGAGCTTTAAGAATAGAGGTGAGCAATCCTTTTCCCCTCATTGGAGGCCTAGGTGCTAATCAAGACAATACTATTTTCTTTTGACCGCTTTTTGTCTCCTGCTTATTGACTCCCAAATGATTTATGCCCAGGGGCACATCTGCAGCAGTAGAAGGAAGAGTCAGCTTCCTATCCCATGCAGTTTACAACCCTGTACAGAGAAGGTTAAATAGAGGGTTTAAATCTCCATTGTTGGAAAGACCACAAAAACTGGTCTTTATTTTGGGTGAATAATTTTCTGGCTGCCTTTCAAAAGGTGTAATTTCCTAACTTCTTCATAAAAGGAAGGGACTAGATCCCTGCTCTTGAGGGAGGATTCCCACTCTGAATCCCAAGAAGGACCCAGCCCTTTAGAGCACTAGATGTATCTTGGTGAAAGATGGAGGAAGACATACCCCAGTTCTGTTCTGGGCAGCCTCTTTCCCTGTTTGTGGTGTGTTGCATTTGTAGGTGCCCAGCATTAGGTAGGTGCTCCAGGAACCCTAAGGAAGCTTTTGGGCTAACAACCAGACCTACTAATGGTCAGCAGGTGGTGGCTGTTGAGGACAGCCTTTGATCTCTGTGGTTAGTTGTGGTCAAATGTCACACAAAACAAATGTTAAAGTACCACAAAGACTTCTTCCCAGCCAAATTAAATGGAATTTCTGCTAGAATATATGTCTATTGTAAGTCCTCCTAAAGGAAGTTTAATCAAAAGCAATGATAATAATGTTAGGAAATCATTATTTCACTGACAAGCACATTGCTCTGCTGGACAGCACTGTTTTACCAGGGCAATTAGAGCCTGCTGATGCCCTGACAAGTCTCATACACAGGACATAGAACAAAGTGGTAGAGAACTTCCTGGCTCTTTTATCAGTTTAACCAGAGTTTAGTTGAGCAGAATTTAATTTGAGTTAGGCACTAATCACTTTCTGTCTCATAGATACCTGAAGTGTAAGACTACTTTAATAAAATACTTTCAACTCTACCAATTAAGAGTACCATAGAAGCAAAATAAATGCTGCTCTAGTTATTACAATGCATTCACTTTTGAAATGCCTTTCCCTAAAGAATCTTTTGGACTTTTGCAAGCATAAAGTTTTAATCACAGCGCAGTCAGAAAATTGTTACTGAAACTGCACTATGTGGAGCAAAGGAGAGGTGGAAATCAAGTCCAGGAAAGATAAGTAATTTTCATAATATCATGAAAATTTGAACAAGTATTTGACAACTACAGCTTAAATTTACATCAAAATAGTTGGATCTGTGGGATAGAATTTTTTCTTCAAACTTCACGTGAAGGTAGTCATATCACATTTCTTCAGATCAGATATCTTTTTATGTATCTTTGTTTCAAATCTCTGAAAACACATCCAAATATTCTTGATTGAGGTAAATTAGTACAGGGAAACAGAAGACTTAATCAGATTAAAGTCAATGACCCCTTGATCTTTAAAATAAGAAAAAACACAACCCTTTTGCAGAGCTGTAGTTGAGATTCTACCAGCAAAGCTGGATTTGTTGAAAGACAAGAAGCATCAGAGATGAAATCTTGCTCACAGAAACACTGTAAAACCTATTAATTTCAGTATGGTTAGGGTTTTGTTCTTTCAGTGGATTGCAGCAATATGTAAGACAAAAAGAGAGCTCAAAAGCTATTCCTTTGTGCTCCTTAAAGTTAACTTCGAAATAAAAATCCTAGGGCAACTCAGGAGACAGCAAGACAGTTGTAAGTTAGAGCACAGGGAATCTAAAATTTGGAACAAGGTGCAAATAATAGACACCCTCCCTTACACATGCACATACAGTTACACACGCAGTCTGTAACTTCAGGAAAGATTTAATCATCTTTTGGAACTGTTTCTGTTTTCACAGCTGCAGTATTTTGTAAATACATACTTCTATGAATACATATATATATATATATATATATATATATATATATGTAATATATACATATATATATTCTATTTATGTGGTACTTGTAGCACACTAAATTCCTTAGGTTCCCTGAAATGTGATTTATCAATTATGCTTTATATGTCTTTGTAGCCATTCCCTTACCTCTCTACATATGTAGTATGCAAACAAAAACACACACATGATGAACTTAAGAATGTTTAGGCACCACTGCCCAAGCTGTTGGCCCTGGATGGAGGCTGTGTCCCAGTGGGAAGTGCTACTGTTGTCTTGTCCTTATGAGATGTGCTGCAATTTGACAGCCAGTGGGTGCAGAAGGCAGTGGAGTCACTACTACTGCCGTGCTGGTGAATAGGAAAGAGAGCACTGAATTCCCCGGGGCACTGAGCCAGGGAGGGGTGGATGGGAAAAGGAGGCAGAAAGTAGACACAGGTAACATTATTATAGGAGAAATAAAATCTTTTTCTTTCTTATGTGCCTTAACTCCTTTGTCAGAGATGACATGAAAGAACTTATTGCTCTGAAACAATTATTTCATCAGGAAACACAACAGCAGGCTGAATCCTGCAATTCTGAAGATTATTTCCAGCATGAGATGCATGAAACCTCTGTATAAATTACTGGAGATGGGAAACCTTTAGATTTCCTGCCTTTAGATTTCTGGAAAAAGTCTAGCAAGAAACAGAAGGCAGTTGCTTAGACTAGAATTCTGATTAAATACATCATGGGGGAATCGGGTGAATTTACTCCCCATTAAGCAAACAAGCATGTTTATTGATACAGCTGATATGAATAGAAAGCTTTAAAGATAAACAATTCCTGAATTCAAATTTAAGTTTCATTTGTGTTCTGTCCCTTTTTGCATTTTCAGCATCAGCAATTGTTATCAACTTCTTTTTTATTACCAGCCAGTTCTTTCAAGGCTTCTGTGCTTAAGGTTTTGAGTGATTAATAAGACAAACACAAGTGTTTTCAACAAGCTGTTTTTAATGGATTAATTTTAGTTGCCAATACAGATGTCTAAGATTTATAAGCATTAAAAAAAAAAAAAATCTAAGAACACGTTAGACTAAAGCCTTTTAAAGGCTTTTTCTACTTATGTTTGGTTTTTTGAGTTATTCAGGTTCCTATGTTATGTTCAACACCTTAGCATCTGGTTTTGTTATTTATTGTTCTGAAATTATGCTCTGCAATGCCAAAAGGGAAGATTAAAATGTAAGTAGAATTTGGTGCAACAAATCAAGAGAAAGATATGAAGATCAGAGGAGTATTTTTAAAAAATTAGTTACTTTGGATTTTTTGAGGTATAACTACAATGCATAATACCTTTTTATAGATACAAAATAATTTCATATTAACTGGAAAATCGAGTTTTCAGATACTCATCAAATTGTTAGAAACTTTTATCCAGTTTAAAGGCAGTTTTGCTGCTTTAAGCTGTTTGTTTGAATGCCAAGCAAGCATTTATTCAATGTTTATGGTGTAAGCATTTAAACAGAAAGTAAAAGATTACTTAACAGTACTTGTGTGCAATTGACAGATATTGGAATTTGGCTGCACTCTGTGCTGCTTAAAATGATAACAAATGAAATGTGTGCATCCAGAAAAGCTGGTTTTGGATGGATGAACTTGACTTGCTGATGAAAGTAAAATGAAATAAATTACACTTCAACCTATCTGAAACTGGCATATAATGCTGAACTGAACTGTGTTTCACTAGGAGACTTCAAATAGGTTGTCTAAGATTTTTTTTTAAAATCTAAATAGAGAATAAAATACAATAATCTCCATGAGACTTCTGGAAAGATACTTAAAATTGTCATTTTATGCAAGGAAGCATGACAGAGTTTTGCAGAGCTGATGTGTTGATAATATGATTACTCCAACTAGATTTATTTTACCTTTCAGATTTTACATCACTGTTTTATTTATCTGCGGCATATAAGGAAAATTAGATAAAAATAACAGCATGCAGGAAAATGTGGGTCAGAATTTCGCTTTGGAATAGATTGACTTTATTATTTAAGAACAAGGAAAACCTTTCCACTGCAATAATTATTTGAAGTGAAGAGTAAATTTTTAAAATTTATTTTCCAAAATCCTGCAGCATACAACCTGTTTTCTGCCAGTGAAGGACAAACTCAGATTTACTGGACAGAAGCTATAAACTATGGTGGAAATGAATTTCTTATTTTCATTAGACAAGATGAACTGTGTCCTTTGTTCCCTATTCTCTCTTCATAAACTGCTTCTAAAATGATTTTTTGATGCATTGTGCACAAAACTATATTTTGATCTGTGAAAGTTCAAAGAGACATGATCACAAAATATTTAATGTTTTTTCTGTTATAAGTTTGTCAACGCAAAAATCTACCTTGGGAAAGTTGAGTTTGCTAACATTTTCTCAGGGATGTTTTTTTTGTTATATTTGAAACAAATTTTAAGGGAAGCACAAAGATGCTTTAATGTCAGTGTACCTCATTAGGGAGAGATTAGTTTGAAATATTTCATTTTGCTCTGAACAAAAAAGGGAACATTTCAATATCACAAAAATTTGCAGATGACAAAAAGTCATCCCAGTGATCATTAAGGGTCCCTTAATGGCTGGAAGATTTCTTCTGCTGTCAAGCTTGGAGGAGAGATACACATGGTCAGGATGCTGTCAGGATGGGATATGACAACAGAATGACATCCCTCTCATGAGCTGTAAGACTGAAGTACCTTTTAAAAAGAAAGTAAGAGGGGAAGAAATGTATCTCATTTTGACACAGACATAGCCTGAGCAATTATTTCTGTCAGGAGACAATCCAGCCACTGTTGCTCCAGCAGCAAGCACCCACAGGAGCACCAGTGAAATAAAGCTTCCCAGTGTCCCCTAACATTTCAGGTAAGGGCACCTCAGAGGATCTGTCTTAAAGAGGTCTTGTACCTGAACATGCACATGAACAATGCTTCTACAACAAAATGCTTCTCCTTATGATCATAACCTCAGATATTGTGGCCCTACCAACAGATTGTCCCGCTCTCTTAACTGCCTCTCTATTATTTTTTCCCTGCTACTGTTCCCTTTTAATAATTCTTCTAACCCTGTTTTCATCTTTGTTCCTTTTCTTTTTGAGGCAATGTCAGAACTTTTCAGTTTCTCAGAATTAGAAACAACTAGGGAAATCTGTCAGCTCCAGCAACATACAAACCACTTCACTGAAGTATCCAAATAACACTGCCAATGCCTCTTTTCCTAGCCTTTGTCATCACTTAGAGTGCTTTTATTTACTGAGCATTTACATATTTTAAGACACGTTAGCAGAACTTTGATTGTTCTTTATAGGGTCCAGCATGTTAATTCAGCAACAATTGTTTCATATGGAAAACTGGTGAAATAAAGATCCATGAAAAAACTGGGAGAAAAGGACTTGGAAGCATTGCATTTTTTTTTTTCTTTGTGTACTGCTCCTCTGAGAAAGGGGAAAGATTATCAGTGGTCAGACAAGGAATATTGAAGAACTGGAAACCTTAAGACTTCAAGAGTGTGCAGGAGAGATGGGACCACCAGACTCATCCAAAATAAAGATGGCAGAACAGAGGCAGTTTATTGATAGTTATTTTTCTGTTAAAGACATAATACACATATGTCCTACTGTGCTATTTATTCAGTATTATTGAATCAAAATTGAAGAATCATGGCTTCGCTATGTTATTTATTATGCAGAATTAATTTCCATGCCTATGCATGTTTACACTAAGGGTGCTACTGTTACTTTCATAGAGACAAGGTGCAGGGTGCATTACATCCCTGACATTTCATGTAAGCTCTTAATCTAACATGCATTTCACAACACTTCACTCAACTAATTCATTACTGGAGTTGGACCTTATTACCCCAGCAGCAGACACTCAATTAAAAATGACTGCAGGATCTAATCACTGACACTTTCAGGTGTAATTGCTACCTAGTTAATGAGCATGGATTAAAAATCCCATGAATTTGGTTATAACACTTTATTTTGCACACACTCTGGACCTGTGATTGTAGGCTTTGTGTAGATTGCTGTGCAAATGATGCTTAAAGAGGCTGACCTGGAACAGAGGCTAGACAGAGTTAAAGGAATAAAGTAGGTATTTATTAAAAGGCCTTCAAGGGATACACCTTGGGCAGTACAAGAGCCTGGCCGTGGTTCTGCCCAAGATGGACCCAAGATGGATGCAAGATGCACAACCCATCAAGAGTTTTCACACTTTTATAAATTTTGGTCTATTTATATATTGGGGTCAATTGTCCAATTACAACTTCAGGTTATGAAGTCCCATCCTCCCAGATTGCTCTCCTCAATTCATCGTTGTTTACACTTCTTGAGCCTAAAGCTGCAATGGTGTCCTTGGTTCTCAAGATGGAATAGGATTGTTTTGTCCAACTAAACTGTGAAGAGAACTTGCTAACACTTTATAGGAAGTTCAGAGTCACACACTAAGGCACTACAGAATCTAAAAATTATGAAAGATAAAATTTAAGGCATCACAGATACCTCATTTGAAATAAGAGATATTATGTTCTGTCTGTGTCCAGCTCTGTCTGTTACCAAACCCAGTTTCCTCACTGTCCTGCTTCTCACATCTGGAGGACTCTGGCTGCAGGTGACAGCACTGTGACCAATGATGATGCTCTGAACCAAGCTGCTTTTTCCCATGTTTCTCAACATGTTTCTCAACATGTCTGATCCAGAGCCTGCATCTGGCCCAACATCTACCTGGTCCTGTTCTGATCTTTGGTGAGGTTCCATACTGGACCTCACTTTTAGTATGCCCATATATCCATTTGTAAGCTTTCAATATGTGCATGTATTTGGGAATCACTGTTCTCAAATTTCCCTTTGATTTGCCACAGTATAAAAATGACCACTAAGCTATAAATATATCTGTACATTAAACTGGTCAAGTTATGATGCCACATAAAGCAGCATAATAAACAAAACCACAGAATGATGTAGAGTATACCTGTTATCAAACTGAGTACAACATACTAATATAATTCCTTCTGTAGCAGCCAGGGAAGAAAATCACTTAGACAAAGCAAAGCAAGGGAAGCTTAATAAATAAATGATAAAGGGAGGGCAATTCTTAGCCCTCTCCCTTTTAACTTTAATGGAGAAGTCTCCTAAGGAGAATCATTCCAAACAGCTGCTTGGCATAGGGAAATGGATAGATGTCTTTCTAAGGGCAAAAAAGATAGGTGAAGCACACATATGGACTTTCCTGGTCTTGACTGATCAGCACTTTGCCTTTTGTTTTGAAAGCTGTTGTTACTCCCTAAATAACCCCCTTGCTGTTACTCCACTTTCTCTGTAATAAGGGTGGCAGATGTTTGCTATCGTGCGTCATAAGTCTGAAGGTGTATTTTGGTGGTAAATACAGAGTATGAAACCCACTATTTAGATGTCATTCCCACAGCTCAACTAACATTCTGTCACTGTCATTTTAGCATCCTAATTACATCAACATTGTCCTTTGTGACTCTCACTGCAGATTTCCAATCAAAATGTCTGTGATGAGGGAAGTAGCGTTATTGCAATCAAAGAGCTGAACAGCATCTCTAATCCTAGCTTGTTCAACTTCCCCCACACACTACAGAACATAGATCTGAACAGCTAAACATGGCAGGAAAGTACACCTATGCTGTGAACTGCTCTGGCTTAGACAGCTGCTGAGGAGCAGTTAAACATGGAAGAGAATTGCCAGACTTCAGTGCACCTCACTCCTGGGACCCTATAACATTGAAGGATGATAAAGAAAGAGCATAACCAATGTAATTTCTGCCTCTTAGTATCTTTCCTCTTGCTTGCATACATGCATATGAATTCACACACACACAAAAAAAAATCTCACACCATAAAATTATCTGAAATGTTTTCACCATTGGTTTTGATTCAATATCATGGTAAACCTAAATCCAGGATGCCTGAGGTTCCTGGGTTCTGCAGCACTGTGAATTCCCAGAGGTTCCATTTTCCCAAGGAGATACATTTCTAGGAATCCCAGCAGTACTGCAAAGCTTGAAAAAGTAATGTGCTCTACCCCAAAAACTAAGATTCAAAAAATACAGTACTGATTGCAAAAAATCCTGCTAGGAGACTGTAGGAAAGCAGCTCCTGAGTTTCACTGCTATTTCCAATAGAGTATAAAGAACTTGCTGCTTGTACTCTCAAGGCAGAGAGTCCTTAACGTGGAAGGTTTAAAACAGTCTCAAAGAAATGCTCTTTTTCTACATTTTCTGATTTTTTTTTCTTCTTTTGATGCCACATGGATCTGAACCATGACTGCAGCCTATTTTGTGTCAGGAGCTAAAGTTGTGCTGGATACACTTGGCTGCAATGCATCATTAGGAACTGGTTTAGCAATTGCGTAGACCCAGAGTAGAAAAATATTTGAGTGATGCTCTCTGTGATTTGGAACTCATCAGAGGTGTGGAATGAATATGATCTGAATAGCTCTAGCTCTATTACTGTTAAAGAATAACTGAGAATAACTGCTCTAATTTGGAGAAATTTGCTACTGATTGGATGCTCCTGTCCTGTTTTCCTGCATGGTAGGTTTGTGTTGGTTAGCATGCTAGCATGCACGGTGAAGTATTTTCTGCTAATTGTGGTTTTGTTTTGTTTTTTTTTTTTCTTTTCTCCTAAAATGATCCATGAATTTTACACTCCTATCCTCTGTTGGCATCTCTACCAGTGAGAACACTAGTGAAACAAAAACTTCTTCCTCTTCCCCGATAATGTATACACATTCCTTCTGCACATTTGGTGAAGAAAGCAATGATTGTGGTTTGTGGTTTGCCAGCACTGTCCTTGCTCCTAAAATACGAAGAAATATGAAGAATATGTTTATTTTGTGCAAAAAATACATGAAACTTTTATTCTGCTGGGGAAAGATATACTGAAGTCTAAAAGAAGGTTTCAGAGCGACTTATGCTGTAAATAACTAAAGATGTCTCTTTCCTTATTCTGTTATTAAAGAAAAAAAGAAGGTTAGGATCTTTGCAGAGCTCTCAGATCTAGAATCTGTTCTTGGGTGAAAACTTCATCCTGAACCATCAAAGCTGTCTGATCTGCAGCAAGTGTTCCCAAATGCACATTCTAATCTCTTCCACAGTTTTTTTTCTCAGATTGTCAATCTCACTACTTAATAAAGGTATCAGTTTTCAGCATTGCTCCCAAAACATTGCTGAGTGTTACAGCAATTGCCTGGCTTTGGAAATCCTGGTATAGCCAGATATGTTACCCATAAATAAACCTGTTTTTTAAGAAACTGTGGAATGCATAATTACTAGTCTGATATTTAAATTAAAGATTTTTATTATATAAATAAAATCTCCCTCTACACCAAAAGGAACAGGTTTATTTCACTGTAAACTTCTTTACACTTTAAAAGTATCATTTAATTCCTTTACATATACAACTATACTTCAGACTACCATAGAAGAGAAGCTGTGATGGCACTTCTGACAGAAATTAGAAATGAGAGCAACCTATTGTAAGTTTGAGTGTTGATGACATTTTACCTGGTCTGCTTGAATGTTGAAAGAGCTGATGCGGACACTGGCAAGTCAGATCTTATGCCTTGATTAAGTTTCCTCAAAAAAAAAATGGAGTTAAAGAGACTCACCTTCTTTGTACAGCATTCTGAAAGTAGGTACAGAAATTATCATGTAACTAATATCGTGTAACTGTTTCTCTTGTACTGACTGAATCCTCTGTTAAGTGAGTAATTGGGATCTGTGACAGCTTTGGGCTTGCAAATCAGCGCAGATGAGATTCAGCAGACTGGAAAAGCAAAAATCAAAAAGTGATCTATCAGATTACTTCCTAATCTCAGTGTCATGTCACGTGCACATAGTAGGTTGTAGTAATTGCAGAAGAAACTCTGATTTGCATTTCTGGTAGGTCCAGATCACCAGATCATAGCCTCAATGTGTTTGCTTTCCAAATGAGACCAAAATAAATCATTTTAGTTCTGATATCGTGGGAGCACCAGCTGTAATTTATCTGAGCTGATGTATCCAACCTTTCAGCATGGCTTTGGGGGGGCTGACTGCACTGATGCCTTGCAAAACAACATGGAGCAGATCTGGCTCACTTCTTGAGTATGGCCAGATCTACTGTGCAGCAAAGATCTTACACTGCAAAGACATTGTGGCTGTCCTTATGAATCACAATTCATTAGCACGCCTACAATGTTACACCAAAGGGCAGTGGGGTCAGAACTTTGCTCACAGGAGGCACGTACAGGTAATAGTAATGCACTGCATGGATCTTGTGTGTAAAGGATTTCCTGTTTGAAGGATTGTCATGCACTTTCTTTTATTGACACCAAGTTTTTTAAAGTTGAGAAAATACAGTTTCTATTCTAGTATGACTTCAAAGCCTGGAAAAAGCAGTTTTTAGCCTCAAGGTGGTATGAAGAAGGATAACACTGATGGGCACAGAGGGAAAGCAGACTAGGAAAATACGTCCCAAGCTGATGTGCAGTACAGCAATTGTTATTATTACATTTTGTCTGCCTTTATATACTGTATATTTAGAGACTTGGTAGTAGACTAGAATTAGCAGTCTTTGTTACTCTATTAATTACCTTCAGACATATTTCAAATGCTTTTTTAGATGGCATGGATCTAAACCCAAAGAAATCAATAAGAAGAAGTAGACTACAGCAGTTACACATTACAAAGAAGACAACAAAAGTATTTATGGGGTTCTGTCCCATGTTAACTTCTCTCTTACTGCATTGTCAGTGTGGTTATGCCATGGTAGCATGTTGCTATTAAAATTCATTAACAAAGGTTATTTTTGAGGAAGTTTAAGAGTTTAAAAGTTTTCAGTTGTGCCATTGTCTCTGAGGTCAAAGTTACCCCAAAGTTTTCTTCTCTCAGCTACTTCAGATTATTTCCCCAAAATATGATTTTCAATTCATAGCTATCTTTTTAAAGGCATATGAATTACAGCAGTGATCACTGATAATTTTTTTCTGTATTATAACTTTAATATGCTCTTAGTAAGCTCACAATATTGTTTTATAAACTTTGTTATATGAATAATAAGGATGAGTGAAGACTCTTATTTCTATTTTCTTTCCGAATCCCTTCTCTGTGGGAGCTAAAGAAAAAAGAGCTAGAAAAAGGTGTTGTGACAATAAGAAGATGAAATATTAAGTATCAGCAAGTGTTTCCATTTCTCTGCAAAGACTTATATATAAAATTAGCTTTTTAAATCTTCTTAGAGATTATTTTATAACTGTTTTACACGGAGTACAAATAAATCACCTAATTTTGGACTAGACATTTAATAAATATAAAGAATCTTAATGAAATTAACACTTTTATACACAAAAACCCCCGTTAACTCTTATTATGTGACTGTAATGATGATGGCCACATTAAATTCCTGATTTAGGACGTACTAATGGTTTTGAGAACAAGTGTAATTTAAGCTTGAGCTATATGTTGCAGAGTTCTACAAAGTCCCAAGTCAAAACAGTAAGCTTGGTGAAACGCATCCTATTTGTGGAAGGAATAAGGTCCCACTTTGAAAAATCACCTGACATCCATATGTGTTAGAAATCCATCACTGCTTTCAAATATTACCTAGACATTTTTAATTGGGACTTCAATCTTCTAAAAGTTAGGCATATTTTCTAAATTGGGTGTTTAATCTACTTTCATATTTAAGGAGAGAGACTACTAAGTAAGTAATTCACAAAATGGCTGTCTTTTAGGGAGACTAAATGCTTATTTCTTATTTCCTCTTGGGATAGAGTTATTAATCCTCTTTTGGAGTCAAGTAGATAAAGTAGGGTCAGTTCTTTCTGGATTGGCAGGTGGGGGAAGTAAGGAGCATGTCTTAAATGCCATTCTAGAAAATAGGAGAATAAAATCCAGATATTTTCTGTGTTTGATTTGAGTTCTTCTCTTCCAGGAAAGAAATCTAACAACTAAGCTGTAAGGAGGAATTCAGAAATAAAGGTCTTTGTGCATCACAGGTGAGACTTAAATACTTGACTACTGTAAGGGAATGTGATTCTCACCAGAACATTGTGGCTGTGGAGACAAAATCTTCCATCTGTGATGCATCCTAGAATACAGCAGCTTCATGTGACAGATTGCAGAATGGGCAAATATCTGTTTTAAAATAAAACAAAACACATTTTAAGGACATCTTGTGACATCATAAGTCAGTGCTTTCAGCTACATGTCAATTAGGTATCGTTCCTCTCTCTCTCTCTCCATGCTGACTTATGTAAAGTTCAGTCATGCTCCACAAATCATGTGGGGGTGAGACATACTATAGGGAGAACATGTTTTGATTTGAGAATCCTAGGAGGGTAGTGACATGTCCCCAGGCTTTTTGTCACTCAGTCACAGTACAAAGGTCTGAGACTTCCTCAGAGCCAAGCAGCCAGTCTGGATTTTCATGCTGGAAACTTTACCAACAATTTAGATGAAGAGGTCTCCAGAGACAGAAGGCCTACATGGCAGCTGAGAGGGTAGAATGTCCCACAGGTGCCTTAACAGTTGAACTTAGGAGCATGAAGCTGTTGCCTAAGTCCTCCTCAATGAGACTTTGACTCTCTAGGCTCTATTTCAAATATTTCCATAAGTGGCTGTAGGTTAAATGTTTTGCTGTTATGTAAGGACCTGAAAATTCAAATAATATACCGGGGGAATTTACTAAAGTTAACATTCCTACTTCCAAATTTTGCCATCTCCATGCCTTGTACTTGCTTTCGAAAATGAGATTTTGGAAATTCTTTCATAACATACTGTGAAAAACTACTCTCTCATTTCACTAGAAAAATGCAGAACTTTTGTTGGTTCAAACACTGACTTAATTTTCATAACATCAGGTTGGCTTATAATGAAGAATAAAGGAGAGTGTAAATACTAGTCTTTAAAGGCTTTGATATGTTTGAAAACAGAATCCAATTAAACCCCCATATTTGCTAATCTTTGTGTTAAAAAAGTTGCTGTGGGTGTTATTGGCTATTTATACCATAAAAACATGGCAAAGCAGCATGATTATTTTCATATTTGTGTTTAGATATTTTACCATTATAAACACATGAGAAAACCTGCTTGAATCTATCCAATATACAAATCAGCAAATAGTTTTTAAAAGGAGAGAAGGTAATTAACTTCAATTCTTAATGATGCTCTTAATTTAAACTATGCAAGAGATGTTTAATGAGTGAGAGAAATGTTGCAAAGAAAACCTGTTCTTCGGTTAAAAAAACAAAATGAGAATCAGCAGAGTTTGAATCTATTTGAACATCTTCAGCAGTCTTACTCTGTGACCTTTAAAAAAGTGTTTCATTTTTGTGTCCTGCAGTTTTTCTATAAAACAGAAATAGTAAGAGTCAACTTGCTGAGAGATTATGGGCCTTAATTGTTTAGTATTTATATCTTCTGAGAGAATATAGATAGGATTGCAGAGTGTGATGAATGATTAACATTGTTTTGCTATTACCAAGCTCTGATATTTTTGCCCAGCTATTTTATCACAAAAAAATCTTTCCTTTTTATAGCCCTGTATCCAGCAACTACCCTGACTGAAATGTACTGAGCAACACATGTGAAGTAGAGAATAATAATGTTCAAGTCTACCTCCACTGATTGTACCTGCCAGTTCCACAGGAAGATGGGTAAAGAGTGCCTTCTGGATAAAATATATTGACTACAATTTAATGGTTTAAAACCCCCCCAGATCAGCATGGAACTCATTGTCTTCAGGCTTAGCATGCAGGTCTTGGAGAATGGAAAAAAGCCCTCAACTTTCTGCTTCTGATTGAGCTGGTGAATACTCTCGTAGGCAACAGACAAGATTTGTTTTGCAGGTGATGAGTTCCTGAAGCACAAGTCTGGCCCACACAGCTGCTGGATCTGGGTACCCCAGACAGAACATTAAGAAAACCTCTCAAGCAGCAGTTACAAGAAAAAGGCTGCATAGCTACCAAATGCGCTCTAATGGTTGATGAATTGTTCAGAGAAATTACGGAGTAGTACTTGAGAAGAAAAAGTACTGCTACTTTGAAGCAACAATTAATAGCCAACAAATATCTTCAAAAATGTCCTACATAGTTCAACAGAAAGAGGTTAATGGTCTTTTTATGAAAACATTTTCTTATCGTAATTGGTCTTACTTCATGTATTGTTACTTTGGATTGGGGTGTGTGGACAAAGGTCTTCAACTTCTTTAAATATCTGATGCAGCTAAGCAAGTGGAACTTCCTACCTGATTTGTCCGCATAAACTAGGAGAAGGTGCATGTATCCTTTCTGGTTATAAAAAATAATTTTATTTTGCATGGAGAAATTCTAATGCTTTCACACAAAATATGTAACAAAACCAGGGGATTAGTACTCTTTCCTATCTACATTTAATCCTGCTCTGTGGACTTCGCCTAGATGTATTCTCATGAACGGAGATATAAAATGCAGTGGCATCAGAAACATTCTATATCTTGACTATGGACTAAGTTGAAGTACAGGTCCTGAATTGTTATAAACAGGGTGCAAAACAGTGTACATAGAACTCTTGTCTGCACAAGTCTTCTCTACATTCTTTTAAAATAAAAATTTAAAGGGCGGTGTCACTACCTAGGATGTTGCAGACTGTGAAGAGCATTTTATTTGAAAACTGCAAGCAGCAGCTCAGGATATAAATTCCATCATGCTATTACCAACATGAAATGAATCAAACAAACAAAAAACACCCCAAAATAAAATAAAATCGGCCTACAATAAACACAGATGCAAAAATGGTTTACAAAAGTGCTGTGGTAAAGAAAATAACACAATAAAACAATTAGAAAATATGGAATAAAGTTTTCAGTTTAATTATTTACTTATTTATTTTATTTATAATTTGAAATGATAATTTAATATTTTTAATTTAAAATGATATTAATAACATGTAGAAATATAATAAGTTTTATTGTGATGAGGAAAACCGGCCTTTTCAGGACAGAATAATAATCTCTTCTATCAGGCTTGAAGAGAATTAAACATTTATCAGTATGACAGGTCTTAAATTCACAGAAAATAATTCAGGGATGCAAAAAGTACTATTTCATATTATTGAGTGCTAAGGACATCAGAGCTACTGGGCATGACAAGTGAAAATGACAGATCTAAACCATGTAGCAAGTATGTTAAATAATGTTTGGAGCAAAGTAAGAGCACAAACTTTATGACTTACTGGTAAAAAAATTTTGAATGTCCTTAGAAGGACAAGATGCAGATATTTTTGACCAATATGATCATATTTTTAATGTGCCAAATACATTTACAACCCTGGAATACATTTGCAATATATCAGATTAATCTAACTATATAAGTGTCAGATGTGATTTGAAGAAGCAGAAGGATGAAATGCAATTAGAATATCAAAAAGGCACAATATGTTTATTCTTCTTTGAATTACTGCTGTCCAACTTTCCCATGTGTTTGTCATACCTCTCCAGTCTGACCTTCAGTGTAAAGAACCAAACATGCAAAACATGAGGTTTCTTATTTTGTATTCACTGCCTTTTCCTAGCTATTTCAAATCCATTGAATATTTCAGTTCTAGTTTGGGTATTTTCAGACCTAAATAGAAGAGTTTCTTGTTTTTTTTAAAGGTAAATAATGTGAAAAAATTGATTTTTATCTGGTTCATACACTAAAAGATTTCTCTTAGTTCACTGTCATTGACTTTCTCAGTAAAGTGCCTCTTGATTAGCCTCTGATTTTCTCTGAAGTATGCCAAATTCTCCTTCAAAGCTGGGTCAAAGCCTTTTGAATATTCCCAGCTTGCTGGTGTGTAGGGTAAGGATTTCAGCTGAGTGTTGTAGCTTGCATTAAAACTGTCTGGTGTGCTAGGGATAAAACTGGGCTTGCACCAAACACACAGCAGGCCTTGGAGAACAGCTCCAGGGGATAACCACCATGCTGCACACACTTACCTTCAAGCAGCTGAAGAACACTTGGCTTAAAGCATTCAATAGATGTGTTCTTAAAAGGCCAAAGTTGTACTTCAGGAACACATACTAATTTAAAATGGAATTAGCAGCTACTTGCTACAGTGAGATTTCCCAGTGAGAGACTCTTCAGGATGCTCTGAGCAGTTTTTTTTTTCACAAAATATTGAAAATGAATTCCAGCACAAAACCTCTTAACTCCCTATGCTTACCAAAGGTGTCTTTTCCCACTCCCTCTCTTCCAATAGACTTTTTTTTAGTGTTTCTGTTTACTCCCTCAGAGAAATCAAAAGTGTGTGTCTTTGCTCTTTCTTTTTTTTTGCTCCATCTAATATCGCATTAGCTCTGAGTCACCTGCATTCTCCTGAGCTCTCAGTCTGATCTTGTCTAGGAATTGTACTCATTAGCTCAGCTGAAACAACAGCTTACAAAGACATCACTAGCATAATGTACAGAGCACAGAGTCAAGGTCAGGTTGCTTAACATATGCATTTGTTCAGCTGTTTTTGAATTTCCTCCTGCAAATGTGAGCTTAGGGACTGAGTGAGCTTGCTCAATGCTCTTAGAGATTCTAAATGGAATAATTTGATGTAAGGTTCTTGCATCTGCAAAACTGAGTTTTCGGCTTTAAATTTTTTTGCTTTAATTTTTTTTGTTTAAAGACTGTTTTAAAATATTAGTTACTACAAATAGAAAAGATAGTGTTAGAGTGTATTACATTATCTGAGAAATACTTAAATACATGTAAATGGTAGCTGTACTATAAAACATGTGTGGAAAACAGTAGTTAAGAAATGGAAGATGTTATTTCCTGATGGCTCTAAACTATGATAAGTATGTTTGTCGCTTTTGCTCAAACTGAAAATCTAGAGTACTTTTTTTTGTATACAGTACATTTTATTATTCAGAGGCATTTGACTTGCACTTTTTTGTTAGGAGTAATGTCCTGCTTAATAGGTGATGGACAGAGCCTATCTCAAACTGAGTTGATTTGGGTCATCTGGTAGCTCAAACTTTTTAAATATTTTGCAAAACTAGATGACCACAGAACCCACCTCTTTATAAAGATGTAGTTTAACTGGTTCATGTAGCACTTAGTTATAGCTTCTAAAATATTATAATAATAACATATCTTTTGTCAAGTTCCTGGAGGGCTCCATCAAAACAAAAATTTCATTGTGTTTGCATTAGGAACATTCCCTTGCAGGTGGAAAACTTGCCGCAAGAAATATTTGCCTGAGCCAAGATACAGTAAATAATGGCAGCAAAAGAAGAGAAGAATGATAATACGAAAATAGAGCAAGGAAGATCAAGCATTTAAGTATGCAGGTCTCAATGGCTTTAGAAAACTTAAGGTATCTGATCTATATCAGCCATTCTATTTGCTAGTGAATTCATACCAGAGTGCACTCTTCTTTTTTTGGTGTTTTTAAACTTTTCTTAGTTGTTAATGGCAAGATCAACTTGAGGAGCCTATTGTAGCACTAAAGGGCAACCTAGAAGGAACTTGAAATGTATTTGCTACCACAGCAGCTAAAGGCATAAAGATGGACAGATTGCAAGGCGAGTGCAATGGCAAAAACATAAAGGCTGACTCTGATGTAGTAGGAAACAGGAGAAGGAGAAAGAGCTTCAGAACAGAAGCAAGCCTGTCAAATCAACTGACATGGCTATTTTGGCAGATGTATTTTATATGAGCAGAGAAGTGCTGCAAGGAGCCTGGTCAAAAACTTAAGAGAGCTGAGGAGGGCTTTAGCAGCAATAAAAGAAAACATGGTATAAGCTCATCTGGAGGAGCCACACGGCTTTATCGTGGCAATAAAGGCAATGGAAAAGGAAGAACTGAAAATTTTCTCTTGCAAGTTAAGGCATCGCTGTTTTTTTAATGCTGGATTATCTGAACAATCTGCAAGCACTGCCTCATGGCAATCCAGTCTAATGGTGGGAAGGGATGGAACATTTAGGTAAGAAAAACACAGAGTATTCCTATGTCCGCACACTAAGTCAAGGTTCTTATTGCTGATCCTCATTTTATTTCCTTTATTTACAGCGTACTTTACAAATATTCTATACAGCAAATATTTTCCAGCACGGTCTTCTGTCTCTCCAGACTGATTTCTCTTTGTTTGGTGCTTGCTGAATACTCTGAATGAATAATCTGAAATCTTTAAATCTAATTGCATTATTTATTATCTTTTTGAGTAGACAACTAATTCTGCACTTAGTCTCTGAGATGTTAGAACTTGAGTGGATGCTGTCTTGGTTGCCACAGAAGCCAACATTGTCTTCTCTTTCTCCTTTTGAAGTGTGACTACCTCAATGAAGGTACTGTCCCCTTAATCCTTTTAAAGAAGAGGCCTTTTCTGCAGGATGTGTGCTCTCAAAACACAGGTGAGGAGGGAGGTTTATAAAATGCATTTATACTTCATAAGTAGAAGCCAAAAGGCATTTATAGCCAATAACAGGGATGCTGTTTGTATGAATTATATCTCAATAATTGCATTGCTCCCGAGTTAACTGATTTCTTTACCCGTTTTTCTATCATCTTTCCTCCATCAAATTACAAGTATGATACCTGAGTGCAAAATAGCCCTAAGATTGCCCTGGCATCTACAATTCTTTCCCGAACTGAAAGATTCCATCCCAGATAACACTCACAAATCATCTTTCCATTCTGCAACCACTAATTTCCCTTTTAACATTAATCTCCAAAATGAAATCATCCTAAACACTCTTTGAAATACATCCTTCACAAGTGTTAGTAATAATTTCCTCTGCTCTGAACTCATATGCATCATCTAGTCATTTATGCAGGCAGCAGAATCGCCACTTTTTTTCTGGCTTTTCTGCCTTTTCTTATAATCTAAATCTTACGGCAATTTTTGTAACTTTTTCTAATGACAGGAAATTGAAGAATGGGAGAATACAGTGCTGAGTCACTTGTATTAAGAACTAGAAAAGGGTTCAGGCAGATAGTTTAATGCTGCAATGCCTAAAACTTCCACACTTGCAGCCAAGTGTAATGTTTGCACTGAGGAATGTACTGTGCTACTGAGAAGGGGAGCACTTGGAGTTGGGTTTGAAATATAAAATCAGATGACCCTGTTCCTTTGATCAAATGGAACATATAGATGTGTACAAGAGGGATTTGCACTTATCAGCAGCTGAAACAATTTGATGAATAAACCAGTCCAGAGCAGGGTTAATCGACAACTCCCTTGTGCTTACAAATAGGCATCTTCAGATGGTAGATGTCGTGTCTCCTTAACTGGAATATGGGTCCTGAAGCCCAGCCCCTGACTTTGGCTACCAAATAAGGTGTTAAGTGACCTTTCCTTCCTCAGATGTGAAGGATACATGATTGTAGAATACAGCACTCAAGAGTTGTTAAGGTTGGAAAAGACCTTAAAGAACACCAAATCCAAGTAAGAGCAAGTATTTTCAGAAGAACAACCTAGCCAACAAACCAACAAACTCATTGTGGAAAGATGGTGGTGAAACAACTTCTATTTTTTCCCCTGTTGCATTTTGTCAGCCAAGACTATGAAGGAAATGGAGGCTGAAAGGCTTGTGTTTTTTCCACATCTCATCAGTGCAGAACTTTGTTGTTACAACGCATATCTAAGTAAGTGTGTTCTAGAGGAATCCTGCCAATATGCTCAATTGTAGTTCCTCAGTAAATATAATGTTTGACCTGGAGATAATTGAAAAGATAAGAAGTAAATTCTTCCTGTGCTGAGAAGGCATAAAGCCAGAATAGTTATAGTTGCCTTAAAACACTCATCTTCAAAACAGAAGCTTCACCCATGAAGCTTGGATGCTATTTTGAATTTAGACTTGGAAAAAATTATTTTTTCCATTTGAACTTCCTGAATGTTCACACTTAAACTAAGCAGAATTACTCACGACCTTAACACTGAACACAGACAAAGTATTTGGATGGTCATGGACACGAGGTAAGATATATGATGCTTAATAATGGAAGTGGGATTTTTCCGAGCTCCTGTCTGGGTTAGTACAAACTTGTTTCCCTTATCTGCCAACTCATATATGTAACCAACATGGCTACTTTGGTTCCAAATTACCAGATCCCTAGCTGCTTCTGATCTTATGGGAAAGTCCTCTTCTCTTTGTGAAAGAATTTTGCAAATCTTTAAAGTCTTTTTCAACTTTCTCCAGCTTCATCCAAGAAAGCCTATTTGTAACTGATGTTTACACTAGGTAAGTTGTCCTCATGGGAATTAGGCAGCATGATACTTTCTGCAACAGAACTAGTCTCTTGAGACCTCAAAGCCTTCCTACATTAAAGTACTGCTTGCTGATAATTTCTTTCTTGGCTCACATATACAGAAAAATACCAGTAAGTATCTAAATAGTATTGAAAAACAGATTAAAATTTACTGGTGTTCTATTACAAAAAGGTACAAAATACTACATAATTGTCTTTATTTAGAACTAAAATATTTCACAACTATTTAACATTTTATTTCCTTTTGCTGACTGTAAATTCAGCTCATATATAAAATAAAGTAATTTAAAATATTAAAGTGAATGTCTAGCCTTTTTATAATACAAATCTGCTGCTTCAGCCTCAAGTAGTTTCTCTTCCTGCATCGTTAAGTTCATTGACAGCCAGTCCACTTTGTTCATCAAAAGATTTGAGAAAGCCATTTCCACTACAAGTTCTTCTCTGTTACTTTTAAAACATCAGATAACTTCCTTTATCTTTCTAGATGAAATAGCATTCACTGTATCTCAGGGGGTTTTTTGCGTGCTTGTTATCCATGGGTTATCTTAATTTGACTTTTTCTTTTTGTCAGTTTTCTGCCTCTTTTTCATTGTCCCAATTTAATCTGATGCTGTGATTTTTTTTTTCTAGAAGTGATTTTTTTGCTGTTTCTCTTAGTTGACAACATAATTTTTCTTGAACTATTTCTTCTGCTCTTGTCTAATTAGCTATGGTGTAAACCTATTCCACTCACAAAAACAGCATTTTATACTTCCTTAATTGACCTACTTCAAGACACAAAATAGATTTTAATATAATTTGCAATATAAGCCAAACATTTTGTATTAAACTAGAATCACTCTGTGTTTCTCCAAAACTCAAAATATCTAAGGATGTTGGTATTCCTTACTGTACTAACTTTCTAGATGAGCTATAAAAGTAATTTTCATTGATGTGTGTTGATAATTCTACTGAGCTGCTACTCATGTGTAGAGTTAAGCACATGCAAAAGCATTTCCCAGGAATAATTTTAAGATAATGATCATCTTGGGTAGTTATTTAGAGAATATTGTACTGAAGCAATTTGGATTCAAGTGCCCTATTTTTGGTTTGAAAAAGGCAGGACAGGCACATGCACATGATTCCTCACACCTACACGTTGGAACAAAATTTTTGGTACATAAATCTAAAAAAAGGGAACATTACCTTCAACAGCTGTATTGTGGGACAATAACACAGTAACTTGGCCAATAGATTAAAAAAAAAAAAACAGAAGTTATTTTTCTTCTGGAAGTTCCACTTGATTGAAATGTTCATGATCAATTCCCAAATTGAGAGTTATATTTTCCCCAGCATGTATGTCTGTATCCTGTGTCCTTTGGAGACACTGTAGCAATGTGTAGGTAAATATGAGAGAGAGCAGAACAGGCTTAATAAAAATCAACAACAGATTTTGTTTGAATAAGGATTGCATGATCAGGATTTTTACTAGCAGGCTGGCAAGTATCCAAGGTTACAAGTGCTTAGAGGGAAAGAATACACAAGGAATGAAGACAAGCTGAAATTTAGGGTAAAAATATTTTACAATTTGAGAACTCTTGTCTTGGGAATATATAGCAACTATATATTTTCACTGTATTTTTGCAGTGCTAGAAGGTACAAGCCTGACCTGTGTTGGCCCTAGAATTTCCATCTGTATGTATAAGGGCAAACTATATACCTTGGAGCTATTGCCTGCTCACTCTTTCCAGTTATTATTCCGAAAACTGACACACATGAGTTGACAATAGTTGAACTAGCACAAGATAAGTGACTTTTTGCTGCATTTCCCCCTCATCCACTTAAGAAAATTAAGTGATGCAGCATAGATTTTATATGCAGAAGGCTTCTCTTCCAGAGAATTATAAAATATTTAAATCCATTTGTGTAGAATTTTTCTCTGAAGTGAAATGTCCTTAATGTTGCAAATGGGCAGTTCTAACCAGCTCATTTTTGTCCTTTTGTTGCCGTGTCCTTCACATAGGGGTGATTTATGCCACCAAAAGAGTGTTACAGCTAGTGTAGAACTGAACATTTATCTAATCAAAATAGTTTCATTGCAAAAATGATATTTTTTTTTCTGCACAGGAATTAGAATACCCAACCACTATGAAAACTGAAAAAGAGCCTGTGCAGTTGTCCTACTGACACTACTGCACTACCAAAGAAGACACTATTGCCTTATAGAAGAATTCAAATTCAAATATAGAAATAAAATGGGTAAGGGAGATTAGCCACAAGTAAAACAAAAACCAAACCATCAAGAAAAACCCCACACCAAAGCGATTCCTTGCCCAATCTTTTGGGCAAAGAACTGAATTCGTATCTAATTTTCATCTGGTAGCAGAGGATGGGGAAAAGAATACTGAAATAAATAAATAAATAAAACCACTTTAAGATAAAATATTTTAAAAAATCATCAACTCACTTTTAAAATTGCAAAATAATGAAAACATCTGTTACAAGAACTAGCAGTAAACATCTCTTTGATTCAGGTTTGCAATTCCACCAATAAACAGCACTTCTCTGTGTCTACCAACTCATTTAGAGACAGAATACTTGGTTTTAAATAAAATAATGAAATACATTTTTAAAAAACATAGTTTGTTAGTTACAGATAATCTCTTTTGTTGGTTATAGGTAATCTGTTAGTTTATAGTTAGTTAGTTTATAGATAATCTGTTAGACTATAGATAATCTCTTCATAGCTTTAAACTCACCAATATTCATGGTGTACTGTTAAGCTGCAAATTAACCATCTAAAGTGTTTGGCAGGTGCATGAAATGCTGTTTTGGACCTCTTTGTAATCACACCCCGCGAGTCTCATTGTCTTCATAAACCAAGATTATCCCTTTACACTTGGGTCAGAATTTAAGAGAAATTTAAAAACCAAAACAAAGCCTTATTTCACTAGAATAAGGGCGTATTTTACCACAGACTTGAGTGAGAAAATCTTTTGTCTTAACTACTAAACTATCTGGTACCAATAAGCTGTTTAGAAATGATCAGATGGGAAAAAATCAGTGCAGAAACTAAGCATGGTCAGAATCAATCACTGCCCTATTTTCACCAAAGTTCTTAACAATATAAAAGGTTCCTTTTCTTGGAAGTGGATCTGGTATTTTTTTTCAATGATCCAAAGTATTTGCAAGAGTAAATGATTTGCCTGACTTAAATTAGCTTTGCATGAATTTCTGTGTAATGACAATGGTTCAAAAAATGAAGAAATCAAAAGCCATATTGTGGTGAGCAATTCTTGCGTGGAAGCACATCATGAAGGTGATTGTCTCTTCAGTATCATATTCCTTCTCTTTAGTACCATACCAAAAAAATTCTTTTTTTTTTTTTTTGTTCTTCAGACTCCGTCTTTTTTTTATCTTTAGCAAATACAATGTAAATCAAGAACAATGTGGAGTTCAGATTAACATAATTTCCATTACTTTCTCTAAAACTGTTAAACAGTGAGACTGTGGGCTTTCATGCACGCTTTTCATTACTGGCACATTTATGCCATGGTACTAGAAAGATGGATGCACCTGCTTGCTCTTTTGCATTGCAAAGAGCCCCCTTAATTTTAGTGAGCTAAAGCAAGCCTCTGAGCATGCCTTTGCAGGATCAAAGCTTAGCTGCTTCAAACTTCAAGCTCCAGTAAAACATGACATACCTAGGTCAAGTTTCTTTTCTGTCTTAATAATCTGTTTCTGTAATTACTTTTGTTAAGTGCTCTGTTTTTCATCCTACCTTCTGTAATTGAATTTGTAGTTCAAACATATATTTATTTAGCAATTTATCAAAATAAAACTGAAGCTAGCTATGCTGCTTTTGACCAAAAAAAACAAACAAACAAAAAAAAACACCCAACAAAAAAACCCCCACAGAATAAATAAAGCAGGTAAAAGTTTTTTTCAGGAAAAATAAAGTCAAACCAAGAGATCATGTAGATATTCATAAAAACTGAGACTTATTTAAACACACACAAATAAGAAATCTTAGAAAGGCAGAAATAAAATTGTTTTCTTGCAGATTAGGTGCCTATGAATTGCACAAAAAAAGATTGCCCAGATATTTCAATTTAAAGCATAAAATAGCTATTTGTTAAAGCCTGTAATAGCTCCATAACTGGACATAAAATAAGTAATGGAGTGACATGCAGGGAAAATGCTTCTGTGTTTCTCTGACAGAGTTTTAAAGTACAGGCAACCCAATGAGACTTATGCACTTTATATTTCAAATTCTTTGCATGAATCTTACCACATGAATGTATTTCCTTTGAAGATTTTTCTCCCGTTCATTTACATCTACTTTGTGCATTCATACCATACTGGTTTGCTAGGCGGAACAGTGATGTAAATGCCTTCAAAACTAACTTTGTGATTTGGGAGTTTTGCTTTGTAGATAGAAGGCAAAGTAGTCAGATTTTATGTCAGGCATAAACTCATGAATCAATTTGACCAGGCCTGTCTATGGTGGAGCTTAAGCTGCTGATTAGCTACAGATAGAAGTGAGTTCATAGCATCTAATAGCTTAGAAGTCACCAGTTTATGGAATGGATTTAACAAGAGAAGGTGGATTAATCTTGTCTTTGTTTATTCTCATCAACCTTCAACTTGATTATTTACCTAGAAAACGTTCTGTGCAAAAGAGACCGTCTTTGTGCTTTTTACTCTGGCTATCATAAGTAACATGGCCTTGAGCATTTGGAAGATGACTTTTAGGTCACTGCATTACTTCTCTTTTTTTTTGTCTTCAGAACATGGTCAAAAGTCCTGAGTGATGGTACTGATTGCTTTTGATTTATCTAACTTTTCTTCTGGAATATGTGAGCTAAGTACTTGACATTCTTCCTCAGGTCTTGCCTCTTGTCTCCTGGTTTTGGTCAGCTAAAGACTCTTCCAGATGGTGAATAATCTTAAGGAAAGACAATAAATTATAATCAGAGAAAAATACTGCAGACTGAGGCTGAGTGGGAGCAGTGTGGTTTCCTGTTCTTAATGATCTTCCAAATATGCTCCACATGCTGGAACTACCTGATCATCCACATTATTCTTATCCTTCTGTTGCTATCTTCCTGGTACTGAAATTAGCATAACATTTTTTTCCTCCAGTAGCTCTACTGACTAGCAATTAAATACAACTAAAGATATTTGCTTACTTTATAATTTATCTGTGCAACTGGGCTGTCTTATAATTTGTTTCAAACTGTGCATTATAATCTCTATTATAAAATGCAGTATGGAGGAAAACTTGTGCTGCTGCTGAAGAATGCAGCTGGGCAGCTACTAATAATGTCAGTAGAAGTCAAACAGCTTGATTCTTTTAAAGTTTGTTGGCATTTAAATACTAAAATATTCTAAAAATTGTGTAAGGAAACAGTATACTTCCAATTTACTTCCATGTCAAAACTTACCAGTATTTAGACGCTTTGATGCCAACCCTATATATTCACCTGCTTCACCTTTATAAAGTGAAAGTAACTTCCTTTTTAGTCAGTTTTGTTGTATTGGCCAAAAATTCTTCATCTTTCCTTTAGCAGAAGTGTCTTTTGAATAGCTGAGTCCTTTTTTTTGCCATTCACTGAGAATTTTCGAACTTTTGTGACCAGTGAGGCAAGGTGCTTTGGGAAAACCAGTATGGGATTGTGCAATTAAAGATATAACACATTCACACAAGAGTAGACTGACAGTGACAAACCTTGACTCTGACACTTCCCAGCTCTGTGTTTTGGCTTTCCAACCCAAGTAACATTCTTCAACCCTGTTTTTGTGGGTGAAGTATTGGTTTATGTGAATTAACATTTGTAGGAAGTGTGATTCAAATAAAGAAAGGAATAGTCTAAACTAAATTTAAGTGTTGCACAACTTTCCAAAAAATGTGAATTCATTGTGCATCAAGTAGACTTTTCCTACTTTGCTTTCAGAAAGCACTGACTTGACATCATCATGTTATTCTATATCTTTGCGTGCCTCTGAGGCAACTCCTCCGCTCTTTATCATTGCATGTAATTATTTATCTTCCTCCCAGGTAAGTTTATCTACAGCTATTGATATCTTCAGTCTGAAGGTAAAGGAAAGAGACTTCATTGGATTTCCAAGTCAGTCTACAGAAGATCGGTATTTGAACATTCTAGTTTAAAAACAGGCCAATAGCAACTTTGGAAGGATTCTTATATGTTTTTACTTGGCTACACTAGTTTTTTGTAGAAAAGAGACTGTCAGGTGAAACTTTTCTGAAGTAAAAAATATTCTTCTAAAAATATCTGTGGAAACTAGATCCTAGGTATCATATAATCTTTCCATTTCTTTTTCAATTCTGCCATTGTATCTATCCTGCCTTGAGGAAGCTGAGACCTCAAGGTCTGAGTGGTAAGAACTGAGTGCTCAGTTCTCAGCACTTAGCCCAGCTTGATGGATATGAACTCAATATGAATTCGTCAGCTAAGAAGAGAATGAACAGGATTTTTCTGACTGTTACAATTCTGAGATTGCATTTGAGCCTACAATTTTCTTATTAAAATGAAGTAGGGAAACAAAGGCCCACAGGCAATTGCACATATAAACCCAAGTTACCGGGTCATAAAAAGATGACATATTTATCATAATTTTAGCTCAGTGTGAAACAAGCAGCAGATATTGGTCTCAGTGAACAAGCTCCATCTTTTTTTGTAGCATCTGGACCTGTAAATTTCTAAAGCAACAATGCCATAATGAATACAAAGGTTTCTGCCATCTGTTCTGTTTTATGAAGATTATTTGTTGCCCTTGTGATTTTGGAAACTTTCCAGTAAATATTCCAGGAAATTTGAGCATAGAAATAATCAGGTATGAGGCATATGAGCATCATTGTGTCTGATGTGCAATAAAGCACGACACAGTGAGGAAACACAAAGGAGAAGATAAAAATAGAGCACCAAACATAAGGAAAGAAATAGATATAAAGGATATTTGATTTCTTAAAAAAAAATTCACTAAAATTTCACAATGCATAAAAAAGGAGTAATATTAAGGCTGTGTTTTCAAACACTTAAAAGCAGTAAATATGTTGTTGAACTCCTCATCAACTCATAGAGGTCCCTTGTGGCTTTATGAGAAACTGTGCTGCCTGAGAGGAACTCGGTTGACTGTGAGGTGTGGAGCTTGTAACAAAGATGAAAAGATACTGATGGCTTATGTAAAATGGACAGCAGCAAAGAGCTCTAAAACAGGAGTACAAAGACGACACTTTAAACTAGGAAGAAATTATTGTAAAATCACTACCTTTGGTAGAAGAATTGACAAGTTAACACATGGCATTTCTATTTCATTTTGTGAGGCACTGCATAAAATTTAGTTTTACTGTATTTGAGTGCCTGAGAATGTCCTGTTGTCACTAGGAACTAATGAGGTACATTTTCTCTCATCTGCTCAAAGTTGCAGCAGGAATAGTCTCAGAATTTCCTATACAATGCCCTCCAAACATAATAAAAATGAACAAAGTGCAAGTAAATTTAGAAAAATATTGCTGTGATCAGGAGATTCATATTAAGAGGAAGAGTATTTTGAACAAAATAGAGAACTAGCTGTTCTGATTTCTATTCAGATCCTTAACATAGTTTTCCTTTTAATCACAGAGAAGTGGGATCATCTAAAGATGATAGAGACCCTTGAAATTTTTCACTTGAGCTTTTTTTAAATTCAGTTTATTAAAATAATTATTTGTAAATCTATGAAATGAAAAAAAAAATTGGAAAATTCCAGCTGCTTCTCCAAATCGGAATGGGAAAAATTTCAGATTTCTTTTTCAGTTTGTTTGAGTTTTGTGAGCAAGTGTTAGAAGTTTGTCTAGGGCCTCTAGAATCTGATATAGAGCTATTGCAAAATTCAGGTTAGAATGTTCATGGCAAAATCAACTCTGCTATCTCAGCTCTCAATCTGTATAACTTTGCTTACTGTTGCAATGTTCTCCTGAGTTGCTATTAACATGTTTGACCAGTCAACAAACAAATAAAGCAAATAAAGTGTTTACTTTGAAAAGAAAATAACAAGCCTGCAATCCATAATGAAGAGAATACGAGCTGCCAGGGTTACCAGGGGACTATGGAAATATGTTCCAGTTGAGTATTTGTTCAGAGTTTTCTCTTTTCAGACTAAGATAGTCATAAATAAACTAAATTAAAGTAAAATAACATGGACTGTTCTTGTAAAGGCATCATCAGATAGAAGAAAAAAAAAATACAGTGCCTCTTTGTAGCAGCTGTGGGAGGACACAGTCCTGGACAGAAAGGCTTCAGAGGCTATTGATGAAAAGAGAGCAGGACCATGAAATGGAAACAAAGTGATAAGGAGTCCTGGAGGCATTGACTTATGAGAAAGATCAAAAAGGTAAAAGAAATCTATTGCTAATCAGTGACTGAGGATGAAAGACAGCAATGGATGTGGGCATGCTTTATAGTCATGCAGGGAAATGTTACTGGAATAATAGGGGTTTTTGGGGATTGGCAGCCCAGTGATCTCATTCCAAGATGATCTAAAAGAGCTCAGTAGGCTGACTAACATTTGAAAGCCGTGGAAATAGAAAAGGCAGTAATTGAATACAGGTGATAGAGACAACAGAACCAGATATTTAATTTCAAATTCAGTAGCATATTAATGTAAAACCAGAGCTGGAAGAAAGAATTGGCCATGCTACCTATGATAGTGGCCGTCCTCAGCCTAGATCCTCTTTTTTCCATGGTTACCCCTATCACACTGGGCAAGGAAAATATAAGGATCATGACTGTCTATGGAGCTAAGTAGCTTATGGGGCAGGATATACACAAGATATTCATTCAGTCTAAATTCAATGCATGGGGCTATGGAAAGTATTGAACCTTGATCAGTCTTAATAGTGACATCTGCCATTGTGTGAGGACAGATGAATGACCTCTCACCTCCGTGACCACACACACACTGCCATCCAATTGGAAAGAAACTATTTTGTTGACCCAAAATAAAATATATTCATATTTCTATATGAATATATAAATAAAATACCGAAGAAATTTTCTGGTGTGTGTGTTGATGAAGAGACTTTAATATCTGCCTCCAAAAGGGCACCCCTGAGTTTACCATATGAACTACAGTGTTTGATTCGTATATCTGGAGAGGAAGAAAGCCAGAAATATATTTACTTTTTTCTCTTTTTGACGACACGAAAATCCCTGTATAGTCTAGTGAAGAAAAAAAGCACAGCATGTCTATGAATGCACCTGTCTGCTAAAGATAATCCTGGCTCCAGGATTTTTGGCACTTAAAAAAACTATGAGTGGCATTTAGTATATAAGGAAAGAGTGAAAAAGGTATTATTTGAAGATTCAAACAAGCTTGGTACTGCTTTCAACAAAGGTGGTTTAGATCATGCATTCTTCTCAAGAAGACCTATTCAGAAGTAAAGAAAATGCCAAAGTTGCACTAAATGAGCAGTGAAAGTCACATGAGGGCACCAAAAATGACCGTTTCAATAAAAATTTATGATAATTTAGACTAAGAATGGCTTAGCTTTCATGAGCTCCCTGTTCTCACTGCTAGGTTGACTTGTGAGTGACCATCTTACACGGGCTTTTATCTTTAGATAACTGAGATGTTTCTTGGTAAAAATTGTTTTTGGTAAGAAATTTTTTTTGCCTTGGTGACCAAGTAAGTAGGTAAGGGCTAATGGCCAGGGCTATGACTCAGAGTGATTTAAGCAGGCTGGAGGAATGGGCCAGAAGAAAAGGTTGCAAATTTCCACCACAAATGCCAAGGCCTGCACCTGGGAAGAAGACCCCCTGTCATGACTGGGGAACAGGTCTGCTGAAAAGGAACTGAATATCTTGGCAGACAGGAAGCTGAATGTTAGCCATCTCTGTGCCCTGGCAGGAAAGGCCAGCAGCATCTGGGGATCCAGCCAGTAGATCAAGGGAAATTATTAACCCCCACTATTCAGTGCTCAAATGTCACCCAGACTCTGTGACAAGGTACCGGGTCCCCCAATACAAGACTGATAAACAAGACTGATAAACTGGAGTCAATTCAGTGAAGGACAACCAAGATGCTCATGGGGCAGAAGCATGCCCTGTGAGGAGAAGCTGAGGGACTAGTGCTTTTAAGCCTGGAGAAGAGATGGCTTTGGGGACACTTAACAGCTCTTAAACCTACAAGGTGGTCCCTGAGAAAACTAAGCCATGATCCTCTCTAGTGGTACCTTGTGACTGTGTTCGAGGGGTCCCAGGATGAGGGAAGAGATGAGAATCTTGACTCCACTTTTCAGAAGGCTGATTTATTATATTATGATAGATATAATATATTAAAAATGCTATATTAAAACTATACTGATAGAATAGAGAGAAAGGATTCATCAGAAGGCTGGAAAGGAATAGAAATGAATGATAATAAAATCTTGTGACTACTCACAGCCTTGACACAGGTGGCTGTCACTGGTCATCAAGTAAAAACAATTTCACATGCTGGGTAAACAATTCTCCAGATCACATTCCAAAGCAGCAAAGCATGGAGAAGTTGAAGCTTCCCAGCTTCTCAGAAGAAAAAAAATCCTAGCAGAAGATTTTCATAAAAATGTCATGGTGACAGTACCTGGAGAGAGAACAAGACATGATGGACATAAACGTAAAAAATAGAGAAAATTTTTAATTCTGAAGACGGCCAGGCTGGTCAGAGATGGCAAGTAGTCTCTGTCCTTGGAGATTTCCAAGACTCAGCTGGACACAAACCTGGTCTGATCTCAGATCTGAGACTACTTTGAACAGGACATTGGACTAGAAATGTCGCAAGGTCCATTCCTGCCTCAGTTACTCTTGGACTCTCACTGAATGACCCTGCCAGTAAAGTTGGGTGGTCTAGCATGGTCTAGGCAACTGTAATCTACTGAAAGCTTTAAATGAGAGTACTACATTGAACTGAAATCAGAGGGGACTGTAGCTAACAAATTTACTGGAGCACTAGGTTTAATACCTAATATCAAATCTGTTTTATTGTGTCACAGACTTCGTAAACACTTCAGTACCACCTACTCAAAGGGGAAAAAAAAATGAGTACGCCAGTTTCTGCTCACAGTGACAGTGACTTAAGTGTTTGCTTGTTCACATTTTTTCATGTGCAAAGATGAGTGCATTTACTGATGTCCCACAACACTAAAATAAAATACAGTTATTCAGTTCTCAACCAAGGGAAAATGAACTGCACACGGAATTCATATAGCTCTCTTCTTGTTTACCTGTATAATTTATAAAATCTATAAAAATCCCCAAATAAAAAGTCTTAGCAAAAAAAACCAAAAACAAAACCACAAAAACTTTTTAATGGATTGAGCCCTAGAACAAGATTAATTCCATTAATTCAATTTATTATTTAATCAAGGAATACAGAATACTGTCTATGCTACAAAAAATTTTAAAAAGCAAGTTAATAATGCTCAAGTGACTAACAATACAGCAGCACTATCCTTAGGCTTCATTTTGACTCTAATATATTTAATCCAAAAAGCCCAGCCATGGAGCAAGCAAGGCAGTCTTTTCCAGTTTAAGTAAAGATTTGGAGATAAAGGAACTACATATTAAGAAATTATACATGTCACGTGGTTTTTTGCTTGATTTGCCATTCAAAAATTATTTAAAATAGAAAAATATCAATTTTTTCCTATAATTACCTTTGTGAGGGTTACCAATTTTATACCTACCTGACTGGTTTTTTTTCCTGGTTATATCCTCTGCTGAAAAAATATTATGTTTGAAATGAAAGGCACTTATGGTATACCTGGAAACTTACTTTTAAAATCTGTACACACTATCTATATTAATATACATTATTATTATTATAACAAAGATTATAAAGTTTTTATGAACTGCATTAACTTGGAGTGGATGCATGTTTCCATTCACGTTTGTGGTGCTGGCTCACAAGTCTCCATACCACTAATAAACATGGTTTAAAATTATATTTTTGGTCTATTAATTTTCCTTTTACTTTATGAATACTTCCTTTCTGTCTTCCTTCCTCCTTCTACCTTTTGGAAGTTCTCCAAGTTGTCTCTATGTTTGAACCGCATATTTCTTCTCTAATTATTCTCTAACTCCCTGCTTCCTTCTCCATCTTTGTTACACATTTGTCTCCCTTTTTATTCCAATCCATGACTTGACATTTGTTACTCTTAAAAGAGGACCTCATGGAACCTGTAATAGAGTCCAAGAGTGATAAATGAAAGAGCAATGCACCTTTTGTGGTGGTGATGTTCAAGACAAGGAGGAGAAAGACAATGTCATATTGTACCAAAAAAGTTACACATATGTACATATACCTGCACTATCATTGCTGTTATATTTCCCTGCTTTGTGTTTCTGTTTTCAGAGCTGGAAAATCTCTATTATTCCTTTCAATGCATTTTGATATCAGAATTGATCTCTTTTTAAGCACTGTCTCCATTAACAACTGCATGCTTTCACCACAGTCTGCATAATTAAGAAACCACTGTGACTATCCTAAAGTAATGAGAAATGTGCAAATTAAATTGGCTGTGGAAGATGCTAAAAATTTCTAATTGGGGAATGCATGCCCTTGGAATATGAAATCATAAAAGTACACAAGTCAGAGCCCTGCTTAGTTTCATTCTAAGAACAAGACTGTAATTCTTTGCAAGTTACACAAAAAGCCAGATATCAAACTATCTTCAGAAGTCACACTAAAACTGTAATTCTGAAATTACATTCAAATACAAGAATATATGTTTTATAAGAGGAGTTTTATATATATATACACACATACATATATATATATATATATAATTACAGCAGAAGAGTTATCTCCTAGACTGTAAAATGACAAAAGATATCACTTCTCTGAGACTGAAATTAATTTTTTATCACATTAAAGAATTAAAGATGGCAACATCTATTTTTTTAAAGGTGAGAAGTTTCCCAACTATATAACTTGGGATTTAAAAAAAAAACAACTATCGAGCAATCAAGGATAATGTGCATAAATGTCACAAATAATGAAGATATTTTGACAGAAAAATATAAAAATTTACAAAGATTTAGTCAGTATAGGAAGAACTGATTTTTTTCTAAGGAGTGTAAAAAAGATACTTTTAATAAGGACTTAAAGTACTTATATGTCACACATAAAATATTCTAGAAATACTGTATGCTTTCTCTTGAAAACATTGAAATAAGCCAAATTAGAGAAACACAGATTTTATTGGTCTGCATAGGTTACCATGTGTGATTTGTCTCAGACTGGTGGTTTCTAAAATAGTGATCTGCTGTAATTTTAAAACAAGGTGTGTCTTCTTCCAAGTTTGATGTTCAGGCGAAAAGCTTTTAATCTTTGTACCAATTTTTTAGAATAGGTGGTAATGCCCTACTGCCATGGGTGCAATATAAACTCATATGTCTGATGGTCTTGTATTACCCCAACTCCCCAGGAGAATCTGGGGTCATGCTTTAACAAAAATAAAGTGACAGGCACATATCTGAAAGAAAGAAATACTGTCCAAAACAGGTACACTCTTTAGGCCATATGATACTGAAATTTCACAGCAGGAATATAATTTGGTTTTAAAAAAGAACAACATGAGAGGGTGTGGGATAATATACAACAAAAAGAAATCTTTTCAAATATAAAATCCTCAGAATAATGACAAAGTTACAGCTCAGAATGGAGAAACACAATGCAGCTCCACAGAGACATTTGCAAACAACTGCCCTGCACAGAAGACCTTAATCATATATGCTGTTCAGCTCTTGTTTTTAAGACCTCTAACAGTCATCTTTTCTTTTTTTCATTCATTAATATTCTATGAACATCTTTAAAGAAGAGGAAGATGAGACATCAGTGTGTACTGTCATAAACAAATTATCCCAGACTCTCAATAGCTTCTTAACTTTCGGTTTGTGCATGGGGTTCTGATATTCTGACAGGGGCTACTGCTGATGTGATGGTCCAGAATATCTCAGTTTCCCTTTCTTTCCATATGTTTTTTCCCCTCAAAGTCACTGGGGGTAACACAGACTTTTGGCAATGCAGGGGAGGAGGGGGCAGGTCCTGTCCTCCTGAATAAGAGATTTTGGTAGAGACACTCCAGTGATGAGCCATCCTAATAAAAAGCAGACAAAGAGTAAGGAAAGACATATTTGTTGTGTGACTCAACACAGACTTTGCTAAAATGAAAATTACTCCTTGAAATTGTATTCCTAACACATTTTGGAGTATGTGCTGGCACAGACATTTTGATTAGAATTTTGTGATACCAAAAGGGAAAATTCTGCATGAGATGAAGCAGTACTTCAAAAGCGCTTTTAGAGTTAGAATTGTTTTCTCGGAGTTCAATGCTAAAATTCTCACAGTGGCCTCTGAAGTACCATAATTTGTGTCTTTTGTAAGATCACAAGCCATTTCCCAGATAAAATGCTACTATACCTGCAACTCTGCTAGTTGACCTTGTAATTATGTAATTTATTTTTCTTAGTTCCTTTTTCCTCCACTTTTTAGGATGCTGCTATCTTTCATTATTCAAAGTACATTCAAAAGTACATTCAAAGTACATCCAAATCACATTTTTTTTGTGATTTATATTGATCATGCTTTTATGCAATCATCCCTTTGTTCTCATGTCTGCATTTCAGTGATTGTCAGTGTGTGCATTTATTACACCATTAGCAGAAAATAGTTCTTTTTAGGAGTAAATCCATATCTGATTTTTAACCTATTAATATAATATTTGATAACTCTTTTTTGTATAGTTCAAAGCCTGAATATAGTTGCTTTTTTTTCCTTTGCTATCTATTCTCTAGACTGAAAATATTAGCTGCTACTTTCTCCAAGCACTCAATAAGTGATATTAAACTATTTAATTATTTCACTACTTAGTGAAAAGTATTTTGAAATACATCCTTACCATGATAATTAGAGGAATTCAAATGAATGAAAATGTGTTTTTGCCTTTGTAAGCTAAAATGTTTGTGTTTATAATTGGAAAAACTTAAATAATATTGTAATTTTATTCTCAATAATAATCAAATATTTGTGCTGAACCACAAAGATCTTTACCCAAAGAAAATATACCAAATTATACTACATGCAACATAATGAATATAAGACTGAGGAATGAAGGCAGAAGGACAGTACAGTAAAAGCAGAGGAGTTCCCTGCATAACAGGATCATATTTTATTCACAACTATGCTAATGTTTGGAAGGATAGATCCAAGTCAGGATTATTTATTATGCTATCTTGATAAAGAGATACAACATATCTAAGTAGATGAATTACTGATGGGATTCTTGCAGAAGAATAGGCTGATCAGAAGGGTTTTAAAGAAAAGAGTAGGACTCCTGTAGGTGTTTTAGAATCATGTAAAAGGAGATCATAAAGGAAAGAAGAGGTCATGGGAAAAAGGAGAAGAACTTGAGGGTAAAGCACCCACTTTGAAGCAGTTGAGGTGCCTGCAGAGTGTGCCAGCAGAACCACCACTACAATCTGCACCTGGAGGATTGGCCTGTAGAATGGACAATGTACACATGTGCATAATCCTAATGGCAGTGAAAAAGGGCACAAACCTTGGCAATGGCAAAGAGGAATTAGAACTGAAGGAGTGACAAAAATACAGTGACAAGTACTTGTAGATTTTTAATCTGTATGACAAAAACAGAAACAGAAAGAAACGATGCAAAGACACAGCATTATTTAATTTTCGTGTTTTAAGAAGACAGCTGTGTCAAGGAAAATAGCTCCTGGAGAAGATACAGTTTATTTCCAAATATATTGCTCTCTGTAGTGAAAGTGTGCTGTCATATAGATACTCTGTACAGCTCTATGTAGTGACTTGGAGCTGTGCTTCACTTTCAGACTGATTATTGAGGTTTTTCACAGAAATGGTTTACTGGGAATGGAACAAAATTGTCCCCTAAGAGCAGGCATCATAAGTGACTGCCAATGTGATGAAGACGAAATAGTGCCTGAAATAATGTTTGATTTGAGCATTCTTATTCTAAAGCAAAACACTACAAGAATACACAAATCTTGGAATGTATTTATTCTGTCATGGATGAGTAGTTTTCAGCATATGGAATCTTTACAACTGTAATATTGAATTTCAAATAATTTAGTGGGGTTTTTTAGTTTTTTTTTTTTTAACAGGTGGACAGTAACCTAAAAAGTACACAAAGATAAGATTTTATCTAGGCCAGTCCTATTTCCTGTGTTCTTTCAGGTCAAAAGCCTGATCTTGTGAAGGAAAATAAGCATTTTCATACCTATCTGGACTCTGCAATCAACTCTGTTTTGCTGCTATAATGAGGAAGAATTTATTCATCTGCTCAGTGAATCCCAGGTGTGGAGTGAATGCCTGGTCTCTGTCCCAGCCCTTCTCTGTGCCTGCCCCAAAACTTTGGTTCCAGCAAGTAAAACCTATTAATACAAATAACTGTTAAATAATTCAAGAGCAAAATTTCTTTTTTTAATGCTCCAAAATTCTATTTCCTCTTTAAGTCAAATTCAGGACCACAACATGTCACAGGGACTGAGCAATTTACTGAACACTTAATTGTTGAGTGTAAATTTTCTCAAGTGCCTCAATAATGAGTAAAAACAAGTAAAGGTATATCCAGAAAGCGGTTCAATTTAAGCTGAGTTTTATGAATTTAATATTGGTCTCTTGGCCAATTTACATGTGGGTGATGTGGGTGATTCCTGTCTATATTGCTTTTGCAATTCGAGTCGAAAAGATGGGTTTCCTTTTTCACCTTTTAACATCTCTACTTTGCTGTCATGTGTCATCAATCTGTTGCTGCATTTTGACTCCAAAAGGATCTTCTTTTATTTTTTGTGGCTTGATTTAACTTAGTGCTCATTAAATAAGGGTCTAATCCTTTATCTTCAATTCACATCTGTACTTTTATTCACATTTATGTTCTTTACTTATTCAGGCTATTCATTCATAAGAGTAAAGTTGCAAAAATAACCTTTGTAATTTTAAGCACTTACAGATGAACTAGGAATCGATGTTCTATAGCAGATTTCTAGGATCTATGCTAGGCAATCTCTTGTTTTGTTTTTTTTAACCAGTGCTATAGGGCTTAGAGAAAGACTCTAGAAACTCTCTCTCTTTTTTTTATTTTTTTCTTTCATAATAAATGTGATTTTCTCATTTAGGTGTTTTGTCCACATCTCACAGAGACTTGTTTGAGCTTCAAAACATGAAAACATGAAGCCTCAGGATTTTTCATAATGTTTCTAAGTAGCAATGGTAATAATGATGGTAGGTCTTGTTTTTATTGTATGATGGAAGATATAATGCCAGTCTGGTAATCTCAGGATTGTTCTCACTATATTGGATCTCATGTAACCACTCACAAGCCTGTTGAGTTGGTATAAAATTTTATGTTTTTTTTTTTTTTTTTTTTTTTTTTTTTTTTTTTTTTTTTTTTTTTTTGGTAAACACATGGTAATAAAGGTAAGGGGAGAAGAAGATCTTCCCTTTAGACAGTTTAATTTCAGGTTAAAATTGAAGTTCTTTAGGTGAATAGCTAACACCCACTACGCTACATGCCTACTAAATTCCGTGCATTGGATGAAATACAGAAATTAATTCCATTTGGCTTAGAATACAAAATATGTGTTTCTAACTTAAAAGAAGCAGAGCTCCTTTATAATGTGTATTTTGAGGAATTATTTTAGACTTGTTGTCAAACAGGCTCACTTAACTATTCAAAAAGCCTTACAGTTTTCATTCTGCATCAGGAGAAAAAGCTTGAACAGTGAAAGGGTCAGGCAGAGAGGGAAGTGCATTAGTTGAACATGCCAAAGGGTAACCAACAGAGAGAGAAACCACTCATCCTTTAAAATTAAATTGCAGTGTGTGTGCTGTGTATTTTATATTCAGCGCTGTTCTTTTTACTGTTATTGAAGTTCTGTTCCAGTTCAGAGCCAACAGCTATAAGTGTAACTGATCTAGATTAATTTTCACTGCATTTTGTAACATTTATTTTGAAAAAATAAATTTTTTATTAAAATAACCCATTTCAGCATATAATTATCAGCTGCAACTTTCTCCTGCAATATTACCAGTAAATTTCAAATAAACTAGCTGCCTGAGAAATAAATAGAATTTAGGTTCTAAATAAGTAAAATAGAAGTTCTACATCTTAAAACTTTGAGATCAATACTTCTGAGGCAGTGGAATGCTCTTGTTGTATGAATAGGATGTGAATTAAGCTACTGCCATGACTGAATTAAAATGCATTATTTATTATTTCATCTCCATCTCATTTAAATATTCTGCTTGTTCTGGTTTGTAAGTTGAATTCTCCTCATTTTCCCCCAGTTACTAACTGACACAGCCTACAGAATTGCTTTTAGGATACTCTAAGGCAAATCTTTTGCTTCAGTAGACATGGTAAATTCCTAGCAGTGTTAAAATAACCAGTTTGTTTAAGAACATAATTTTCTGAAGCGATCTCTTATGCTTGAGATATACTCTTTCTAAATGTGTGTACTGATAAAAGACATGAATACGAAACCAAAGTACGCGTGGTGGTAGCTACCATTTTAATATGAAAATGCAATTTAATTTGAATGTGAGGATGTGTTCATAATTCTCCATTTTTGGGTATTCTCAGAGGCCTTGAGCCCTGTATAAATTCCACAATATTTGGATTGGGAAGTATCAGAGCTAAAGGTCATGAAGACATGAAAGTCTGTAAGGTTCTGTTTTTATGCTGTGTTCTGCCATGCTGAGCTATGCTGAATGCTCTTCTTTGGTTTGGTTGCTGTCTGTTGCTAGTACTGATAGACAAACATGCTGTCCTTACACAGGATGTGTGTAAGGATGTCTAGAAGAATGAGCTCTGAATTTATTACAGGAGATTAATGAAAGCAGCTGATTGACTGGACTAGTATTTCTTACGTTAGAATAATGTTTGGCAGTGCACATGTAAACATATATCTATGGCTTCAACAAAGACTTATGTTAGGATATGGTAGGTTGCAAAAGCTTTGAAAGCCAGGTTCTGACTGTTGGGTGTGTATAAATGCTAAGTCCTCAAATAACATTAGTCAAGACTTCATATATTTTGTCTCATTTTTCAAAATTATGAGCTGTGACTGATCAGTAATATTTAGAATTTTGTAATCCATGATTGAAAAATCAAAACAGTGTAAAATAAATTATTTCTTCCTGTTCACAATAAAATTGGTGTAAATGTGTACAGAGAGAAGAAAAAACCTATATTTCAATAGTAAAAAAATGTTTTGGTCTTGAAACAAAATGAGAAAGGAAACAAAGGAAAGGAAGCAAATAAACCAAAGGAAGCTCTTTGGAGCAAATTTGGATTCAACATTTTTATATAACAAAATAATGAGTTTTAAGAAGCAAAATTGGTGAAACAACACATTCAATTATTATTGTTTTGTTTTGTTTTTCAAGAAGTGCTTTGCAATCTGTAATGAAAATTCAGGTCAGAGCCATGAGCATGACTAGATTCCTCCTGCGTGAATGACCTTAAACCCAAAATTGGAGAGAGCTAAGGTCAGATATTGAAGCCCAGTTCAGGTATTTGATTAAAGAAAGATGGCTGATGACAATGAATTTAGGATCACACTTTTAGGTCAAAACCCTTAGGCAGAGCCTGAGGATGACTTATGCCATATGGCCATGGACAAACCTCCTTCTCCTGAAGTGGGGCAGATTTATCAATACCGCTGGCTGAATTGACTCTGTGTATTTTGCCAGACTCCAAACCATGTTTCAACATTTCTTAGGCTCCAGAGAAAATTAAGGCAGGGAACATGCTAAAAACTAACCAGTGTAAAATGATGACAATGACTTGCTTGTTTAGCTAATGCTGATGTAGCCTTTGTGTCCTACATTCCAGTCTCCCCTTCATTTTCAGGGCTATAATTTTCAGAAGTTCAGCAAAATGTAAATATTTCCTCTCAATAGAAAAGGGCATGAGAAGATCAGCTCAACCTTTCAGTACAATCACTCTGAATCCCCAAGTACAAAGGCACTGGCAACAGAGCACCTGAAGTAGGTGAGAAGGATTGTTATCTTCATTTTGACCACAGTAAGGTCAGTACTGAGAAAGGCCTCAGCTTAGTTTTCCACAGAAGTTATAGAGAAATCTGTGGCAAGTCATCAAACGTCCATGTGACTCACCTCTCTCCTTTATTTAGTGGTCTTTCTATGATGCTTTAAATAGCAGAGAATACCCCAAGGTGCTTTTCCTTTCCTGATTTGCAGTGATGGTTACTCAGGCATTTGGCTACCATGGATGTTGCCTCTCTGATGCTTCCCATTCCAGAGCTTGCTTGTTGGAGCAGGGAACCTCTACAGATGGCTACCCTACAGCACTGGGATGCATATGCTGTTTTCTTCTTTGAGTACCAGCGTCTTCAAAACCAAGCGCTCAAAACTGAAAGCACTTTTAGTTTTAAATTTATAAGGTTTTTAAGGTTTAAAATGATGCTTGAGATATAAGTTTTAAGCTTTTATATCTATATATAAAATAATATAATTGTATTTTTTAAGCTTTTATATATAATTAACTTTTTTAATATAATAAGTTATAATGTTTAAGCTGCTGCTGCTGCTGATGTTAGTGCTCTTGCTCATAGTGAGACAATGTTTTCTAATTAGGTTTTAGGTGCTACTTCTAGAGATATGACCACATCTGAAGCTGATTTTTAAAACTGGGTATCAAAATACATCCAAATTATTGAACCCCGTGTGCATTTTGGTTGCACAACTTTTTAAATATTTCCTTATTGCTAAGTAATAAGATGTGAAGATGTTTTCTTAAATTATTTTTTCTTCTGAGAAGAATTTTTTTTGATCTTTTTTTACACAAGTTGCACAAATTTCAGGCTTTAAATTTCTTGATATACTTGATAGCAACAGCTCTCAGAAGATATCTCTTTGATTCTATTTTTCTTCCCAAATCATTATTACAGATGCTAAGTAACATTACAATTGCCAGAGAACTTGACAACATTTAGAATAATTAATCAGACAATATTCTCAAGCTTATTTTTTTAATTTAGTCCTTCAGAATTTGAACTATATGGGTTCATAATCAACCACAACAAAGACAACATTTTTCTGTAACTTTTTTTTTCCAGTACATATCGTGGAATTTACAATTAATGAAGGCAAAATGATGCTGTTAAACTTTTCATGGAGTTTTATCAGTTCTTTTGGTGTACAAAAGATGAGCTACATCTTACTCTGGCAGTTTAAAGGCATATCACTCTACATAGACAGGAACAGCACAGAGTGATACAATGCTTTGTAATCCTTAGACGAAAACCTGTCATTTTGTACTATAGCAAAGCGTATTAAGAATCATTTAATTTACACATTGCTGATACAATGACACAGAATAAGGCTATAGCATTTTACCTGCACTTCTATAAATCTGAATTTTCGGCTCTTTTAAGATGGATAGGATTTTGGTGGGATTGTTATAACTGTATGTCACAATAAAAACTAATCCCTTTCACAAAATTCCCATGCATGTACAAGAACCTTTTACCGAGCTGTTTGAGAAACATTTTTGTGAGGTACAAAACATAAAAAGGCATCAACTTAGAGGTGTAGCCCAGGCACTCAATTTTTTGAAACAAAATATTTGAATGAGATTGGGACAGGAAGAGTGCTCCCCACCCAAGAACATGATGTCACAGACAGCTATGAGATATTCCTTCCATCCTCCTGTCTCCTTTTCTCTTGGGATCATGGAACTATTTATATATCCATATCTATATATCTGTATCTATCTATACATAATCCATCTTCTACTAGCATCTTGTCACAGTACTCTGAACTCAATAGGAGAAATTGATTTTCATCATGAAAACAAAATGAAGGTTCCTCATAAGTAGTATCCAGAATTTATTCATATTTTTAAACCACTTTTCTTGAACACCATGTAATACATATTTCTGACAAGAAAAATTGTTTTGAGGTAAATGTCTCAAAGAAATTTCAGTCACTTTTGACCACACAGCCTACAGTACACAGAATAGCTAAAGAAGACAAGAGAATTCATTAGTATTCTAGTGACCTTCTAGATGGACTGCACAGGAATCTTGAAGGTTAATTTAGAGCTAAATTAATTAAGATAGCACATAATTAATAGCACAAAAAATTAAGACAGCATATTTTCAGGACAGTGACAGGACAAGGGACAGTGGGCACAAATTGAGACACAGGAACTTCCATCTGAATATGACAAAAAACTTCTTTATTTTGAGGTAGACCGAGCTGCCAAAAGAAGTTGTAAAGTCTCCTTCTCTGAAGTTATTCAAAGCCTGTCTGGCCATGATCCTGTGCAACCTACTTCAGCAGATGGATTGGACCAGAAGTGCCTTCCAGCTCTAACCATTCTGCAATTCTGTGACTGTGATAATATACAAGATCAGACTATGGTCTTTCCAGAATTTTTCAGTCTGAACAAGGCATTAGTTCTTAATTTTGTTCTTTAAAAAAAAAAAAAAAAAAGTATTCATCTGTGTCACAATATATCCAAAATATTAGGAAAGCAAAGAATAATGAACTTCTAATGCATTTTCATTCCTGCTGAGCTATATCATTCAATCATCAGTCTTTTTCTTCTATTTTTTCAGCCACCTTTTCCTTAACCATAAATAAATGTAAAGGTGTTAATGATTCATTAGTTCAAAACTGGCTAGGGGAAGCAGGGAGAAAACATGAAAAATGCTATTCAGATGGAAAGGAGGTATTCAGGTCAGAAAAGGGGTAAAATAGAGCAGTGATGAAAATTACAGGAAGGACAGCCATTGTTTACATACATTAAAATGCCACTCTCATTTGAGTACTTGCATCTTTCCATGAAATGAAATGACATCTTAACAGGACCCATTGCATCCTATGCAGGAGAGCAAAAAATCATAAATTACTGAATTTGTAAAAAGCAGAAAACACAGTTCAGATTTATTTGATTACTTTTTGTCTTAGGAGTACTGGGAATCTCCATAGGTTGGTATTGACTGACTAGGCCAATCATGTCACATGGTGTCTCTTTTTTTCTTTCAGCCATAAGCAATAATTGCTTTTTTCCATGGTTGTGGCCCTGAAACAGCCCATTGATCACTTCATAGCTTTTAAGGCCAGAAGAGAACACCGCACTCATTTGGTCTGACACATAATGTGACAGAGGCAGTAACATCCCACCCAATGACATCCATATGAAATCCAATAATTTATGGTTTAATACAGTACATCTCTGGAAAGAAACCCATTATTGATTTTATAATGTTGCATGATGGACAGAAAATCTACTACTTTCCATCATGAAGTGGCCCAATGGCTATTTTCTCTCAGTGGTAGAAACATGTTTCATATTTCCACTCTGAATTTTTCTATCTTTAAACTGTAGGCAGTGAGTTTTGTTGTAGCTATAAATAACATGGTATCCATTAGCCCTATTCTACTGCATGCTCCTAGCTTATTATTATGTTATAGGTCAGTCTCTTTATTTCCTCCCCATGGATAGGTTGCCTCCTTGAGTACTTGCCTGTGAGGGGGCCTTTGAGTCCCATGATTCATTCTGAGCAACAGCTAGAAATTGGGTTTTCAGACTACTGCTTGAAACTGGGAACTGGAAGCTGTTCATGTATGGAGACAGTATAAGATTTTGAGTCTTACTAACCATTTAGCTGTGTTAGTAAAAATGATTTAAAAGAATATCAAACAATCTTATGAAGATGATGGTAGGTCTTGCAATTCTATTTCTTAATACAGGAAACAGCTCCTGCAGACTGGCAAATGGGACAGCACTTACAGATGGCTGGATACAAAGAAAATAAACTATATTTAAGTCATGTAGTCTGAAGGGGCTTCCTTGTCAGTCTGAACTATCTAATGGGCTGCAGAAAGGGAGGTTCCTAGGAGGAAAGAGGTAAGAGAGTGCCAAAATACATAATGTTTTCTTGACCATAATACCTACTCCACTGGCAATATCTTTATGTAACATTGCTGGAAATGCAAAATATGTATTTTTTATTTCTGATAGGAGACACTTTAAAAGTGTGGTTTGTTAGTGTGTGGTTAGCAAGGTTTGTTAGTTAGTTAGTTAGTTAGTTAGTTAGTTAGTTAGTTAGTTTTTTGTTAGTTAGTTTGTTCCTTGGGGTTGTCGGTGTTTTTATTATTAAGTGTTACAAATTAGGTCTGAGCTTGAAATATTCTTAGGAACTCCTCAGAAAAATGCACTGGCTAATGTCCTTTCATGTTCCACAAATGTATTGTAGAAGTCCTATTTAACTAGGGCCAATGAAGTATTCTAGGTATGGAAATTAATTTCTAGATTCTGAACAATATTTTTCTAGCAAATTTTTCTCTCTTCTTTCAGAACAACCCAATTTCCAGTATAAGCTGCTCTTCTCCAGCATCTCAAAACCAAATAAGACAAACCAGATTTTCTGGATTGTTCTCATGGCATAACCTAGTTTCTGCAAAAGGCAATGGATTTATCAATTGTTCTAATGGGAGATTAAATGGCAAACTTGACAGAAAATCTAACCATAACTAATCAGCTTTTGTGTCATTGTTAACTCTGCCAAGTTGAGCTGTACTGAGGAGCCAACCTAAAACAGCAGGATACCTGATGTTGCATCCTGTCTGTCAAAAGCCCTTCTTTTTTGACAGCAATGCCATGATTTTGTCACTTGAAACCTCTTTAATTTGCTGTAAGAACTCATAAATGGTGTTCAAACAGTTGGTGATGGAAACAGTTCTGTGTTTGCAATGGACATCATAAATAAAAAGTTCCTAGAACCATGAAAGATTAATTTTAGGATTTTTTATATCTTACTTTTGCAGCACAAAAGCATCTAATCTGAGCAGTAGTGCATGTAAACTTCCAGTCCATGGAGGCAAGTGGTAAACCATGTGACTGACCTTATTGCCCTCTATAGTAAAGTGAAAGGCACCGTGGGCAAGGATAGAGCAGTGGATGTCATTAACATGGGTTTTAGCAAGGCTTTTGATTGTCTCTTGCAGTGCTATTGTATGCAAGTGAGGACTTTATGACTGAGTAGAAATTCTAAGCATAGAAAGATGACTAGAGGGTTAGACTGAGGGGCTGGCATTTAATTGGACATACTCTACATGAAGGAGAGTAACAAGTGGTCATCAAATGGGTACCCCTTCTCCTCAGCACTTTTGTCTATGACCTGGAGGAGGCAATTCCATCCCTCAACCCCCAAAGTCCAGGAAAGGCATCAGTGACTTGGAGAGAGCACAGCAAGGGCAACCAAGATGCTCAGTTAGCTGGAGCACTTGTCCTCTGAGGAGAGGTTGAGGGAGTTCAGCAGGAGAAGAGGCAGCTTTGGGAGAGTGAACAGCAGCCCACTGTTAGCTACTCGTGGTCATTGAGAAAGTGGAGCTGGCCCTCACAGTTGTGAACAATGGAAGGATGAGAGACAGTGGGCATAGCTTGAAACATGAAATGTTGAGACTAGATGTAAATAGAAACAGAGGAATAAGTTGTGTGGAAAGGTTGTGCTGTCTCCATCCTTGGAGGCTTCCCAGGTCCAGCTGGATAAAGCCCTGGGAAACAGTGAGTTGGACAAGAAATGTTCTGAGGACTCTTCCATCCTTGATGCTGTGATTTTAATTCTTCATAACAGCTAATTGCCCCCCACACAGGGTGCCTAAACTGCTATGGAAGGAGCCTTTCTTGGGTTAAGATGCCTGGTTTTTGAGGTGCTGGTGAAACAGGAATATCATCCTCTCAAGGAATGTAAATGGTGCTAATAAATGGAGACATAATGCTAATAATAGTACAGGACTCTTAAATGACCAGCCACTTCTTTATTCTCACCCCTGTAGTAGTGGCCAAGTTTTTTCCCCTGGAGAAGCCATTTTCTGTAAATTCCTGTCATAGGTATTTAGATATTTTCCTACTTCACCCACACATTCACACACACGCTAACCATGAAGCCACATTCCAACTAGCTTCTGAGCTATATTTATGACAATTTTACTTATCTCAAAGAGCAGAAGGTTACCCTATTTATGTTGGGGATGTGAGATCCAGAACAACATTACTGTCCTGCTTTCTATAGACACTGGACTTCACATTTATCATAGAGTTTTCCTTGAAAATTTTCCTCCTAAATCTCGTTATAACCAGATGAAATAGCTAAGAACCATGGTTCTGCTGGTCATGTTTTATTCAAGCAGTGCCTATTTATCTAGTATGGCTACGCTTGCTTCCAAAGCAGTACTTGGCTTGAGGTCCAGTACTCTGTTAGATGTCTCTGATGAGCATTTGGCTCTTAGCTGCTTACAACTATGACCTATTCATTAACTAATACAATAGTAGCTAAATTACAAATGCAACGGCCTTTGGTACCATGAAAGACAAGTGTCCTAAGCAACAGCAAAGTCAATAATGGTTTAAAGGTATGTAAAGTTATTATCTGGAGTACGGATGTGAGAGGGGAACTGATAGTCTGAAGGGTAAACTTGATAGCCTAGGATAAATTATACATGCCTAATTACTAGATAACCATTTTCCTATCTCTATTAAAATGTAGGATAAAAGAACATAAACTAGAAATAACCTTGAAGATCTTTGTAGAGAGGTTGTCAGGAGCTGGCAGGAGCAGACATGCAGCCTGCCTGATTTTTTTTACACTCTGAAACGAGTAGGGGGAGCCTGAAGAGCAGGAGATGTCCATGAACAATATATAATTATTTAAAGAAAATATATGGACCTTTTATTCTTATGAATAGGAAACTACTGTGTGTGTCTTAAGCTTCTTATCTCCATTCAATTCTTCATCAATTATAAAGTTAGTGAATTTAATTTGTAAATAATCAGTGAATCTTTCATTTACATTATTCTAGCTGCATACATTAAAAAATTTACACAGCTTTGAACAACTCTGTCTTTCTTGTTTTTAAACTCCCAGTCATGCCATCTGGTTCTGTGCAATGGCTGCTGAAATTGTTATTTTCCTTTTTAAGGTGACCTTGAGTTGACTTCACATTTCACATAACTGATTAAACTTAGTGGGAATTATTTTCAGATATTTTAACATACTCTGAATCCTTTCTCATGTACTTGCCAGAAATCTAATTTTAAAATAAATTTGCACATGTAACATTTTCGCTATTTGCTTTAAGTGCATAATTATACTGGTGTACCACTGTGAAGACACCTTCAGCTTGTCCAAAATGGGTGTAAAGGCCTGCCAGCAAATGTACTCAAGATGGTAATTTGGGCATTATCTGTCAAATGTACAGGTGATGATGAAACAAGTGCAAGAACACAGTCTTTAGAATTAGGCCTATAGTAATACATTTGCTCCAATAGATAAATGTCTTGAGTACTAATGTGCAAAGTGCCATCCTGGTCATTTATTCCATGTAGAAATTTCTTTGAATCTTTGCCATATGATGAGGCAAGCCAAATTCAGCAGGCCTGTTGAAATACCAAAAAAAATTCAAACGCCATTCAGGCATTTTGTTTCAATTATTTGATTTTGTATTGTCATTTCTACCCAGAAGTTATTATAAATTAATTAAAAGACCATCTGAAACCCCTCAGGTAATTTTCAAACACAATAAGAATCTCCCTTGTACTGATACTGCTGTTCCTGTCATTCTGCGCAGATATTTTAATCAGATATATTAATTTTTCTCCACTAAAATGGAAGGGGGAAATATATGATATGGTCTGTCTCTACTGTCAGCAACACATAAATCTACTGGCATAAGTAGGATGCACAGGGTGTAAGTCAATGGCACAAGTCCAGTATGTTATTTCACTTTAAGTATAGCAGGCTATAACAAAGCAAAAAGCCATTCTGTGTAGGCTGTCATGTGTAAGAAACCCAAGATGCAGAAAGATTTATTTAACACCTTTGGCAATTAATATACATATGTGTTATGATAGCTCATGGAAGCAGTTGGCAACAGTACCCTCTAAAATAGCAGTTCAGCTGAGATGCTCAAGGATACAGGAAACCCACTGGTGACAAAGGATGTCTGTCTGAAAGCTGCCTCTTTCTCCACATTTCTCTGTTAGTCTTACTACTTGAGTTGTCTGTTTTATGGTTTTGTGCAAGTGAGACACACATCACTGCTCCTTTTCTAGGTAATTTTGGTCTGAGGTGCCCAATACCTTTCTCTTATCATTCATAGGAAGGGTCTTTTACTGCATTGCTGCTCATGCTGACTTCTCTGTATTAATAGTGAGCCATTACAACAGGTGGGTGAGCCTTATTTTAATTTCATTTTACCAGTACAGAGCCAAGGCTCTAACTGGACATTGGTGGCTTCTTAAGGTCTTACTGTCTTGCTATAGGAATTGGCCTCCTGGTAGCTGATAAAAAAAGTGAAAGGGCATTGCCCTCTGAGCTGCCACTGTTCACAACCTATGACACTCCCCTAGAAGCCACACATTTCAGTTTCAAATGATATGCTGAACCACAGGTTGTCATGACCCAGAAGATAATATACATTCACTTCCTCTCCTAAGACAGAAAAATCCTGGTGCAAATAAAAAGGGATGACCATTTCTTAAAATATGTCACCAGAAATCAGGAGACCTCACTAATCACTTCCATTTGAATTTTTCCTTCTTGCACTGTTCCATTTTCCATAGGTTTGGCCAGAAGAAGTAATTTTTTAGGAGTGGTTTTTCTAGAATGGGAAAGGATAAGGAATCTCTAGCATCCTGCAAACTATGCTGGAAATAAAGAAGTGAGATGTATTTTCATTAGAGCTGATCTGTAGTTTGGGGGAAGCTCTTCGTATCTTTGCAGAAAGTCACGGGTTTTTTACGAATTCCCAATAAATTTTAATACTTATTGTTGAATCCTGTTTTCCTGCCATGGCTGTTGGAATTTATAATCTTGATAAGGGAGATAAAAGTAGAGTAAAAAATGACCAAAAAAAATCTCAGTTTGCTTATATGCTTTGTAGTTTTGTACTCATATCTTCAAAATATTTTTCTTTAGGGCAGCAATCCCAATGTCCCTGTTACCTATACTAAAATGTAAATAGTGGTGTTAGTGGGCTACTCTATAAAAGTGTCACCACTGACTTGGGCTTTTTTATCTTATTTTCTGTTACTGTACTGAAACTGCAGAAGCTGAGCAGAGAATTGAGGAAAATAGAAGTGAGCTCACTTTCTGAAAGGTGATCACATCAACTAACACAATTTAGTGTTTGAAGGAAAAATGATTGCAGTTCAGGTTCTAGGCTCTCATGTAATCTTTAAGATAGGCTTAAATATTTCTAAGGTCAAAGTATCGCAGATAGCAAGCTATTTCAGGACAGTTCCTGTGGCTGAATTCCATGCTCACTCAGAATTGAAAATACTGTACTGTATGCTGGATGTCAAGGTCCCAACATTTTTGCTTCAATTAGCCTTTAACCACTGGCTTTTAAAATTAAGAATGTCATTATCCAACACTGGCTTTGTAACCCATGTGTTTAAAACTAATGTTGGGAGGAGTGTGTTAAAGAGTCAAAAATAAAGTAAAATAAAACAAATATCCCATATCTAGATATCTACAAATTAAATAATTGACTAATATATTGTTTTGAATTTTCTTCCTATTTAATATTTAAAAATATGTTTCTTAAATTTTTGCATAATATCTTGGTTTAGTGCCTGTCTCAACACCCACAAGAAATCACAGGAGAATGACATGGGAGTCTTATCCCAGATTGAGACCACTGGATTTTTGACCAGTCAAACACAGTTGTAACCTGTGGAATATACAGATGTTTTATCCTTTACTAAAGATAAGGAAAGGACCTATAAGATGCTACCAATTCATCATAAATGGAAAAAAAACCTTCAAAATAAAAAACTTCAAAACTTCTCTGTTAACACACAAGAATATTTTAAATTTGGCCTGAACTGTCAGAATCCCAAGTTTCTATTTAACTGTCATTTGGTTTTCCTCAAATAAACAGGAGATTGGTACTTTAAAAACACCAGCTAGAATTGCTACAATGAAGTATGACCTCTTGTGTGATCATGGACAAGAGCATTTCCATGTATGTCTGTCAAGCTTACAGCAAAATCAGCTGAGGAAGTCTGAATTCTACCGCTAATAAATATTCCCACTAGAGACCCTGGAGAGAGACAAAGAAAATGAACAAAAAACAGAGAAAACAACACATGAAGAGAAAAGGAAAAAAGAGACCACAAGACCACAAAGTAAGAAGTAGATTTGAAAAGGGAAACAGAAAAGGGAGGGGGATGGAAGGATAATGAATACGTGTCAGAAACAGGGAAGCTTTTGATAACACCATACCATGAGCTTGCATTCGTTCTTTCTTTTTCCTCATAGAATATTTAAAAGTATGAACTGTGGGATTGCAGATGAAAATACAGAGGTGAATGATACATACAGCACAGCATACTTAAGCTAACAATTAATGATTATTGTGGAGTGACATCATTATGGGCTCACAAAAAATTTAGAGGGATACCAACCTGCAAACAGTGAAGAAATGAAGAAAAGAAAGTGCTCAAACTAGGAATTCATTTAATTATGTCTTGCAAAAGTCAAAGAGATGAGAATCCTTTCATTTTTAAAAGATCAAATACTTTATTATTATTTACTCACAAAAAACAGCACTGGAAGAAGACAATACTTCCAGGCTGAATCAATTCAAGTGCAGTTTATTCTTTTGGAGACCAGGGATGTTCCCATTATTAGCAAGAGAAATTAATTTTTAAGAGGAAGTTTACCATTCTCAATTACTCAGAGGAACGGAGTATAATAAGGAGCTGGTGGAATACAACTCCTCTAAAGGAAAAGTTACTTTCAAAGGTTAAAGGCATATAATTTATAATAAATTTCTTTTCTTGACTGTAGCTGAAAGTCAGAATGTGCTGAGCTCTCCCAATGCTCAGACTACAAAACATACTGATTCACATTTTTTCCCTGCCCTTGAAATTTGTCCATCACTTTACTCCTTTGGAGCTTGTGCTCTAGTGTGACATGCTGGAAAATCTGCAATAATGAATCATATCTATAGCAGTACTTAAAATACAGTCTCAGATTATAATCTTAAGTAAGCCAGTATTGGGTCATCCTAAAAGTAATTGTTGCTCTTTCAGAGTGAGATATTAAAACAAAAAATTGTAACAAAGTTATTTACATTCTTAAAATGTACTTTCTGGCAGGGTAAGACTCCAGCTGAAAAAGATTTTATTTTTATATTTGGAACAATTTAAGTGTCTGCACTAAAATTTAGTGAGTGGGTTAATGACCCTCCATTTGAACCTCAATTTCATACACTTCAGTTCTTGCATTTAGATAATTTTTCTCCTTAACAAATCAACAAATAATTTTGCTTTCTAGGGAATACAATACCAGCGCAAAATCCAGTAGGCTTTAAGTGAGATATGTTTGAACCTTCTAAATAATATTGGGAGTGTTTAAGCAATTATTTTGCAAAGCTTGTAGATTATCATGCTGCTAATGAGACCACCTTAGAGTTTCAGTGATATCACTTACTTTGTCAGTACAAACCATTTTCTTATAATTTATGTTTTCTCAGCTGTTTTTTTTTGGTTAACAAAAATGAAATTGTATTGCTCATTTTTTTTCAGCTTGAGTGAATGCTTTTTTACTTTGCAGTAGTAATTTATAATTTTTATTCACAACACAGCCTAAAGTAGACTGGGGACTAAAAAAAGACCTTTGCAGGGCTGTGAAAGAATTTTGGACCCAACTGTCCTTGCCTAGCTACCCTAAACCAACGCAAAACCCAGGATCCCAGTTTAGCACCCTTCAGAGGTGCTGCAGGGTCTCCTAGCCCTGTTTCTGAGCAATTATTTTGATTTCCTGTCTTGTCCTGGGCCCTGAATTGTTACCTGGTTTTTGGCTGATGTTCATCAATCTGTCATCAGGGTCTGTTGCCATCACCACCCTGCTTGTAGGGAGATGCTGGCCTGCACATCACCCTGTCAGTGAGCTCAGACCTTTTGGGCCCTGAGCTGGGCACCAAGAAGACAGAAGATCCTATGGCCTCCAGACTTCAGCTCTGCACCCAGAGCTTCCCTTGCCTCACACCTCCTCCAATGTTTCCACACCCACTGAGGAATGGTACCGTATTAAGTCCATCTGATGCACTTAATACTGCCTGCCTTTACCCAGGGGACAGCAGGTATCAGCCTGTGGCAGCACCATTCCCTCCTGGCTCTCAGGAAAGACTCTAAACTGGATTAACTCCTACGTGGAGTCAATGGCTGCCTGTGACTGAGTCACAAACCTTTACAATGGAAGAGTGCTAAGAACAGGTAGCTGTGGATGATGTACATGCAGTGCTTGGAGCAGAGGGCAGAAAGTGATAACAGCTATGGTACAGGGAAGTGAAGCTGAGCGAGGGAATTGGCCAGTGTGTTCTCAGGGGGTCCCTTCCCATCTAAAGGATTCAGTGATTCTGTACAAGAAGCTGCTCATAGTTTGCTCCAAAGTGAAAGAGAGAAACAAAACCAGAATTGACCAAATTGCAAGAGAAGTTGAAGGTTGTTTAATTTAGCCGACAGTTTTGTATAAAACCTCACTCTCAGGATTGCACCTTTGATATAAATAACATATACAGATAATTAGTGATTTAACTCTAATGGAAAGGTAAACTTAAGTCTAAAAGTAGTGACTCAATTCATGCATTACAAGTGAGAGGTATTACATTTTAGGTACTCAAAGCTTAATTTTCTGCTTTTCAAAGAGAAGCATTAATTTTGTGTGCTTGAGATGACTTGATTAAATCCTGTAACCACTGAAGTCTGTGTAAGGTTAGACACTGGCAGAGTTTTGCATAATTTACTCTCTGCGTAGTAAATAATTTACTCGGTAAGAGTCATTACACATATCTGTTGGAATTCCTACAGTGCATCTACAAATGTTGTAATGAATCGATTCCTCCCATTCCCCTCCACTTTCAAGTTATCTTATTAGTCTGTGCATCTTACCTGGCAGACAGTGTGCTTGCTGATCTACTCTTTCTTTTCCATAGCCTCAGAAAAGTTCAGGCCCAGCCTGTACAAACTCCTGTGTCACCACTAAAGCACCATTGGCACCACAATATTGAGTAAATAACTGAACACACGGCTTAGAGAACTCAGAAGTGAAAAGAAGCACTGCAGCTGCATGATACATCCAGAGTCTTCCTCATCAATGGCAACTGTCCACTCAGTAAAGCCAAATGAACTGAATCAAACGGGCACTGGAGACCCCACATAAAATTCTGCAATTCTGACCTAGGAAACAGATGTGGGCCCCAAAACTCTGCAGTCAAAAGGGTAGGTCTGTATTCCCAGCATGCTTCAGAGTGTGCAGAAATGCTCAGAGAAGCATGCTTAGCTGCACACTTTGGACCTGTCCACATGGAACTGCAGTCCAGTTCTGGCCACAGCTCATGGCCACAGCTCATGGTCTCAGCTACTCCTACACAGTAAGATACTGAACAACTTGCAGGGACTGCAGTGGAACCCACATTAGAAGTTAAAGTCTATTCAAGATGACAACATATGAGCAAGCGACAGGAAAGTAGAAAACTAGGACGGTTTGGATTCACTCCTGGTAAGATGTGATATGCTTCACCTTTCACCACTGACTGGTCTAAAGAAGGAACTGTTACAGACCTGACTTCCTTCTAATGCAGTTTGAAAATCCCATGCCAGGGGGTAAGACATGATGAGAAACAGAGAAATATTCCATTTAAACAAAAGAAATAGCAAAAAAATTAATAACAATCTCCCCCCACCAAAATCAAAGTACTTAAAAACTGTTTCTATTTAGAATCTACTGCAGACCTACTATTTGCATCAAAAACTTTTTCATGATGTCAGAAAATTGAATTCTGGCAGCAGAGCAGATCACAGAGTGTATCTCTGACTGCTGATGAATTTTCAATATGCTTGTCTTGAATATTTCATACCTGAGACCATCAATTGTCTTGGTGTGGACAACTCAGGATAGTGGGATATTTTTTTTTTTTACTGTCTCCAGTTCATATGTACGAAGAACTAATTTTTGTTTCCAACTGAAATGTCTATTCTTTTCTAAAAAATAGTGCTTATAAACCATAGGCTGCAAATAACTGACTGCAAATATGACCTTTCAACCAGAGATGGAAGTTTCTCCTATGTATAGAATAACAGAACATAGAATATTCAAAGTTATAAGGGATCCCCATGTATTTCCCAAAACTTTCTACTGAGTACAGTAGTAACTTTGATTTCCTTCTGTTCAACTTCCACTGGCTGCTCTCTGTTCCTAGACTGTATCTACATGCTGTAGTTGTTAACTGCTGCTGTCTCAGTTCCTATGGAAATGGAAATAAACTGAGATGATACTGAAAGGTTGCTAGGAAACAGTCAGATGATGGTGATGAGGAGGACAGAATCCCCTTATTCAGGATATTCCTCTACAGTTTGTCAATCTAGATGGCCTTTGACAATTTATCAATTATAGGTGCTGCTAAAGAATTACATTTCTTAAAAAATGAGGAATGCTTTTCCTACCTGCACATAGGAAGACAAATGCAAATTTTTTTTTTGACAGGATTTTGATGCTTTTCTCAACAGCACACAGAACAACTGTTAAAATTTATTCTAACTCAGGCTGATCCAGAGTGCCGTACATTATCTGACAAGTTATATAGCACACGTATTATACTTCATATATCTCTTTATAGCACACTCACAACGAATATCTGAGTGCTTTCCAGTAGTGCATTAAGCAATGTGACTAATGCTTGTTACATGTTTATTCTTTCATTCCTCTCCCCAGGGGAAGATGTGTCTACTGTGTAATGTTTTGTTATACAACATATAATGCTCGTCTGACTGTTTGTCTAAATGTTTATGTTGCAAAAGGAAAGGTTAAGAAAATCTAATTTGAACTTGGAAAGGAGGATGGTACTCAACTTCTTCTGGACCTTGCCTCCTGCATGAGTCGATTTCTCAATCTCAGACTGGCCCCAGCAAAAACACTATTTTCTATCTAATAAGATGTACCGTCCTTGGAAAGGTTTCCCTTTGCCGGTAGAACAAAATCGTCAATCACTCCTTTCATTCTGGGACTTCAGTTTAGATACCCTGGGTCCTGGTCACAAAAAAAACTCAGTGCAACTTTAGAATCCAATTCAGTAGCTGGTGAGACTGGAAATCACCCTCTGTAAACCAGAGCAGTTGTTTGTCAGCTGGAAGAACTTGAAATCCCCCACAGCTCACTAGGCTACCACCACAAAGATTGTTTCTCTTGCCACATACTGTTGCTGTGACCTGCAAGGGTGACCAGGATTGACTTTTAACAAAAGGGCTTTCTGGTGGCCTGTGTTTTGGGAGTAATGCTTTCTTGTACAGGAAACTTCTGAACACGAAGAATACAAGGATTGGCAGCACACAGGCCCCAAAAATCAGATTGCTGGTGAAAAAAAAATAGGTGGAAAGGAAAAGAATGGATTTGTTGTCTGGTTTATTTTGATATATTGGAGAAAACCACTGAAATAAATACCTTGTCTAAGTTTTCAATACAATGCAGAATCGTTTAAAAATTAATGAGATCTGTAGTGAGCTGCAAGCAAATTTGTAAAAGAGAAGCATAAAAGAGATATTGATTTCAGTTTTATCTTTATTTTATTTGTACTCTATAAATTGTAAAATTTCATCATAAAATTCTTACTTCACGCTTTATGGCATTTTTATACTTAAGTTGTATTACTGCCATTACTGTGTATTTTATATTTCATAGCACATAATGTTTCTCATAGCAATAACAATGTCTTTCCTGGTAACAGTCAGTATCATAAAGAGTCCTGAAGGTATGGCATAACTTCAGGAGATGAGCCTTACAGCAATCAGGACCATGTGCCCAGGATAAAACATCTGGAATGGCCATAAGGCTCAATATTTGCATATTAGCGAAACTGAAAACGAAAGGTTTCAGCAGATGTTAGCAAATTCATCAAAAAGACTACCTACATGCAGCAATGAGTGGATCAGTGTTCATTAATACATATTGCTCTTATTTGTCTTCTTTTTCAGATGGCAAAGAGCTTCTCATGGTTTTATGTTAGTTTTTTGTTTTTTGTTTTTTTTTTTCCTTTGCAACTTGCAATTATCTTTAAAACACAAAGGAAAAGGTAATTGATCAATCAGGTTTTTACAACTATTTTTCAGGAGAAAAGTTATGACTACCCTAAGAGATTAACACTTTTTTCTTCTCTGCTCTTCCTTTATATTTTAATAGATATTTATTATATTTTTTCAAAACTGTATCTGAAATTCCTGCTTCTCTGAAAGGATATAAAAAGAAACCTTTGTGTGTTATACTATACTACAGAAAAAATAGCATTTTTAAGGTCCTGTGTTTATAAAAATATAATCAATAAGATATATAAAAGCAAATTAAGATTCTTTTGCACACCTTCTTGTACCATGAAATGCATTTTCATGTTGGCAGATGTTTTTCTCTAAGATTGAAGTTTTTCTCATCTCATCAGTAAGTTACAAGTAAATCAAATGATGACAGTGAAGGACCTATCATTCCCTACAGTATAGCAGATGGGTCCCATGGTTTAATTAAATAATGTTGCTGTGGGCACTATGATTGAACAGGGGTGTTGAAAACTTCAGTGCTACAGAATTCACTGCCAAAGAGCAAATGCAAAAATGGCTACTTGGGAAAATATGTAAGAGAGAAAGTCAAAAGTACTCTACCTTCAAAAGAAAAAAAAATTGGAATTCTACTGCTGTTCTTACCTGGCTATCCTCTTCTCTGATCTTCCTTTATACTTAACTGCATTTTCAGTTGAATGAATGAAAACAAGTTTGTTTCAGTTTTCTCTTGTTTCTCAGCTGATTTATACCAGTTGTTACAACATGAGTCTCGGAGGACTAATCCCATAAAAATCTATCTGTGCTGGGGTGTGTTTTACAACAGGCACCTTCAAAATCTTCCTGCAATAGCATCTTTTGTAATGTCTGTATAACATCTGACAGCATCTAAATCTCACCTGTTTATTTGTCTATCATCTTTGGGTTAGATTCATTCATCAGGAAATTTGCTATCATATTTGTCCCAGTTTAAAAAACAATCAATGATTTTTTTTTTCCCCATTATATCAGAAAATATTTCTATCTCATGAAATAAAATTCTCCCCCTGATAAATTTTCATAAACAGAAATTTTCATTCCTCCCATTTAGGTAAAATTTATTCATTCAGAAAAATGATGTAAAAAGACCTACTATGATGATCTGAAGGAGGTTATTTCTTTATTAGGATAAGTTAAGAGGCCTAATAAAGATAAGAATGAAAGAGCTTGTGGTGAATTTTTACAAATATATCATATTAAAAATGGGAGTTAAAAAAATACTTAAACTGAAAGGTGTCAGCCATTGGTAATGTAATCAATAAATTCCTCTAAGAAGCTATCATATACTTAAATAATAAAAAACTTTTCTGTTAATTGAGGTTCCAGGTTTCTTCTCACTGCAGCTAAGAACTGGACTTTAACTTTGGACCTGAGTCATGACCTTGTGCTACATAAAAGCCCTTTAGCTACATAAAAGCAAGAACTCAGTCTAATATTACTGATGATAGCATTTTTTTCCACTTAAGTTTATGAATAAAGAGTTGTCTTATCAGTCCTGTATGTCTACTTCCATTCTCCTACACATTTCTCAACATTAAAATGAAATTCTGTCTTCTAAAAGACATCATAGATTTATATCATTTATTCAGAAAATTAAAATCTATGCTGCAATCGAGTAACATGAAAGTATTTTTAAATCAAGTGGGAACCACATAGAATGGTTCAGCCACAGTATGCTACAAAAATTAGAACTCTTGTGAATCCTAGCAGAGTCCAGAATCCTAGAATGACAATAGCTATGAAAAGTAGTAAAATAAAACAACAGGCAGTCTGTTATTTTTCTAAGCTATCCGGTTTTACACAATTTAATGTCAATGCCAGTATTCACGTATACAGTTATATTCATGATTGCATGTGGAGACAGTGGATATAATTGAGATGTTAGTGGAACATGTACTCATCAACTGATAATGTCTCAATTTAAAACCTGCACACAAACTGAGTGGGACAATCACTGTCAAGAATTATAACAATGGGAACTAAATGTGTAACTGCTGCTACCTGTAAAAAATAGTGATAAAGATGGTCATCAGCACTGTCACCCATTTACTGCATCCCAATTTAGTACCTTTTCTGCAAATCTCCTATCATATACATGGGCTTTGGTTTCAATAAGAAAAGGTGTGAACACAATTTCAGATTGCTGGCTAAGAGACAGGTATATCTTTTTTTGGGTTCAGCTTCACCAAAGAATTGCTTTTCCTTGCAAAATTCTGCAGAAAGTACTTTACCTGTGCAGCCCAGAAATGGAGCCAGAACCTGCAGTCACTGCCTCAGAAATAGTGCTACCATCTTTTACCTTGTGAGGATGCTACTAGTCATCAGTGTTCTAGGATTCACTGTCACTTCTGGTTTGGAACTTACCAGGGTTCAATGACCTGGATAAACTGGAAATAGTATTGACAGAAATAGGAAGTCAATACGAAGATGATCTGGGAAATTAGAATAAATATGAAAGAGCAGGGAAGAGACGGATAAAAAAGACGGAGAAGAATTAATTAATTAATTAATTAAATGGAAGGATGGAATGGAAGGATATGGGATTCCAGACAGTAAGAACAAAGTGAAGCTAGCATCAGAATGAAAATTAGCTGGTTTTGGAAAATGCTGGTAGGCTCAATGGAGAATAATGAAATATATTTTATTGATGAAAATAGAATCCTGAAGAAACTTCTGAGTATGAGAACCACTTAGGCCTGTTTTGTGCTATGAATGAAGGAAAATTATGGAAGGAAGTAACCTTGAACCTGTATTTTGAAAAAGAAAAATGATACATTGTCGATACATGGTCAAGTCTATCCTCAAAACCACTTTGTGCAGAGGACAGCTCAGACAAAACTCAACCTGAGCAGCTCAAACCTAAATTTGAAACAACACAAGAGAAAACAGTGAATTATCTGCTAAGTATCATTCTATACATACATATTGTTCCTGCATTTTCATTATTATTTTTTGTGTAAAAGGCAGATGGATGAAATACGTATAATTTCTAACAACCAGTTCTAGGTGTAAGGTCTTGTAAAAGCTATGTAAAATCAAATGTATTGAAGGATTAGGGCCTGGAAAGTTGGGAAGCAGAACAAGTATCAAGTTTCTAAATATTGCCATTAGGTAGGAAATACATATGCAACTAGACCATCTAAATTTATGTAACAATTACAAGCAGTATTTACATGCTTAGCTGGCTTTCCTCAAAGGCTTACCCACCTCTTTTTATGCTCCCAATTACACAGACAATTGCTGTTATTAGGCAAGCAGTGCAGATGAATCTGTCAGAAAATTCATCTTGCAAAAGGAAGGAGAAAAAGATTGATAACATGGGTTAGGTTGTTTCATTCTATCTCAAACAATAGCTTCTCCAGGTTTTGAGGAGTACCTATCCTTCTTTTTGTGATATATCTAACATGGAATTCAGGTTCCTCTAAAACTGAAATCTTAAGTTATTAAAACACATGGAAGCCATCATGCTTGCTCCGTGTCCTTGCAGTAGCAAAACAGGATCTTTGGGAACATTCTGCTGCAGAAGATACTGAAAACTAAGTAATAAGATGTCATTTTTTGTCTTAGTTTTTGTAATTCTTTACGCTGTAATAAAATAAGACTATAAATTATTAACCTAAAAATATGTGCTAATCACCAGAAGTCTGGCAGTGTAGAACAGAGATATTGATTAATGGGAATATATCTTATAATATTCTGTAAAGATGAGATTGCTTTAGTTTCAAGTGAATTGGGGATGACTTCTATAAAGTATAGAAAAAGAAAATTTCAGGGCATTTTGTAGTATATATTTTCCTGTTAAACAGGTTTTTATTTGGTCTGTTTACATGTTTATGTATTTTTGTTGGTTTATTTGAGGAGTTTCTCTTCACAAAAAGATGATCTTCAGTGCCATCACATGGAATTTGGGGGACAACCAGGGTATCAGGTCTAACCAGCATGTTGTGCCAGGGGAAACTTAGACTGGGTATCATAAAAAATTCAGTCATGAAGAGAGTTGTTATGCATTAGAACAAGCTTCCTAGGGAAGTGGTAGAGTCAGTCTCTGGAGGTATTTGAAAGACATGCAAATGTGGCATTTAGGGACATGATTTAGTGTTGGACTTAGCAGTGCTGGGTTCATGACTGGACTTGATGATCCTAGAGGTTTTCCAATCTACACAATTCTATGATTCCATTACATACAGCAGTGTTTCCATTTGCCCAGAGAAATTGTGCAATTGTAATTTGGGTAAAAGGTGATGTACTCAGCTCATCCTGTACTTGGTAACCAAAAGAGTGTGCAAGACTAAAGCAGAACATCACCATTTGTTAACTTGAAACTTATGAGCACTTGCAAAGCAGTATTAAAAGTTAAAAGGTGGAAATAATTTGTGGCATTTTCATACTTTCTTCTTTGGAACAGAGCAAACAAAGTGGAATTTCCCTGAGGAATGGTGGTGGTTTCTTGACCACTTCCAATCAAAATAAGTTTTTTTATTCAATAGCAGTTGATAAGACAGATATCCGCTCTCTGGCTAATTTTCCCTACTTATTGTTGTATTTATGCTATCTTGACTTGTTCAATTTTTCATTGCCAACATATTTTCAATCAATTTTTATTCTGTACATTCCTCTGTGCTTTGTTTCCTGCTGTATTGTGAACTTTGCAGTGAAAATACATTATAAAACAAGAGATGGAAAAAGCAGCCAAAGGAAGCAGCCAAGGCAATAATACAAAAAATCCATATTAAGCCAGCTGCTATGTTTCACTTCCTCATGTAGGAAGCCCTGGAAGAAGAGGTGAGAAGGCTTAGTTGGGAACAATGAGTTTGGCATTCTTGGTATATGTGCCTTTCCATGACATCCTACATCTTTCCCCTTATCATTCCCTGCTAAATAACATTTTAACACTCCAGTCTTATTCTTGCTGTAAAAACCCCTAATCAGCAGCAGAGACATCTCTGCCTCCTGGGCAACATAGACGCAAATTCACCATTTTGGTGCTGACCACCACTTGAAATGTGTTTTGATTTTGCTTTTCTCAAATCTAGCCATCACACAGGCTTTCAATATTTGGGAGCACAGAGCTATGCCAGGCCTGCTTACGAAAAGGGAAAGAAAAAACATTTCTTAGAACAAGATAAATGTTACCAGTCACTTGACAGTCACTTCTACCTATCGTAAGCACAAACCCCCGTCCCCAGGAGACATGCCTTACATTAATCATCCTACATTATGCAGCCATTGGGTACAAAGATGATGAAAGTTGTGCCCTTTGCGAGGTTGTTATTGACAAGTTTCACTGTGCCTCTGTGATGAACAGCTCTTATTTTTCTTTCCTCCCACACATGTTTCTAGGCACACAAAACAATATTTACCCTTTGCGGTATGTCACAGATTCAGCTATGATTCTTTGTTAATTAGACACTAGTAGTATTTATTTATGCCCTGTTTTATTGGGTTTGAATATCTTTGCTTAAGTACGCCTTATGCAGCAATTATTGGTGTTCTCTTCAAAGCACCTATAATTCAGTTTCTTTCCTTTCTGTGCTTACATAAAATACTATAAGCATCTTTAGGTAAACAGAAAAATGTGAAAAATGTGTCATTAGCTGGGATATAGAAAAATGAAGTGATCCTGCAGAGTAACTAGTTTTGATTATGCCTGCTTTTCCCCCACATTTTTCAATCTATTTTCAGCTCTCTTCTCATAGGCACGAGGGATTTTACACTGTAATAGCTTCTTCGCTATCCTCAAAGGAAATAAAAGTGATAACAGACTTTTCTATTAAGCAAGCAGTGAAGTCAGTGTGCTGACAAGATGTTAATTTTTTTAAAGTTTCCTCATTTATTTTTCTAATGTGACTTCATTGAAGATAATTTGCCTTGTAGTTTTAAACTCAGATGGCAATTGTGTTATCACTTGTTTTCTCCTTTTAAAATATTTGTAAATTCATCCATTGATTAATTTACTTAAACATTTATGCATTTTTCACATAGGATTATTATACACTTAGATTTTATTAATTTAAAAAGGATATGCTGTATTGCTTCTTCAAAGTAATGCCAAATCATTCAATTATGTCAATTTGGAAGAAAGCCAGTTTCCCACCCTTTGCTCTCTCCCTCACTGTCCCTGCCCTCTATTTCCAGTGGTCATGAAAAGACATTTTCTTTCTCGACTGCTTCAACATTGAGTGCTCCTCTCTTGTTAAAAAAGTCAAGCATTTCCTACTAAAACTTAAACTGACATTTTTATTATACTGCTGATTCTGCTGAGTGAGAAGACCTTAGACAAAGGGCGCTTTTATAAGGGAACTATTCACAGGAGGCTCTGTGCTTCTCAGGAATGGGAAAAGCTTTACCTAGTGACAACTAAGGGCAGCAAAACAGAACAAAACTGAATACTCTAACAGTGCCTCAGATTTCCCAAGCTGAAAGACTGGTTGCAGGCTGCAGCATTGACCCTTTAAAGGTAGGAGATAATATAGCTGAATATCAAACAATAAAAAGAAGGTGGATCCAGAGAGATGATGTGATATTTCCTCTGTTTTTAAGATCGTGTCATTAAAATAGATACAGAACATGGAAGACTGGAAATGTCATAACTGCAGAAGAGACATTATGCAGACAGTTCTGATAGGAAGAAGACCTGCAAGATTCAAATGAGGATGAAAAAATTTGTGCCTTTGCTAAAAATTTAAAATTTAGAAATCACTATTTGCTTAATTCAGCACCCAAATACAGCCCCCACCTCAAGCTAGGATTACTTAGGATTTAAAAGAAGCAATTCTCCACCTGTCGTATTTGGCTTTAAATAGAGCTATTTCATTATTTATTAATTTTGGACACATTTAGTCACATAGAGTTATGTGCTGTTGTAAGGAGCTCAAGGATAAAAACGCATGGGGTCAAATACCATCCCCTGTTTGGACATTTCCTTCTGGTTCTGCTTTCTTCAGCCACTCAACATTTTCCTCACGCTCATGAGCAGGACACAAGAATTACAGCCTTCAATATACCTGCTGCCTGAAGATGATAATCCCTAAACCAGATCATAAACAGATTTCTTTAAATATATTTGAAGAGACAGTATTTATCAAATTTTCTGAAGCAATGAAAATTGTTGCGGTTCCTGAATTTGCAAGGTCTTTTGAAGCCCATGATTGGACTCCATATACTGCAGGTCCCTACTGGTTTGGTGTGGAGCATTTGGCTGGTAAAGCTCTATGCATGCCAAGAGAACAAACTTCATTTTAAACTGGCAGTAGTCCATACCCACAGACATGAAAGAAGGGTATCTAAGTGGGAATTATATATAGACCTATTGCCTGACAGTGCCCACTTCCATGTTTTCTTAAAGATGACCAACTCACTTTTAGCATAAAACTAATTCAACTATTCCCTTTGAAAAAGAGAAATAAGGAATACATACAAAGCAAGGCAGCTAGCAAGCAATAATTTTTTAATATTTGAAATAAGTGTCATCTCATTCATGTCTGGGGTGAAAAATGGGATTATTGTGCAGGTTGTGATCCCGTTCTCAGAAATGGAAAGGGCAAAGGGAATGTGATTTTCTTTGTAAAACGAGGCAGCTTGGGTGATAGTGCCATAAATGTCATGGATTTGGACATGACCCCTTTTGCTGCCAGTAACACCAGTCTTATTTTTATTTTTAGCAAAGTCCAGCTCAGTCTTTTCAAGTACTTAATATGTGACTACCCTCACAAGGAGGCTTTGGATGGAATTTTGGGGGAAAACTGTGCCTCGATAATTCAAAAATCAGGCTGCATAAACCATGCTTTTTGCACCTGTCTCAGTAAATCACTGGTCCCTTAGAATTTCTATTAAAGTCTTTAATTTTTACAGATGTGCTTCCCTTTCATGCTAATTTTAAAGGTAATTTCTATCTCTCTAATTGGAAATACATTCAGAAATAATTTGTGTAATTCAGACATTTTGTTTTCAACAATTTATCTGCAGTGGCTGTTGCAGTCCTCAACATTTCTTTTTCCTTCTCTGCCTTTGCTCAGCATAAAAGGGTTTTATTTAATTTTGCTGTCTTGAACTATTTCCTTTAAGACCCTTCTTTGGATGAACATTTTCACTTTGTTACATGCTGTTGTTATTTCTAGTCTTTAAAAAAAGCTTTATTCCCTACATCTTAGCATAACTTGGGAAGATCATTAAATCACCCACTCTGAATGATAAGTTCACCATAATTTCTTTCTAAAGATAAAAATCTTTAATCATAAAGAGAAAAAATCCTCTTGGAGAGAAAGTTATCATTCATTAGAAAAGTTTCTCTCAATCTTGTTAAAAACACACACAAACCAACCCAAAACTTCATGAGGCTGGTTTCACAAGGAAATGCTCCCTCCTTGAGGAAATGGCAATGCAGGCGTGTTCATAATCGTTCAACTACAGTAAAATTTGAGGAGTCCAGGGTTAACTACAGAGATCTGAAAAGACACATCTTAAACTTGCTTTAATTCACTACAAATTCTGTGCCTTGAAATGAAAGCAAGGAAACACATATTTCCTCCCCCAAATCTCAGATAAAGAGTAAGAAAATGTTCATTCTTTTAAACATTGAAACTCTATTAATTCTTCTTCTGAATAATCAATGGAGTTTAAATATCTTTAGGAAAACAGCCTGTGTGAACAGCAGAATAAGTTTCCTCCACTCCAAAGGAACTTGTTAAGAAACTGTTTTAGTTTTTTTAATGATGTTATTTATATAGATATTAAAGTTCTAAATGTGGAATAAAAAAATAGATTCTTAATCATTAGTGCAATAATTTCACCCAGAAAGATGTCTCACATTTAGTATCACAGCAAGAGCTTTTTATACTGCCTCCAAAAATACATGCTGAACTGTGTTTAATTACTTTCTTAAATAAATAAAAATTATTGATGCTGTAAGAGATAGTAAGATTCAAAACCAGAATAAATTTGAAGTGCCAATAAAAAAAAAGATTATGCTGACCATACTGAAGCAATTATGTAAAATTAGCATTAAAGATCTAATGATATGCATGCAGTTTCATGTTATTTAAAATAAATATATGTGCAATCAGCATAATTCAGTTTCATTTAGCATCATTGCAAATCTATTTAAAGAAAACTTATTTTTTTTAGTTCCAATTTACTCATCTTGACATAGTTTTAAAAATTAAGCTCATTTCCAAGGACTGAAATTTACTGTTTTTACCAAGAACTGGCAAGTTCTGGAGAATGGACTGATTACACTACAGTGACCCTAATTGACAGAAATTAAATTACCTTGAATGCAACACTTGAGGTCTTTTAAACATCCTTTTAAACAGTATGACAAATGCCAGTGGTGGAATATTGTGGGATGAGGTTTTCTTTAATTTGGGAAAAAAAACAACCCAAACATTTCCTTAATTAGAAAAGAGTTTTGAAAACCATTTTTTTCAGCAGGTGTGAACAATGTATGTTCAGGATTTCTCAGAGGACAGATGTTACAGAACTTCTTTAATTTCCTTTGAAAGCAGGGTTTGTTCTGTGGTGTCTGTGAAGAAGACCTGTTTTTCCAGATCTTCCAAGGCTATTTTGGAAGACTTTCACAGTGTTGTGAAGGACTGTGAGGTTGTTTCCCTTTATCCTTGTGGTAAGTTCCTTGTGACAGTTCCCCAGCTGATGAGAGTTTGCAGACAAGCCTGGAGGGTACCCAGGGAACTGTGCTGGCTGCTGCAGCCCAGCATTTCCAGCTTCCCAGCAGCAGGGAGGAACAAATTCTTAGAACACCATGGATTGTTTATTTCTCTGGATGCTCCAACACATCTGTGATGTTCTGACCTTGCACAAGGCAGCTGGGTCATACAGGGCAGTGAGAGTGATGCTGTTAAGGTGTTCCCTGGAGGCCTGATACTTGTTCTAGGTGTTTGTGAGGCTCCCTAAATGGAAGACTTCTAATCTGAAACAACAGGAAGAGCGCGAAGTGAAATAACATTTCCTTTAATACTACGTGCCAGAGTCTAGAGCAAAATTACATTAAGTGCAAATCTCAACTAGCAATCCAGATGATAAAACTTTCCAAAATACAAATGTAATCTAAACCGAATTTTCTCAGAAGTCTGTGCTCCAGTATTAGTCCTCTCAATCTCATTCAGTGGCATAAGAACTGGCTCTTAAGGGTGGTAACCCAGTGCTCAAAATTCTTCAAGGACTTTCTCAGTCTTGTACCAAAAGTAAAAGAGTGAAATCTAACTAGAAATCAATATTTATCTGCGTAGGACAAGAGGACTGTGATCCCTAAGTGCTGTAGAGGATACACTGTTGGTCTACAAAATAGTTACATATCACATTAAATGAAATGAATTGAGGGTTTCCATTTCCAAAATCCATTTGCCAAAAAGAAGAAGAAAAAAGTCTGTGAACTAGACACCTTCTTAATAAGACTGTAAGAAAAAAACCCAAACCAAAATCAAACACACTGTGACCTAAAATTCAATAACCTGAAGCAAATCAAAAGAAGTCTGAATATTTTAGAAACAAAATGCTGTATTTCATATGGCAAATAAATCACTGATGTTATAATTCTTAGAATACCATGGTCTAGAATGTAGTCTGGGATTAAACTTCAAAATGAAAATTATTACTGTTTTTGAGTATTACCAAGGAAAATGGGAAAATGCATTAATTTCTAAAATTATAAATTAGATAATATATTTAATCTGTTACAGAACAATGTTGCTAATACATGGAGAAAATCCAGATGCTTATGGAGTTATCAGTTCCTAAAATATAAATAATACATAAAGCTAAATTTCAGATACAATCTTTTGTGATTAATGATAAAAGAAATTACTTAGTAAACATGAAGTGTTAAGTGATAGAATTACTACTACCTTTTTTCTTTGGCAAAACTAAAACAAGAACCTCTCCCATGAAAGCGGATAAGCATCAGATACAGAAGATATTAAACAATGCCTCCTCTGTCCATATGGAGGGCTCAGAATGAATGTTGGCAGCATGCAGCCAAGGACCTGAGTATTTTCCAAAGGAAAGTGATAGTCAGAGGAACAGTTTCCAAGAAGTGGCATGTGCTCATGGTGCAGCAGACCTTTAGCTCTTTGTACAACTGATTTAGCTCTCAAAACTGCAGTGGAAAAGTGTACACCCTTAGTATTCTGCCCCCCACCCAGCTATTTTTGTTACAGTCACACCTTTCTCCCACTGCTTTTTTGAGGTATAATTTAAACATGCATCCACTCATGCTTATAAAACCTTCAGAAATTTCTGCTGGAGAAAAATAAAAAACACAGATGAAAATACTTGACCATGTTGGAACATACAGTAGAGCAGGTGATATGAATGAAGCAGTAATATATAAAGAGCAAGACCTAATGAGCAAGTAAAATATGCAGAAAATCAAAGGCCTAGTGTAGAGCATTATGTTTATCAGAAAAAGCAGCTGCTCTGGGAAAGCTGCAGCTCACGAAATCAAATCATAATGAGTCATAATCACCAATTACCCATGCCCTACCCCATAACAAAAAACCACACAGACTAACCAAGGGTTCAAGTATAAGGCTTATCTTCAGTTATAAAGCAAGATGAACAGTCAAGGGGACTACTACTTTGTGTAAGATTATAATCCTAGCATTAGATATTTCCACACTGATTATTCACCCTGATTTAAATTCCTGCTGGTGAGTAGGCACACTGATGTCAATAGTACTACCTGCTTAGGTATATGATCATCCAAGTATGGGAGATTAATTTGGATTAGGATTCACCAAGGTTAAGATAGTTCAAATTACATATATCAAAAAGACAATTTCTTAACAGGTTGCCTATGAAAACTATTCTGTATAGAAGCAGACTGAATTTATTCCTACTGTCCTTCTTTTTATTACAAAAAGTAAAACTTCTACAAGCCAAACAATTGCCATTATTTCTGCTCAACTTAATAGTTCTGAAAAGGGTCAAGAAAAATAAAATTACTAAAACGTGTCAAATTACAACGTATGTATAAAGTAGAAAAAAAATCCATCTCATTTTTGAAGCACCGTTTTATCCAACTTCTCACTTATCAACTTATCAACTTCTTGTACTCACTCAAACTCTCCAGGCTCCGCCTGAATTACCCCAGTAGCATAGATTTTTTTTGTAGAACTGAAAAAAGAGCTCAAAATGGCAGCTCAAATGATGCGAGACAATGACATGTGCCCAAAAATTATGTGAATCAAAAAGAAAGACACATGAATGCTTTTAAAATACGCTTTACTTTTTGTTTTGGTTCCATTTGTTTGGGTCTTTTTTTCTTGTGGGATGTCTTTTGAAGATATTGTCTACATTCATGATATTTAAAAAGTAAGGATTCAGAAACAAATCATCCTTCATCATCCTCTGGTTACAGATATGATTAACTTGGTTAACTTCTACCTACCCTGTTCCTGTCACCTGGAAATTATAATTTCTCCGATCCAGAAGTTCAATTTTTCACATTAGTACATGCTCATAATTTGTTTTGTCATTGAGGCTAAAGCATCTCATGTAACCTAAACACTTTATATAGTATTTGTTTGCTAAGAGAACTGAGAAGACAATAATATGCTTAGCAGCTGGAAAGGATAAAAAGTGTACTATTACTGTGTGACTGTGTGCATATTTCTAGCTTTCTCTGTCTCTCTTTTTTTTTTTTCCTGGCTAATGGCATTTGAGATTTTCATGCAGAGCTATAATTTTCCAAGTTGGAGTATTAAGAGAAAAAAATCATAGAATATATCACAGAATAATGAGGCTGGGTATCACCAGCCCTCTCATGTGCCCATAAATGGTAGGAAAACTATGCAGTGAATTTTTAGGAGTAGAGTCAATGTGAAGATATTGCTGCTATAAAATCAGTTTTAGCTTCATTATTTTGTGTGCCTTGTTACTTTTTAATCAAAAGCCCAATAAGAAACCAATGTGTATGTGAAAGAATTTAAGTCAACTTTCTGTTTCAAGAAGACAGAGCTGGATCTCAGACCTGCTGTCTCCATGCTTTCCTCCTGGTGCAAAGGCAGCTTTAGGGAAGCAGAACAAGTTCACATGCTCATGCTGTCCTGACAGTTCTTAGGGAGGGGCACCAGCAATTCCCTCAGAGCAGGACAGCTCCCAGCTCATCTCTGCTGAGAATGCCAGTCGTAAATTTAGCTGGGCCCTGTTTATTGGTTTAGGATCTCTTTACACACAGATTGTCATTTCTGGATCTAGAAGAACTTTTAGGCGAAACAACACAGTTGTGACAGAGTAGTAAACCAAAACAGAGACCAGTCTATTCCAATGTAAAGACATTTTTCTTGGCAAACACAGGTTTGATTCTATCCAGTCAAAATACTTTCTTTTGCAAAACCCTATGAAGCACTATTATTACAGGGTCTAACTTAAATGAAATCTGTTTTGGGTGGTAAAATGATAATAACTGTACAGAAAGCCAGACTTGCTTCTCAGGCTTTCAGAAAAATTGCATTTTTATCCTCCCTAGTCTTGCAGTTCTAAAAGAAGTATTGATATATCATGAAAACCTTCAGCAAATTTTATTTGGAAGGGCACTGTGAACATTTATTGCAAAATTTAGGTTGTGTATCCTTTTGGTTTAGAGTAATTAATGACATGCACTTGTCTACTAGCATTCAGCTTGAATTCATTAACAAAAAATAACGAAAGAACTTTTCCATAATTTAGTTAAGTCTAATTACTCCTCCAGAACAGAATATCATGATGTTCTCACCTTCTTTCTGCTTGACATGTTCTTTAATATAGATGTGCATACATGTTGAAATTGGAGGGTGAAGGAATGATTGCATTGCTTCTCAGGAGAGCACATACTCTGTAGCAGCAAATGGCTTGTATGAGATGTATCTAAAATGCCTCTGAAGGTTTGTGATGGTCTGTCCAAAACCAAGTTAGAAACTGAAACTACATGGTAATCTGGAAGAAACTTGCTAAATATGTGGACTTTTCTAGTCTGCTTGCTATTAAAAAAAATCACATGAATTTTTTGCATTCTGCCAGTGAATTAGGCTGGTTTCAGCAGTGTTTCTTTACACAGTGTGCAGCACTGCATGAACACAGCTGTGCTGCTCCACAATGGCTTCTGTGCTGGCAGCTCAAATATCTGCATGCCACAGCCCTCCACTTTCCCAACTGCAGGGGTAGCACAGCAAGTTCATCTGGCTCCTTTCCTGCTCTCTACACATAACCCACATCAACCACATTGGAAACTAGAAGTCTTGTAGAAGTATAATTTATAATCTTAAATAATGCCGTCATATTTTAAAAAGAAGTCTCCATGGAACATATTCTCCATGGTACTCACTGAAGCCCCTCTGTTGTGCTATATAGACTCTCTACTTTATAGAGGGAGAGACTCTAAGAGACAGATCCAGATAGTGCAGTGAATTGCCCTCTTGGGATGTCTTTCTCTCTTCTAACTACAGAGCTCTTGAAGGTCAGCTGCCTTCTTGGTGGCTAAAGTTACCTGAGGAAAAACCACTAATTAGTGCATTTTGAACCTCTCCAGGCTCATAACTTTGGGTCAATTATATATAATATTACAAGTAAGATCATGACTCTGAGTGATAGAATACAGCTAGAAAAGATGGGAAGGTACAGAAGATGAGAAAGAAAGGTGCAGATTGCTAGCAACAAAAAGGGGGGAAAAATACTGGGATTAAAATACTTAAACCTAAAATTTAGATGGCTTCACATGGAAGGTTAGGTTGTCTTTCAAATTAATTAAATACTTAACTGTCAGAGGCACACCTCTATCTTAACTCACAGACTTTAAAGAAAACTCAGGGATTTCGAAATGCAAATATTTAAAGTTGGCTTTGAAACACATATTAATGTGCACCTGATCCATAGCTGAGGATTTGACTCTAGCAGGAAACAATGACCATTCTGGCATATCTGTACTTCAGAAAGAAAAGATAGACTTTCCAGAACTCACAGAGAGACATAAACCCAAGAATAATTTGAAAGATTAATATACTGTGGAATAGATAAATTCTAGTCACTGAATGGTAAGTCCAGGAAGAACGCAAGTCATAATTGGTCTATCCAAGAATTGTACATGTAACAATGAAGCTACACATTAAAATCAGAAAAATAACATTTTCCAACCTGTTAAAACTCAAATAGATAGTTTTTTTGGCATGAAATCACATTGCATTGGGTTAGAGGAAGTTGTAAAAGGTTAATAGGTGAAGGCAGCTTACTGCCTGTCTACCATCAACAGATTGCAGATATTTTTGCAGACATTGATAAATATTTGGGAAGTTCTAATGCTCTTGTCAACTTAATCCTGCTTCAGAAAGGTTTCCTTCTAAACAGGGAATAATACATGTCAAGGGTTTGTTTTCTTCCATTTTCCACATTAGGCAAGACTTACCACAAACTTTCGAGTTTTCTCTGGAATTATATCTATTATTTGAAAATTCCTCAAGGAGCATTAGGAACTGTGAATGCCTAGCTGAACTTGAATAAATTATATTTTAAGGACATCAGCAAATCAGTTTTAATGCCACAGAAACTTATGTAAAATAAAAATGTAATAGCTATATTAGATTAAGTTGAGCTATCAAGTTAATCTAGAGATGATTTCTGGGACACAGGACCCATGAAGACTTATAAGTCTTCAATAGGAAGAGCAATTGGTAAAAGATTGGTAAAGATCTTTTTAAGTAAATAGTCTGTCAAAATGGGCTTTTTATGGGAAGTGATATCAAGTTTCATCTGAAGCCTAATTCCCTGAACTAAAACATTTTTCTACTCCTTTGAACATTAACTTATTTTATGCTTTTGCCACTTGAATACCTTTTGACAAGAAATAGACACAAAGTGGTGAAGTAATAATGGAAAGCTCTACTATCACTCACTATACCATATCTCCTACATGAAAGGAGAGAGATCTTTAGTTCCCCAAACTGGATACTAAGATCTTGCTCTAAAATGTTTCCATGTACCTTTCTCTATTTCTAAGTGTTGCTTTTTAATGCCCTAAAATGGACTACCTGCTCTATCAAGGGATTCAGTTGCCACTCTGCTCAATACCAAGTTGAGCATTCAGACACCACTAACACTTTCCAGCCTCCAGACAACAGCAGCACAGTCCCAGCTCATGGTGCTCATGCACCCACTCCCTCAAGCCCTGGCCCTGCCAAGGTTCTTGGACCCCAAAATTTTTTTCAAGAGGTAGCAGTCTCATAGTCTCACCCCACAGAGAGAACCACTGTCTTTTCTGAGAACACACTTGCCAGAGCAGATGCCACATGCACGGGAGGAAAAAAAAAAAAAAAAAGAGAATTTTCTGAAACTGCAGAAAATTAAATTCCTCTCGGGAAACTGACAAGCCCACTTATCTGATCTACAGAGAGTATAAGAATTAAGATTGTCTGCCTCCCAGGAGGTTCCTATTAACCAGAAAGTATTTGTTATTTGACAAGACAACTTTTTAATTTTCCCCTCTTGGAACTATTTGGTTTGCTTTTAAATATTTATTCAGCCAAATAGCAAGCAACTCACTCCACAGACCAATGTTAGTCTGCTCTTCTGTGAAGAAAAGGGGTCAGGTTTAAGTTCCTGCTCCATTAGCTATTTAATCAATTATCCAAATTGGCAAGGTTTCAAGAGGAGAAAGTCACTAACTTCATCCCAAAATAACCATTCAATGAGTAGCTAGGGCACATTTCTGACCTGAAAGTGCCTATGAGTGAAATTTTTTCTCAACTCAGGAGTGTGTTTATGTGTTTAAAAGGTCATCCACCTCAGTGGTAAGTGCTCTAATTACTGGATGTTTGGGCATCAATTAACAGCATGTTCTTGTAATTTTGGAGAAAAGGCAGATTGGTCTTATATATTTATTTTCAGGGTACAATAGAGACCTCCCAGTGCTGAAAGGAGATACCTTAAAAGTGTAGGTTTTATGTATATTACTGTCCCATCATATTTTCTTGAAGCTATTCTTCCTTCTCCTTGCTTATTTCTCTGGTTGCCCCTCTTAGCCATCTATCTCCTGTGCTTTGTGCAGGAAGCCTAACTCAGGGTACAGAAAGTCTTTATAAACAAAGCACCTGCCAGTTCAACATTGCAATGCTTGATGGTCGCATTCAAAGAAGTGTTAGGGAGCTAAAAGCAGACAGATCCACTACATCACTTTTGACGTCTTGCCCCCATGCTGGATGGGGGCATCCATAGGCTGCCATATTTTAGTATTTATACTAAAATCCATCCATATTTTAGTATTTATGAGGTGTATGGGCATCCCTCAGGAAGGTAAGCAGGACACACTGTAGTGGGAAACCCAGAGAGCTATGAAATGTCATGGCACTGAAAGGAACTTTGATACAGAGGAGAGTGTTAATCACAAAGTCTGTTTTAAAGTTTACCCAGCCAGAAGTTAAGCACCCTGTATAAGATTAAAAAGAGATGCATCTATCAGTTCAGTCTTCAGATTTTGTTAGCCAAGTAAACTTATTTTTAGAAACTGGAGGGAGGGGAAAAAGAAATGGAATCAAGCTTTCTTTTAAAATAAAAGGATAAGAGATGTGCTGATGTTCTCCTAATGATATTGTGATTAGATTTGCTAGCCAAAATATTGACAGCCTGAGTTCAATTTTGCTGATTCCCTGCTGTAGTTGTGGCACTGGAACCTACTACTCCAGAGACTGTACTGAGATAAAACATTGGCCACACCTGCAGGAACCATGATCAAGATGAGGAAAATAAGTATTTATTTGCCCACACAGTAGTGGTGAATGGCTCTTTAGCCTAGTGCCTGGCACAGCTGCCCAAGAAATGAGTAGCTGATTGCAGTACTTGGTCCATGAGCCAGAACAATGAAATATTTACAGTTCTCAGACTTGTTCACTTTTCAGAAGACTTAGGGCTCTTCTGAGGACAGAAGCAAATAAAAATTTCAAGGCTAAGCACTGAGTTAGGAATGTGCAATTTCAGGACAAGGTGGTGGAGTTTGTTGTTGGGAACATAGGAGCCTGCCACTTGACTGGGAGACAGTGCTGGTTTGCAGTGAATGCCAATTGCCATACATTGGTTAGGTTGGAAGCAGACATGGTGTGCATGGATTAGATTCCTCTTGAACCAAAGTGAACTGGAAGCTCTGCTTAAAGTCTGTACCAAATGTACTGTAACCTGCAGTGGGGACAAAAGGATCTGAATTAATTAGTCCTTCGAATAGCCCCAAACTACTTTCAGGGTAATAGCATTTGTCTGAGATAGCAAACTGGATCTAGTCTGTGGTAAAACATATTGATCATGCTTAAATATAAGGACCTCCATACCAGATGCTTCTATCTACTGCTCTGCTCCTACTGTGCTGAATTAGTTACTAATACAGACAAAAATGTCCAAGTCACATTTTCTGCTGCCTAAACACCTCTTCAGAGCTGTAAGTCTCTGTGTGGGTTTTGCTCTTGTTCATCACAGGTTATTGTTAGTGCAAGCTTCAAGTTTCCCCCATTTTTTTTCCCTAGGGCAAATGAAATAAATTTTCAATAATTAAGTAAGAAGGAATAACTGGGGAAATGATACAAAGGACAAGATGGAAATTAAGAACTGAAATAAAACAAATACGAGGAACAAAATACAGGAAGAAAGTTTCACAGAAGTTACGAAAATGTTAAGTAATGACTAAGAGGGAACAAACTAGAAAGAAAAACAGGTGGCAATGAATCAGGAAGAAAATGTTCTTTTGAAGCAATAGTTTGTAAAAAGCTCAAAAAATATAGCTATCATATATATATATATATATATATATATATATATATATATATATATATATATATATATATATGTAAGGTTTTTGTACATTCAAATGTATACATACCAGTAGATAGCTATCTAGACTGATCAGAGACTATCTTCCCAAGTCTATTACTCATTGCTGGTGAAATAGCCTGTGATTATCACACCACACTCCCCCTTCATGGCATCAAAATTGTTGTCCATATTTTGGGGAAAATCTGTGCTAAACTAATCTTGTACTGTATGAGGAGGCATGGCTGGAGCTGGGGATTGGGAACTTAGAGCCCTGGCTTCCATTTATACCTGTACTTCTCTGACCTCCAGATAGGGATAAATCTGGAGTTATGTTTTTCTACTTACCTGAAAACCATAGATAATCCATAACCATTACATGGCATTAAGCACTTACAAAAACAGGGCACAAACATCAAAATCACTTGTTCTATAACAACAAGAGAGGAACAAATATCTGCATAGTAATGTGAGCAAAAAGAAATACAAATTAGGTCAATCCAAAATATTTCAAGAAAAAAAAAATCACTTCATAAATCCACCACAGCAAATTGCTCTACCGGGAAACAAAAAAAACCCAAAACTACTCAGTTTCAGGGAGGAGGATTTTAACCAGGTAGGTAGATGATCTCTGAGGAGATCATCTGCTATTGCAGACCAGGAAGAACAGAGGTATATATTTGAGTATATGCACGTATATATTCTTATATATATGTGTATATTCCTTTGTAAGTGTATATATATATATATATATTTATTTATATATGTATATATACACTAAAGAATTATATATATGCATATATATGTGTATATACACACACTCAGACACACACATATATATATATAGAGTAATTATATGGTTAAAATACAGTGATTCTATTCATCAGATCAAACTACTGCTGTTACACACCTTAACACAGAAAGCTGCAGGTTTTCCAGTAATTTCTAGTAGGACATGATATAATACTGGTAGATCTACAGCTGCATGAAATTTATCTAGGAAGAATGAAAGACAGCTTGGTATTTTTACACCAAAAAAAAAAATCTTGGAACTGCGCAAATTTCAAGAAAATGTTGTTTTGAAAGAGGTATATTTGCAAGGTTTCTCTTCTGAAATACCTTTCTACTGCAGTGTATTTTTCCATAAGAAAGAAGTAACAAATTTATTTGGTTTTATCATAATAAATCTTTACATTTATCTACCACTAAGTTGACTTAAAGCAGAATTACTGACTGAAAAAAAAAAAGATCCACTTCTTAAACATTCAAACTATGGTTTTGTTCTTTTGGAGAACTGGTTAAACTTTAAAATTTCCATAAATGAAATCATGTTTTCAAATGGCCGAGTGCTTCATTGATAACGTAACAGACTCTACTTCTGTCCTTTTATTGAATTGATTCATTCGTACTGTAGTTTGCATGTGCACACACATAGCAGCCATCTTCCTATTTATTTCATTGATTGAATCAAATTAAGTTATTTTCAAGCTCATGCTGGATTTTATCGACTGTATAAAAATTCTCAGCCTTGAGTTTCATAGCAGTGTTTCACTCCAGTGCAAGCAGCTTGGAGTTCCTTCCCATTGAACATTGGTACCACTTGCCATGCAAGGCTTAAATGCCTGGAATTGTCTGGAAAGCTCTATAAACCAGACTTAATTGTTGTTGATTTTTTTTTTTTGGGTTATGATTGCTTTAAAAATACAGATGCTCTCATCTATTTGTGCTTGCCCTCTCTAGGATGTCTGTGGATAGAAGACTTTTCATCTCAATGGGGCCTTAAGGAAACATACTTCTAGCTATATGCATTTTAACTGCCAAAATATTTTAAATGTCATTTTAAAATTTCTCATAGCTTTCTCCCTAAATATTCTTTAGTTTGCATCTCAAATACTGTCAGCTTGTGGCAGGTGGACATGCAGGCCTGTGCTGGAGGTCCAGCAGGTCAGGAAGCTATGTACATAGTACTGAGGCTCAGTGAGGTCAAATAATTGGGAATTTTGTCTGTGTTCCCCAGGAAGCTCTGCTGGGGAGGCAGCTGGTCGTTCCTTTGCTCGCCAGGCATGCTGCCCGGAAAGGGTGGCTGGTAAGCATCTGTAGGGAAGCCATGGAGACCATCCAAGCAGTGAAGCTCAATCCCTTCCCTCAGCTCCTACCTTCCAACTCTAATACCAGTCCTAATACTGAATGTAGGACATCAGCTGTCTCAGTGTAGCTGGTTGAGGTGAATGTTGTTTGTGGCAAACATTCTCACTGGAAAGTCTCTAATTATTGTAAGTTATAGAATTAGCAAGCTTGTTCCTAAAAGCCATTTGTTGGATACTACTGCATTTTCTTTTTCCATTCATCTAAATGAGGTCGCTTGAAAACTCTTTTTTAAGTCTGATAGTTGCAAGAAACTAATTAGCATTTGTGTCAGAGCAATCTTACTTCATTATGCTTAAACATTGGCCTTTAAACTATGGGTATTTAGAACTGCTGAACAACAGTCTTAAGCAGCTAGTTTGTGAAAATCTTCTATTGTCAGCTTAAATCATAAAATCAGTATAGCCTAGTTTGATAGCCTTGGCTGATAAATTTTATTCCAAACATAACATACAGACAATAATTTAATTGCTTGAAGTGTAGTTTGGTGTCCTCTTATTCCATTTAAATGCAGTACTCAGCAGTAGTGGCTGTAAAATATTTACCATTCCAAATTCTAAATTGCAAAACTTTATGTTTTTCTGTTTTTCAAGATAAATTAGTGGTCTTCTATTACTGACCCACACTAATGCCAATTCTAATTTCAAAGCATGAACTATTTCCATTGAAAAATAATCTTAATGGAGAATTCCAGATCAATTTCTACCAGAAGTTCTGCCCTCTTCTTCTTAGACGAGATTTTTAATGCTTTGCCAAACAACAAGGGCTAAATTCTGAAAAATTCAAAGTACTTACCACATAAGTAACTTGATATACACAATCAGTTAATTTATTGGAATACACACTCTCTGTGCTCTGCATCCTCACAAATAATTTTAGGATTGATGCCTTCATTCACCACAACCTTAATTTTAAGGAAGATGTTTCTTTTCTAGTTTAAGCCATGGAAGAAAATTTACTGAAATCCTATTTTGTCAGAATATGAGTTCCACTCATTTTGCTTCCCAAAATTGAAATAACTTTGCTGGGTTTAGTTTGAAAGGGAAAAAAAAGATTTTAAAAAGAAATATTTAAATAGTTTCTGATATGCTGGTATGTGTATTGCAATACACATACAATACCTTTTATTCTATCCAAAATGTTTTGGTGAATAAACCATTTTTTAAGGGCTTCTAAATTTGAGCCTTTTATTTCAAAAGGAGAGATTCAAAATTTGAAGTGTCATGCTGATAAACAGAGAAAACTGGTTTTGTTGCTTTGTGAGCCTGATTCACCCCGTGGTGTCTGGCATGATCTCCTTGCCACCTGCGTCCATCTGTCCTTGGTTAGTAATCTGCTCTTGGTACTGCTGTTGGTACCTGACTCCACAAGATGTGGTGACTCATTTGAAGAGTCTTTGAATATACAGGGAGTTAATGTTGCTTAATTTTAAAAATAAAGGCTCTTGAAAAATACAAATTGCCCCTCCCCCCCCTTCCATATTTTAAAAAGCCCATTCTCATTGCCTCAAAGAGAAAAATAATTTTGAAGGAAGCATATGTTTTATGTCATTGTGACCTTCAAAGCTTAGACCTTATGGATCCCTGCCTCTCACCTCTGTTCTAACACTGGAATGGGAAAACAGACTTTCCTGCAGTTTCAGCTCTAACACACTTTCTCAGTTTGAAATTCCTGAAGTACCTGTCCTGGATAAACTAAGAGGAAGAAGACATCTGTAGAAAAGACAAGAGACCTTTGAACAGATGGATTATTAATTTAATATTCATTTTCAGGGTTGGTGGCTTTCCTTAAAATAGTTACAATAGTTTTAAGCTGATTTTTTTCCCCAAAAGAGTACTAGGCTTAAATTAGACAAAATAAGCCATTTTACATAAAGATACATGATAAATAACAGATGTCTATTTATTCTACACTTGTTTTTACATTTAAGTATTTATTTGATCTTTTAGTGGCAGATATGGGGAGAAGAACCCAAACCTCCAAACATTAGTATTAGAATGTTTCAATTTATCCAGGTATGGTAGTGTATGGTTAAATAATTTTCTATTGTCAGATCAAAAAATACAGCATTATTTGGTAAAGAAATACAAATCTATGAGGGTGTTTGCTCACAGATTATACATGTATTCCAGAATCAAATATCTGGCATTTACAGTCTCTCTACAAAATAAAAAAAAGAGAAACAAACAAACCAAACAAAAAAAAAAAATCTGTAAAAGCATTTTAAAACAAAATAAAAATATTTATGTGTAGTTAATTTATTTCCCTCTACCCTAGTCTCTGAAATACAAATAAGTATTTCCAGCAAGCTATCCCTGAAGAACTAAATGTCTCAGGGGACTGGTAATCACATTTTTGGAGCCTTTCACCTCTAGTTCACTGATTCAAATACAGCCAACATGCAGTAGTGACGGAAAATCATTGAGATTTGAAAGCTGGTTTGTGGCCTGTGTGAAATGAACTGGTATTTCACTCCATTTCTCAGAGGATCCTGAGCAGGCATTTGGCACTTCTGAAAGCACTGATGCTGAGCTCCTTGCAGGATCCAGTTGGGTCCTCACAGAGTCACAACCAGAGCTGAGGTTATCAACTGAAATCCCATTCCAGGCAAATTTCCTCAGTACATTGATCCCTTGGAGCAAATTGGTCCTTAGCCACCTGGAAGGTCTCAGTGGGCAAATGTTTTTTCCTTGTCAAGAAGCTAGTGGAACCAGGCTGAAATGGCAGATCATTCTGGGGTCACCACACTGCACTGTTGCTTCCTGGGCTCCACAAAGGCTGGGTGAAAACAGTTTAATTTTCCAATTCTGGTAATCTGGTACTTTGTACTTCCAATTGGCATTAGTTATACTTAATTTTAGGAGAAAAACAGCAGAAAAATGTTTCGTCCTGCAGAAATAAATTACAATATTTTTTGAGGGCAAGGGTGACTTTGTCTCTTTCTTTAGACAGAGGTTCATCCATAGTTAGGAACAGTGAATAAAATGTCCTTTATTGAGATTATAACTACCATATTATAGAAAATTTGTCTGACAATATTTTTTTCCTCATCATCCACAAATTATCTCAGTTCTGTTTCCCAGTGAAGGCTTTACATTATCTCTTAAACGATTGCATCTCCTTTATGCTCAGGACTTATCTTCACAAAACTTGCATATGTTTTTATGAAAATAAAGTAGTTTTTTAAATGAAAATTTAATATCTTGTATTAGGAGTTTCCTCAGAGGGAAGAAAGAAAAGTCTATCTTCATTAACCACTAAATATAATGTGGGGAAATTAAAACATTTGGATGTCATGTCAGCTATATATGTTGTCTTCTATGATGTCACATTTGATTTTCCTTTTTTATAGCTTTGACAGCATCATATTAAGAATTTGATTGCACTGTGACAGTACAGACTTTGAATTATTCAGCTTATAAGTGCAGTCTTGCAGGAGGACTGTTTTGTATTTCTTGCTATTTCTGAAATATTGACATTTAAAAAAATGTAAAAAGAAAGGGGAAATGGTTACCAATAACTAATTAATAACTTGAGCTTGGCAAAGGTAACATCATTTTAATAGAATATCACACAAATTAAAAGCAGATTAACTATCATGTGCCACGTTTTTTAAAAGTCACTTGAAACATTATTCTCAGGCTGACATTTTGGCCCTGAGAAATAGATAGCAAGCCTCCAATTCATTTTCAGAGAAGTCAGGACTTCCTTTGAACTGAAAAAAGCTCATACATTTCTAATCTGATTTCAGTAACTATCACTCTGAATTCTTGTGGTACTTAGTTGAATTACACATCTCTTTTCTTAGCATACACTCATGCTATTAATGTTTACTGAAGTCAATGGGGCTTTTTCCATTTGAGTCCCATAAGGGAGTCAAACAGTCAACATTGGAGTCTCTTGGGCAATTTTTGCAACTCTTTCAGGATTTGTTACTGTGCTTTTCCCATGATGTCTTGTTTTTGCCAGCTTTCTTTTTTGTCCCATTTTACTACTGTCTAGCGTTAAATAAGTGCAATCTGTTGGTTCATTTGCACCAAATAGCTTTATTTGTAACCCTTTTCAGAGTGTCCAAATTTGTCTTTTCTTCATTACGACTTAAGGTTATTTTTAAATCACTAAGGATATTTTTAATCACTAAAGATAGAAACATCTACCCTCCATCTTGATTAAATTAATCTAGTCCTTTCGTGTCAGAACCTTAAAGCAAATAATGCCATTTTAAGAAATGTGTTATTCCCACTTCTTAATATGAAATTTTAGTGGTATCAGATATGAAAATATAATTCAAAGTCAAACATTTTTCCAGTAAACATGACTATTATTTGGTCACAATAAAGCTGCCCCTAGCAAAACATGTATGATTCTTTCTCACAAGAATTATCTCAGCTGAGCTGTCTGGGCAGGTAAGAACTGTAGGCCTGACTACTGCTTAGGAGGGTAAAGTGTGGAATATTCCATATGAGACAAAAAATAAACCCTTCCAGCTAGGATAATGGGGGAAAATACAAATGATTTTTTCATGTCCCCATTCCTCAAAAATGGATAGCAGGGTTGTCTTTGATTCTGCTCACAGCAGTGCCTGGGGAGAATCTCATACTGATTTAGCTGGGATCAGAATCATGACGATAGTTATACTATGAAATGGGCTTGCATTTCCTCAGAAATACTTGATGTTTACTCAAGAGTTCCGTCTGTCATTAAATATATGTATTTTGCTGTTCTTCATCTCTCTTCCAGCATCTCTACATTCCATCTCAAAGATAAAAGTGCCTGTTTTCATGATTAGCAGTGAAAATTAGTTATGGATCACTTACACTACATTATTTTAGTTCACTTATTTATACTGAATCTAGACAGTTTCTATGCATGAATCACCCTGGGACAGCATTTTTTTCATTCCAAAATAAACATTTATACGTTTGTGTTGCTTTCCTACTGATAAGATAAACATTTCAAAATGTGTAATTGGAAACAAGATATCACAATTCAATAACATTTCATTCTGCAATATCAATATGACTCTTCAAATATTCTGATGGATATAAAAACGCAGGAGCTACCAGGACAAAAATCCTCTGTCCCTATCATTTACTGCCCAATCTCTACCCAAGCAAACTCTGGTCGAAGACAACAAATGGTATCTACAAAAGTGCAGAGTAAAAATGTCAAAGTAGTACAGCCCACTACCAATGTTCTGAGTTTTAACATCCATCCTCCTCAATGGTTTCAGGTTTTAAACACCATGTCCAAAAAAACCTGACGAAACTAAAATCAGAATCAGTGTTTCCCTTAGAACTACATGTGTTTTGACTGAGAATAGGCTGACCATTAAAGGCGATAGAGAAACTTACTTCCATAATAACCTTTAAATCTTACTGTTTCAGACTGCCACCAGCTGTGGCAGGTATCATGTGCTGAAACCATTTAGATGAGTCTCATAGAGATTCCTCTCTGCATTACAAGGAGAAAACTATCATCCTGTGACTGGTACAGAAAAGCAAAATCTACTGAATTACAAGATTTTGCAAATAATGTGCTTTACCTTTATGAAAGAACACTTGAATCCCTTTACCCAGTGTAAAGCAGGACTAAAGAAATTCTCTGCAACTAAGAAAAAACACTATGAAAAAGTATCAGTGAAAGACATGAAAAAGCACAAGCCACAATCAAGCTAAAATTCCAACAAAATTTAGCAAAAAAAGCAGGAATTAGGTGTGTGTAGGGGGGGAAAGACATTTTCCCCCAACCTCCTCCAGTCATTAGCGTTATCACAGCACCAGCTTCTGGAGAAGGGAGTGAAGATTGAGTGTGAATCTTATATATGTACTTGTTGTCTATTTGGCAAAGAAGCACGAGGCTGCTTTATTAATCTTTTTTATCCTTTCTTTCTTTTTCTTTTTCTTTTTAATTGAGGCAGTTTCCAGGTCTTTAACATTACCCTGTGCCAGAGATAAAAAAAAGAGAAAAGAATCGGGGACCGCTGCTGCCATAACAACCCCTTCGACAGGGAACTATTGGGATACAGATAGTTACTACACTAGCTACCACCAGCCGTGTGCATCATGACACATAAAAACCAGAAAACCCTTTTCAGAGACAGCATCCCGTCGTTTGCACTCGCGGTTCTGGGCAGTGAAAGAAGAGCAAGCAGAGACTTCTAGCCCTTCCACCCCCACCCCCGCCCCCGATACTTTATTTATTTAATTATGCTGGTGGAGGGAGTGTTAGAAAAGTCCATTTGAGCGCTGAGCCCTGCCCGAAGCCGCCCCCCCGAGCCCCGCGGGAAGGGCCGCGCTTGGCGTCACCCGGCGGCTCCGGGAGGGGGACAGGGACCCTCCGCCACCTCCCTCCGGGGAGACTCCGGGGAAGCCGCCAATTCTGCTGAGCTGGGTCCTCCCTCCCCACCTCCAAATGGTCCCTTGCAAAAGTTAAGGCGCTGCCCCCTCTCCGAGCCGCCCCAGGCGCCCGGGGATGCGGGCTCGGGGGTCTCGGGGGTCTCCTGGCCCCGGCAGGGAGCGGCGCTGCCGGGGTGTCCGTGTACGCCTGTGGGAGATCCCGTGGGAACGGGCAGCGGTGCCCGGGAGGGGCAGCAGGGCGGGAGCCCCGTTGCTCACATCCCGGCGGAGCGGCGGGGACATCCCCGCTGCCCCGCGGACCTTCCGCACGGGCGGAGCGAGGGCGAGCGCGGGCCGGGACCCTCCGCTCCCCCGGGGCGGGGGCAGGGGGGGAGCGCGGAGCCTCCCCCGCGGCCCCCGCTCCCCCAGCACTCACCCCCGGGGCCGCTCCGGGATGGGAGGCGCGGGAGCGGGAATGGGGGGGATGCAGGGGGGATGCAGGGCAGGTGCTTTTCGGGGCGAGGGCGCAGGGCCCGGTCACTCACCCGTCCGAGGCGGGGGCTGCGGATGGCGCGGCGGCGGCGCTGCCCCCGGTGCGCGGGGGGCTGCGGGGCAGGAGCAGCAGCGGGCGCGGGAGCAGGGGCGAGCGGCGGGGCCCGGGCTGCTCCTGGGCGCGCTCTCGCTGCCCATCCCCGGCGCTGCCGCCGTCGCCGCCGCCGGAGGAGGATGCGAGGGAGAGTCAGCCCCGGGCGCGGGCACGCGCAGCGGCGGAGCGGGGAGGGGGGGACCGGGAGCGGCGCGGGGGCGCGCAGCGCAGGGGGAGAATCTGGGAAGCTCGGGCTCTCGCTCTGTCCTTCGGCGCTTCCATCCCTTCGTCCACCAGCCTTTATTTTCTTATTTTTCTACCCCTTCCCCCTCCATCTCTCATCCCTGAATCCTGTATCCTCCCATCCATCCGTCCTTCACCCCTCCATTCCTCCATCCGTTTTCCCTCATCCATCCGTCCATCCCGCCATTCCTCAGCCCCTCCGCTTCGCCGGCCGCGGAGCCGCCGTCCCCCCGCGCTCCCCTCCCCGCGCTCTCCGCCGCAGGGTGTCCCCGGAGCTCCCCGGGGCCACGGCAGGCGTGATGCTGCCCCCGCAGGGCATTCACACTCCCCCTTCCCTCTCCGTGCCCCCGGGAAGGGCGACCTGCTCCTCTGAAGGACAGGAGGTCCCTAGCCCCTCTCCCTCACTCCCGCCACAATCCCTAAAGAAAAAACACTGCTAGAGCTTTTCTATCCTGCTCTCCTGCTCTTCCTTTCTTCTGTTTTTTGGGGTGGTTTTTTTTTGTTTTTGTTTTTGTTTTTTTTTGTTTGTTTGTTTTTATTTTTTTTTCCCTACGCGGCAGGAGTTAAAAAAAACGGTTCTGTGGTAGGGAAAAAGGGAGTAAAAAAGAGGGAAACATATAATACAATAATCATTGACTGCATGAGAAATCAACCATACACTGGATTAGTTCTTAAAAGCAGTCTTTCAAGCCTGCTCCTGAAACCTAAAGGATTTCTTGGATGTTCATTTAGGATAAAGAATAATACTGATCATTAAATATAAAAGAAAAAAAAACAGCTCTAAGTACATTGTGTAAAGATGAGACCTATGAATCAAGCAAGTCAAAAAAACAAGCACACCAAAAGCTGGCTATCAACTCTTTATCCTTGTCCTGAACTCTCCCTGCATTATATAATGTTGATAAACTGCTGCAAGTACGTTTGGGGAAAAGATACTGCAATGATGAGAACATACTGCTTTTTATTAGAGCACATTAGTATCCTTACCTGACAAGTAGTTGCTTCAGAGGTTCATTTGCACGTTTCTCATCAACCTTCCAAGTAAACAATTTACTCGATTTTCAGTGCAGACATATGATTCCCTGGTGTCACTGTCTCTGTCCTAGACGTTTCTGAATGGCTTGTGGATTAACTTACTGTGCTCTTCTGCTCTGCCTTGTACCAGGAGCTGTGCAGGTATCAACAGCTCCCACTTGTGAAGCCAGGAAAGAGAGAGATTGGGTAGATTTCCACGTAGCTCCACAAACTGCTGATTTGCTGTAAGGGCTAGAGTCACTTAGAGAGTAGGTCTGGTCTTCTAGCAGGTTTATTCAGAAAGAGAGGCCTGACCCAAAATTCGCTGTAGACAATACAAATATTTCTATAACCATGGTGGGAATTGGTTCAAACCCCCGTGAGCTTGCTGTTGGCGTGAAGGTATTTCTGAGTGCAGCTATTCTAGTGAGAACTCCCTGGGAACAAGAAAAATTACTCCCAAGGAACAGGAAAAGGTACTAAAATATGCATCTTTTTCATTAGATTATTGAGAGAAGGTCAGGGACCTGTCTCTGTTTCCCTGCAGCTGTTGGCAAAAAATATGTACTTAGAAGGCAGGTTACAGCCCCTGGCTACAGGATGTCTTGTGTCGCTGTAGGCTCAACCAAGCTACCAAGTACAAAAAATGAAAGGGGAGGGAAATTACAGGTCCAGCTCTGGGCATCACTAAAGTCAGTAGGAGAAGAACCTAATGTTTCATTCTGAACCACTGCAGCCTGCAGAGAAACTCAACAAATTAATCTTTCAGTGTTTTTTTTTTTTTTTTTTTCTTCTCTGGTCTCAGTCCTGGGATTAGATCTAAGCACCGTTCTAACTTGCAAATTTTTACCATTTTGCTTGGGTTTGTCCCTGCACCCCTCCTCTTTGCCTTCTCCAGCACAGGATCTAGGCTGTTAAGAGAAATGGGGGTAGTCAGAGAAGGGAAATAGTGCAGTAGGAAAGATTTGGGCTCTGTATAGATAATGACACCATCTTATCTAGCACGAGAGGCAAAGAAATTGGCTCATATTTTTTAACATAGTTAAGATAGGAGTTTAAAATATTTCATGTAGTTTTTAATATAGTTAATTTTTTTGTTGTTTCTCACTTGCTCTCCAGTTGCTGATGAATGACTTCAGTAGGGACAATACAATAGTCGTCTGGTAGTTAGAGTCATTCCTGAGAAATGGGAGACTGAGCGTAAACATTTTTTTCACTGAGATTCAGAATAGGAAATGAACCGTTGAGGTCCTGTCTTTCCTCAGATGAATGGCTTTAGCTCTCCTATCTTAGACTACAAATTTAGCTTGCATTAAAGCAAGCTTGCATATGCCCACTGAATAGTTTTTTTGCCAAAATTACTTTGTTGACAATTAGTCAGTTCTTCAGGAAATTACAGGGCTGACTTCAGATTCTTGCATGCTCTTTACAAATTTGTGCAAGGGTTTATGTTTATGTACAATGAATTAGCTGTTTTTAAATTATAGCAGAATTTTGCTTATGAAGAATACAAATATTAACCTTTACATTTCAAAGTCATTGTAATGAACTGGTTTATTCTTAGATACTAGATTTCATGTCTTCTATAAAACCTTTGCAATTGCAGTAAATATTTTTTTCTCGTTGAAGATAAAATGTAAGCCCTTTGTGATTATATTGTTGTTATATAAATTGCCTTTGCAAACGCTGGCTGCTGAGCTTGCCACCTTAGACTGGAAACACGCTTATGCTGTCTTCTGTCTGAAGGTTCCAAAATATTTTCTGAGAGCACAGTAATGTGTTTTACCCATATAATGGAAAATGTGGATATTAATAGATATTTTTTAAGTAAAAAAGCATGATACTGTCAGGGTCAAAGGAAACGGAACAATATTACAAAAATAAAACAAAAGAAACAATTCCATTCTCAATCAGTTCCCCAACTGTAAAACTAGATATTTATCAAAATCATGGAAAAAAAGAAAATTATTTATTTTTTATCTAACACGATCGGAATATTTACATGAGATGTTTTTAAAGGAAGAATATTTAAGAGCTTACTGAAATTCTTACATGCTCTACCTAAATGTGTGCTCTTCCACTGGTGCTGTTCCCATAAAGTTAATCCCATCAGTGTTTGCAAGGATAGGACTCTTCTTTTTGTCCATATTTATTTCAAAGGACACAGAACCCATGCTTGTGGGAGTCCTGTGTGCATTTAACTATTTATAATTGATTGGGGGTTAAGTGCATCATTTAAAAATCTATCACCCTTTGGTTTGCTGTTCTTGACATTCATTAGTTATGGCTTGCCTTAGGCTTGGCCCTGATTCTGTAGCTGGATTGCCTAATGCCAGCACCTGGAGCTATGCAATCAGCCTGAATGACCTTGATGAGCACAGCGACTTGATGCAGTTTGCAACGTTGTGGACAAGGAGTAGGATCCTAGACTGGGACCAGAATTGTGTTGTACAGTGAGAACTGAACCCAGTGCGAGGCTTTGGGTTTGATTAAGTTTAACGAACAACACAAAATATTAATATTTGAATCTGAGAAAGAACTGTAGGCTTTCAGAACACACTCTGATATCTGAGTGGTTTAAGTCTCTCTTTTTAGGCACATTTATACTGTCTGTTAATGTCTTTATTTTAGAGAAAATAAAATAAAACACTCATTAAAATATTTTCTATATGGAAAGGTAGATAATAGGTTATATTACAGCTTTCTTTTATTCACAGGAAATTTTGTTTGCCCAAGATTAAGAATAAGTAATCTGTTGTGAAGTAGGGTGCTTTGGGGTTTGGGTTTGGGGTTTTTTTTTTTGGGTATGTGCATAGTACCATTTTTATAAAGTAAAGCTGTTTGCTTAGCAGCAGTTCCACGTTATACAGGAGAACCAGATTTAAAATTTAAAATTAAATGCCTCTGCACTTTGACTCATAGGATTGATCCTGAAAAACTGTGACGTTCTAACAGGCCAAAACAAAGCAAGGACTTAATTTTTGAATCCAGAATGGTCTGGGGTACCATTATCTTTAAAGGGACCATGCTGCATCTAAGCCTCAAACTCCACTGAGCTCAAAGGACGGCTGTGAAAACTACAACTATTCTAGTTAAGACTTTCTGTCACAAATTTCCTAACAAACTTTGTCATCTTCTCTTACCAAACACAAAGACCTTTACAGGTAAGCTTATATCAGCTGGTGAAAAAAGTGTGAGAGAAGAATTGAAATACAGTTACCCCTTTTCTATTACAGGAACAACTTAGGAGAGGAAGATAAAATCAGAAACCAAACATATGGTATACAACTGGTATAACTTTCTTCCCATTTTAATCAAGTGTAAAAGGGACAAATAATTGAACTAAGGAACTTCAATATACTTACAGATTCTCATAATATGCAGTAAATCTTTACAGTTCTACTCTCCAAGGAGATTCTTGAGTAAATAATAATGACTTTGGCCTCTTGGATAAATGAAGATGGATGCACTGAGAAAAATCTAATTATAGATTTCTCCTGCCTCTTTCCTGCCTTGACTCTTGTGCACCAGTATTATATTGTTGATACTTCATGTATATATATATTTCAGTAGTGGTACACTAAATGGAAGCTTAATACAGGAAAAAGGAAGCACAAAAACTTCAATGGATTTGTTTCTATGTTAGTTCAGTGTTAAATCTGCTGGTTTTGGAAACAAAGAATCTACCAATTTCTTTCTCAATGCTACCAAGTCAATACAACTATGCTGCAAACTCTGTCTGTTCTGTGTATCGTCAACAGAATTCTTCATTAAGGGCCATGTCTTCACTAGGAATGATTTAAAGTTATTCCTACAGTAATGTGCTGTAGTAGTAACTCTTTCTAAATAAGGATGCACCTTCTTTTGTGAAAGTTATGTATTGCATACTTTATTTGTTCACCTCTGAATTAAGCAAGCTGAGCAGCTGAACAAACTTAGCTAAAAGCTCTGGTTTTTTTGTGGGTTGTTTTGTTTAGCTTTTCTTTTTTAGATGTGAGTATGCTTATAACAGGAGCTTCTGTAAGACATTTTCCTATCAGTGGATCACAGGGCTATGCCCACAGAAGTCTGCAATGTAGGCATAGCTGAATTTCAAATTGCAACTGGCAGCAGAATATAGCAACTGTTATTGAATGCATTACTGGAAGAAAATAAGGACCCAGCTGGTCTGGCCATTTTTACTGCTAACACTGAGGGGAATAGAAATAAAGCCTTTTCATGTGAGAGCCCAGTCTGGTTGGGCAGAGCCTACAGTTAGAAAAATGGATATGCTTTCTACTTGAAACGTAAAGTCAATTGTAGAATGCTTTGGGCTGGGAGGGCCTTTACAGATCTGTTGCAACCCTCCCTGGGCTGGGCAGGGATATTTGCCACTAGAACAGGCTGATCTGTATACATGTGACCAAATAATTGGAGAGAAGTACAAACATTTAACTCCATAGTAACTCATTTTACAGTGTCCTTGAAGGGACATATTAAACTTTAAAAGTCTTCTTGCCCATGTGAGAGTTAATCCTCTGTTCTCTCAGTGTTTTTCTTCAGTATCAGTTGCAACTGTTAAAAATTAATTATAAACCTGACTCTTTCTTTTGCACTGCTCTCTTAGACCCCTGTCTTCTCTCATTTGTCTGGAAGGACTATAAGGTACTTGAAATCACAAACCATCATTTGTTCTCACTTTTCATAGTATTTAGGACAATAGGATCGTGGTCCGCTGTATGGTTCCACCTAGCAGCTAGTAATAACAACAACTCATCAGCTCCAAATCCTAGAATCATGTGGGTTAGACAGCTGAGACATTTGGAAAGCCTCAGATTCCTTTGATGTTGACAAAATATGCAATGGAGTGGGAAGCAACAGTGAAAAGTTTGTGTATGTAGACAAGCCAAAGTTAGTAGCCCACGGAGGGATTTGAAACGCTGCCTTTGTGCTGACCACTGGAGATGCTGGAGATGTGGTGAAAAAGAACTTGGAGCTTAGGAAACCTCCACTTCCAGTATACATAATGTCAAAGGTTTTCATGATAGATAATGGTAAATTATTGTTTAAATATTGTTTACAAATTTGAAGAGACAGTAAGATAATATTTTGAATTATGTTGTTTGAAGTTAGGTACATAATACCACTTGTATACTTTATGAATCATTAGAGAAACAATAGGGACAAAATCTGATGGCATATAACAGATTGAAACTTTTAAGAAAGTACATTTGGAAAAGTTTCCTTTTTTTTTTTTTGAGTGTATAAGATTGAAGAACAAGCTGGACAGTGATTAATTTTTTTTCCACCAAGATCCACTTCAATAAAATCCATACAGTAATTAATGTATTTTGAGCATTGACAAACTCCAGAACTTCATTTGTGCATTCAAAATGTAATCAGTCACACTGGATATCAATATTCCAGCTTAACTCACTCTCCTGAGGAAACATGTTCCAAAAACCTAGGAGGTACTACTAAACCTCACACCACAAGATGAGTCAGAATATTAAAAAAAAAAAATTAATTTGCAGAATTACTTGAGATCCAGGGATGTAGGAGAGGCAAGGTCTGTGGAGAAAGGAAATATCTCTTGCAAAACTAACTGACAGATTTGGAAGAGAAGTTGTACTCTCATACCACCTTCTCTTCCCCTTTCTTTGGTTGCTACCATCTCAATTATGACCACTCTTAATTGACTAAAATATCCCTGAGGGAGTGTCCCATATAGAGTGACTTGTTCTCTGTCAAGGCTTCCTAACTATCTTTTAAATTTCATTAGTTTTAGGAACATACAATTCAGATTTTGGTAAATTTATGGTTGATACAAAATTATACAAATTTTTCAAAACTAGTGGCTCACATTCTTTTACTTTCACATGCGTATATATATATATATATATATATATTTATGTTTAATTCTGGAGGAGAAAAGTCCATTATAAAAGTTATTCTTATTATTTATTATTACCTCTGATAAGGAATATAGTCTCTGGAACTTCTAAAACATTCATATATTTGGAAATAAAGACAGTGAAAGCAAATGCAAGCAAACATCAGCAGAAGCAAAAAACAGGAATGTCATTGTATACTCTTGACTGTAAACTATTTTCACAATATACAGTACTTTTCCTTAATCTTTGATCAGTTTTTTATTCAATTAATGATAAAACAGAAGTCTAGGACAGTGTTTGAGTTTATACATATTAAGAAACAGAGCAGATATATAATGTTAAAAAAAGGGATTTGTAATAATTACCTGTAATTAATTTTGGGGGGAAAAACCAACAAAAAACCCCAAAACAAAACAAAATAAATCAACCCCCCAAAAAAACCCCAAAAAATAAAACCAAAAAAAGCCAAAATAAAATAAAAAAACACCCCCAAAACACCAAAACAAATGCACACTGCAAGGCCAAAAGATAAATGCTCCATATAGAGTTCAGTGAATGCATGCTGTACATCCTGTGGTATGTGTCCATCATCTCTTGTTCATCATCAAAGGCAGCCTGGGGTGCCGTGGACTTAGCCTAGATGTGTGGATATCACAGGACAAAAAATATTCTCCCTTAGGAAGTTTTTTATCTTTTTTTTGCTATCTAGCACCAAAATTTATTGTTTGCCTCCCATCCTTTGGAAAATCATTCAATCTTGAATTAAAGACTCAGTTATGATGAATTTGCCACTTACCTTGGCAAGCTGCAACAATGATTAATTACTGCTGTTCCTAAAATCTGTCTCTTCTCCCCAGTTTTTACTTTTCTATCTTCAACTTAACCAGAAACTGAATCTTTTCATGATGCTGTCCCTCAGATTAAAGTGTCTCAAATATCTGAAGTATTTTCCTCTGGGTTCTTATGAACTGTGATCAAGTTGCCTTTTGAACTTCTGTTTGATACACCTAAGTAGGTTGTGAATCAGTATAGAAAACCTGACAATAAGTCTCATAAGGTGTTGAAGTCACTCTGGCTGGGAAAATTGTATGACACTTGGAAGAATTTCTTAAGGATATCATAAATTTGTTCATAATTTCTTTTAGTTGTACTTACAGGTTCTTAAAAAACTAGAAGAAGAAAAACACATATCCTGTCCCTCAAAATTCTCTTCACAGGCTTGATTTGCCTGACTAGCTATAGCTTGAGCTGTGTTTTTTCTGCATTATCCATTCAACTGTGGGGTAAACCTGCCCATGATCAGGTGCTAAGATGTTTTGATAGCTTTCCCACTCTTTTTCTGCATGTTCAAAGCCTTTAGTTTGATGTTTCTTCCTGATATCCCTGTCAAAAATATAAATTCAAGCTCCTAACCTTCACATACTTGGAGACAGATTTCTTTTTAAATTTTAAAAGTGTAGGTAAGCAAATTAGTTTGCAGATATCATTAGCCTAAGGATATGCTAACCCTGACTCATGGGTGTTAGGGATTTAATTTCTCATGTCTTCTGAGAAAATCCCTATAGGCATAATTTTGGGTACCTGAATATATTTTAAAATCTCGCCCTTGTAGCCTTAGTGTCACAATACTTAGGTTTGCTGGAGAACTTTGTATATATACAACACTGGCCTAGCATATTTTGCTTTTAGATGTGAACACTCAGTACTGTTATAAATCAATGTCCATATGTCTTGGGTTGAATATTTACAAAAATTCTTTCATTTAAGTTATCTTTTACTCATTAACTCTTCCCCCACCCCTGTCCCCCAGCCAGTCATTGTATGCCATTGCTCTTCCTCTTCATTTCAATAGTCAGATTACTTGAACACTCAGCATCTCAAGTCTTTTGCCATGACAAGAGGAATGTTGATAATTTCTTCCTCCTCAACCAAGTGTAAATTTGGGCCTACTGTGGCTTTCCAAGAAATCCTTAGGTCTTTCTTCTTTAGTTTGCAATTTCGAATTACTTCTAAATTTAATTCTATATGATGCATATTGTATATGCCAGACACCACTTGTGCTCTTGATGACTCCTGAAAGCAGTTCCATTGAGCTCCAGGAGCTCCATTCCTTTATTGCTCAGAAGTGGATAACACGCCAGCCGTGCAGAGCCCTGAAGCCTCTGTGCTCCGGCCACATTTCTGCACTTTTATTGCCCTACACCATATTGTTTTTCTGGAATCATAGATGCTTTATTCTACTCAGACTAACTATGAGAATAGCTACCTCTAACCAATATATACTATTTACAGAGCATATATCAACATTATAGCAGCAATAAGTGCTGTAGCACAAAATTATGCAAAATTAAGAAAGGCAAAAATAAATTAGATGATGTCCACTTGGTCATTAGGCATTTGCAGATTCAACAGTGTAAGCTAGAATAAACCTTTTCACTGGCAAAGGCAAAAGCAGACAGGAAGAGTCAGAAAAACCCATCCTGAGCCCTTGCAGTTAATAAAAACCTGTAACCTGTCACTAGCCATGGGGATACTGCACTTGACTACTATTTATTTCATTTCAGAATCTAAAATTAGATGAGGAGAATCTAGTCTTTGGAGACCAGGCTACAACTAGGCTAGGATTAGGCTACTACAAATGGTGAGGAGCAAAATGTGTATTCCTGAGCCTGACAGATTAATCATGGTAAAGATACAGTTTCAGAGCTCTTTGGGTTGTACCAATCATGAAATCAAATATAGCTGGTAATCTTAAAAGCATAATGAGCTCTCCAACCTTTTAATTCCTAGTGATGAATAATTTCCTATGAATTTCCAAGAATGAAACTCCTACTGCAGTAGTTGCTAGGTGGAATTTACATCTCACCAACTAGATTGGCTTTTTTTCATTTCCTTTTTTTTTGGCCTAAATTCATGACTCTAAGGAATGATTAGGTTAATTGGATAATGTTGGCCCAAACTTTGCTATAAATTATTACATAAATGCAGGTTGGACCATTGGACCAAGAGAAGGAGGATCTTTGATGGGCCACTTGCAGGAAGAAGTGTAAGCCATGCTGGTAGATCTGTGTGGTTTCCTGCTGGTCAGGGTGTGGGCAGTCTCTAGTTCCACCTTTTCATGTCAACCACAGTGCTTAAGAGTTTATAGTGACTTGCACCAACACTGCAACATTTTAGAAGGGGAAAACTGAGCAATATGTGCAGTGTTCTAGTGTGTTACCCCTGCAAAGACTTTGATTTGGAGGATCAGCAGCAGCAATCTTCCCACTTGTAGCCTTGTCCAGGCTGTATATGGAATGTAGTAGTTTTCTTTATTGATGGCAACCTTCCAACATGCCGAGGGTATTCCAGTATGTGAAAACCTCTGCATTTGGGGGATAAGGCCATGAGAAATGCTGATAGAGAATTTTGATAAAGTAGTTTTGCTCGAGCCATAAACAGACGCATGAAAAGTTGATCTAGGTCCTTGGACTAGCAGTGAAACCACTAAGCAATAGAGTAAAACCAAACCACATAGAATTAGATCCTAGGTTCAGATCAGTGCCTCTTTTTAAAGTCATTGGCAGTTGCTCATTCATATCCAGAGGGAGAAAGTGGTCTTTAATGGCAATTAAATAACTCTTATTTACTGTCTTCTGTTGATTAGCATAGTGAATTGATGCAACCTGCAGAAAACCACTCAGCAGGCATCACAAAGCCCTGTGTAAAATGTCTCTGTATCTCAAATCTGGCGAGCCTGTAAAATCCCTGAGGATTGCACAATCCCTAGCAAACCTATGAGCAGAAATCAAACACTTTCCAGCTGATGGCACTGACTGTACACCATCTTATACGGTAACAATATACAACACATGCAACATTTGCTGCTCTTGTGTAATGGATGGGTATTGCAGAGGGCACACAGGGACATTAAGAAGTACATTTTACACATTTCACATGAACACCAGCAGGATATCTTCTGTAAATTAAAGGTAGTATGCATGATAGTAATAAAACATGATTTAAAGCAGGCAGTGATTATTGAGAAATACACATATCTTAAATCCTTATGAAGAGATTGTCAATATATGTAGACTTGGAAGTCTGAGGACAACTACTCAGCAGGCATCTCTTAAATCTGTTCACAGGAGGGACTGGAGGCATAGCTTTGCAATTTCTTGGGGTTTTTTAAGAATTGAAAATAACACTTACTTTTCTTCATTTAACATATTTTAACAAAAAACATTCATAACACAAATGAAGCCTTAATGAAAATAGCTAAGGTTCCTGGCTGCCGAAAGTTAAAGAATGCTTTCTGGCACATTTCGGAAATGCAAACCGGTGTCAAAGAAAGAAGGTTGTTATCCACATTCATTGAACATTGTCTGTTCTTTGTGAGCTTTCCTCTGGATCTTCTTCTCATTTTACTGTTTTTTGTTACCAATCAAATCTCTTTACTTGACAGAAGATCACCATTTTACCACAGAACAATGATACACTAAATGAAGGTTCACCTTAGAATTGCATTACTTCACACTGAAACGATTAAGCTCTGCTTTACTCTGCTTGACAGCCAAATCAGGAGGCATTTTTGTACAAAAAATATCAGGTTTAAATTTTTTCAAGCTTGTATAAATTTTGACATTCCTTCCTTTGCATTTTCTACTAGCTGATTGAATATCTCTCTACTCAGGATACAGCCATAGAAAGGACTTTTTGTTTGGTTTGAAATTACTAGAAATACACTCAATGACAGCTTTTGAGCTACTGTTGTTAATAATGACATGCCAAAAGCCAAGGATGGTGATGGGGGGAGGGTGGCAGTTTTGCTGATCAGGGAGACCAGAGATATTAATTTGAGACTAAAACACTTGTATTTCAAACCCTAAACCACTCCATGGATAGGGTAATCAAAGATAAGTGGCTCTGTGGCTACTATCAGTTATTTTTTTCTTCTGTATTAAATTATTTGTGCTGGACTAAAGCAAGAGTGACAGAGGAGTTACTCAATAAGAGCTTCCTTGTATCCTACCTCAGAATATTGATGAGGGAGGTTGCACAGGGTAGGCGGGAATTTATCCTTAAGCTTTGATAACAGAGGGGTCAACAGTTTGTTGGGTGTAATTAGATTCTCTTAAGTCATCTTTGAGCTGTTGATACTCCATTCATTCTCAACTCATTGAATCAAATTCCAGGAGGGAGTCAAATGACCTTGGCAACTTTCTGCGACAGTTATTTTTGTTCCTCTGGACATGTAACCTCACGTCACATTAGTGTGATAGGCCAGATTCTCATCTGAAGCAGTCTCTGGACTATCTCTTTGTGACAGAGACCTATGTGCTGGATCTTCTGAGAGACACTGAAGTGCTAAGATAAAATTCACTCCATTATTATTTCATATTCAGCTACTGTATGTATTGTGTGTGCATATATATTCACAATATGATTTTGATCCATTTTATGATGACTCTTTGATTATCTTAGTATTTTCTTTTCTTTACTTATTTATTTTAGTGTAAGTGTCAGCAGAATAAAACTTCTTTTGGCAAAGTTATGTACCATGTACTTAGGTGAAGGTTTTTTCCTTTCTTTTTTATAGGATATAAATTGAATTTCAGGATGTCACTTACCTTTACTACTTAGTTATTGGCAAGTGTAATACTAGTCATAAAAGGTTCATCTTAAACTGCACTGTTTGGGTCAATATTTCAGAGCATGTTTTAGACATTGAGTTAGCTCAAAGCATGACTAAATAGTGAAAGATGTCTATTAGTTGCCATGGTTTTGGAACATGTCCAAAGTTATGTTGTTGTGAATCACTAGGAAAATCCTTTCAACCACCAGAAATAACTTACTTTAAAATCCCAGTGAGGTATAGAAAAATAAAGGAAAAAAAGAAATATGTATTTGGCTCATACTGGATTCATACAGCCTCTTGTGCAACTCAAAATTTTTATTAATTCACAAAACTACTGTTCTTCTTGTTTCCTTACTTTCCAATTAGTAGCAATGTGAACACTTATTTTTTTAATATCTATATATTTTAATTGGGAAAGGACTTATTCAAGCTTATCAAAAGGATTTTTTTTTCCTGCTTAATGATAATCTCTTGGGCCTGGACTCAGACAGGAAATTTTTGTTCAATGCAGCAGTGAGGCAAACTGTCTTTTTAGTTCTACTTATCAGCATCCCCAGCCACAAGTTAGGTAAATGCAATTTGCACACAATTATTAGAGAAATACTTTAATGACCAGAAAGGTAGTTCAAAACAGGATTCACAAAACTCAGTACAAAACTTCTAAGGTAATTAGGAGAAGTTGCTGAAGTGAAGAATTTGGCTTCAAGCCCTCTTTGTGATATAAAGAAGCCTAAATCCAACCTGGATAGACACACCTTTTTGCACTCATTCATTCTTTCCCAGGTTTACACACTGAAGTTTGTGTAAAGGGCTAAGCCACCTACAGAGCAGGTGCAAGTATGAACCCCCATTTGTCACTCCATCTTTGCTATCAAGCTGCAGGATATGATGTGAAATACTGGTATCAATCTCTGGTGATTGTGTCATTATTTCTGTAAGCACTTTAAATATTTACTCCAAGCCAATGCTCAAACTTATGGTCTACTAATTTAAGTGCTGTCTTTCTGGCTCAAGATCAGTGCAAAGTGAACATGTTAACTTTTAAGTGGTCAGGGGTGTCTTCTCCCATGGATTTATGCAATGTGGTTAGAGCATATGCTCTAGAGCAGAATGCCACAGCTAAGGAAGAGTAAAGATACTTGTGAGTCACACTGTGATGTAGGCACAAAAGAGACACAGAACCGTTCATTGTCGCCCAGAATCAAGTAATTAAATGCCATAGGGGTTTTGCTGACAAAAAGGAGGGTCTTTGTGTGATTATCATCAGGCAATTTCAATATTAAATACCTGAAGAAGCAGTTGTTGGACCAAAATCCCTGTTCTTAATTCCTGAATTAATTTTTTCCCCCCAGAAATTCTCTTTTAGGATCAGCATTTTAAATGTGAGATAAACACTGTACCTATAGCAGCTCAGTTCTGATGAGGGCCCAGAGTGCTGCAGGTACAAAGAGGAAATAATTGTGCTAGAAACAATTCCCAGACACAGCCTTCCAGATGAAAGAAGTTAGAGAAAAACTCTGCAGTTACATGCAGAGAAATTATTCATGGGTCTCGGTACTGAAGATGTAACATTCTCTCTTTACAATGCCCAGTTTGAGACGTTGGCTCCCAGAATAAAAGGCTTTCTGCTGTGAGACATTCCTTCTGGGAATATTTAGTCCTGCTAGTAGTGGACCAAATCTCCCCCATCTGAGAACAAATATGATTCTGACTGCTTATGGGGGTCAACCTCTTCTCAAAGACAATGAGTAACAGGACAAGAGGAAATGGCCTCAAGCTGGACCAGGGGATATTCAGACTAGACATCGGGAAGAATTTTTTCCCTGCAAGAGAGATTAAGCACTGGAATGGGCAGCACAGAGTTACTATCCTTGTAGGTGTTCAAGAAACAACTGGATGTGGCACTTAGTGCTGTGGTTTATTTGCATGGTGGTGGTCAAAGGCTGGAAAACTTTCTGGTTTTATTTCTCGGCAAAAAATGGAAAAAAATATTACAAGGAAAACAAAAGTAATTTAATATTAAGGACTTACTCTTTTTAAAATGTAATTATGAGAAACACTGGCCATGCTTTCAGTCAGCCCGTACTGGCCCCAGTCATTATCTGTGAAAAATGAAAATAAAGTGACTTTTAGCAATGAAGACTCTGATCTGTCGTGCTTCCTTTTAATCAGAATTCTGACTGTGGTAAATAATCAGAATACTTACTGTAGAAAGTACAAATGACAGTCTTACTATAAAATGAGTGTATGCATAAACATACGTTCGTGTATCTGATAAATAGAAAACTGAAAATCTTTTAAGAACCAATTATTTCTAAACTAAACAAAATATGCTTCTAGCTCTTTTTCTGGCACAGGCATCTATCAAACAATAACAGGGCATCTGTTGAATAGACGTGCACATGCAATGCAAGCAGGATTAATTTTTATTTGTTGCCCATGAAAGATGTTGCCACAGTTTTAGATATTCAATTTTGTATAAACATTTAAGTGAATAAATGAATAAAGTACAGTTACAATGAATAAGTGCCAATAAAGACTGTGATTAAATAGAAGCAACGCAGCAGGAATTTCAATAGGTTGAAAATGTAGTCACATCTACTCAAGAGGGTGTTAACAGTATGCTTCAGACTCCCTGCTGTCGTCTTGAAGCAACAAGAATGCCTGTTGCCCAAACATTTCCCAAAGCAAATAACTTTAAATACTGACTTTCTTCCGGAGGGAATGTCAGATATTGACGATTATCATTAACATACAGCTCTGCTAAAAGGCTTATTTGAATGATTTATTCTTTATTGGTCTTTTTCCAATTTGTAGGGGAAAAGTTTTTGTGCATTAATAAAGAATGAAGGCATGTAGAAGGGATAGAAATATGGCTTTACTAATACTTTGGGCATTACACTGGTTTTCATTATAGATTTATTGAGATGGAGAGTGGAGACTGGTTCTAATCTTAAACTTATGTGAAACATTGCCACATAAATTAATGTTGCAATACTATGTTCTTTGGGAAAACAAAATGCAATTTTTTTAAGATGCAAAATATGTAACAATCTATTTTTTGCCTCATAATTTTATTTTATTCTTCCATGAATTATTCTATATAAATTTTACTACTTTAAAATTCTTTGATGCATTAGTTATCAGTTGACTTGTGCCTTTAATAGACGACAAAACATTCATAACTGAATCTTAGCTATCCCCATCAAGCATCCTATCTCTCTCAGTCCTCTGATCTCATACATTAGGTCTCTTTGTTGTGATAATATACTCCTACATTGCCTAGATGCCCTCTTTGGCAATTACATGCTACTTTGATTTTAAGATGCTGGTCTTCTGTCATTTTAATCAGCTGCTGCAGGTTCTCAAGGAGAAAAGTCTGGTAAGTGTTGGCAAATGCTTACTAAGGTGCTGACACACCAGTAAGAGTAGCACAGCCAGCAAGTCCACAAGACCATCTCCTGTGCAGTGTAATCTGGGTGAGTGGCACCCACAGGGTTCAGTTTATTCTGAGTTTAAACTTTTTCTCAGGAAATTGTTTCCATATTCTCTTTGCTTCTGCTTACTTGCTTTGATGGTCAAGTGTAAGGGTTTTTTTGTGTTAAATGTCCTGTGAATGCTTCCCCATCAATTGGGTCAATCACAGGACAATATATCTGTTCTTTGCAAGAATTATGGGATGTTTCTAGAGAAGTAATGACAGCTGATTGATTTTCTCCCTGTCCTCTGTTCATGGTAAATGTGCACCTCTCAGAGCATAACTCAGGGGTCTTCCCATCACAACCTTCCTAGGTAGTCAGTGTTTCAGTTAGTGCAGTTTTAAATCACTTCTAAAAGCAGATTAAAGGCTATTATTTTTTGATAGGAAAGGTAGCAGTACTGATGGGCAAAAGCTCCTGTTAACTCTTTAGTGGAGAAATCACTAAGTGTGGGCAGAACAGCAAAACTGTCAGGGTGAATTTGCTAAATGTTACATTTATCTCTCCAAAAAAGTGCAGTTGAGAAATAAAAAAAAGTAGTCACAAGAGTAGTTTTACCTCTTACCTCTGACCTAAAAAGGAGCTACTAGAAAGTTCATTTCTTAAGTGTGCAAAGTGCAGAAGATTGTCTCCTTTCTCAAAAAATCTCACAAAACCCAAAACTCAAAGAAAACAATTTGAGAAACTGTTCTTTCTGCCAGGAAAGTCACAACATTTCATACTTTTTTCAACCACCAAATCCTAGGGAACTTTGCAAACACAAATAAAATTGCTTTCCTTAATACTCATATCTCTAAGAAAGAATTATGATATTATACTCAAAGGTTTGTACAACTTGCAGCAGTAGAACGTATAGATCATTTAATTATGATAGCATAAAAAGTTTAGCGTAGTTATTAAAATTAAAATATCGTAAAGCCTTAGCTGATCAGCAAGAAAAAACTTTTTCCTGTTAATGGAGAAAATGCTAGTGGAACATTTCCTAAAGTTAAGTTTCATCTCGATGTTATTTTGATTACTTAAGAATCTGCCCATATCTCTTTGTTGCACTGCTGCAGAAGGTTCTTTGGCATGAAAATATCTCTGTGTACATCTAATGCAAAACAGCAGAAGACCAGAGGAAAGGGAAGTACAAACCAGATCCTGACTGCTCCGGCAAACACGGCTCTCAAGGAAATTCCTCACTACTATGCTCAGGACTGCAAATCTCCAGAGAAACTTACCTGTGCATTTATAAGTAGCAATATGAGAAGGATCTATAGGTGGGATAAAAAAGGACCTGTTAAGACCAGAGAGATGCTGGAGTAACTGCAGGTATGCCATTGTGCACAGGAATTCCCTCCATGACATTGTTACATTTACTTTTAATGTTTCTAGAAGTTGACAATCTGTGCATGCCTGCTGGAATTTGTTTTGAAATAAAGCTCTGGAGACGTTAATAAGTCAGTAGTGAAGCTGAAAGGTCCCAGTAGTCCTGAAGCAGAGACTCCTGTAAATCTTCCAAACGCAGTTCAGAGATATCTCAATGCAACTGAAAGTCACCAGAAAAATATATAAATAAGTAAATAAATAAAAGTCATGTACCTGATTATCTCCCCTCGAGCTTTTAATCAAAATGCAAAGATTATTGATCATCACATTTGGATTTCACATGCATAGTATAGCAAAGATAACATACAGTGAAAATAACACAGGACTAAGATATTGCAAGGCCTGATAAATGAAAGTTAAAAATGTGGCACAGCCTCAGCAAGGCAGTGAAGGACTCAGATCAGAAAAGTAGGTGATGAAAACTAGCAGAGCAGAGCAGCATGTTTAAAGCTGTTGTGAGGTTAAAAAGAGAGTTTCACTACAATCAAGTAAAAGTTTAAGAAACTTCAGGGTTGTGGAAACTGAATTTATCCTAACAGAATGAGCTATGAGGGGAAAACAGAAAGAAGATGCGCAGTACATCTAGGCTGTTCACAGAGGACTCGTCACTGTGCCTGTCTCCTCTATGTGTTTATTACAAAACTGAGTATGAATTACTTCTAATAGGAGTAAAAGCCCAGAAGACCAATTTGATACAGCTCAATTAGTTTATTGATCAGAGCTACGAAACCACAGCCAACCAAACCCAGAAAGTATGTGTTACCAACATCTGCTGAGCTCTTCCAGTTGTTTGGTTGAAACGAAGTGTATTTTTCTTGTGGTGAGTTACGTTAACAGCTTTTTTCTTATGAAGAAAATCTGCAGAAAAAAAAATAATCATTCTTATGACACTTACTAAAGAATGAAGCATTGCTGGCAAATGTTGTACACGATTTAAAGATACATTGATACTTTATTATTTGTAATTATTTGTAATTTGTACCATTTTTACCCTGTTGCAAACTTATTTTTTGTGCTAGAGCTTGAGAATCATCAGAGTAATAGACAATTTACTATCAATAGCAGAAAGGTCTTTATCAATCAATATTTAAAAACTGCTTACCTAACAAAAATGCTATTTGCTACTTGTAGAGGTGCAGGTTAGGCAATTTCCTGCAGGACAGGCAGATATTACAGTAATGGGTCATTTCCCTCTTCAACACTATTGCAAGGTAATACATCTGCTAACGATAAAAGTTTCCCAGTAATTTCTAGCCTGAGTCCTTTCTAGTTGCTGAAAATGTCATCAAGCTTTTGAAATATTTGTGTTCATGTTCTATGTGGGCTGGTTTGTAGGTTTCTTTATTTGGGAGAGTTTTAGCTGAAATAATCCAGAAATTTTCAGGGGACAGGGCTAATATTATTTTACACATTTTAAAAGTCTTCTTAAAAGTAGCTATTAGGTCTCTGTTCAATGGAGCAAGAACCTGGCAACTTTGTCAGGTTGATTTCTAAGGTAAAAAGAATATGAGATTTTTTTTTCTGATTTTATGAAAACTTCTCCATATTTGAATAAACTATAAAGCTTTTGAAGTGTTATTGACTTGATTATGTATGACTTGATAAAACTCATTTTTTCTGTTCCCTGAAGATGCTCTTGTTTCCACTTCGTGGTTGCCTCCTGAACTGTAGCCTTGTCCCTGCCTTCCCCAAATATCCATCGTGAGGATTCAGATGTTTAGGAGGATATTCCTGATGACAAGAATATTCCTGTGTCTGCTGTGGCTCTTGCCTTTTCAGGGGTATTGTGGCTTCAGACTCTGCAGCTGAGTTCCCACGTTTCCAATCAGCTCCAACTAATGAGGAAAAATTCTAGAAAAGAGGTTTAACTGACTAGACACAGGGAAGGTAGGAAGGGACAGGATAGATTAATAAAAAGTGAAAGAAGAAGATTAGACAAGGAGTAGGTAAGGGAGAGATAGAAGAAACACGTGATGGGAATAAAGATAAGCTAAAGAGGAGATGAGTTGAGAATAGTTCAAACCCACTGTCCAGAAGCCGAGCGGTTCTTTGATCCCACTGCTAGACATTCCCTTGCCATATAACAAACTCTGCCAAACTGCCAGCTACATGGTTCTGTCCCTCTCTGCATGGTGACCCATTCAGAAAAGAACAACTTTCTGCAGGGATGGCCTAATCCTTCCTTTTAAGCATTAGATTGCACTATGCTGTGTATCTGAATCTCTCCCTGATCCTGTAAAGAGGAGAGGAGGCTCATGAGCCAGACTCCTTTAGGAAACCCTTTGAATAATATACACACAGGTTTCCACAGGAAACCTTATTTCCATCACTTCCAGGCTTTTGAGAAACTCTGATTTACAATTTTAATACTTTTAGCAACAATTTTGGTCAGAATATATGTATATCTGTGCAACTGTGTTCTCCTTGAAGTTAGCCTTAGCCCATTTTTGCAAATATATGAATTTTAGGCTCCTCTGTTAATTAAACTAATTCTGTACTCTTTTGAGATTTTTGTTTCTCTATCAAAGTACCTTGAAAAAGGTTTTTTCACTGACCTATTTTGTGATTGAAATATTATTCTTTGCGGGCATGCTTGGCTTCACTTCTGCATTCACTTCTAATAAACATAGCCTCCCAAATTCACAGTTTCTCTGCTGGACTGCTTACAGCTTCTTGTGTGAATGCACAAACAACAGTCCTGCTGTACCAATTATATATACATTTTCAGGGGAACTGACATTGAAGAGAGCTAATTGTGTTTAAGTTCATCTTAGGAAAGTCTATTGTAAAAACTGGAACGTAATCAAGTCACAATTAGGAGAGCAACTTGCTAAATTTCTTCCATTACAAAAAGCAATAAGAAAGCATCACATGGAAATCCATTATTAATGAACTAATGCATAGAGTACAGAAGAGTAATTTGTAAATTGATTTTAAAATTTAAATATTTTTATACAATGGACAGCAATACAGATAACTTTTTAAAACAAATACTTTAAAATTTAAACAACCAAAAAGGAAAAAAACCCAAGATTTCTTTACAACAGATCATGTCAGCTAACAGGATTTTTCACTCTTTAGTAGAATTTCAAGGATGCAGTAGACAAATGATGAAGGCAGTATGATTTATAAAACTTTAAAAGAGTCATAGCACATATCTTTTCTGTATTATTAAAGACAGGATTATTATTTGCAGGGACATAATAGATAAGGAAAAAGAATGGTAGGATATCGGGAATGCTAGGGACAGATGATGTCATTCAATTATCTCTCTAAGGCCTATGGGATTGTCTTTTCCCTGTTTTGTTGTCAGTGACTGGTCCCTCCAGCTGTTCCTTTGCAACTTTGCCTCACTGTAGCACTTTTAGATAGTTTTCTGCACGCCTCTCCTAGGGATCAGGAGTCTCAGAACAATCATAATCCCTGGCATAATGTGGGAGTCTCAGAATGAGGACAGAATTGCTGCATACAAATCAGGATGGCTGGTAAGCCTGCACAGCATCCATCTATCACACTGCGCTTCCACGGGGCTGCACCATATATCTCACACTAACCACATTCATGGGGCTTTGTCAGCTGTCATGTTAGTATTTTGCCTATAATTTTTAAAATATAAAGGGTGAATATTAGTCTGAATTGCAAAGCTCTTCAAGAAAAGTAGATTGAAGGGACTAGCTAGAGGTTTAGGCAGCAAAACATGATCTATGACTTCTGAAGCAAAGATGATACAGCTGAGTTTCTGCAGTGTTGTACAATTTTCTTCCCCAGTATTTACGAAAGAAAAAGGCTCCTTCTCTTTAGCCAGTTTTTAATGACAGCATTTTGTGATACTTGAAATTTTTCTGTTGGCCCCTATTTTGTTCCCTGACTCCTTAAGATCTCCAATAGGGACCTTCTAGAAAGAGAATGAGGGAACTTTCCAGTATGAAAATCTACCAATTTTTATGAAGATTGGAGAAAGATGCTGAGGTGAATTAGAACTCATTAGCTTCAGTGCCACCTGCTGGGAAGCAGTCATTTTTATTGGTTTTGTTCACTGATAACATTAAATAGTTATAAGTATTTCACTCAAGCTTGATCTGGTCTTGTAAGATAATTATTTCTGCTTGGACAGAAATCTTACTAATCTGCACATTTTTAAGATGCATTCTTTATGCTTGACAAAATACCCTGTATGATCTTCAGACCCAAGTGCAATGTTTGCCCATTATTCTGGATTACTCTTCCTCACTGATTCACTCAGTCTGGCACTTAAATTTTTAGCCATGTTTGCATGTATTTTTCTTACTTTGTTTGATGCATAAGATGCCTCTAATGAAAAAAAACAATCCATTCTGCATATTGTCCCTGCTTAAATGGTATGTAAAAACCTAATGTACAATTTCCTTTTCATGTTTAGCTTGGTTTTTTGGTTTTCTGTTTCCCCTAAATTTCTGTCATCTACTAATTTTTTTTTTCCCTGCAGGTCATAGTTCTTTTAAATTCCCTGTGTGAAGCAGGGTTTTGGCACCTTTTGGAAACCAAAGCATTGAATTAGATATAAGAGGGATATACATCTTTCCTAATGGTCCCTGAATGCTACAATGTAATTGACTACTATAATATACCTCACCACAAGGAGGAATATTTTTTTTCTGTAGATGGTGCCCTATGGAAGTGCTACTTTACCTTAGAGTGAAACACACAGACTCTGCTGTCAAAGGACAAGGGGAAAGTTGATGAAAGGTACCAGGAGACACCAGGAACCTGGAAAAAACCTACAGCAATTCATCATACCGTTCAGAGCCTAAAGCCACATCTGACTTTGGTGTAGAAGGAGTTTCCAAAATTACCAGTCCTAGGCATTGCATCTCATCCCAGGTGGGAGCTCTGGCAGGCTGGCACAGAGGAGCTCAGTGCATTGGGCAGTTGATCACAAACCAAGCAGCCTCAGAGACTGGATCACACGACCCTGGCAGCAATACTAAAAACACAGGTCAGATCAGCCCAAAGAGAACACAGTCCAGCTGTATTGCTTGTAAAACCTGCTTTACCCCAAAGCCCATTTTTAAGGGAGAGCATGATCAGAAACAGTGAACTAGAGCAACAAATGGAAGATTTTCCACGTGAATACATGGCTCAATGAGTGCTGCAACAATATGACAGCAGACATCTGGTGTGGATCTGCTGTCAGCTAGTGATTAGCACATTTCTCATCCTTAGTGACAGTGAGATTCCTCATACCTTTAAATTGATGCAATTAAATCTCAGGTGTGATTGGTGCAAACAACATCTCATAAGCCTGCCATCATCATACCACCCTGATGCTCTATTGATTATTTTAGTGCTTCACTGTTTCTAGAGGAAGATCACTCATTTTACTGTTGATCACATCTGAACTCAGCTATTCAAGGAGGAGTGGCTATGCTCATAGAGGTTATTGGGTTTTTTTCTGATTGATGAGCTTCTGTACCATAGAAAGATTCATGACATAGCTGAAGAAAGGAGTATTCCTGTGGTAAAGTGACTGTATTTATTCCTATTACACAGGGAAACCTGCATGTATTCATATGCTATTCTTCCTTTGGTACTCTGTCTGTTAACCACTGGCCCTCAGATCTGCAAATATACCTTACTTAACCTAAGGAAATTATGGTAGTTTGTTGTACATGGAATGCTACTTGAAATATTTACAGTGCTTATGGATTCATACATGAGGATATTTTAAAGTTACACTTGGCATTTCAGAATTTGAAAAACATTTTGAATCACACTATTAAAAACGGGTCTAATATTTCCTTTCCGTTCACAGTTTTGGGGACAGCAGACACAATCTTTCCTGGATTCCTCTAGATGATGAGCACATAAACTGGATGAATCTTGTGATGCAGCAATTTATGCTGACAGACTGTCCTAAGGAAAAGAAGATTGAAAATATATACTTCCTGCAAATATTATCACCCTGAAATGTATTCTTTTCCAAAGCCACTACCACAGTTCCTGAATGTCTATAAGTTCCTGTGATTTAGCATCCTCTTTGTCCCATTGTATATAGAATCAAGCTGTTACAGAATTACACAGCTTTCTAGCATTGCTCTAGTGCTAACAAGATGGAAATACTTCATACTAAAGGGCAGTCTTGTGCCTCAGACACCTGGGGCCAATTACACTGAACAATCACAGCTTACTGTGATTTAAAACAGGAATCAATGTCACTGAACATTTTAAGGGATCAGGGTCTATGCTGATAATTCATTCAGTCTGAAAGCGTTTGGTATTTTCTCCTTCACTGGATCTTCTGAATTCAGGAGACCTGAGCTGGTGGCTCTAAATACAATTAAAATGGTCTCAGAAAAGGCGAAAAGATCCATTTGCCCTGGCTGTTCAGAAGAAGAAAGCGCTAAAAGTTTCACTTGAATGCCTTTAATATTGGCTTCTGTCAGGATTTCCTGTGTGTCAAGAAACCTAACTTTCAGTAACTCAAACAAGAGCAACCTGAAATCCTCTTTGTGTGTTAGAGAAACCAGCAATCTTTCATCCATCATTTTTAGGGGGATTTGCATGCAATACATTTTTTCCTATTAGAAATTATGTTTGTCTGATAAGATGTAATACAACCTGCAAAAGGCTGCAACCATAGCTTAGAATACCATCCTCATAATTTTCTCACTTTTTCAGACAGCTTGTTCTGTGTGTTTTCTCTATACATTAAAGAATATCCTTAGATTATAGATTGTGCCGTTGCTTGAATGTAGGTACCCTAAATGCCTGAGTGACAGTTCTAGAGTCAGCCCAGCACGCTTGAGAATAAATAAAGTTTTAATTAACTACCAGTCACTGTAAGCTGAAATTTTCACCACAGGTTTGCTATTTTCTATAAAAACTTCTCTAATTTAGCAGCACAAACCTCAGTGGGCTACCAAAGATCAGGTTAGATATGAACAGTGACACTCTGCAGGTTTTGCATTAATCCCTTGGACTTGCTAGGGATTATTCTCTGTACTTTGAAAATATGCTTGAAAACATTAGTTAGGTTTGTGATAGAGCAGGTACCTGTGACTTCAGCCTAGCTTCTTGTCTTAAGTTTTATGTCCTTTTTAATTTTGAATGATGGAAATGACAAGTGTATGTTTTGACAGATTTGGGCCTAGACTTGCTGCCTCCGACTTTTTTGTTTACTCCTGATATCTTCATGCTTGCTAAGCCACAGAATCTTAAAATCTTAAAAAAAGGAAAAATTAAATTAAAAATTTACAGTAAACATTACAATTTTTTGGTTTTTCCTTGGCCTCAAGAGAAAAACCCTGAGATCTCCCAAGTGAGATGAAGCACTTGACATCAGCACAAGAAAAAGAAGGCATATATGCTACGTCTTCTCTAATGGGGGACACTGGCCTTGGATCCGCAGTGCACAGTCTGAAGCCATTTGAGAAGCTTACTTTGGCAGGTTTCTAATTGTAATGAAGTCATTTAAGCAATCCCACTATCCTGTGTGGCATCACATCTCCAGCCCTGCTGCACTGCCCAGAGGAATTTGGCTGGAATGGATGATAGCATTATTGTTCTCCACTTCAGCTCTCCTTAAACAGTGCTGCCACCCTCCCAACAGCATAAGTAGGAATATCTGCCTTTTAGCTCCTGCAGTTTGCAGCCTATGATTTCTGCATGAACAGCTACTGTGAGGAGTGTGGAACAAAAAGGCAATCTGCACACTTCAGCAGCAGAAGGGCACCTAATGCAGCTATGCCTGTTTCTTTCAAGGAGAGCAGCCACACAGAGCCCTGGTATGACTCAGAGCCCTATTTAAAACTCTGCTACCAGCAGCAGAAATGAAATACAGTTGAGCATGAATTAAAAATATGTACTGTTGAAAGTATTTGATTACAGTTTTACTAAGGAGAGAGGGGGAGGTCAGGTAATTTTCTGACCATTTTTGAAATCAAGTGAGAAAACACCATTCTGCTTGGCACCAACCCCAGCCCAAACCTGCTTTTACTGCTTCACCTAGGGTTTGGGTTAAAAACAAGGTAAGGGTTCAAAAAACCACAAAGCCCAGAGCTCCAGGAATGCTGCAGATAAGAAAGGCATGCCAAGGTGAACACAGGTCTGCCACACCATGGCTCCCTCCACACCTTTCTGCTTGACACCAGCCTCATACCCATGCAGCTTTTACTGCTCTGCCTAGGGTTAGGGTTATGCCTAGGGTTAGGGCTCAGAAAACCACAAAGCCCAGAGGGTTCCCTGTCCACGACAGTGGAGTTGGAACCAGGTGATCTTTAAGGTCCAGTCCAACTCAAGCCATTATTTGATTCTACGATTATAACTCCAAGTAAAGTGAGAGATCCAGGCTGATTTCTTTTTCTTTTTTTCAGTCTGGCAAAACTGCTTCCATTTTACAGTGTTTTGTAGTTAGTCTAGTTCTACTTATTACTGGTATTTTATAAATAAATTGGTGTTTAACAGAGCTGAAAAATGTTTTCAAACTCTCCAAGTGTGCTAAAGGTTCTGTTTTGGGTGACAGCTGCAAAACAAGCAACTGTGTCTTATAATAATAATAATTACTCCAATTCAGTTCTATCAGCCTATATGGGGAACCTTTGAACAGCTCCATCTCTAATTTGATCAACACATTATTTGAATGAGGTCAAGATTTCATCCATAGTGGCTACTCTTCTGCATTCCCTGACCAAAAACCAAAAGCCACTAGAAATTTCCTCGAGGAAAGAGAGCAGCCGATCTGCTCCTGTGTTTGACTTCTTGCTGCTTCAAAGTATTTTTAAGTGTTCAGGTTGGTAAGTTTTTAGGAAAGTTCACACTGCCAAAACTCTTTGCAAATATTTAGAAATTCATTGCATATTCATGAAACACTAAATATATTTTAGGTCCTGATGCTTCATTAACAAAACAAGAAAACAGGCTGCATAATTCACCCAATATTTAAAATAAACCCATCAAGGCATTTTAAAGTGATCTTTTTTCCCCCTCACTCATTATTTTTAAAATAATCTCATCTAAGGTTTGCATATAATTGTATTTTTTACTCTTTTGCATATTTTAACTTGTTTCGAGGTTCTGAGTGAATCCCTTCTTTCTGCCAAGAAACAAATTAAAAGTCATTGGATAAAAATATATTAAGAATTCTGTGCATAGACATCCTCACTACCAATATCAAAATTCAAGTTCCCACAATTGATAACCTGAAAATCTCAGCTGCTTTTATGTTTCTTGAACAGAAAGGCTTTGATTAAAAAAAAAAAAAAAAAAAAAGTGAAACTAATATCTTTTTTTCCTTCTCAGTTAAGTTTCCAGGAGTCAGACTATTTGGCTCTTCTGTCTGCCATTGTTCTCTGTAGATAACAGGGTCCTCTTTCTGTATCCCCCACTCACGCTAAAATCAATGATCTACCTCTCTAAGCATGACCAACTATATTAGCTCTCACTGAAGAGACTGCAGATGGTCTCAGAATGTCTCAGAATTATTTAACTGCAGCTTGTTATGCACTCCTCTCATCTTGACTGTATCAGGCAGTATAGCTGTATGGGGCTACAAGGTATGAAGTCTTCATGGGTGGTTTGAAATACTGCAGATTGTTTTCTGTACTATTAAAGGTCTCTGTAAACAGCTCATTTCTGTCACGTGGGCGGTTAAGAGTATTTATTTCATGCTAGATCTCTGTCTAATTTGCAAGATTTTGGTGACAAGTTCTTTTGTTGCCCAATTACCTAAATGGTCATCACAGAAGATTGGGATAAGACCATGGTCAATAAGTGTGCATCTTGAACATTTTGCTCTAGGGATAAAATTTTTCAATGTTAAGGACAAAAATCTGTGTGGTTGGTCTGAGGTGCTGGATTTATTTGCTCAGGGACTATTAACAATCACTAATGTCCTCACCCTTTCATTCAAATGGAAAAATTAAGACAGAAATTAAAAAATATGCAGCAACACATACCACAGAGCTAAGGGTGAAAAAAAATGCTACTAATGGCTGACACATCCCTGGACATGCTTCTCCTCCTGGGAAAAGATTTAAAGAATGAACAGAATGAACAAACACCACATGACAAATGTATAATATATTGAGTGCATCAGTAATCACAAGATGATTGTGAGCCCTTGAAGTGATGTGGTCAGGGGAAAAAAAAAAGAGACAACCAAAGTTGAAAGATGCAGCAATTCAGGGCAGATATGTAATATGCCAATAGAGGCAGCAGCCTATGACCAGCCAATTCCTTCCTGATCAGCTAACTCAGCCTTTAAAGCACCCATTCTTATTGATCATAGCTGCAGCCTATTAAGGACAAGGTTGCTTCCACTCCTTGGTAATTAGCCCAACTGCAACTCATTGGGGGCAAGATTGCCTGTGGCATCATCTCTATTCTCTTACAATCCATTATCCCACAGTTTTCTATTTTTTCTTTTTATTTTAAAAACTGGTCATTCAAAGATGCTTATTTTAAGGCATTCTGAACCCCAAACGTATTACTTTTTCACAACATTGCAGTAACTATTTTGATTGAAAATACTGCTTCTCCTTATAAACCTTGTCTCTCTCATGACCTTTGATTTCTATAAAAGCACTACTACTCAATACGTTAGGAACATAATTCAATTTTCAAGAGAGCCATCTGCTTAGGTTATGTCTGTACAAGTGAAGCTTGCTGGGTAGCTCATAGGCTACCTGTGACCACAGGAAAATTTAATTTCTTTTGCCACAGAAAAAATTTAAACACTCTGACAAGGATAAATTTGGTGTCAGCAAAAACATGCACTATACTGTCCTTTAACAAAAGAGGAGTCATGAAGTTCTGGAAAGTCAGTGACTATTATTATGGAAGAGAGGATGTTGAAATGTGCATTATAATTTGACTGAAATAAAAATACTCAATATGAAATGCTTCACAAGAGACTTATCTGTAAGACCGGAATTGTCACAGTCACAAATGGGACAACAGTTTGATGAGGGTGTTTAAAATGAATGTAACCAAACAAATTCCAAATTAGCCTTGGATATTAATGGAAGAAGTTAAGTTCTTCCCTGGGTTCATTTAGGAGAAACTCTCATTCCTTCAGCAAAGCACAAGGGCATCTATGTTAATCCTTTCTTTTCACTCTCGCTGCTTTTGCAGGTCTTTATGAAGACATTATTTTATGAATAGAAAATTAAGTAATTCTACTGAGTGAGGATAAACCCTTTATTTCACCTCACTCACTGATGGATTTTAGCATCAATGCCATTGATATATGTGTGAGACTTAAATTTGATGTATAGGCAGCTTGAACAGTGAAATGTCAGTGGCCTAACAGCCACATGTTCAAGACTAGCTGATAAACATCTTCTGCAATGGATTTAACACAGTTAGACTTGCTCTTCTACAACGCAGCAACAGGTTACATCTCCCTCCCCTAAAACTGAACCTGTGCTCTCATTTTGCATTTTTCATGACAGAACCTCAACTTCTTTCACAAAGCCAAACTTTGCATCAAAGCCTTCCATTTATCAGCTACTCTTTCTTCAAATGCCCTAATCCGTCCACAGATTTGCTACAAAGTTTTGCATTATTCACTTGTCCAGCAGCAGCTTTAGCATAACTGTTAAACACAATGATAATATGACACAAGATTTCATACTTTTACATCTTTATTAGAACTTCATCAGGCTGATGAACTTGATCATTGCCTTTACCATAAAAAGCAATTTTATCTCTTGATTTTTAGGTGTCTTAAGTAAGTAATTGCGTGTAAAATATGCAAGTGTAGTCAACATCTAATTTGGATGTGAAATGACCACTGTGGGCTCTGAAACCTTCACCTGCAGATGGTATATGTGGAATGGATAATTGCACATGCAAATGGATGATGACCATTTTCACATTCAGAAACACTGGAGTACACATCTGTAATTATAACTGCAGGCTTAGCTTGCTTAAAATCAAGTAGGTGGTGTTTCATACAGACCTGAACTTGTTGCACAGAAATGATCAGCAACAGATGAATGCAGATGAAAAGGTAATTTTTAAAATTAATTGGACTCCTGGGCAGCAAATGAGGTGTGATGTACATAAATGTCAGAGTAGAAAATAAAAGGTAAATGTTTAAGGAAAGTTATTGTAGCACAGTAATTGCAAGTGAAGCCAAAAATGGAAAGTCCGCCATCCAGCAGGTTACCACAATGAACAATGACAGAGTGCTCAGGTCAATAGAAAACATAGAAAAATAAAAAAAAAAAAAAAAGAAAAAAAAAAGGAGAGTTTTGAATAAATAAAAAAAAAATCCCCCAAACTGAACTATTGGATGTTAAAGTTCAGTTTATAGGCTAGTACCCAACTACTGGCTCAAACTACAACTGTTGAACTTGTTCTGAATACAGTGGGAGTCTCTACATTTTTTGCAGTTAGGTGCCTGGAAAGGGTTGAGGTTTTTCATCTGCTAGTAGAGATACCCCATGTCATCATTTATGCTGATGACAAGCACTGAAATAATTACAGACTGTGTATATGCAAGCTTGATAGATCAGCGTATCCTTTGGATTTTTTGAAGAATTGTAGTAAAACTAAGGACAATGTGGTGGTAGTTTGGTTTTTTTAAAAAAAAGTATTTTAAGACATTTTTAGTTCAAGACATTTGAATACTGGTCATGCAGGTTTTTTATATTACAGTCTATGTTTAAAACTGTGGGGAAAACATAAAAATGAATGACAAACCAAATCAACCAAACAAAAACAGGAAGCCAAACAACATTTACTGCAGAAGAGGTAAGATTTCTGTTGATAAATAAAATTATTATATTAAACCTATGAAAATATCCACATGGCAAAACTGTGAAAAGTTGAAGAAGTGAAAGGAAACATTTGTGGCTTATTATAAAAGCAGTAATTAAGATTGAGCAAAATATAACTGTGTATGAAATAAATATAACTTACAGACTACCAATACCACCCAAGAAGTAGATGTTTGAAAGCTTTTGTTTTTAAAAATGGATGCTATGTCAAAAAAATAAGGAGTTTGATAAAGTTCTCAGTAAGACAATAGAAAGGAAGAAAACTTATGGGCAAACATTGTGAAGATATTTTTTTACTCCTTCTCAAACAGGAGGAAATGGATGGTATCCTTAGGTAATGCCTGTAATAATTTTATTTTGTGTTCTGAATCTGTGTGGATGGCAGTGTTAGCCTCAGGGGCCAGCAAAATCTGGGCTTCTCAAGAAGGGGGTTTCCAGAATTTATACCTTTGCTCAGCTCCCTCTGGTGTTAGGAATGGAATTTGGCAAGGCAGTGTTGCAGCCCTGCAAACTACTTGTTTCTAACCAGACACTGCTTCCCTTCTCATCTTCACTGCCGGCTTGTGGTGTGACCACCTACTCTGAGAGAAATAAGAATGATTTTTTAAAACCAAATTCATATTAAAAACCTCAGTTTTTTACAGACAGCTAATAGAATTATGAAGAAGTGGGAAAGAATGTTGGCAACATCTACACACTGAGGGGGCTGGAACAGCCTGACAGCTTGGTTGAGATGCAGTAGAGACACAGAATTATTAGATGTTCGAACTCAAACAAATTATAATTCAAAATACCCGACCTGAAAATTGTAATCCTCATCTGCTCCATAGAAATGGCTGCCTATAGAGGATGGACATAAAATCTGCCTTAGTTTTGACAGGACTGGACTCAGCTGTCTCCCACTGACCAGAACCACATTACCTGCAGAAGCTTTCTCCCTCCATGTTTTGCCAGGTGGGGAACCTGACTTGGCAGCATTTGTACATCATGGTTATCCAATTTAAATACCACGACCAACATGAACAGCAGAGGGGGTGGGTGTGCCAGCTCACTTTTGTTCAACAAATCAGCTACTTGAGCTTGTGTCATGCATGGATTTTAACTTCTTTGTATTCACACAATGTTCTCAAAGGAAAAGTCAAATTGGTATTGGGTAAAGGGTTATATGGCTGGAGTTGGTGGAGGTAGTCAGTGTGCTCATGAACCCCACTGCTGAATCTACTCTGGGTTTAATACCAGGTTAGAATGAGATGATACTCTTCCATGGGATATTTAAATGTACAGATGGAAGTGTTCAAGGCTTTCAGCCTGAAACATTCCTGTCCCACCAGCAGGTAACCAAATCCTTCAGGTGGTGATTAATGACAGCATTGAAACTTCTCCAAAGATATTGAAGACATTTAAGTCCATTCTACCTTTCATTCTTTTTGTTGTACCTACGAGTCTATGACCTGTATCTCTTAAACTGTTTTTGAGGTGGAAAAAAGACGTTGTCTGAAGGGGGAAAAGTTAATGAAAAATACACCATGATAGTATTAATACACCGTGATAATAATAACAAAACACCATTTGCACAATTGCACATGCCCAGACTCGCAAACAAATGTAGAGGGATACTTTTAAGTGTTGAGTAGAAGGAAAGCATTGTTTTAAGGGTGTGGAAAAAATAGAGCCATAAAAAGAAGGGTCTTTGGTTCTAATTCTCTCTCAGTCTAAGCTGAAAGAGACTCAGAGTTTTAGCAGGTTGAATGTGATCTCTGATGGGATAAACAAAAAGAGGCTTTTTCCATTCTGAAAAAGGAGTGGTAGCATGGTAAGATTTCTAATGGATAAGGCAGATTAAATGTGAGATAAAAGGGTGAAAAGAAAGACTGAAATTCTGGAGTGATAGAGTCAGATGATGAATGAGGTAGCTGGGTGAAACATTTGGTCTGGTTGCGAGGGACGCATGGAAGAAGGAAAGAATGCATAAGGGGAAGCTATTGCTTCCTTCCATTATTCTCTTTGAAGTTCATTATATCTGTTTTCCATCCTGAGGTGGAGAGAGGGCTATTTCTTTCTCTCATTTTGAAGCAAACTTCTTTCAAAACACTTTCAGTAACAAAACTTCAGATTTCTATTTCAAAATGATGTGATTAGCAAGAATGTGACTTCTGGATCTTTGGGGAAGAATTAAGAGAAATTTGTGATTGTTTCTGTTCTCCCATTCAACTTTTCTGTCAGACATCCTAGGGTAGCTGTTAATGAGGAAGATGCATGGCATTAGTGATCAATGGTTTTGGGAGTTAGGTATGTTCCTGACACATAAGTGTGGCTATATTTCAAGATTTCCAAGTTATATTGACTACTGCATGAAAATATAGTGCTCATAATGAAAAAGGGTATGGGAATGTATACTGAAAGGAAGGATGGCAGGAGTCACAGAATAATTCATGTACAAACAACTCATGCTAGACCCAGATTTTAGTTCCTTAAAATAGTGACTCTCAGAAAAATCACTTTGAATATATTTCTGTTGCTGCAAATTTTCTTTTCGTATACAACTGTAAGTAATGTTTTTAAAAGACTCTGCCTGCTATGAAATTTTCAAGTACAAATAACCCTACCCAGTCAAAACCGATTACTTCAGGGAAGAAAGGTAGACTGTTATTCACTGAGTATATTTCCAGTGAATAATTTGAATTTTTACATACTCATTTTTGTCTCAAAAAGTAGAATTATTCTGTTGGGTTTTTTGATTTGCATATTTTTTTTCAAAATGGCAGAAAAAAATGATAAGGGAGGAGAAAGACTTTTTCACTTAAATATTAATATTGTATTTCTCTTCAGAATTACATAGTGGAAATACCTTGGGGAAAAAAAAGAAACCAAATACACTAAACCCCAAGTGAAAATATTATTTGTTTGAAAGATACAAGTTTTAAAGAGCTCTGAATGAGTTACTCTGGGAGTCTCCGCTATCAGGGAGACCCCCAGATGTGTTAGAAAGTCCTTTTTTCTAGCCCAGCTGTCGAAGGAGTCAGGACTCTTCGGCTGCAGTTCTCAAGGTTGTTTAGCATTTTTTACTTCTTACATTCTTTCTCTGGCCTGCCGAGGTCTGCTCTGCAGGTCAGTCCGAGGCACACTCCCCTCCCACAAGTCTGGTGCTATCTTTTATACTAAAAACTAAATGTACGATATTTACAACTCTGTTCCAATACCTATCAACTATGTTAGACAGTCAGCTTCTATTCTAAACCAATCTAAAAGTACCAACATCACCCAAATCATGGAGGCTAGGAAGAAGAAGGAAGAAAGAAAAGGCACACCCTGATTCCACCACCTTGGAGCCTCAGACCCCCATGTACAAAGTCTCAAACCCCCATGTACAAAATCCTAAAATTTTTCCCTTCACCCTGTGATCACTACTATTGTGCTATCTAAAGTTTTGTGACTTGTAACTCTTCATACAGAGTTGGTAATTTGCTCCATGGGCTAAGATCGAAATCCCAGGTGTCTTTGGTTGCATGCCAGGGTCTAGGAGGCCCCTGCCAGCAGCTTGGGCCATCCAGAGCACCCAGAGGGGTGTCCTGGGTTACGACAAGTTACAAGAAATAAAGATGTGTAAAGGCTTATCAGTAGCAGATTGCAACTAAACTATGGATGATGATTTAGTGTTTTTATCTCCAGTCACAAAGAAAAAAAAATAGATAAAATAACTTGCTAAGAGTAATAGTTTCAAAGATAACTGCCAGTATTAACTCACTTTCTAATTTCAGATAAAGAAGTCATTTTGTGCTTTCCACACTTTTGAGATTTTTTTCTATTTGCTTCCTTAAGTTAAAGAAGCTGTATTTATGACATAACATAAATCAGTAAATGTGCATGTATGCAGGGGTAATGCATATACACTAAACATATATTTTTAATTTATTTAAACATATATTTTAAAAAAAGGATTCAGAATATAATTTTGCAGCACATTGGCAGCCCAAATTTAAAATGTACTCTCTACTTTTATGATAAGTAGGTGATTAGAAGCTGGGAATGCAAAATATGCTTTTAGTTTCTTTTTAAATGCTATTCTAAAATATAAATATCTAATAGAGATTTGAATAAAATTTCAGGAACCTTTATTTTCTATTAAAATTTTGCAGAAGCTACTGTTCATTTCTCTGTTGTTGTCTTGTGCTGTTACATTTATCATGCTGATTGTGATAATTGATCGTGATAATGTCTACACTGCTTGAGTTGTATTTACCATTACTGATTCCTCAGTAAATGTTACTTACATATTTGCACAGAATATTTTCTCATGTTCTGTTAGAGAGCTATAGTCAGCCAATGAATTAAAATAAAACACAAAGTTAGGTATACATTGGTATATACAGGTATACGTAATGTTACTTCCGCTGCAGTACATCACAGCCCTGAAGGCAGACATGGAATGATCCTTGAGCAAGAATGAACAGGTAGAAGCAAGGCTTGCATATAACCTGATTACACTAATCCCTCCTCATCATTTCTTTTCTGGACTTTTGAGGGCATTTGAATACTGGCAGCAAAGCAGAGGAGAGTTTTCTACAGTTCTGCAAAACTGAGGTGAATCACTTCACACTCTCCTCAAGTTGGTGAGTGAGCATGGTGGCACGGATGAAGCTCGAAAGAGTGGAAACAATGCTGCTCAGAGGGGCAGCTTCTGACAGAGCTGTTTGTCACCATGTAATGTGGGGAAGGTGCAGGGATGACTTTATTTACTCAGATCTGTGCGAAAAGCAACAATCTGGTCCTACAGCAACTGCTTGGAATGCATGGGGGGAGTTCTGCAGCATTTCAGTGGTGTCTGCTGCTGTGTGAATTTACATGGAGGTATAGTACAATATCAGGGGTGACAGGATGAGCCACAGACCTGTGTGGGAAACTCCACAACCCCTCAGAGCAATCTGATCCTGTGCTCAGTCACCTGCACAGTAAAGAAGCTTCTCCTCCTATTCAGGTGGAACTTCCTGTGCATCAGTTTCTGCCCATGCCTCTTGTCCTATTGCTTGTCACCCCCAAGGAGAGCCTGGTTTCATCCCCTTGGCACAATCCCTTCAGATACTGACAGACAGTGATGAGGTCCCATCTCAGTCATCTTTTCTTGAGGCTGAAGAGGTGCAGCTCCTTCAGCCTGTCCTCATTAGACATAAACTTCAGGCCTTCAATTCTCTTTGTTGCCCTCCATCCGACCTACTTCAGGGGCTCTGTCCTCATCTGGAGAGGCCAGAACTGGACACAGCTCTCCAGATGTGGCCTCACCAGGACTGAGTAGAGGGGCAGGATCATCTCCATCAACGTGCTGGAAACGCTCTTCCTAGTGCACACCAGGATACCATTGGCCTTCTTGGCCACCAGGACTCCCAGGCCCTTCTCTGCAGAGCTGCTTTCTAGCAGGCCAGACATGGTGTGGTCATAGTGAGAAATACATTTTGAACTGTAGTTGAGTTGAAGATTTCTACTCTTATTTTTACCAATAAATACACCATAAATGAAGAATAGCAGCTTTGGGATTTTAGGATTATTGTTGGCAGTGCTGCCTTACCCGTGCATGTCAGGGTTACACTGATCTTCACTAGAGTGTTAGGTTCTCATGAACAAAACACTCACTATGGCTGTGATTTCATAAGTAGCCTCTTTAGCCACTTGAAGGGAATCCTGTGCTATTTTTTTCCCCTCAACTGTGCCCTCCCACATCTGTTTGTAGGTGACTTGAAAAATGAACATTTTTTCCTACAATAAATCAAATACATTGGATAGTAATTCAGAGCTGGAGAGGTGTAGCATGTTCGAGCAACTGCAAAAATAAAGTTGCCTCTCCTGAGTGTGTAAGACAATTAGTGCAACAACAGGCCACTATTCTGCCTTTTCCCCGCTTCCCACCACCACCACCAAGCCCTGTGATCTTGGCATGCTGGATGGAGCAGTTTTGGTTCAACCTGGTAGAAACACCAATGAAATGTAGTGGTTTTGGTTCTCAAATTCAATTTCCTGGCCAACTCATCAATTAATGAGGTGGGTTGAGTGCTGGCCTGACGCCAGTGCACTCACTAGAATTATTTACTCATTTTCTGCTGTGAGATAAGGATTAGGAGAAGGGCAAAAGCAGGCTCAAAACTTTAAAGAGTATATAGAAAAACTTTATTAACAAAACTGAAAGAAGAATAAATAGGAATCAGGAAAAACCTATCAAATGCAGGGTGCCTCCAACACCTGGGAGTGATTGGCATCTGACTCCATGATTCAGAAGTGCTGAACAATTACTTTATTAAAACTATATTATATTACATTAATACTATACTATATTAAAGAATACTAAAAGAATACTAAAGAAAAACCCCTGTCTCGAGACAGCCAGGACACAGCTTGGACCTAATGGGCCAATTAATATAAACAACCATCACCAGAATCCAATTACCAAATCCCTTCAGGTAAACAATCTTCCTAACACATTCCACATGTGCAAAAACAACAGGAACAGAGAATAGAGATAAGAATTGTTTTCTCTGAGGTTCCTCACTGCAATTCCCAGGAGATATCCTTGGGGAGTTGTGCCTGCCTGCCCTCTATGAGGAGAGCTGTGGCTACAAAAACCTTCAGAACACTTCTCCCCACAACTCTACTTTCCTTTCCCACTGACAACATTGAGACAAAATTTGGTACTTTCAGTCAGTTTACCACTTGTAAAATAACATTTCCTCAGTTCACTTAGGGAGAGGACTCCTGCCATGCCATGGAGACTTTTCCATAAAAAACAGTTCTCTTGTGATTTTAATTTTTACAAATAGCAGCCACCCAGAAATCTGCAATCGTGAAGCTCCTCCCATGGTTTGGTAGTCTTCCCACAGCTACCATCATGGGTCATTTCACCTTTTTGGGTTGCAATTTTAAGGATGAGCTATTCTAGTATAGAAACAAAAGTCCTCTTATCTCTGGTAACAGAGGTTTTCTTCTTCCATCCCTGGGGAAAGGTTTCTCATCTCTCTCTGTTCAAGCTTCTCATTGGATCACAGCTACTTCAGCATCTGCTTGCTTCAACACTGGTGCCTCTGCTCATGGCTGCAGTTAAAATGCTACATCTTCCCAGTGCATTCCATGATTTGCAGGAAAAAAAAAAGTCTGATGTATCAATTATATCTTCACCATAACCTTACAAGAGAATTTCAGGCCAAGACTAAGGCATCTCCTCGTTATCCTCCCATCCGGGATTTGAATCCTTCCTCACTGACCTTGGCGTCTCTGTGTTGCTTTCTTTACGTGTCTTCACCCTTTCCTTTTCTCTCACTTGAAAGAGGATTGATGTCTGCAAGTTTCATCTGTGCACAGAAAGACTTAATACCTCACCCAGGCCTGTGAGGGTGATGTGATCTCTGCCAGGCAGCATCTCTGGCTGCACAACTGTTTTTCTGGTCCCTGCTGTGTTCAGTTCCAGCCATGAGGCTTGTTTCTGTGCACGGCTGCAGGCCTGCCTCTGTTTGTAGCCGCGTGATTTTTTCCATGGTGCTGGCAGGATGGCTCAGCAGCTCATGGCCGGAGCGGAGCCTGGCTCAGCTCCACCCATAGCCAAGTGGAGCCAGCCTGGCCCACCAGCCGTGGCTGGAGCTCAGTGGTGGCAGAATCTCAGCTGAGGTGCGCCGCGGGCTGAGCTGGCTGGGCTGCGTGGCAGATGCAGATGCCCAGCCAGCATCCAGTTATCTGTTCAAAAGCAAGAGAGTTTGTCCCGGGGTTTGTTCCCTTCACAGAGGCGTGTTCAACTTTCTTAAGCGGTTTAAAAGGGTGGCAATGTTCAAAAGTAGCCAGCTGATTGGTCCTGTTGGGTCTCCTGTTAGCAGTCCTCACAGAGAATCACTTCCATGACTGATGGATTTTCTCATTAACTAAAAACCAAGCTATGTTAAACCACAGCACTGTGATATGGAGAAAAGTTTGTGCTTACATCAAAGGGGTGCAGATCTGGCTGATAGTCAGGTTACAGTGTAAACAACATCCCGTTTCATGTGTGGTTCACAGTGAGTATTCGGAGAAAAGGAGACAAAAAGACTACAAACTGCAAAAATAAATATTAATATTGGACAAGTTAGATTATTTTACAATATCTAAGTAATCATGAAGTTTTAAAGCTCTGTTTGCAGAAACTTCCCTGAGATGTCTCAGGACCTTTGGCAAACAGAACTGATTGAGAATTGTATGAAGAATTGTATTTTATAAAGGAAGCGAGTTTGAAGACAATTACTACAGAAATGAGGATGATTTTTTAATCAATAAATGAGTAGATAATAGAGTTTTAAGATTGCAAATGACTGTTTTAATTCTGTAGCAAGTTCTCTGTTGGCAGTTTTTGCTGTTTCTACATCGTCCAGCTTATTGAAATGTGAGCCACAAGAATCCAAATCTTCAAGTCCATTGCAAGGTCAGGATTCAAGACTAATTTTTCTCAATGATTATATGCTTGATCCTGTTTGTGTGAGTGTATATATGAGTATTTTGGGTGAAATACAAAGTCACGACATTCTGAATATCAATTTCAGCTTATATAGAGTTTATTTTTCAACATAATTGAAAGGTTTTGACCATATTTTAACTTTTTAACTTTTAAAAAAAATTTCCATGTGAATATAATTTTTAGAAGACAAAATTGAAACTTTTCATTGCATTAACATTTAAAAGTGAAAAATATTTTAAGTGTTGTGCTGGTATATTGTCTGACATTTTAAAGGAAAAGTAATGTTTTACATAATGTTGACATTTAATTAATGCAGGCATAGATAGAGATTATATGGTTATTTTAGTAAGGAAGAGCAGTTTCTGTCTCAGCTAATATGATATTTTCTGTTGAATTTTATATTACTCTATACTAAACATACCTATGGAAGCATACCTCTCTTATCACTGTCTTTCAAAAGTGTATTTTAAAAAAATAGATTTGGTCAACTCCAACCATGGATTATGAAGAAAACTATGATATACAGAGCAATAATGGGAGAAGGTGAAGGACAAAAAGGTACTGAGAAATGTCAGTAAAACACAAAGAATGTTTTGATATAGGTGATGACAAGGGTATTCTAGTCTAGCACTGGTCTAAAGCCAGATCTTAGTAGAAACATTTCAATAATAACGTAGAAGAGGGAAAATATTTATTAAATGGAATACTACAGCTCCTGCTGTACAAAAAAGCCAGATGATATAGCATATGAGAGCACAGTGATGGTTACAAGAAGGGGCATTTGCCCTTGAAGACCACATCTGAGACATATCCTCCGTCTTGTCATTAGAAAGAGGTTGCAATACCATGGAGCCCCATATCAATATTACAGCTGTTGAATCAAGTATTGCATAAGGGTAAAAATACTTCAGTTCAAAAAACAAAGGTATATGTTAAACCAGACTAATAAAACCAAACATTTGATTAAATGGGCAAATCCAGACGATCTTCATGCAAGACTTTTAATAGAGCTGTCTGATGATATCCTCAAACAGTTAGGCTTGATTTTCAGTGTGAATTTTCAACCCTCAAAGCATTTTGGTAGTGCCAGATGTAAATAGGAGATCCTATTCAGTTCAAATGTAAACAAGAAAAAAGTATAATTATAGATTTGTCAGCCTGATAATGATCTCAGGCTGAATAATGAAACAGATGATGCTGCAATCCTGTTTTGTTTATAAAGGTAATAAAACTGATGGAACATACTTAGTCTTCTATAAGGGATTTCATTTGGTAGCACATGACATGTTGATTAAGAAATAAAATCAACATGGCACATACTGAAGTGATTAAAACCTGGGCAAGTGAAAGGTCTTAAAATATTACTATAAATGAAGAATCATTCTTCACATATTTGCCTATGAGTGCCATCAACATCAGTATTTGACTCTATTATATTTAATATTCCTTTTCAATTCTTGGAAGAAAATACACATGATACTGATAAAGTTGCAGATGAAAAATGTTGCAAGTATAGTGAATAATAAAAAGGAAAGTCTTTGATGCAAGTTGATCAAGACTATCTGACAAGTTAGATGCAAACAGCTGAATTTAGATACAGCTAAGCCTAAAGTCATAGGCATAGCATGAAAGAATATTATTTCAAATAAAGCAGGAAAACTTCTCAATTCCAAGGAGCCAAAGCTTAGATGAGCATGAGCTGTGATGTTATTGCTCTCAGTATTTGTACAGAAGGAAGGAAGTTATGTCACCTTTGAATATTACTACTTCAAAGCAGTAATATGTTCACATCTGCTGCTACAGACACTCAAGTACTTTAGAGAGGTTACATTATAATCCTTGGGATTATCCTATTGGGAAATAAACCCTACAGTACATAACTCTAGGAGCTTAATCTCTTTTAATCTCGTTAAATTTATCAAGTAACCAATTATTATTATTCAAAGAATCAAAGGTTTGCAAGCTAAAGCATTTACATGGGAAGCAGAAATTTGAAACTAAAAGTTATTGATGTGGTCTGAGGGCAAGATGTTAAAATAAGGCAAATTCACATCAAAAGAAAGCTGTGGGTGTTTTCCAAACAGGAGAAAGTTGAAAAGATTTTCTATAGCTGGGTTTACTGAACAGATCATACTGCATCCTGGGCGTCCTATGTCCTGGTTTCAATAGGAAGTAAGACTGTGTTTGCAGAGGCTGCTTCTGGCCTTAGAATTGATGAATTTATATATAGTGATAGACATTGAGCTGTGCCATGGTTTCAGGTCAGCCAGTGCTGTGATGATGCACTGCTGTAAAGTAGGGTATAAGTGCTTCAATAAGTCTCCTCTTTCCTCTGACACCTGTCCTCTTTTGGTTGAAAAATTTTCAAGTGTTTATCAATTTTTGCAGCATATCTGGGAAACCATCCAAAACTTTATAATAATTGATTTTCTTCCACATGGTGGTCTTCTAAGGGCAGGAGAGCTTACTAATATTTTCTGCTATGTCCAGCTGCTAACTCTAAAGATTCATAATTGCGTTTGATCTTTTATCCTGCCTGTAGTCTGATCCTAAATAGGAAAGGTAGTAAAGAGAAGATCAATGTAGCTGTGTCATACACTTGCTCCATGATACTGCATTACAGTATGGAATATCTGTTAGTTCTACAGTTGTGCTGACTAATTAAAGTAGCCCAGTATAAATTAATTTTTAACCAATATCAGTGTATATACAAAACAATATTACTGTTATGTGTTCCTAGAAGGTAGAATTATTGGTCACAGTAGTATTGTGCCACAAACTAACAATGAAACTGTGACTTTAATGGTTTTAGGGGAATTTGTTTGCTCCTTCTGTTATACATCATTCACAGTCTGGGCTTAAGCCATCACAATATAAGTGTTACTGCGAGTGTGCTGGGAGCGGAGAGAATTCCCAGGAAATGAGGAGCACAACAGCCCTCTAAGTAATCAGCAGGCTTTGGAATGGCCCATTCAGGCTGAAACAAATCAGTTCTAATGAGGAAATCCTTAGGTTTATGCTAGATGCTTGTTGACCATCATATCTCTCCAGGATGACTTTTATGCAATGCCTCATTAACTGTATTCATGAAGCTCTCTCTAACTGGGAGTAGTCCATGAAAGGTACCTAAGCTTTAAATCTTGTCTCAAGTTAGTTCATTTATTTTAGCCCCATTATAATGGAATTGTTACTTTTGTGATCTTCTGCAATAACTATTTAGTATCTAACATTAATTTAATTTGGAGAAGTTTTATAAGACATATGTGAGAGACATTGTAGCGTGTTCTTTTGTTTCTGAAAAGGCCATCTGTAATTGTAGTCTTACAGGAGCTTGGGGCTGAATTCTGTCCTAAATTATCTCATTTGAATTAATTTCATGCAATGTAAGCCAAACAGATTTTGACCTTTATTCAGTTTTGAAAAGGCATTATGGAAAATTGCACCTTCCTATTCAGCAGATCTACTCTACATTCAGTCACATTTGAATTCAGTGACAAAAAGTAAATGTGTTCCACATCCGGATGATAGAAGCAAGGAGCTGATGCAGTTGCGGGAGTGTGGTTCCCTCCTGACTCACCATCATTAACATGGCTGCTGTGTAAGGGCTTAATTTGCCAAAGCTCCAAACTCCCACACCCTCAATTGACTTCAGCTAGAGTAAAATAATTGAATATCTTTGAAATATAATCTTCCCTCTTGGTATTAAAGGCAAAATTTGCTTGGGACTCTAGATGTAAATCAGGAAATATTTTCTCTAAAATAAAGTCATACCAGTAACAGCCCAGTTGAAATAAACATTTGAGTTTCATTTTCAACAGCAAAGATGAAAAATCATTAGCTAGAGGGAAGAAGGAAACATGTTTAATTGTAAGGAGAGCCAGTTTTACCCAAAGATATTGAGCAAATAAAAGCTGTTCCTGTTGCAACTGAGAGTATTGCAGAAATTATATTTCTACTGTTTCTGCTAAGATGAAACACCATTCCTCAGAGCTGTGGTCTGACTTTTGCCTTCACAGTGCAGGACTAGGACTTTCTTGAAGTCCAGTGATTCTATAGTGTAGACACTAAAGCCTCTGAGATTTTTTTTCTCTTTTTTTTTTTTTTTTGATCATGTGAGACAATCTTATCCAAAATACCCAATGGATAAGAATTTAGGAGAATTGATTTAGTTTGTGGATATTGGAGAAATTCGTTATTCATATACTGCTGATGCCAATGGAATCCTTACTCTGGGAAAGCTGGCCTTTACTCTCATAGCAGAGTGCATTTACACAAGAAGAATAAAGCTGATCATTCCAACTGATCATCTAACCCTAAAGTTTAAGGTTGTAGCTTAAATATTGCACAAATATAGCGGGGTAAGAAGGCTCTTCCCACGTCATTGAGTATGTCTCTTGGTATGACAATCAATCAAAAGTGATAATCTTATTTATAGATATCAGAAGTGATTAGGTTTCTGTTTCCACTGCTTGTAAATGAAAGTTTTTTCAAAAGTCTCTTCTTTAAGGCATATTGTTCTGATTTCCAGCCTACATGTAGGCTGGAAATACATATTTTATATATATATATTTTTTTTTTCTGGGACAATTTTGTCTTTTAAAGAATTTCTTTATCACTTTAGTATTTAACATTAGGATTTACTAATCAATATTAGCATACTCCCTTGCAGCCAGAGGTTTGCTATAGTAAAAAATGTAATGACTCCTCTCGCTTTGAATTATAGTCTTTTCACATACATAGACCTCTTGGACTTGTTTCAGTTGGAATCCAACTGTTTTAGATATGGAAGACCAGAGTAAAGTGGTGGGAGTAGAAAGGGTCAAACGTTTACTTCATACCTCCTGGAAAGACCTTCCTGACTCATTCAAAGATCACATTTGCATATTTTAGTGTTATACTGTATTAATATGTCAACAGTCATGACTTTTCAGTCATTTCCAATTCTTAACCTATAGTAAAAGTGCTTATTATCAGTTCTCATGTTTATTCCCTTTCCCATTTCTCCATTCTGAAAGATCACTCAGCTCTTTTTGCATGCTGTCCTGAAATTTTCTTTTATTAGAGCACTCAGTCTTATATCATCAGCAAACTTCACAGTCTACTCCTACTTACTACTATTGAAACCTAATTGCATCATTAATACATATTTAAACAAGATCAGCTTCAAGGAGAAGTTGCACTGAGACTCAGGCTGGCAGAACTTCTTTTGACAGTACCAATGCCATGACTACTTTAGCTCATTCCTTAGACCTCTTTATTTTCCCAGGCCGTGGAACAAATTTAAGAATAAACTCCTATATTTCTTCTGTAATTCTCTGGAAATCCAATATTGTGGCTATTTTGTATCCTGTGCTTTCTACCCGTGGTGACATTCCTGGTGCTGAGGTGCACTACAGCCTGCAGTGGCACTTCAGGGTTTGTAGGTGCAGGCACCACACAGAGGTGTTTGCATGGGTACAGCCTGAGAGATTCCAGCTTCCATGTGTGTCACCAGTCCATTGTGATCTCTTGAGATCAGGATGCATCAGGATGTCCTACTCAAGTACAGGTGAAAGAAAGCTATTTTTAGGATTTTTTACTTGGTAAATCCTAAAATACCCACAAAATATGCACTAGATTGCCAATGGTGATCCTAAAATACCCACAAACTATGCACTAGATTGCCAATGGTGATCCTAAAATACCCACAAACTATGCACTAGATTGCCAATGGTGATCCTAAAATACCCACAAACTATGCACTAGATTGCCTTAGCTATGAGCTCTTCTGAAGGGTTCTCCTGCCTGCCTTGCATGGCTCTCAGCTGGGTGCCATTAAGCGGAAGCCAGACATGGGCCAGACAGTGGCTCAGAGGCAAAGGAGGAGTGGAGACAGGTTTTATCATGGTAGTGATAAAACAGTTCAGTCTGCGTTGTCTGACCAATTCACTTACTCTTTCCATAGGGCATAAAGAAAATTACTGTTTCCTTAGTATCTCTATCTACATAATTCTGTATAATCTATATCAATATCTATCTTCCTTGTTATAATCTTTGTGCTAGTATTCATCTTTCATTCTATTCTTCATTGCATTATATTACTGTCTAACTATTAATTATTATCTTAATATAAATTATATACCATAGATGTACATGCTCAATACATATAATATAGACAGAAGACAATAGAAATGGTCTATACCTGTAAATATCTGCTATCTTGCCAGTTACTGTTTACCTACTAGAATGAGGAGATTTCTTAGAAAATATATTTCTTAGAAAAAGCAGTGGCACACACTTAAATAGCATTTTAAATTACTACACTAAAGCACAGAAACAGACTTAAGTGCTTTGTACATGTGGTCAAATCATCTACATTCAGTACAAATCCCAGTGAGATGTACCCATATGTAAAAACATATATTCTATCAATGAAAATAAATAATTAAATACTGTCTTTTTTGAAATATTTTTTATTTTTCCACATGCTGATCTTGAATATTAATTGAAGGCAGAACTTCTTTCACTAAAAATCCTGTAAGATATGCATAGATTTTTGTCCATGAGAAACAAAATTTGGGGTTTTGCTTCCCAATGTTTTAAAAATTAACTCATCTTATTTAATTTAAGAAAGTGTGATAGTTTCTCCTGAGACTAAATGCAACCAAAAGAAAATAAAAAGTATTCAGAAGATGAACTCTTTTAAATGAAGCTGAAGGCTTCAGTAGATTTTAATTAGAACTGCATGATAAGTTTTACATATAAAACATACCCATTCAAATTTGGCTTTTGGCCAGTTTTGCAAAAGCAAAATAACATTAGGAACTATCTTTTCAGTGCACTTTTTTTTTCCAAGAAAAAAATGTAACTGTTATCATGAAGTGTGTAAAAGCAAGTCCTGTAATTAACTATGCACTTTAGTTTGCTGTATTTTTTAATTAGGCTGAGCTTATATTGAAGGATGAATATATTCATGAAGAGAACCTACCATTTCTGTTTGGTAACTGGGTTTTTTTTGGTAACTGCTCTATCCATTTTGTTTGACAACTGCTGTTATCCCAGTATCAAATTTGGGTTTGATTAAAAAAAAAAAATCCACAAAGCAGTTGTTTTTTCACTGACAGTTAAAACTTCACTATCAGGTATTTGAAACCACTGCCACAGACGACCAGTGTCTCTCAGTTTATCTTTAGATACATTTCTAAGCATTTTTGCAGATGAAGTCATATTTCATTTTCCATAATGATATGAATTACACAAACAATTTCAGCTTCCAATCAGTTCAAAATTCAGATATGGAAAGGCAGACTTCAAATATCATTACCCAGGTTGTAGAAAAATGTGGCTCATGTTAATATATTGGTGTGCTTCAAATGGGTATTTGGTGTCTCAGAAGGGATCATTTTAAAAAATGCAGTATGAAAACAAGGTTCTTACATGAGTTGGAAACTTGATAGTCTTGGGACAGATTTTGTCTGATCTTCTTTTCTCCCCATGATGTCTAGTACCAAACACTAATTCCACCAAAATAATTTTGTCTCACAAATTATTTCATCCACCAATGGGTAGGAAAGCTAACCGGATGTCTTGATGCAACCTTGTCTGTTCCATCAAGAAAGGCTGCTACCATTAGGGGCACAGTACACTTGGTTCACATCTGTCTACCTTTAGCTTCCAGTTCTAAATGTGTTTGAGAAATGGGTTTTAACATGGGGTTTTGAGAGGTGGGTTTTGCCACATATCCAGGCACATCTTGCTTACCGTTTTGTATTTGCTTCTCTGTGTGAGGTAAGGTGCATTACAGAATGAAAAAAATTTAGCATGTCTCTAAAGTGAAAAACTTTAGAAAAAGTCCTCCGAAACCTTGGAATTTTTAATTTCTAGTGTTTTGACTGTAAACTCATGTTTTCATGTTTTCCATACACATATATTTTAATTTTGTTTTGCAAGACACTACTGATTCTGTTCAAGCACACATTGATGTCTCACGGTCCTACCAGCTGCTTTCTTGCAGAATTCAGTAAAATTGATCGTAATTAAAGAAGCTTAACCAGTATTATATAGTGTATAAACACTTGTTCTGTGGAATATGGATGTCTGTAATATTCCTTAAATCATCCAAATATTGACTGATAAAGCTTCTGTTTATCTGTGTAGGCTACTTGCAGCTCTGCAATGCTTGGCATTATAATTTGCAATAGACTGTAGAGATTACATCCTAGTTATCATGAAGGCTTATCCAAGAGTTTGCTCTGATAGAGCTCTGCTGATTTATATCAAAAGTTAGTTTTAAACTTAATTGCTGTAAGTGCCCACTTAATGTATTTCACTTGCCCTGAAGTACCCTAAGCTTTAATGTGTGGGTATTCCTTTCATCTTTATTCTAATTCTTAAAAGCTTTTTGTCCATAAAGACACTTAGCATTGCATAATGGAGGTGTTATTTCTTTGCTTCCTAATTAAATAGATTGATGGATGCTGTATATGTAAGGTCTTGGCTAGATATAGAAAACTGCAGAAAATGTGAAACCACCACACAGGAGCACTCTCTTGGAATTGGTCAAGCATTTTACATTAAAATAATACAATAAAATAAGTCTCTAGAATTATAGACCCTCATAGACACTGCAATTCAATGCAAAATAAAGAGATTAAGTATTGCTGGATGTCATTCTTACCTTTATATACAGTATTCTTAACATTATATACACTTTATAAACACACCACCCTGCCTAGTATGAGTAGCACCAATCAAATCAATTGTACAATTTGTACATTATCCTAGAGAGTCAAGAATTGATTTCTTGCAGTTCCATGGTTGCTAAAAAATTATTCTATCCCTACAAAATTTGTCTTCTAATTTTTTTACCGTAAAACTTTACATACCAGTTCATTTTTCATCATATTATAAAATAATGTCTGAAATACAGATTCATGTTGGGTTTATTATTACTTGCTTGGTAAGCAACTTTTATTTTGTAATGCTTTCCTGAAGATTTTAGCTAGTATTGGCATCATTCTCTTTTATTACGTATTATCTATGCAGTTTACCTTTTGAGATGAAGGATGGAGGATGGAAAAGGGGATAGAAATTATAGAAAAGCAGCAGCAGAACAGCCACATTATCTTTGCAGTTCTGTCAGATTTTTCCACCTCATAATTCCATCACATTTTGCATACAAATTGCCTGTGGCTTTAGTGATTATAAAAGTACTAAACTGGAATTTACAGACTTCACAAAGTATGTAGCAGTTGTTGAAATTGTTTTAAAGCAGTTAAAGAAGGTAAAATACAAATTAGTTTTATTTTCCTTTACTGGATTTTTTCTTTTCTTCATTAGTATAACAAACATCTGGAAGAAATTAAAGCTGATTTCAAGGGGAAAAAAGCCAATGAAAACAACAACAAAAAAGCCTGCTTCTCCAAATAGAGTGAAAATAATTCTGTGGTGAGAAACATTCCTTGATGTGTACATTCTGGTATGAGAGATGAATGAAAAATATACATGCTGGAGAGGGATATGTTCATGGTCTTCATTATGAATGAGCAAAGAACACAGATGTCATAAATTTGGAAAAAAATTAAAAAGAGGGTGATTTGGAAAAGTAATTTCCACCTTGATCCTATCCACTACTTCAAATAGTAATACTGAAAAGGAAAGTAGGATAGGATGACGGTAATTCATTAAATTGTCTGTTTGCTACCAGGCTGGGAATTTCTGCTGTATAATTTTTAGGTCTGTGTTCCTAGTGTTTATCTGTTCAATTAATTAATGACTCATCGATGCATTTGATTGGAAATACCTCAAAGGCTGGAACTTCAAGACTGTTCTGTATGTAAGATTTTTGCAATAACATTTTGTCCCGTATTTTATAAGCAACATCTTTAAAAACAGCATCTGGAGGAAGTAACTGTCTTTCCAGTTCTTCAATAGTAGAGAGATTTCCCTATATTCCCCTTTCCCCTCCCTTCCTTTTTCATTTTCTCTCATAGTCTGCCTCCCCTCAATACAGGAAAACCACTGAAATCATACAAATGAAACTCCTAAATATTTTTAATGCTTTCATCTCTGTTCTTAATGTGGAATGAAAAAGTTATGATTAGCATTTCAATAGCTCCAGTGTTACCAAAGGAAAAAAACACAGAATAGACTGGAAGGGAAGAAAATCCTCATTTCTTAAATAGACATGGTAAGACATCCGGACTATATTGTGAAGAAATCTTAACCTTAACCTTATGCTTCTGCATTGCTGTGATGGCCCAGACTTTTTCCAAGTCAACTTTGACAAGCCAGTCAGAAGCTCATCCTACAGCTTCAGTGCATTATGGTCTTGCTAAATTTTTTCCTCTTCCACTGTTGAATAAGCACAGCTTGAAGCTATAAATTTAGCTGTAAATAAAGCAATGATAAGCAGTTCTATGTGGGTATGCAGGGAATAGGCTTCTTACCAGAGAGTGTTTTAGGAGAACTGGACTGGTATATTTTTATTTGTGAAGATCCAGCACAAACTTTTAGTGTTAAAAAGCACACGTTGATGACATTTTCATATATGGGTAAGAGAAAGCTTTTGTGATTGGAAAAGGACTACAGTGGGTAGACATTCAAGTGACAGATCTCCTTATTTTGGGGGTATTCAGATGACATAGGCAAACAGGCTGTTGTTGCCTAGTGCTTTGTCATTGCTAACCCACCATATTATTCAACACAGCCTATGGTGGTTATGGTTATTTGGTTCTTCTCCTTTAATTTACTAGACTAGTAATTTTAGTCTAGTGATCTATTATTTCCTAAAGTGCTAGGGAATTGTTATTTAAGAGATTAAGTGGGTGTAGACTAAAGATCTAGTCACAGAGGAATCTTGGTTTAAAGGCCTTATTTAAACCTCACATAATCAAAGTGAATATTCAGCGAGTTATTGCAGCTTTAATCTGTGCTGTTATATCTGTGATTCAGCATGACACCACAGCTTTTATTTATTCTGTTTTCCATCTAGAAGCCTTTGAAGGGCTTCTGCTCTTCAATGCAGTATTTGGACATACTGGGGAGATTTTGAGTAGGAACGTCAGAGGATCTTCTTTTTAAGCTTTGAGATTTCTTCCCTCTGTCAGTGTGAAGACAGACCTTTAGTTTCTTTTTGTGCCTTAATTTATGTACAAAGCAGAGCTACACAAAGTGAAGGGCTATGCAGAAATGTAATGCTATTTTTAGACAAGACATTTATTCTATGCCAGAGGCTCTACACCCTCAAACATCTTCAGATCAGGTGATATTTAATGTGTTAAGCCTCAAAATGAAAGACATCTTCGCAAGTACTGCACTGCAGTTAAAAGCAGATAAGCATCTAAATATAACAGCTCTCCTGGTGTCAAGAGAATCCTCAGAAAATTGATAGGCAATGGTGTTCCAGGATACCAGTTCCAAGGACTCCAGTGCACTGAATTAATGGTGTTGTTGGTCTCAAGGAATGCTCCTCTTTGGGGATGCTTTCCTACCTGTAAAGAGAAAATGAATAAAGATCTTGTCTTTCACAGCAAATAAATCAATATGCAAATGTACTGAATATATTAAAATAATGTGAACTATATGGACAAGTCATGCAGATAGGTGGAGTGCTGATAGGTTATCTGTAGGAAGAGCTTTCATTTAAAAAATATAAAAAGGCCTTAATGCTTTCTACAGATATCACTATAAATGATGAACAGGAAAAACAGCAAAAGCTTTGTTCAGGTCAATAAGGCTGTATTTTATCAAACTTTAATACGAGTGAAGACACATCCATTTCAGAGCTGATAATAAAACTGTTTTATTGAAAAAGAGGCAGTTTAAAACTGGTGTTTCTCATTCCTTTTTTTTTTTGGCTGATTAAATCAGAATCACTAGCAGAATAGCTGCTAGTGATTTCTTTCTAATAAAGGTTGCTTGCAATGATGGGAAACAAAGCTGCCTTTGCCTGTCATCACACAGCTCAAAAGATGGATTTTCTTGTAGCATAAGACTAAGGCAATTACATGGGTCACCAATGAAAGTTGATATGAAAATTCTATTCACCTTCTAAAAAAGGCTACCTGGGAATTGAAACAGATAATGGGGAAAGGCTGAATAGTTTTGTTGACGATAGACCATCACTCTTAGAGTCTTTATTTTCTGATTTAAAGCATGAGACTCTATTATAAGTTTTTAAGAGATTTGAAGCTGCTTGGAAAGATAATCAAATTATTTTTTAACAGAATAGCAATACATAACCAGTATTTATATCACAGCAATATTTAACTGGGTTTTACTACCCGTAATCTGTCAAAAGGAAAATACTTGGCAATTAACCCTAGAGGACTCCTGAATTTACACAGACATTGCAGCCTTTCTATCTACCAGCTGGAGAGATAGAAGTGCCCAGTTTGCTATTCTCCACTTTTCCTCCATATAGAATTGCAACTGTGAGACTGGTCAAAAACCCATTCTCATATAAAAGAGTATGTGTGTTATAATATGTGAGCTCTTGTCTCTGAGTTCTTGTCTAATGATATATTATCTTTCCTATATGTCTTTCAATCTTTATTTTCAATTGTTTTTGCTCTTCTCATTTTCTTTTCATTTCTCCTTGAATTTAGTGGATTTAATTCAAAAGATGGAGAATGCTGGGATTTTGTCTGACCAAGACAACATCCCTGTCTGGATGTTTGTTAAATAAAATTTTGCCATAATAAATAAATTTTAATTAATCTAAGCAAGCTAATTGATTTAATGTTTCAGATCCTGACATAATAAAGGAATGATAAGATGCTCTCTTTCTGTTTTCTTTTTATTCACTCTACCTTTCAGATATAGTCTTGAATCTAACTATTCCTATCCCATGTCCTCTGGTTTTAAAATGATGGTTTATGTTTGCTGGCCAAATATAGTCACTGAGGATGTTCCTATGAACTTTGTTTTGGACCATTGCTTTTGATTGCATTGTATCTATACTAAGTTTTCACTGCAAATTTGAGTGTATGCTCAACAACACAGACACCTTCTCCACTGCTTGCAGATTTGTCTTAACATTCTTTGTCTTTCCAGTCCTTCCTTGTACCATCTTCCGTCTCAAATTATTCCTCCATCCCTTGACATTTTCTCTTGAATCACCCGCACTACTTTACCTCAAATTTTCTACTTCCTCTCTGTTTCTTCTTTCCTTGCCCTGAAGTATTCTTCTCATTCCTATGATAACGCTTCATTTATATTTACATCACTATTATTTAACTTTCCTTATCTACTGGTTCTCCTTCTGTTTTGCAGAAGTAGACACAAAAGAACAATTTTAGTCATTTAGGCTTCCCCCACTAAATTAAAGGGTAATGGAAATTATTTTGAAGACTTCAGAATATTGCCACACAGGACCACGAGAATTTTTTTAATGTGCATGTCAGCAAGATTTGTGATGTTATTAATAGATCTGAAAGCACTACTTTCTGTCTCCTAAGATAAAAGATTTATGACAAAATAAGGAAGCAAATATCCCCTAATTTTCCATTCTTACATGTATGAAGCAAAAGACACAACATCAGTCCTGGAGAATGAAATGTTCCTGCCCACAGATCACATAACCTGTTCACAAACTAATGACCTCACCTGAGAGGTGAGGTCAGATGTCAAACACGATCATAATCCTCACTAAGTGCACACCACAATTTTTGAACTTCCATCTTTCTAAAATACCAACATACATATTGCAACCTTTTTTTCCGGAGAAAAGATAATCAAGCAGATAATCTAATTCTTCTCTAGAGTTCTGAATGAAGAGCAAGGGGCGCTTGTGATTTCCAGGCTTAACATAGACCTGGATAACACAGAGAGCATCACATGACAAGAACACGTGAAAAAAAGCAAGACAAATGGACACTAGTGAATAACCTAGCCATTTTTTTTTCCCAAACAGATGTTTTCAATTCCTGCCACCAACTAGACTTTAAATATAGTCAGTATGCAGCATAGAAAAGCAGTGCTACAGTATGAGGCCATAAATCTTTGCCTCCTTTTTATTTTTATCTGCTATACTGAAGTAAAAGAAACTGAAAACAAGGCATCCTCTCCTTATTATATTTTTTATCTCTACAGTTTGGTAGAGTTGCCCCATATATATTACACATTTTTAGATGGGAAAATAAATGCTGTGTGAGCTTTTCACAATTCTTGTACAGAGAGAAATATGAAAAAATCTGGTGTGGAATTTCTGGCAAATACACAGGCATGGAAAACTGAGGTAGCCTCAACATCTTTGACTTTTTTCCTTGCAAAACAGTTAGCATAGTTTGAGAAAACCAAGAAGTGAAGCATATGCACTGAATTAAATAAACCCCAACTGTTCATATTTCAAGTGAATTGAAGCAAAATAAAAATGAAAAATAGAAATGCAAAAGAATAAAAAGTTAGTATGATGCTCAGGAATTGTCACTCTTGGGCTAATTGAAAGACTAATAGCTTTGATGAAAATACAGTGAGAATTTTGTGCATTTCACAAAAGGCATCCTTTCTCCACCTAATCTGTAATCAGCCTATTTGCATCTGAAAAATATATTGGCATGAAAATATGTTACTGTGTAACTGGCACTGTGTAATGGAGAAATGACAGACAACATGAAATAGGGCAAAAAAACCCCCTCACTTGTTAAAATGAATCAAAAAATTAGGATTAGAGAGAGTATCAAGAAGACATCACTGGCACTGGGGCTCCAGATAAGCAAAAGTGTTTTAAAACCCCCTATTATTTAGTTTAAAAAAAGGAGAATTAGATGCATATATGATACTAACCATTGTGTTTAAGAAATGTCTAAGTATCAAAATAGAAAATTTGGGCTCAGTATTGTTTACTGTGTACACAACTGGTCAAAGCAACTAAATTTAAGTGCTCTTGGAACCTTTAAACCAGTTTTTTTTTTTTTTTTTTTCTGTTAGCTCATTTTAATTTTTTCAACTCTTTAATTTCCTTAAAACATCCCAGGAACAAACAAATCACTTTCTTAATGTCACTTTGCCATACAATCAATCATATCTGTTGTAATAATGTTAAAAATTATGAAAGATAAAGTATTCAGTGATAATATGGAAATGTAATAAAGAAGAGAATCATTGTATGAACATGTAAGACTCTTATGAAAGAGTCTGACAGGTTCTTGAAAAAGGAATGTTTGTTCCTGACTATTTTTAGAGAAGAGTAATTTCCATAATATGACATGTTTGTTATAGCTTTGTCAGAGATTTCATAATTGAAATTTCATTTGTTTCCCTTGATATAATATGGCATCATGATATCAGAAACATGAAAATATTTTTTTAAAGTGGCCAAGGTTAATATTGCAACTGATAACAGAGATGTGATTATACTGCAATATTTCTATTCATTAGGAAGTAGAGAGGATCTGATAAAAACCCTTAAGGTTTTTAAAGCCACGCTGATGTGTGAGTAGCCAAAGAACTATAATAGGTACCTAATTAAATCTAGCAACTCAACAACAAAAATTTTATTATAGGTAAATACTCAGATAAAACATGCAGGAATTATTGTGTCTCTATTTACCTTTCAGGTACATTTAGGATGCTCAAAATATGTCACACTGTGCAACTGCCAGCTAACAGCTGTCCCACAGTTCTTTTCCCTTGAGTTTTATTCCTTCCTTACAAACAGCTCAGAAAGGATCGAGACGAGTAGACTGACTCCTAAGAAGGCCCAAGGCACACTAAGTGGCTGGCCACAGTGCTGGTCACAGTGTGTGACACACCAAGGAAGGGCAGCTCACATAGAGAATTCAAGGAAAATCAAGAGGTATCTTAATTATCAGTGTGGTCAGTCCATGGAATCAGAGCTATCACAAGGTAAATAAGTTACAGTACCGTTATTCCTCCATCAAAATTTCCATCTGAATTTTTTTGGCTTGTACTGCAAGCAGGAACTGTACTATCAAAGTGAGTCAGGGTCCTAGAGAGGCCTTGGCTGCATCCTCAGGTTAGGGGCAATCATGTTCTGAACTGAATACACTTGTTACTAATACTGAAATCTAAAATCAAGTTCAACCCATTATTTCTGCTACATATTCAGGGAATTATCTGAGATGAGAATTTATCCTTTATTACTGATGTAGACCCCTTAATGGTCAGATGTCAACACTGATTTGATGCATTCTACAATTTTTCTCTGAATAAAACAAATTAAAGGAAATGAATGTGTACAATGAATATAATGCCCATACCCCTCAGAGGAGTCATTGTGTAGTTCTGCTGTATGATTCATTATTTTTGGTTCTTTTGTGCTTTTCCTTAATGAATGCCTCCCCTGGTCTTATGTCTGTTATGCAGTCATGAACTTGCAATAGCAAGAAGTAGTATAAAAGAAATTAGTCTTATTTGAATGCTCACAGCATTCAAACAAAGCTTTATAACTATAAAATATAGTGGTCATGTTTCTATGACTCTATAATTTGTTCTTTTATTGCAGTGAAGATACCTATGACTAAATATTTGTGAGCTAAGGGAAAACCTAACTGCCAAGGTCCCTCATGATTGCTAGAGAAAGACCTGTTTGCACAAACTGAGGCACAAACATTAAGCTGAAAAGAACAATTCCTATTTCAATTCATTAAGGCAGGATAAACAAATGCAGTTTTCTAAATATGTGCACCTCATGCCATTTGAAACTCTCTGTAGTAGCTGAGCCTTCTGCATGGGATGAGAAAAATGCTGTGTCCTTTGGAGGGATAAGCAGAAACCAGGGGAACGTTGAAATGCATCAAAACCACTATGAGATTGTTATGCTTAGGCAGTGAAGTGTAGTCCTCTGTCAGATGCAGCTGAGGCAACAATTCAGCTGATCAAATGCTGATGCCTGCTGAAATCTTAGTTGGAACACTCTAAATCCTTTGATGAGAAATCTGTTAGCAGGTGGGGCTTGAAAGTTTACCTGGTGTGGAAATACCCACACAAAGATACTGTGATCACAGTGCTGCTATCTGAAGCTGAATCCCTTCCTGGCGCTCAGGTTCAGCTCACTGACAAAGAGATCCAAAGAAATTCTTTGCTTTCTATACTGTGGTTTTCATTGCAGTTATATGCTGACAGACATTTAGATTATTTTTCTTACTCTTATTGAATAATACCCTACCTATAAAATAACAATTTTGCTGCAAGACGCTTTTATAGCTATGGCTGTGAAAGAGTGTTTTTTTGCCTTGTTACATGCCATTACTTTCTTATGTGCATAATTTTCATCACTTTAGCTGTAAGTTTTCATATTTTAGACATTGATGAGACAGTAATGTTGGGGCAATTGCCTGATCTTTCTTTTTATGTCCTTGTTTCTTATAAAATGAGTAGCTACAGTGGGAGTTCCCTATTACCTTTTCCACATCTTTCTTGAGTTTGAAAAGACACAATTACAAACACTTTGAGCAAAAGCATGGGCATAATTGTGCAAAATGCTGTTCATTTATTGGCTACTCATTCTTTATGGCTTATATCCTCTGTTTGTATGGAATTAAGACTAAATTGTGCAGGTGTTTTCCTGAAAGAACCAATTTCTCTGCAGACCAGGTGAGGATACTGTGTAAAAATGAAAACATTATAAACTTTGAAGCATTTTTTTTTAACAGCAAGAGTGATAAACAATAGGAAAGGATAGCATAGAACCCTGTATGAACTCTTCATAGTAGCTCATCACCTTGCACTAGAAATAGGATATCTGAGATTCAGATAAAAGCGTAGATTTTCCTCCACACAGGATGTTAATACCACAAGGCTACAGCTCCAGACTGCAAAGAAAATGTAAGGTGAGATATTGACTTTTCTGTCCTTCTTCAATGCTGTATGGAGAGAGGAATTTTTGCTTCTCCAGGTACTAGCTTCATTGTTAATAGAATGTTTTCTATATTAAGGCTTTAAAAGGATAAATGAAGAAGATTTTCAACAGATTTTGCTATACAAAAAGAAGGCAAATATTGTATGCCTAAACCCAAAATGTAGAAAATGTACACCTTAATACAATAGTGCATTATCCAGCAGATGCTTAATTCTTTACCATGAAATTTTGTTTGCTATTTGACTTCCTCTGGTGTGTCCTTAGGTATGCCCAGAGTTAACAGTGGAGAAGAACTTGATGCTGGTGTTATCCCTGTGTGTAAATCCCAGCAAGATTTACAAAACAGGCATGCTTACCTTGATTTTCACTCACTCACTGGAATGAGGATGTGGTGCACCTGGACTCTGGTAGCAGCTGGTTCTGCTGTATGAGTGGGGAAGTATCTGCCAAAGGCAGGTCTGGCATGGGTGTCATGTGTGGGCAGGTGTTTCCACAGGTTGTCTGCCTGGAAAATTGCATGGGAATATGCCAGGCTGCAGAAACACAGAGTTCCATTACCTCTAGTGTTTAAGAGATATGCTGGCCAGAGGAAAAACATAGTTCTGCATTGTAAAACTGTAAGATGCAGGCATTTCAAAATGAAGTTGATATCCCAGAAAGTTTGACATTCATCTTTTGACTGCTATCTTTCTCAAGGAGCTGAAACTAATAGTCATTCCCAAAGAATGTCTGCCTTGAAACAACTACTATTAATAAGCTCAGGATAGTTCCATCCCTTTTCCTATCTGATGTATGTCTCATTCAGCATTAATATAATTATTTTTAAAAGAATGTGATCACTTCATAATATAAATGTAATTTATACTAAATGCCACTTTTTGCTTGTATAATAACAGTGAAAATTATAATAGATGGTGTTTCATACTTTTATTGGTAATGTTCACAATGCTGACCACTGATGGGATAGTATTTTGTATTATTATGGTTTCCAGTAATGTAACAAGAGGAGAAGTCACAGCTAGTGTTTTACTGCTTTGAACATTTGCTATGCAGTCCCACTCAGAAACATTTTGGTATCTGTCCTGATTTAAGCCCAGCTGGAAATTAAGCTTCAGGCAGCTGCTCCCTCAACACCCCTCTCTTCTTGCCACCATGGTGGAATGGGGAGGAGAATCAAAGTCAAACTTGTAGGTGGATATAAGAACAGTTTAAAAATAGAAACAAAGTAAAATAGAGTAAAAATGGTTAATGATAATAATATTAATAGAAATTATTATTAGTAGTAATAATATAATAGAAAAAAGCTTCAACAAGTGACTGACCAATGCCAGACTCTTCTTGCCCAGTCCAGCTGAGCCCCCTTTTCAAGTAACTTCCCCCAGTTTATATATTGGGTATGACACTCCATGGTGTGGAATAGCCTTTTGACCAGTTTAGTACACCTGTCCTGACCATCCTTCCTCCCAGTTTTCTTTTAAGCCTCTCCTCACAAGACCAGGAAAAATTTCCTTGACTTGAAATAAACACGACTTAGCAAAATCCAAAACATCAGCATATTATCAACACTATTCTCATTCTGAATCCAAAATAAAGTACTGTAACAGCTGCTGAGAAGAAATTACTCTCTATTCCAGCTGAAGCCAGGACAATATCTTAACAAGATCAGGTAAATTTGAATGAATGATGTAAGATTCATGTACCAACTGCAAGAAATTACCTGCTAAACCCAAATTACAGAAATTCCACAAACCGAAGCTGAGTAACCAAACTTGAAGCTCATAATTATTTAGACAAGACATGACAAAGCCTATGACAAAACCCACTGAATATGGTATTTTGGGGTTTTTTTACTGGGGAAAAAAGGAAAAAAAAACAACTCACATTCAACTTTTGATCTGGAATTCGGAACAGAATGATAAAGTTTGTTCTGATTATGTGAACTTACCCTACAGATGAAATCAAAACATAAGTAGAATATGGATATTTTAGCTATGAAAATTTCAAGTATGGGAATGATAATTTCAGGCATTGTGTATGACAATTAATATGAAACAGAGACAAGCTATTTGTGACTATTTGATGGGCTGGATATCTGAAAGGGGTCTAAACTGCTAAATAGATCTCAAAGTAAAATGTGGTGAAAGAGAATGAGATGAGATTGTCATTGTGTGATCAGGAAAAGAACATTAACAACAATGGATAAGAAAGTGCTAATAGGCATCAGTGAAGAGAGACTCAGCACTATGAAAATATATCTAAAAGGCTACCTTCAAACTCTGGGAATATTTTTGTTCATTGCTACAGTCCTGTTCTTTCTCCACCAAATGTATTTCCTTAATATAAATATTGTTATCAGCATTTATCTGTGAATAAATTATTCACATCTATTTAATACCTGAACTTGTAAAGTCCCCAGGGCTTCTTGACCCACCAGCTTGCAGCACCTGAGAAGACAGGTGGAAGTAACGGGCTGTAGGAATGTCACAACCTTAACTCTTCTCATTGCAGTGAAGTTCTGTGCCTCATCAGTTTTGTAATTGACCGAGATCTGTCACTGGCAGCTGACTGATACAAACTCTGTTTTCTTTTCCCAACAAGACTGGGAAAACACTAAGACTTGTTTGATTCTGGTAAGCTCCTGCAGTTCCCTGAGATTCCCTGCCAGCAATGTGATCACAGGTATTCCTGTGCTGTACTGCAAAGTTTTCTTTATTTCATTTTCAATCTCTGTTAACATTCTCTCTGTTGGGGCCAAGAAAGATTTTGTCTTCACTGAAGTTACAGACAGCAAAGAAAAAGATATGTGCATCAGGAAAGAGTTGTTCTCTTAATGTTGTGAAGCCTTTAGCATATGATGTGAGCTAGACCACATGTAGGCTCTGATTCAGCAAAACACTCAAAGGTATATTTTCAAAGGCACAAATGGCAGTTATGCAATGATTTGCAATTGAAGATGAAAATCTTAAGTATCTGACTGACATCTGTTACCTTTAGATTTGAGCCTACAAGCTGTGTAACTGCCAGGACTTCTTTCAGGGCATAACAATTCAGCAAAAGGTAGAAGTGTCTGACCAGTGTTTTAGGACAAATTATTACCAAATCTTGTCATACTCACTGTCACCTGTATGCAGAAAATGCAAAAACACATCCACTGTACAACTTAGACAAAAGGGTTTCACTAGCTGCATTCTGCACAAACTCCCTTGGGAACAGCATACTTCTCTCTTGGTAAGATTAGATCTTAAAAAAATAATATTTGCAAAAAAAAGGAATTAATATTTAATATAGAACAAGTTGGATACAATTTTGTCACGGTCTTCCCACTCATGCTATCACAGAACAGCTGTAGGTCTAATAAATATTTTGTAACTGTGTTGAAATAATGTCAGTCAGCACAGTTGCAAAAGTGTCTGGAAGTGCAGTGAAGTCTGGAGTGACAGTGTGAAATGATCATACTGACATTATATATTTTTTGATGTCTATTGTTTGCTTCTCTGCTTCAGACTTGTCTGGAAATTTTTGCTGTCTTCGAACAGCTTTCCATACTTCTGTAGACAAGAAGAAAGAAAAAATTATAGACTGCATGAAGCAAGAAGAGAAAAAGTCAATAAAATTGATTGCATTGGTTTGCCTCTTAAGTCACAAAAGCAGAAGTCGGGAACAAACTTTCTAAAATAATCGAGGCAAATTCTTTGACTTTTGTGGAAATCAAGAGTAATTTTTATATCAATAACTGTAGTGATCAATAAGCCTGAAGTCTCAAGTTGCTGTTTGGAAAGGTTGTGAATGTAAGGATGCCTCTTTCAGTACCTGACCAGCCCGGGAGCAGAAACAATGGAAATATCACAGGAAATGCTCCTCTCTCTCACACAGCATTTTTCATAAAAAAGCAACTTGCAAAGTAATATGAATATTTTTTACTTCCAAACATTAAAGATTGCCAAATACTCTGTGGTATTCTCTGGCAAGTTCCTAAGGGTTGTTTTGGTTTAGGGGTAAATATCATGTGATGAAGCCATTTATAATATATGTCTATTACTCTTTATCGACTTAAAGTTCCAATAACTTGCTCAGTTCAAAAGATCTTGAAGCAGATTGTCTCTGAAGAAAATAAAAAATAATAATTTTGAGACTGATTCTGGGTCTTTGGAAATAATGACAAATCTTTTCAGGAGTGTCAGAGCAAGTCTGTGATAAGGCTACATATATAAGAAAAGTAAGGAAGATTTAGCCATATTAGTTTTCATTAATAAAGACTGATGTTCCCTGGGAAATGTGTAAATCAAAACTTAATTTTGTGCTTGACATGCTTATTTCCATTTTGAGAATTTGATATTTTGCAGTGAGGACAAGACATAATTTATATTTGGAAGGGGATAGCATTTTTCATGCTTTTGATTAATAAATGAGCATTATGAAGCTGATCCAGGAAATTCCAGCATATCTCTGTGAGGAACTGATTTTTCTCATAAAGTCTAGCAATTTATGTAGAAATTATAATGAAAGTTATCTTACAGACATTGTATATAAGACATAAATAAACACAATGATATCAAATAAAAACTGAGCATTGTGAAATAGCTTAATTCAATAGTCCAGTGAAATAATTTATGTATTGAATCTGTTGTAAACTCCCTTTTTATACATTCTTTATTAATAGATGAGGTCTTGTTATTCTAAGGATGAAGGGATTGGGCATCTTGTTCCAAGTGCAAAGTTGGCTGAGCCCATCTGATGGCAAAGTGCTCCCACCCCCAGCCTCTCCCTGGCAGCAGACTCCCACCAGCTCTCTTTTCTTGGCTCTTGTACAACCTCTTAATGAGCCAATTTAAACTGGCTAAACAGTGCTAAAGCTCAGAAGAATATTCAGTGTCTTTGTTGCATTTTTTTCCCAATTTGTTGGTGAACCAGCTCATGGTGGATCCACAAAAGATCAGTTTCTGGGTGGTGTCTAAAGGTCAGGGGTGCCGACCTGTCTGCACATTTGCCAGCAGCTCTCAGTTGGATGAGTTCCATCTTATCCTTATTAACTGTCCATGAGTTCCTGAGGTTTTCCTCTCAACAAAGCACTATGTCACATAACAAGACAATAAAGCCTGATGTAAAGGAATTTTTTTTCTAGGATCAAGACAGAAAAGAGAGTTTGGGTCAACCCATGAGATAAAAGATAATTTAGGAAGAAGGTAAATTTAGTTAAAAGAAAGAAATCATGGGGCTGGCAGGGAAGTTGTCAAGGAAATAAAATGCTAGGGTGAGAGGTAGTCCAAAGAAATATCAGAAAGGGGAATGTGTACAGTCTTGACCATCTTTGTAGGTGTTGATAATACTTCATACTGTTAGTAAGTGAAAACAGAATTGCTTCCTCATTTGTAGGTCAGGAAGACTTTGTGCTATTGCTAATAACTTCGCAAATATTTATTGGCTGTCTAGTTATTATGTTCTGTCAATGGGAAAGGGAAATAAACTTTGAATAATAGGCAACACTACATTCATTCAATCAGGCACAAAAGTCCTTACATATTTTTGGGAACCAAATCTTCCAGGGACTTTGTTCCTCAAAAGGCAGGTGACAGGTGTTTTACATCTTTTTGTGTCACCTATTTGTGATCACCAAGATCCTAGTGCAATTCTCAGTGAACAGAGGAAAAAGTATTTCTTTGAATTCCTCCAAATTAGTAACTTTTTTGTCTAATCTTTCTCTATTATACAGAAAACCATTGGTAATTTCCATTAGCATTGGTAATTCTGCCATGAATGGTCACTGAAAGAGGCTAATCAATTCATGATGGGGAATCTATAAGTCAAATTTCCCCATTGATTTTTATAATTCTGAAAACTATGATGGTCATTTATTGAATAATTAGCTTTCATTCCTTTTGTCTTGATATAAAAAGTCTCATCAGACTGCTATATACTTACAATTGAAGCAAAATTTTGTAATGCCTGAAAGATTGTGAAAGAGAGGCTTAAGAGATTTAATCTATTTACATCACCTAATATGCAGTGTCTGTCTGTTAAAGAAAAAAGTTCTTTGGTCTTTAAGGATTTTGCAAACTTAGGTTCAATAGGAGTTTCCATGTGGGTTTCTAGATGAAGTCTGAAAGACTATTCCTTTATAATCAGTTTGAGCAGAGGAGAAGAGCAGTTAGATGCAGAAAATCCTGAGACAAGCAGTTGTGGGTTTCCAGACAATAAAAGCTTTCTGGATGAAAGGCAAATAAAAAGCCTGCTGATAATAAGAATTGGTGGTAGTTGCAAACAACCCCAGATTCTGTTAAATTTCACACTTTTGCCCCTCAAAAAGCTGATGTATCTGCCCAAGTTAGCTGTGAGCTCTGTGCAATGAGTCAGCACTGCTCTCACAGCCAGGGTTTTGTAGACATACATTATGGATTAAAATAAGTTCTTTTGAATCCTGAACATATCAAAATAAGCTGACATTCCCACAACAGAATCTATATTTTACATCATTCTGTGTTAGCTTAGTTAACTTCTCCTTTCTGTAATTTGAATGAAAGTGTTTTTAAACATAATTTCCCTAATGGACATTAGTGCCACTGTCTCTGCAAAGAAGCTTTTCTTTTTTTACCAAGACTCTTGGCAAAGAAAAAATAAAGTAAAATTATCTTGATGCAGAAATAGATAATGATTGCAAAACTGTTCCATTTTGCAAGAGTAGATAAGATTAAGCTATAATATGGACTGAATTTTTATTCACTCATCTAAAGCTAGTAAATGTATAAATTAATGATAGTAACTTCTTTTTATCAAGCCTCTCTGGTTTTTTTGTTCCCTTTCCTTTGTTTCCCAGTGTAAATTAACAGGACTACAGCAGTGAGCTACACAATAGGAAATCGAGAAGTATCCTTGCAGTATTTTTAGCTGAAACAAGGATATTAAATACTATAGGAAGCAGCCAAGCACTCAGAGTAATCTAGGATATTGACTGCAAATTTTTCAGAAAGAGCTCTCCATTCACTGGTTATTTACTCATTCTAATAAATTTCCCCTGCTTTCCTCATTTGTTCAAGTATTTGAGAATAGATAAGTAATCTGGGAAATTTTCCAGTTTCAACTATAAAGTAATAAATAATTGAGTTCCTTGGCACTTAATGCATGAAATAGGATCCTTGTGGTCTGAAACAAAGACCGAATTCAACAATTTCACTCTGGCAAACTCTATTTTCACAGTGGAGTTACCAATATGAAGTTACAGTTCTGTCTGCAGGAGACAGAGGCTGTTCTCAGAGGCTGTTCCAGTACTGAAATGAATTGATTTGGGAGCCATGAGTAGTTCATGATTGTCTGTAACTTTCACTTATAGTGAAAAGCATTTTATTTTTACCAGACAGGAGATATTTGATTGCTTATAAATCTGTTCCAGGGAAGAAATGCAGAATAAAAGAACTCTGTAAGGTGAGTTCTAGTCATATCAGCTAACAACCACCTAGAAAGCAATGAGACACAACAGTGGAGAAAACTGGCATGAAAGAAGACAAAAAAAGGAGCCTGGCTTCTTTCATCTGAGAGCATCTGTTGTAAGTGCAGGGAGTCCTGTTTCTCACTCTGAACAGTGCTTGCTACAAAAGCAGAAAAGCCAAATGGGTGGGAGCTCTATCTTCCCAGGCAAAAGCCGTAAACTTGAGATTCCTGTGGTCTTCTTTTTTCCCTGGGGCCCAAGGTGCCAAAGCTCCCATGCAGTCAGATCTGTTCCCAAAAGCTCAGAAAGCCTACGAGAGAGAAGTTCACCCTAAGGAAGGCACCCAGAGAGAGGCCAGTTCAAGTCCTCTCCAACTCCACTGACAGCAGTATCTGATGTATACAGACTTCTACACATGGACAGCTAAGTCTGAGAATCTTGGCCTCAAATGGAGCCTCTCCATGCATTGCTTGCTGCCCAAAATGCTGCCACTTCTGTGCTGTTAAAAACAGCCTGAGAGACTTAGGGCATAGTGGGTCCTAACCAGATTGTGTTTAAGGGTGTACATATGCCTTATGTAAGGCCCTGAATCCCTTCAGACTACAGAAGACAAAGAACATCAGCAGCTGTGAGAATAACTTGCTGTATACCTATTACCTCTTATGTTTAAGGAGTAGGATTTCTTCCTAAAAAGAGAGATTGCAGCACTGCTTTGACTCATTGACTCACCTAATGTAATGCCTTGTTCCTAGCCATGAGGGTGGGCATAAGTAACATAAGTAGCAGCTGCAGGAAATTGAGACAAAATAAAAGAGGATTTTCTGGTCAGTGGGGGAATGGAGAAAAAGTGTTTAGCTTTAGATTCCAGGGTCTGCAATACACAGAAATGCTCTGCTCTAATTTGGATGTAGCCTATACCCTTCATCTGTGAGAAATTTGCATCTAAAAGGAAAATAACATTTCTGACAGAGACATGATTGTAAAACTGCTTTTGGAGAACCTGGACCAGCATTTTGCCTAGTTTGCTCTCCATAGTAACCATCCACCAAACAGAACAGACAGAAAAGCTTTCTGTGACAAAGAACGTGTAACTGTGCTTTGCTCTCTCCTGGTGGTACAAATGATTTAATAGGTCTTTTAAGCTGTTGTTGATCCTGGTATTTTACAATCTATTACTGGGAACATAGAGATTTTTTCCCCCTTTTGAACATGATATATGAATCTCATTAATAGTATCTGTAGGTAACATTTGGCTGTCTCCCAGAGCAATGAAGAAGACAATGCTGGGATCACACTGTGTTTTTTTTTAATTTTCAGTGAAGGGGAAAAAAATCTATCCCACTGTGAGTTACTATCACCCTTGAAATCTTTATCCACAAAAACAAGAATGGCTGAAATGTTTGGATACAGCAGAAGAATCATAAAAATGAGATACCAAAAGCATAAAAAATTACTGATTTATACTTTGTGTTTCAGCCAGTAACAACCCCACTGAGAGCAGAATATGTAGGTGCACAGGGTATAATATATGCTGAAAGACAGGGGAGGATGTTTGAGTATTTGTTTGTTAAATCACTAGTTTTTACCTTTTCTGTACCCACAGAGTAACTTTTCCTCCTCTCCATCAAGCTGAAAGTTATGGTTAAGATTTTGCTTTGCTTTTTCAATAAGAATTGACAAAAGCAGGAGACTGTTAAAATCGTCCCCTTGCCTGTTATATTACTTGGTTTAAACTTCCCAGGAGCTGTCATTTTCCAAGGATAGTACTCAATCTTACCAAAGTGTTACTGAGCTTCAGCTCAGTGCAGGTGAATAACAGACCTCCAATGCAATGCTTTGCTGCTTTTGAGAGCAGACTCCTGTGTAGTTTTGTCTCTGATCTGATGAAAGCAACACAATCTCTTTATCTGTGCTATGAGGGATAATTTTTACTTTATGTATCACCCTATTTAAGTTCACACCTCCTTGGTCACACCATGAATTTCTGAGAATGGCTGAATCTACGGAATAAGGTCATTGCTGGCCACTATTCTGTCAAATGTGACTGCATACATCTTTAAAAGCTGCATTCAAGCAGGAAAAGGCCAAATTCCAGACCCGAGTGCTCACTGCAATGTCTTAGTCTTCACTGTGTTTGGCAGCTCTTGATGTCCCTATATGACATGTCCTATTCTCTGAGCACAGAGATGTAAAAATATTCTGTATACTGGGACTGTTAATGACCTCACAGCTCCCTCTTTGTGGAGGAAGAAGTCACAGCTCCTTGGATCTCCTACAGCATGCCTTTCCTACATAATTAGTACTGGCTGTGTCTAGAAGTCTTGACTTTAGGCAGTGATTAATATATTGAAAGCAATAGCCAATTCTTAGAGTATTTTAATGGCAATTTTGAAATAAGGACAATCTTAATATGAAAGGTCAATTTATTCTAAAATGAAATATTTTTGTCCTTATGTACTGAATCATATTTATTACCTCTGAACATTCTTACTTTTTGAAGTTTGCGTTTTCTGTCATGCTTGCAGTTTTCCCCTGACACATTGTTGAGAACAGTTGTAAAACTATATAGTTTATATCCATCATTTCCAGTATATAAAATGTCTCCATTTATAAGAAATATTGTCAGGAAACCTATATGGGAAGAAAGAAACATTTTAAAACATCATTGCTAAAATTATTGCAACACAAAGACTCAAAAGAAATGTGATTTCCTATAATTAAAATTTATGCTAAAACTGTTCATTACTCTTGATGTGGGTGGAGGTTAATAAACTTTTTTAAAACTTTATAAAGAAGGGTATGCAAATCAGACTGCTGGGCTTGAGACAATCTGAAGTTTTAACATGTGCTAATTCTTCAGTGGAAGTTGTTGAGCCTGATTTGTGTCTTTCAGTGGAAACAATTTTCAGGGTGATTTCACAGAGGGAAATGGAGGAACTGGAAATGACTACAGACCAAGCAGGAACATCAACAAGGCAAAATATTAAAACATTGCTTGTCCAAAAGCTTTGTCTGGAAGTTGAAAATTTGACTTTAAATATTATCTTTTATTGTTCATCCTGCAATTGCAAAATTGGCAAATATTCTGTACTTTCACAACACCCCTAGAAATCCGCTGATGTTCTTTATATTTCTGACAAACAATTCTTTCCTATTATTCTCCATTCAAGAGAATTCCTACTAATTTAGAAATTAGTATAATTTCCTTTCCATACCCAAAGAAGTGGCTGATTTTATTTTAAAGAAAAAGAAAAGAGAATAACATGCTACTGTTACAATTTTGTGTCAATATTTAGTGATAAAACTTTACTGCTCCATGATCAGTCTAATATTCATGAACAGTAATTTGTAGTAGCATAATAAATTGAAACAATATTCTTCAAAACGAAGTCTTCATCAGCAATATTAGCTCTTCTGTACTTTAGTGGTATTGGTTTATTTTATCTGGAACTGTGAATACCCTTTACATTAATATTCAATTTATTGACATTTTTTAGGGGCTGAGTCAATGAAGATAACAGCAAGAATGTCTTTAATTCTTGGAGAGACAAACCTGATCAGGCTGAAATACCCTGAACTGGCTCTGAGGAACAAAAGAGCACACATTGGTGAATGCAGGAGTAAACGACACCATCTTTTTTAAAGGTGATTTTCTTGACCATTGTTCAGTTTAAAAGCAGGTAGACCTAAGGAAGGACTTATTCCTTCTTCTAATCTTTTAACTTTCCATTTGAGGCTTTAAAAGTCTGTTCTTTAGTTTTTTGACTATGTATTTAAGTGCAGTGCAGGAATTATTCTATAGGATGCTGTGGATTTGCTTTATACCTTGGAGGCAAAGGGATGACATAATGAATTTTTCTTCTTGGAATGAAAGCATCAGACAGTTAAGATTTTGCACTGTTTCTCACAAAGCCAAGGGTTCAAAGTATGGTTAAATAAGAGTTGGGTTTAGAAAAGTTCTACTCAAGGAAGGATCCACTCAAGCTGGATAAAAGACTATAGGTTTATTTTCCAGCACTGACTTCTTGGTTTACCTGTGATCAAAGTAAAAATTGATATCTGATGTCATTACAAGCTGAAAATCCTCTGCTAGGATCAAAAATCTTTATATACTAGAGATTCTTTAAGGGACTCAGACTGACCTGAAACCCAAATCTTGGTTGAACATCAGCTGCTCTTGGGGTACAGTTTACACTATTTCTTATGACCTACACATCAAAAGAGTCTCAAAATTCAGATTTGGTGAGCAAATAAAATTAAAACTGACTACTGAAATCTTTCCCTACCCAAATCACCAAAGACACATCTGGATGGAGAAGAGCATCTCCACTAAATACAGGCTTGGAGTATTGCAAATGAGTTCAGCAAAGGGAAGTAAGAAACGCACACCTCTCAGCTCCTTGGGCAAGAGGAGTCGGAAGCAAATGTGGGGGAAAAGGACAATTTGGAAGTTTTTGAGAAGCCACATTACTGCAGGGCCTGGGCTGCTCCTATCCTGGGGGTAGTGAATGACCTGGCTCCTGCAGCCTGGCAGAGCAGAGCCAGAGGCACTCTGCTTGTGACACACTGCTGCTGAGTTTCCCCTCTAGTTGTTGTCTGAGCAAAGCAGCTCTTGGAATGGCTATTGCTGCAGGGAGAAAAACATCTCTGTGGCTTAATTGAACTCATTCAAAGTTGTTTATTGACTTATTAATGACACCTAATTAACTGAAAATCAGTGTGTTATATATCCAGGACAATCAGTGTACTATATATTCAGGGTCAATATTGGCAATCCAACAAACAAATGACGATCTCAGACACGTACAGAGCATTAATAAACAATTTATTCTCAGCCCCAGAAACTAATCCCCAGGAACATCCCCTCCCCTGCCTCCCCAGCTCCCCTCAACCCCACCAGTCCCCAGTTATCCCCAGTCCACCCCGGGCCCATGGATCACAAGCGCTGTCACCCCATCTGAGTATGTCCCTGCAGGTGTCACTGTCAGGGCACGGGCTCCTAGCAGTGCAGCTCCTTCCTTTTTGTCAGACAAGGGGGAAGCACACAGGCATCCCCAAAACCACAGACTAACCTCCAGGGAAAACATCAGCACAAACCTCTACACACACTTATGCACTCCAGCATCCACACAGGCTTATGGTTGAATTATTCTCCTTCTGGATTTTGGAACAGAAAGGATTTTTATCACTTGTAATAGGACTGACATGGATGTAAACACAGTTACTAACCCTTAAAATAGTTCAGTCTTGTTAGTTAAGTACATTTGCTTTTAAAATGAAAATTTCCTGTTTCTGCCAAACCTAAAAAGGTAGGAAGCATTCTTATCTCCCCACTACTTTACAGCCTATGCTAACTTGGAAACGATCAGCCTTTATATCTGCCTTCCTCTACAGACAGTAAAGAAAAATGAAGCTATTAATGGGACAAAATCAATTTTACTGAACAGTATTCTGGAAAAAAAAAAAAAAAGGAAGATGGTGATTTGAGAAACAGGGATAAGGAATAAATTGATGTGCCACCAGTGAATAGTCATCACCAATTAACTACAGGAAAGCCTACACCAGCAACATGGAGCTCACCTGGTTTTCTGTGAATGTGTTAGGAAGCACTAATTGTCTTCATTTAAACATGGTAATCTCTGACGTGTGATCTCAATGTTACGTGGCTTGGTTGCAGGTCACCAGAACTCTGGGCTGAATGAAAAACAAACAAACAGGCTGTGTAATACCTGCAGAATAGTGGGCCTTCAAGACATACATTTTTTTTATGTTAACTTGGGGAAAAAATTCCACAAACTCCAGATTGATTCCTTGTTTGTATATAGTTAATTTTAAATTTAAGACCTAAGAGCTTTCAGATGTACAAAGTACAAGCTGAGTTGCACAAATGGATGTTACTCAAGTAAAGTTATTTTTCTGGACTAGTTTAAGAAACTATGCCAATCCCTGGTGTAATATCTGGTAACACTTGACAGAGATAGATCTGACAAATATGACAGAGATAGATCTGATTCTGCATGCAGTTGTCTTAATTTCACGCTGACATGCATGACCAATTGATTTCCTGTACTTTTTACCTGGAAATTGTTGTCATTTCACTTTCATCAATTCACATACACTGCCTTTTTGGCTTTATTGAACTTTCCTTGCAGGTACCATGCTATGCCAACCAAAACTGACTTTACAAAGTTTACAGACAGTACTGCACATTTCAGAAACACTGGGTATTTCTGGAGAGAGAATGTGCCATTTCCTTTTCCTTCCTTCCAGTTCTGAGTGACAGAGGTGCTGCTTTCCTTTCCCCTCACGTGGTGTACGAGACAGATATTATTCATCATTCTGTCAAGTGGTTTCCTTCAAGGTCTCTAATTTTTGGGTTTTTTTGTTATTTTTTTTTTCCTGAAAAGGAGATGTAAGTTCCCTGGTTTAAACACCTCCAGCATGGTGTGCATAATCTCTTACTAGTCTCTTAATAGTGTTAAATGGAGTCAATGAATTTTCAAATGATCACAACTTCACTGCAGCAGCAGATACACACAACAGTTGCTGATACACAGTGATTTATCCTTTTCACCCAAAGATCTCGGTGAAATTAAGATACATTATGGGAAATGGAGTGTTCAGAGTACTCCATGTTAACTTTGGTTTGAAGGAACCTCTGGAGATCATCAAGTCCAGCCTGTCCTTTGAAATGGGTCTTCAAGAACAGCCCCTTCTCTGCATAGGCCTAGCAAGTGAGGGAAATGTACATATTACATTTCTAAGGAGGGCTACTACCCAGGTCTGCAGCAATGGAACAAACGTCTGACCCAGTATATGCAAGGTAATTTTGTCAGTGTGAAGAGAAAATTAGGATTCAGAAAAAAAAAAAAAGGAGAAGCAAAAAAACCCCAATGAAAATTTCACTCAGTAGCTGCATCACAGCCTTTTTTCCTCTCTTCAGCTACCCTGCATTTAGTTTCTCAAATTGTATGAGATGGCTTTTATACCTAATTTGCAGTTTATGTGTTTTCCTTTGTCTGCTGCAATGTTCTCAGTCGTTTCTTCATACTTTCTTTTTCTGCCTGCCTGAATCTCAGTTTGTGCTGAAATAATTTGCTTTATCTGTGCTTTTCAAATCACCTTTCCAAATGGACTTAGAGGTCACTGAGCCTTAGTGTTCTTAAGTGCATAAATATTTTTTGAAAATGGAATTTAGTTCCTAAGCCAAGTACCTGCTCTTGAAAATTTTTCATTTATGCAATATGCACAATTCAGAAAGGGAACTAAGTAAACAGAAATCTCAGTCCCACCATGTGTTATGTGCAAATGCTGGTTAGTATGAGAACATGCTTGGATAATATGCATTTGAATAAATGCAAACAGAGAATTCAAGAAAAATACAGTTAGGAATATAGAACTAGAATCTAGGATGTGAGATAGTAATGATAATAAAAGGGAAAACAACAGATAAGAATTTAAAGATTTTCTGTTACACTAGAACAAAAAGTCTGCAGAAAGTACCTATAATGTTTATAATGATATCCTGCTCACTTCCACTGAAGCTGATGAAAATTCTCTCAGTTCCTTTTCTGTCATTGTAGCTTCAGTTTTCCACCTGCATTTCAGAAAGTCTCTTTTCCTAGAAATCTCAATATAAAGCAAATTCCTTCAGCAGGCCAGGTTAATTAAATGAAAATTTATCATCCCTATCTTGTACATTAAGACTTTATTAGGTAATTAGAATAGAAACAGATAGGATTTTAATATTGCATCCCTTTAGAAGTATTTGTTTCAGTTGGACATAAGGGAAATACATATAGTCCAACTGGACTGGACTTCAAAAACCTCTGACAAGGTTGGTACATTACACACAACTCAATCAAAATCCATAAAGCTGCAATTAAATTACTGAGCAAGATCAATGGGTAAGATTTGGTACCCAATTCAAGAACTTATTTAAGAAAGCTCTGAACAGGAGGTGTCTTTGGGGAAAAGCCTCAGTGGAAGCAGGATTGTTACAGCTTATACTGCTGGTGAGGATCAGAAAGAGTTTTGCTGTGTTAGGAACAAACTCTCTGGGATAGTTAGCAGTGGAAATGACAAATCATTTCTCAGAGCAGTAAATGTAATCTTAAATGGATCTTCAATAACATGCTAATTCAGTCTGGTATCTTGACTGTGGAATTAATTTTCTAATTGCCAATTTCAGCTGGCCATGCAACTGCTTCTGTAAATTTCAAGGTGACCTTTGTAGGGCCGTAGGATACATTCTACCTCAGTGAATAACAATGTTGAATCATTTAAAGACCACTGTTTTGATTTTGCAATAAGTTGTCCTCAGTGAATTTATCAAACATAGGGGATACTAACTGAATATCCTTGTCAAACATCTCTATTCACTGCCAAAACATAAATATTCAGATGTTAATGAGAGCTGCTGTTGTTACATTGAAATGATTGGTTCTCATATTAAAAAAAAAATATTAAAAAAAATAGGGATCACAGACAGACAGTGGAAGAAGACAGAACAGGAAAGTAGGAAGAGGGAAAGCAAAGGGCACTTTTGGTATAAAGTGCTGGAAAGGAAGACACCTGGAAGGCTCAGAAAACTAGTTACTCATTGATCTTCACCATGATGAAAGGTAGGCTTTTTAATACTCCTTTCTAATGATAGCAAGATGCAAGGCCTAATATTGGGTAATTCATTGAGCTGAAATAATATGATCTTGTCTGAGGAACACTTTTTCAGGAATTACTACATAGCCTTTATGAATTTTTTTAAACCTGAAAACCGAAAGAGCAGCTACTCTGACTTGTTCGAGCAAAGCCCAAAGTAAATTAACTCTCTGTTTAAAATCTGGAAAACTAGTGACAGTTTATTTTTTAGTCTCCCATGAGGACTCAGTGATACTTCTGCAAGTAAAGACCTGGCAAAGATCATATCAGGGCCAAACAGAGCAGAAACCCATGTTCTTGTGAAAGCATATTTGATTGCCATCCTGTGGGAAAGATGCCGGTTAACAGTCAGAAAAAAGCCTCTATCTCTACCTCTCAATTCCAAGTGAATTGGCTTAGCAGTGAAATGAGAATATACTGCAGCCATCTAAAAGTGAGTATCAATTATTTTCCCATAGTGCAACCAGGCTGCTTTGAGAGATAACCCAGTAATGAAGGAAGCATCTTTTCCAGGCCCATGAGGCAGTGCATCTTCACACAGCTTCTCACAACAGGCTGTGCCTGAAGGCATAATTTTGTACCCTGCTGAAATGATCAAATGAAGTGTAAAAATAAAGCTCTGCTAAAACTGAAAAGAATGTTTAAATAATTTGGTGGGAGAGATTATAAAATTCTTTATTAAATCTGAAAGACAAATCAATTAATACACTAACTGAGTCAAAAAGCCAGGCCTGTGTGCCAAAGTAATACAGTTGCTTCTCTGCTTTAGGATCCTGTCCTAAAACCTCTTCTGATTTTCTTAAAAAGAGCTCCTAAAAGCTTCACATATCAGCACACATGCCATCTGACAGAATGTCCAAACCGTAAAATAGAAAAACAGAAAGCTACATCGATTTGTGGTATCCTTGAGAAAGGGAGTTAGTTTCCTCCAAACTAATTCAGACACAGTGAAGAGCAGTGCAGTTATGTTACACACTTAGTCAGTTTCCTAAAAGAAAACCAACCAAAAAAAAAAAAACACAACAAAAAAAACACCAACAAAAAAACCACAACCCTGGGGTTTAATATAAAAATAATCTGGATAGTTTTTAATTTATTTAATATCAAAATCATACAGAAGATCTGCACATTTTAAGTGGTTAGTAGGTATACTTCACCTAGAAACCTGCACTCCTGCCACTTGACATGCTACTCCTTTCTCCAAAGAGGGAATACCTTTAAATAACATCCCTTACAGTACTCATACATATATATATAACTTATAGTACTAATCTTCATCTTGATGATCAGTCCTCTTAGGCAGAGAAAATGTAATAATAAACAGATTGGGCTGAATTCATTCAGAGACAAAAAAAACATCCCAAATCTGTCTTCAATTAGGTGATAGAATTTATCACAAAGGACTCCTAGCCCTCTTGTAAGTTTCTTCCAGTATGTTATTTAGTCTGCCTGAGAGCATGGTGACTCTGCAACTGTAGCATAGATTTACCTTTAAATGTCAAATGTCTCTAAAGCCTTTCTTAACTTGCTCTCTGTTTTTGCTTTTTTGATGAAGTAAGGTTTTTCAGCCTTGAGGGCTTTTTTTTTTCAACAATTGCTCTGCAGTTTTGAATGGGGAACTAGGCTAAATCTACTGCTTCAATTTGTTTAATTGATGGAAGATGGGGGGGAGGGGGGGTGTGGATTTTCTCAGCTGAATCTAATGAAACAAGCATTCACTTTAAAGAGAATATCTTACACTGCAGAATGTAAGTCTGCAAGGGAGGAGACCATAATTTTCTTCTTAGCTCCTGAAATGATCTTAGCTCCTGAAATGGGATGCTGGCCAAACAATCTCATTTCAGTGTTTCAGGATTCAGGCAAATGACTTCCACTGAATTTTGATGGGGTGATTAAAGAAGTCACCAGCTTCAGCTGGCTGTCTCCAGCCCTGCAACAAAGCTTATCACAAAGTATGCCAATACTTCAGCCGTGCCAGTGCCTGACTTAGCAGGACAGACTGCAGGGAAGATTGATTAGTGCTGATGCTCAGCTGCAGCCAGGAGGGACAGAGGCGCAGAGTGTTCCTCTCCCCTTGCCAACAGAGCAAGTGTCTGGCTGTGAGACCAGGCTCTGGATGGAGAGCTGGGTTTGGTGCAGTCCTGAGTCCTCCTTACAAGATTCAAGAGGGGAAATTTGTCTGTAAAATCGTGTTTTGTGTTAATTACTTTGCTTGTACAGTGATGGTGGATCTATGAATAGGAAATTGTACCTAAAGAATTAACTGCCTATTTTTGTTAAATCAATGTTTAATTTCCATTGATTTTTTTCCCTTCTCTTCACTTAAGAATCAAAGATATTTTTAGCTCTAAAGAAAACTTTAGTTTTTACACATTAATATTTTAAACTAATTGCATGTGATTGATTTTTTATTTTAGGCTGAACTTCTCAGTGACTTCAGTAGTGATTTCTCCTTCTCATTGAAGATACAAGCCAGCCATGTATAAAAAATGAATGTTTTGTACATGGGATACATTTGAAATAAAGACAAGAATTAAGAAAATATCCATGTGGAAGGACTTAAATTAACCAGAACTAAGAGGGGGAAAAGCCTCCATAGACTTTTCTTGTCAGTGAAACTATCAAAAGAACCCGAAGGCTTTCAATCTCCTATGCTACATTTTATTAAGGCACAAAATAATATTGTTTGGTACATAATAACTCTTTCAAGCAGGGAAATGGTTTACAACCACTGTTTTAAACAAATTAAAGAACATCCTGGAGAAAAAAAAAAAAGCAACAAACAGCCCCTCCACAACACATCTTTTCAAGCTGGGTCATTCCAGACCAAAAGGCTGCATAGTGTGGCTCAGAGGGCAGGACCTATGTATAAATATACAGTCTTCTTCTCAGCTTCCTGTCCGCTACACTGTAAACAAAATATGTAGTGTACAATACATGTGCTGATACATGAAGAAGAACACTCTGTATGGGGCCAATGTCTGTCACACCCAATCACTGCTTGCAACTAGGCTGCACTTCCAGGATCCCTCACTGGAGATATTCCAGAACTGTCTGGACAAAATCCTGTGCTGTGTGCTGTAGGATGGCCCTGCTGAAGAGGGAAAGTGGGACCAGATGACCCATCAGTCCCTTTCAACATGACCCATTCTGTGATTCTGTGATCAATTACCCTTTCAGGTTATTGCCAGAGATGAACTGGATCATGGTGATTTCATGGCATCTCCTAGGACATGATTGCATTTTCTCTCTTGGGTTAAAAGTTGTACAACAATTTATCAACTTATATATATTTTCTTTTGGACAAGGTGAATAATTTTTCTATTTCTTATCTTCTGAGTCAATGCTCAAGAAGATATTATGTCATTTTCTCAAAAACCTCGATGTCCCTGTTTGACTAGGCTGGGTCAGAGCTAGTTAGGTTTCCTTTGGTATGCTAGCTTTCCATCTGAAGACCATGCTTCCAGTCTATCTGTATTTCCCAGAAATGGTTTTATTTGACTACCTGCAACACTTCTAAGACTGGAAAAGATGTCCAGTTCTGTAGATCCATTTGAGCATTTTGGAACTCATGTAAGCAGCACTGTTAAAGTACTGGAAACTCTGTGGAGAGTAGATTTAAAAGTTTTTGGTTTGTCAGTGCAGTGCTAAGTAAAAGAAATTAGTTAAGCTTCTGCTGCAGAAGTTTCTACCTTTCTGGCATTTGTGGTATGAATATAGACTTAGTATTATCAAACAAATCAAGATGAGGCCATCATTTTTCTACTTTACTTGTATTTTCATTGCTCTAGTTGAGATATTAAGGAGCTAAGTCATCTGCCTTTTTCTTTAATGATAATCCTGATCAGAATTGCTGGTTTATCATGGAATTTGAAAGCCCTGTCACCTTACTTGTCTTTCCTAATAATTGTGAGTATTGATATTAATGTTAATGTGAACTCATTAGATATGTAATAGATGCATATAAACAGGTACCTAGATGGATATGAATAGGTGGATCTAGAACTAGATTTTTATCTAGACTCTAGGAGAGCTTGATAAGCCAGAAGTAGTCATGGATCATGACTTTTATTATGTCTAAATACTGTAGAACAAAAAGGTACAGCCCCTACCCTCAACAGTTTCTAAGTATGTGTAAGGTCAGGGCAACAGATGAACTAGGCACTAAAAAAGAGGAGTTAAAAAAATAACTCAAGATACAAGCTTTGCTCTCACAGTCAAGGCTAACAATTTCAGTATTGTTAAACTTGCAGTCACTGTGACAAAAAAGGGTAATAATCAGCTTTGCTGATGTTATGAGAAGTAGATCTGAGGTATGAGTTTGGATGAAAAGATCAAAGTTTGTAAGGGTTTTGTTGGTTTGGGTTTTTTTCCAATGCCAAATGTTAGTGAGGCTGACTTCTCAAACTGACTGGAAGTGAGATCTGACATTTCAGCAATGAGTCAAGGCTTCATAGGTAAAGTGAAGATATCTGCAAGGGGTCTTGATGGTGAACACCTTCAGCTTATCTTTATTAGAAAACAGAAAAAGAGTGATGTCTCAAGAGGCGTCACAGAGTTGCTGTGGCGGACTGAGAAAATATCCTGTCCATCAGAAGGCCAAACAATGTGGGAAAGGAGCAGTTCCTTCTAGGCATCTTCTCAGAGATAGACAATTTCATTGCTCTTTTTTAACAGGGTGTTCTTCACCAGTGCATCCAGTCCCTGTGAAGAATTTTGATATATTTAGATTTTTTTTTTTCTACCGCTAGTTCCTAATAAACATCTAAGATAGCTGGAACAAATCCTAGCAAAAGGTTGAGAATAATCAGTTTGTTTCTACAGACCCTGTCAAGTACAGAAAATGCCTGTGTGGGCTTTTTTCAGCTCAAAATGTCTTCTCTATCCTTTTTTCTGTCATGGATGCTTGCAGCCTTACCCATTTTGACTCTGACAGTTCAATGTTTGACAAAAGCATTTATCTGAGCCATTTGGATCTTTCTTAACAAGAGGGTAGTGCATGGACCAGGGGATTGCAGGGGTGGGGGGGAGAGGGGGGGCTGTAGGGGGGTTGGAGTTTGAAAATACAAGAAAGGAATTTGTGAGGAGGCCCCCAAGCCTGATGTGAGATCTAAAAGTTAAACTCTGAGTGAGGGAGAAAGAAAAAGCATGAGTTAATAAATAATGCTAAATGTTCAGCAGAGAATTAGTTTACAAGGCTAAACAGAATAAGGAAACCCAGAAGTGAAGCAGGGGGGGCAAGGGGTATAATTCATACAAATAAGCTGGATGGTAGCTTCAAGAGAAAGGTAAAACCTTTATAAAATCTAATGATGTGTAAATACCACCTGCATTAATTATGCGGCACTATTAAATGTTAAAAATCTGAAGCCCGGAGCTAGAATAATTAATCTGCCCTTGTGATTGCCTTGGAAGGGAGAGAAAGTTACTGTTCCAGCAGTGCAAGCTAAAGTTACAAATAAAGAAAGAGGGAAGCTTATTGTGTTCCAGCTCTGCTTTTGACAACAGATAGTTTCCCAGGGTAGTTTGCTGAAAGTCTAGGGAATAGAGACACTGTCCTTTAATTTATTTTTAATTTTTTTTAAGAACAAACCTGAGTAATTTCAGCCTGAAATCCCCAACTAAAAGCCAGCAATTGTATTGTTGTTATAGATCTGATGAGTTGGACTCCACATGCTCCAAAAAGCTTCCCCACAAACAAAACCCAATCCCTACACTTACAGTATTCTATCACATCATGAAGGATGTGTTATATTAAGTATACGTGGAAACAACAGTTTTCTGGTTTTGTTGCTGGCCCAAAGAACTTGCTTTTCTGTAAGGTAATTTCTTCAAGCAGGGTCCTTCAAGCAGGGTCTTTTAAACTGTGCATGCCAAAATGACATTTCAACTCAGAGTCAGCTGTTTACAGTCGGTCTTCCTGTCCTAAATTTTTAGAAGATCAGAACAAGTGGCTTTGGACATGCAGGCACTATTTGATGGAATTAATATAGTGTCACCAAGAGTCAAAGGAAGAATCATTTAATTATTAGAGGCATGTATGAATGCATGTACCACAATGAGAGATGTTCTGGTTACCCTGCTTTTAATATGCGAGAGAGAGAGAGAAGCCCTGATACACCTGTCATTTCCTAAAACTGACATTATTTTATGAGATATAATCATATTGTAAATAAGATGCGGCTTGGTTTTTAAGTAGAAAAATTGTGGTTTAGACTATTTGGTCTTTCATTGAATCTAATATTTTTGTTTTCAGGTATAGGTGCTCAGGAAACACAAAAACTAAAATTTGGAAATGTGTTAATAGAGATATGGAAATGTTCTTTGTCCAGCTTATTTCAAATAAATAATAAAAGATTGCCTGTCAGAGAGAAAATCCATCTTCCATCTGCACTATATTGGTACTTCTGTCTATGGACAGATTTATAAAATCTGTTTTCTTTGTATGTTTCAAATAGCAAGAAAGTTGTGAACCCTTTGGGAAAAAAAAAACAAAAACCAAACTAAATCAAGAATCCAGTGGGAAATTATCTTGCAACCATAGTATACCTTTGACAACTTGGAAACATTGAAATTTTCTAGTGTCCTGTTATATAAAGTAGACCTGATTTTTTTTGACATTTTCTGATAAAGCATTTTCCAGTTCTTTTTTTTTCCTTTGTGGGAGGAATTGAAAATTAAATATTGATTCACTGCAAGAATAGATAGAAATAAACAATGGGGCCTAGAATAGGTATCAGGCTGCTATTGCAGGAAGTTAATGCAATTACTTTTATTCTGAGGCAAATCTGTAGGGAATAAAGTCTAGCTGTCCTGGTTCAGATTAATAGACATTAATAGCAGTTTTCATGGATTACTTTTGTAAAAAGTATGTTGTTACCCAGCATTAGGGATAGTGTATAGAAACACTGAAGACATCTGTTTTTTTGGGTTTTTTTCCTGAGTGAAGCCTCTTTAATTATGTACTGCTGAGGATTTATTTTCTACCTTTATCACATTGCTGGTATATACCATTTCCCCCCCCACCCTCCTCGACTAATTTACCTTCTATCTCTAGAAGCATATTTTGAATTAAATAAATTGGGTCTGTAAGAATCTGTGCACATTTATACTGAAGCGTTGAAGCTATTCCTACAATAGGAGACAATAAATATTGATGACAAAATCAATTTAAAATGTTTTCATTTTTATCAATAGTCTTACCCTGAAATGGATATGATCTCCCTCAAAAATCTCCTGACAGTTATGGAAGTTTCCCTCTGGTTCCACATCCCTTGGTTGTGAGTGGCTATATCGTTAAGACATTTTTAATGAGACATTTTACTTTCAAAATACCCTTTTGAGTGTGAAATGGTAATTTCTAAAATGTTTAGACAAATAAATTATGGACCTTGAGAAGAAAAACTTAGAACAAGACTGGTATGTAATTATTGAGGAAAATATAGACTGAAGGAAGATATTTTATTTCAAGTCTGTGCTGCAAGCAGACTATTCCTTGAAAAATGTGAGTTGTCTTGTCTGGCCTCCTCAATCTGTTTGCATGGTCAGTATCTAGATAGCCTCTTTTTTTCAAGATTACATTTCTGTTACCAACTTGGAGTGTGTAGGGCTTCCCCACTCCCTCTGATTGTTGGATCATTTGAATACTTATGAGAAATTCTGCTTCGTATTTTTATTCTGACAAAAGGAATGTTATAGGGCCTCTTTCATGTTATAGGGCCTCCAACAGGAGAGGCTGAGGGAGTCTCTACTCCTTCGCATATCTCCTAAGCCAGTACTGTAAGGTTCTCCTAAAAACTGACTGCCCTTGAGCCAAAGTCCTTCTGTTCAGAGCTGAGACACATTTAAACTAAGTTATCACATACTAGTGAACAAGCCACAGCCAATTCATTTCTTATTCTTGTACTGTTCCACCTTGCATGGAATAATTGAAGATTAATTCAGTTAGAGAGAAAATGAACCAGAAGACCTGTCTGGGATGCTACTCGAGGGATTTAAGTAAAGAGATAGCAAGTGAGAACATTTAGTTTCCAGTCACTGATCAAAATAAATTGTAAATATTTTAGAATAAATTGACCAGCCTGAGAGTAAAAGATGGAGAGTGAATTCAGTGAGTTCCTTCACAGCTGAGGCACCCTGCATGGAAAGTTATATTCCCTGAGGCAGAGGAGAGAAATAAATTTGAGCCATATCTGTCGTAGGTGAGTGCTCTTGAGTAAAAAGTGAGGGACTGTTTCTTCTCATGTCTGGTTTTGGGAGGGTTTGCCAAATGTATCTCTTAATTTCCATTTCTTTCCTTTGTTAAATTTACCTGAAATTAAATTGTAATGTTTGGTCTTAGAATCACTCGAAGACATATTCCAGTTTTAAATTTTTACATAGTCATTTTTTCTTTAGTTTTTATTTTATGGGAAGAAAAAGCTTATTTGATCAGATTTTTTCTTTCAGTCAACTCGCCAGGAAAAATAATTTTCACACAGACCACATTCTTTACTGTTTTTGCTCCTTCTACTGTAAAGTTTATTTCTCGTTATTCTTATGTATCCAGGTTTTTACAAAAGTTCCCTAACTCAACCCATGCTACTAAAAAAAAAAAAAGTATTAAACAATGCTCTTGTTAATTTTTCAACAACTTAGTAAACAGATCAAGTGATTTAAGTAATGTTTGTCTTGGATCTCTTCCAAATGAATCATTACTCTGTCTAAGAGAGCATTAGAAAAAAACCCGAACAATTGTGGGAATGAAAAAACTTTTATGTGGTGCTGGGGCAGATGAATACTTCAGGCAATTAGGATATCAGTTGATAACCTACCTCATTAGTGCAATAAATCTTTGTACTGATTAAACTTCCTCAGTTAACTCTTCAATATTCAAGGGATTTTTGAAAGGTTCACCCAGAACTAAAAACATTACACCACTAGAGGTTGTTGAGCAATGCTGATTCAGGTGAGGATGGTCAAAAATCATCAAGGTCAAGGCTGGACTCTGTACTTGATATTTTTTTTTAGGCCTTCCAGCATGTGTATCTTTTCTTATACATCATTCACTGCATTCTTCAGCATTTCTGTTGCAGTCCAGCCCTGAGAAAAACCACTAAAATAGTTGGAGATATAATATTACATTTCCATTAAAAATGCATATTATGATATTTTTAATATATACATGAGAATTTTGTGCCAAGTTGCTACTGAAATTCAGTTCAAAGTAGCTTTGTGGGGATTTTTCTATTAAAACACAGTTATGTATTTGTACAGTTAATACTACAGATCACAGATTTAGATGAGATCAAGAAACATAACATGTACTAGTAGTTGATGTTTCTGTAGCATGAGGAAAGACATGTATAAATATTATAAAACAAAGCTGTCGCCACTGAAGAGTGGATACTTAGTAAACACTAAACTGATTCCTTTGATACAATCTATTCTACCAAGTAAAGGAAACCTCCCTATGAGGAGAATTTTGCAGATGCATAAGGCAAGTGCTCAGTCTGATGCTCAGTGATTAATATTATCTTCAATAAATCTGACTTCCACCTGGCATAGAATGTCAATGCTGTCTTCAACTGATAAATGCCTGTCTTCAGTACAGGTAGCAGGGCTTGACTTACTGCAATTCTTTCCTGGTAAAGCTGGGAAAGGGCTTCACCTTGTTATTCTCACATGCTTCTTCCATCATGTGCAAGAGATTATGTGCGGATTTTGGGCTTACAGGGTGATATGCCCTTTTTGCCTCTGTGGATGAAAGCAAAACCTTCAGGGCAAATTCATCCCTTGACTTTCAATACTAAGGTATGCTGATATTGGAATAAAATACACACTCTGGAAAACTATAGAAAGGGAATGTACCCCAATAATTTAAAAAGAAATCTCAAAAATTTATATCAGTATTGAGTGATGATTGCAGTCATAAATAAAAGTAGAGGTGAGTCATCTCCTTACCAAATTCTATGCACCATAAGACAGTTGCTCCATTGTTCTCTGAAAACGATGCCAAATTCATTGCTCGAAGATCTATTCATTTATTTCTTATTGCAACAATTTTCAAACAAGTAATTGGATATTGTGCTACAGACACAGACTAAATCAGATAATAATAACTCCAGTTATTTGTTCCAAATCCTAAAGGCATATACTGCAGTGTGATTAAACACACTTATAAATAAAACCCTCAGTTTAGTGAGCAAAAAAGCTTGTGCTATTTTTCAAAAAATTATAAAGTGACTATTTAAAATTTAACTAGACCAAAGGGATATTTTCAGATTCTAATTTTCAGGAGATTTCCTGGAATAAACTTACTGGCCAAACTTTGCACACTTGCACAAATTAACCTTCATGACTTCAACACAAAATACCTAAAATTGTTTTGCCATTCCTCTCTGGGTCTGCATACAGCATATGTAACTTTTAAATTATGTTTCATTCAATGCAAATATATTAAAGATCAGATTTCTTATTTCAGGCATTGCACAAGCAGTGACATTGTGACTGTGTTTATTGGACAACTAAATTCATAGATGGAAAGGAGTCAAAATAAATGGGTAGAAGGATTCATTTGACCTCACAATGTGAATATAATTAACTCTATGTACATCCCTTAATAGCATTCTCCTCTTTTCTGTTTGTTGAACCTTGGGTAAAATTTTAACTTTGCTCCTACAGTTGCTCATTTAGATTACTTTCAGCATGCAAGTGGCCTCAATAATTTTGTTGGAATACTGAAAGGCATATCAGGTGGCATCTTGATCCAGGATCTTGCCCTGCATCATAGAAATCTGATTTAATGGAAAGCAACAATGATTTAAAGACTGTCAGCACAAGCTGGTAAAAGCAACATTGCGAAGGTAAACAGGCGGTGAGAATAAACTAAATAAGGTCTACTATGTTGGTGTTAAAATAAAAATACATGAAAAACCACTGATAAGACAGAAAATTCCCTACCTCTACAGGGGACATATCCCATAAAGGACAGATTTATGCACATAAGGTGTAGATGGAACATTTGTGCCCAAATTCCAGGCTGCAGAAGATAGTAATGTGTTTACTTCACTGGTGAGTCACCAAGATATTATATAAATGTGAGCAGCAGCATCAGAGGATAACATTGCTCATGAGTGAAGTCACGACTAGTCTGGCTTGTCCCTAGGTGCCTAAAATGTCATGCCTGTCGAAGAAGAGATTCAGGACTCTATTAAGCAATTTGTTATTTGTCTGTCTTTAAATAATCTGCCAATTTTTTTTTCCTTTATCTGCAACTCTCTGTGTTCATATTTTTTTGCAGTAGCTTAGAGAATTTAAGCATTAGGAGTTAGAATTTGGAAATAGGAGATCCAGGCTGCTAGTAATTACAGTGCAGTAATTAGGCTAACTAGATGAACTAAAGTTTTCTTGTATCACAGCAGTCTTCTTCCATAGCCTGTGTTACACTTTCACCTGGCTAGTTTCCTCCTTGCCTCTCAGCAATATGTCTCCATTTTCCCAGCTAACCATATGTACCATATGCAGAGTGACACTTGTCTCTGATAAACTGTTGGACAAAAATTGTACCCATACTGTCATTCTATCACTGAAATGCTTAAATTTGCAAATCTGGGTTGTCTCTTTAATCACCCTGTTAATTTTTGTCCTTGTAATGTAGGAGCTGAAATCGCATGAGCTTTGCCACAGGAAATTTACATGTAGAAGCACATTAAATCTGTGGCTAAGGGCATTAGGTCAATTAAATGCCATGATGTATTTTAACACTAAGAAGTAGATCCTAGGAAGAATATCTTCTCAACCCTTTTCAACTACTAATTGTGCCAGTGAGAAATTCGTCACATTTTATTTGTGTATCAAAATTAAAAAAAAAAAAAGGTTAGGGAGGGACGAGCACCTCTAACATAGCAATATGCTGAATGCATCTCTGCCTGGAACTAACTGGTTAAGAACAGCCTCATGAGGACTGTTGTTTCTCATTACCCTATTCTGATTTGTTTGATAATAAGGTAAATTAATTTTTTCCAAAGTCAGCTCTCTTTTGCCCAGGATGGAAATTGCTCACTGATCACTCCCTGTTCTTATCTTTCCCCGTGAGCCTTTTGTTATGTTTTTTTCTCCCCTGTCCAGCTTAGGAGAGAAGCGATAGAGCAGCTTTGGTGGGCACTTTTCATCCAGCCAGGGTCAAACCACCACAATGAGTTATCCAAAAGAGGTGACTGTATGTCGAAATAGAATAGAAAATACTACATTATGCATACATATGTTCGTATATTATAATTTACAGTATGTTCTCCTCTCATTGATTTCACTGTGTTAATGTGTGTGTTTATATGCACATATATAGCTGGCAGGCAAAAGTGAGCTTGAATGCTGAACTACCTGGGGCACTTACATACAAGCCATCTCTTTGTGAAGTCAAAAGTAACAGGAACAGACATATATCATTGTCCCTGTAACAGTTCAAACTCAAGGATATTCAATTACTTAGTGACAGCTGATGATTAGATTAGATATGTCTAGTAGAAAACTAAGGGTGAGAGAGGTTTTCACTGAAAGAGAAATGCTCAGAAGCAATTTAATTTCTAATTATTTTCCCTGAATTATTATTTTTTTTCTTGTCTGAAAAGAGGGTGCTATGAATTATGGGAGGAATCAGATGATTACCATCATTTATTATCCACTGAGAAATGGGCCGCTCTTTTCCTTGAAAAAACAATTATAGAAAAGGTTACTTTCATTCTCTGATGGAAAGAGGAGATCTGAAAAGATCATCTAGGTGAATGCACGACAACCATAGAAGCTAAATAATGTCAGGAAGAAGGCCAATAGCTTTAGTGCCTTGTGGTTTAATGAAAAACCAGCAGCAGGATGTTAAAGCTCCCTATACTGTTTCTCAAAGACAGCAGTAAATATGAGTCATCTAAACCTTGACTGAAACAGCAGAAAAAGAGAATTAAAAAAGGGTCTGATATTAATAAATATACCCATTTCCAAAGACCAACTATTCCAAGTTGCCAACTGTATAACTGGTCCTAAAGATGAACTGTATTGTAAGTAATTTCTAGTTTAAGAGTAAACACAAATAATACTCTAACAGATTTCATGCCCTCTCAGAGTTTGAGTAGCTTTAGTGAGTGTCTGCCAAGGCAATCAGGGTGTCATGTGTGCTGCTTCTATTTCTTCTTGGAGAGGCAGTGACCAGACAGTACAGTGTCACCGACACATTTTATGAAAAATACTTTTGCCAGGATTTTTTCTCCTGAGAAACTGAGAGGTCTCAGGAAAGAAAGAAAAACAATTATTAGCTGCTGCTGTGGAATGCAACAGGTGCATCTTTGATTGGTCCATGTTAGGTGTTGCTACTTAATAACCAGTCAAGGATGCAGCTGGTCTTGGACTCTCTGGGAGTCACAAGATTTTGTTATTCATTCCATCCTATTCTTGTCTAGCCTTCTGATGATTCCTTTCTCTCTATTCTTTTAGTATAGTTTTAGTTTAGCATTTTTAATATAATATATATGATAATATAATAAATCAGCCTTCTGAAAAATGGAGTCAAGATTATCATCTCTTCCCTCGTCCTGGCTGCCCTGCAAAGACCACAGTACAGAAACACCACAGCAGTCTTATTTTCATACTAATTCATTGTCAGTCTGATTTTATAGGTAAATGTTGCATCTAATGCCTGAGATAATAAGACATAAATATTTCTAAAAGGAGACTTTTATTTATGGATTATAAAACAAATAATTTCTCCTGGATTACCTAACTGAGTAAGTGCCAGCTACAGCCAATACAAGTAATCTTCAGATTTCATTTTCATATTTGAAACCCCAATGAATATGACAGGAACGAAAAAGAGTGCTGGGGGGAAGCCAGAATAGAGGTGTCACTGACACTTTCATGTTTAACTACCTTGACTGAGTAAATAAGTCAGTTAAAGAAACCTTTGAAGTCCCAGGCCCATGAGCTTCTCGACAGATTACCCTGAGATGACAGGTTCAACAGTGAGGTTATCCAGTGATATACAAGAGGAACAGGGATACTCTTCCAGGATGATCTTTATGGTCCCTTCCAACCCATGCTATACTATGATTTTGATTCCATGACTCTGTGAGACTCAAACACAGTGGGACACACAAAATTCAGGCAGACTCACTCCTACCTTATGTGCCTGAACTTCTCTGCAGATAAGATGAACTGTGTAGTGTAAGGTGATGCTTGTGTTTCTGCGCAGCAATGTTACCATATCTTAATGATCAAATGAAAGACTATAAAAGTTATGTAGTCAGCAATGCAGGTATTATATTACCAGCAAAACTGATATGTTGGCTCTGCAAAATATCACAATCATATTCCAACAGACCCACAAAGGTGATGAATACATGGTTTCTGAATCACATTCAGGTAAACACAGGTACATCATAACTCATCTTTATTCTAAATTTATTTTTAGCTTGCAGTGAGGAGTAATCCCTGCCATTGGCTCTTATCCACAAACAAGAATTTCTAAGAAATATTTTAAGACTTTTGTTAGCTAATGAAGCTGATTTTCTGTATGTTCTTTGCATTCTTTGATCTCTAGAATATGTTCTGTCTTTGGAAAATATGTCTACTGTGAACAAAAATTAAATTCTGTAAAAATTATACTTTATCTCTATTAAAATATCTTAGAACACCTCAATAGACCCTCAGTGCTCTGCTCCAACCTACCACCCAAAACTTGTCATTTGACAACTTCTGTCTCAAAAATCCTGCTCTCATGTGGAACCACTGGGGTCCGAGGGCCCATCCTGAATGCTTTGGAAATTAAAATTATTCTCTTAATTTGCTCTGATAAAACAAGATCTTTTTTTTTAATTGAAGTTCACAGTCCACAAAGTATTTGCAATAGTACATACCTGTAGTTGTGACTTCCAAAAGCATTCATTGCTTTATGCACTTCGTCAGCCAGTGAGAGTTTTACTGAGGTAATAATGGCAGCAGAATGAGAGCATCAACAAATGTTTCCTCCAACTTGTATTCCTTTAGAAAATCCCCAATACACACATAATGGCAGCCTTCTAAAAGGCTTCTAAATTCTCAGATAACTTATTCTGCAATATTTATATAATTGTGTGACACCATTCCCCTGCATTTCTACCTCTAGCCAAATAAAAGAGCACACTTTGTGCTTTAATCATGATACCAGTTTTCTGTTTGAAATGAACACCTGTTAACTTTGCACATCAAGGAAAACAACAAAACAAAACTTTATTTATCAAGGTATGTACTTTCCCCAGTTGCATGAAGAATTTCAAAAATCTCTCCTGCTACTCGGATGGCATTATTAAAAACATGGAACCCACAGGCTGGGAAACCTGTAGTATTGTAATACACACTTAACAAAGGAACTGCTTTGAAGAATTGCCCTATCTGAAGAATCCTGTTTCTAATTTTATCAAGTATACTCAGATCAAAAGTTTGCATTTTATATGAAATATACACTTCAGCATCTAGTCTTGGTTCCCCAGTGCAAGAGAGATACAGTCTTACTGGACTTAGTCCAGTGAAAGGCCAGTTAGACTCTTGTGGGATGGGAGCATCTCACCTGTGAGTATATGCTGAGAGAGCTGGGACTGTTCAGTATGGAGCAGAGAAAAATCAGGGAGATCCCATCCATACACACAACAATCTGAAGGCAAGGAGCATGAAGGACAGGCGCTTTTCAGTGGTACCCAGTGATAGGGCCAAAGGCAGCAGGCACAAATGGAAACCCGAGAAGTTCCCTCTGAACATCAGGAAACACTCTTGTCACTATGAGGATGACCGAGAACTGGTACAGGTTGGCTGGAGAAGTTGTGAAGTCTCCATCCTTGGAGATTCTAAAAAACTCTCTGGTCATGGTCATGAGTTACTGATGCAATGTGTCCCTGCCTGTGCAGGGGAGCTGGACCTGAGTATTTCTAGATCTTCCTTCCAGCTTAAACCAGTCTGTGATTCTGTGATTCTGTAATGAAAGACATGGAAAATATGTTAAGTGCATTTGTTCTTTTTAACCTGTATACTTTTTGTCTGGCTCTGTACATGAGCAGTTTGCTCAGGCAAACAGTATTTTCTGTCTTAGTTCAAGTTCTCTGGAACCTCTGCTCAGAACACCTGTAGCTCTGGCAACAATGCTGATTTGATAGTCCCTCAGACATGCCCACTCATTGGCTATATCTGAACCTTTAGAAACTACAGACGTGTTTCTCTGCTGGCTCCCTTTGTGTCACTAGATCAATGTCCAATACTAGAATGAAAATACTGCAATTTCCATTTTACATAATATTAAAGAAGAAAAAACATATTTTGTGTATTGATCACTCACATCTCTTTCCCTCAAGATTTCAAACAACTCTTCTTAAACTGATATTCCACAAAATTTCAGTGGAAAGGGATTGATTCTCTTATTAATTAAGACAGAGTATTTCCCAGTAGCTTTTCCTTATTCAGATTGTCTTTTACTATTTCTTCTGCAGCTGCTCCCTATGTCAATCTTCTTCCCTGACTGAATCTGTCCATAGCCTGAATACTTTCATTTAATACAAGTAAGTAAATCTCTAATGTCTATCCCCCACAAAAATCTACAGTAATACATTGGGGTTTTTTATCTTGCTTCAGGCTTCATGGTAGTAGCAAAACTTATAAGGCATGATTTATCACTGATTTTTTTTTCCATTTTAGAACTATATTAGAATCTAAAAACTCTGTTGTAAACAAAAAATCCAAACATATATTTTATTTTCTGAGTCTTACTATTGTGGCATCACATAGCAAAAGGCTTGGCAAAATTTGCTTGATTGGAGACATGTTATTGAAGGCCAAAAATCAATGGACAGATAATTAGGAATGTGTACTGGACATAAGTGTTAGAAACAAACCAGAGTCCAAAAAGTTTAAAAAACTTGAGGCTACCCTTTAAAGTTTTGCCCTCTCTCTATAGAAGATACAAGTAGTTGGCTTTCCTTCAAAGTTTTAACCTTAATACTCTGCTGTCATTCATGAATCAGGAATAACTGTGAGGTAGAAGTCTACAGGAGGGAATATTTCCACATTTCTGTCAACAGTTTGCAGAAACACATAGAGAAATACAGGGTCCTGATAGCTCTGTTCAGGACACACACTTAACATCAACAAGTTACCCTAAAGCTTTTCAAGCAAGGCTTCAATACCTGTCTTGTTTTTTAAACACTAAGCATCTGAAGATCTGAATAAAAATAAAAATATTTTATCATCTTTCTTTCTTGATTGATATGGAGAATCACATCTCAGATAGCATACTGATACTGTCTAGCCATCAATAGCTGTACAATGAATATGCCTCCCAAAATCTGAGTATCAGTATTAACTGTTTCATAGAAACACTGAGATTCTCACAAAGAGCTTGAATATCCCAGCTAAATTGAGACATACCTATATTTAGGAACTGCAACAGCAAGTATAAGGAAGTATTACATTATCACTGGATATGTACTATGCTTAGTTGAACTTACATGCAAAATCCCATGCAGTTGAGAGATGCAATAGGATAATCAGCCTTGTTCTCTCAAGGCTACTCTAATCCCAGCCTGATACAAATGTAAGAAGACCAGAATGTTTTGTCTTGACAGTAGTTCATGCAATCACAGAAATTCACATGATTAATGAAAACAAGCAATTTTAAATCACAACATTACTTTGCAGAAATCACTGCTGATGAATTGAAATGCCTTTTCCAAGAGAAACCCATCAGCAAGGTAATCATCTTGCAAGCAAGGAAAAAATTCTTTCCATACATCTAGAGATACGCCCCATGTATGGCTTTATGAAGCCTAACTTCAGCATTGATACATCTACCCACTATCCTTGAATAGATAATTCAACTAGATTCTTAGCACTGTTTTCAAAAAGTAACAGATATGAAATTGCAGATGTTGTACAAGCTATTAATTCTGAGAATGAAGTGTGGAGAATGAAGATGTGTTCCAGAGGTCTCAAGCTATTCCTTCATGGTTGTCTATGTCAAACATACAATTACATTGTGTAGCTTTGGTTCATAGTAGAGAAGAATGAAAGGCATCTTTGGTGCTGGGTTACTGAGAGCAGGCAGGTAGTCTGTTCTGTCTTGTCTGACTGAGACAACACCATAGATCAGAATGTAAAATGTAACCCAGCCAGGATTAGTTTTGATAGAAATAAGGAAATATCTGGACAGATACTTATTCTTTGATCCATGAACCATAGTTGGGGTATTGTCTCCCTCTGCTTTCTCCCCACTTTGCACTGCTCTGGTGCAGCCCTAACTCAGATACTGTGTAATTTTGGGTTCTTCAATATAAGAAATCTGAGTGTTTCCAGAGGAGGGCAACATATGGTGAAAGATCTTGAGGACAAGATTTAAGAGGAGCAACAGAGATTTATTCAGCCCAACAAAATGAAGTTTGAGGGGGGACCTGACTGCAGTTACTAACTTTGTCAAATAGGCAAGTGGAGCAGAGGTGTGCTGAGCTCCTCGCTCTGGTGACCAGAGACAAGACAAGAGGTAATGGAATTGAGTGTCTGGACAGTGCTCTTAGTCATAGGGTTTAGTTTTCGGTGAGAAACAGGGAGTTGGACTTGATGATCCTTATGAGTCCCTCCTAATTTGAGATATTCTGTGATTCCACATCCTTCTAGATCTGTATTGCAAGTGTTACAGACTTTCTGCAACACTGGAGACTAGTTTGGGGAAGACAACACTATGATGCTTCTTAATCTCTGTTTAATCTTCATAGAATTAACTAATGGTATTTCAGGTTGCAGTACAATGAATAACACTCTCTTCCATCTCTTTTAGTATTCAATGAACTTCACACTGATAGTTATTAACTTCTGGATAAATGTCAGATGCTTTCATGGATGACTTTATTCACAAGTGACTGTAGAAGCTGTCATGACAAAATAATATTATCAATTATCCAGTCCTAGCTAATGAATTTGATTAATTCTTCAGCATGAAAGTTTATTGAGCACTGATTCAGAACTGAAGGTAGAGAACACCAGAACTTATCTGTACTTTAATGTTGACTCCTGTCTGTAAAGCAGCTCCTTGTAAAACTGTATGGGTATTTCTTTTGGTTTGGCTGCTTTCAACTCTTTCATTTGTAGCACTAGATAACCTATGTTAAATTTATCCTGGATAGAAAAGAAATTTTCCTGGGTTGGTATGGATAAAATGAAACACTACTTCAAATTGACCTTCAATTTGTGATGGATATGGTTCATGGTTGAACCTTTTATTTAGCATCTTTCATGATACTTCCCAGACATGGCTAGGTTTGCTGACTTGTTAGTAAGTGGGACTAAAAAAGAGATTGTTTTGGTGTATGCAAGTAATTCAGAGCTTTTAGTCTTTTAGAGCATTTGAAATCTGGATCATCCCTCTCGTGGTATTATTTGCCTACTTTTTTCTTAATGTCTTGTTACACAAAAGCTAACAACTTTAATGATAATGGACCTCAGCAAGAATGATCTGCTTTTCTGATGCAGTGAAGGACCTGTTGTTCATCTTCTTCACTGAAGCATTTCCCATTTGTGCATTGTCACGTAGCATATTACATTTAATCAGCACTTTGCAAGACCCTTGTCCTTTCAAATACTTTTTTCTTACGACAGATGACGCTTTCTGCCTCATTTGTTATAGATCTGCTTAGAATCTCACAGTGCATTTCTAAAAGTTGTTTTTCTTCTCAGTGTCATTGCTGCTTCACGTCTTTGACATAAAACCATCCAACAGCTTCTATTATTAACATTCTGTAACATTTCCAGTGTTACTGGATCTATAAGATCTCACACGGAGTCACCAATGATATTCACTCTTTAGCCTGACAAATTTAGTATTTGTACTTTAAGCCTGAAATGAAAAATAAAGAGACTGCAAAGAAGACCAAGAAAAAAAAAGTAAAAAAACCCACCAGCACCATGTGAATGAGAGCAGTGGTGGCAGATATGAAAATTAAAATGATACTTATGTGGAAAGGTCATTGCATAAAACATAGCAGTCATACAGGTAAACTGGTATCATACACATTTTACTACTTCTAATAGTATGATTCATTTCCTCAGCTTGTGGACTAAATGACTTAGTTGACCTTTATAATAGACAGAAATCAAAAGAGAATAGATTGTGAATGTGCATATCAGCTGAAATTTCAAAACTTGTGTACAGTATATCATAATGGGTCATCAATTCTACACCAAGAATGAGAAGAAGTACACAGGTTTTTTTCCGTTTGTTCTCATCTAAAAATAATTTTCATTTTAAAATACAACAGATGAAATTTTAAAGGTGTACTAGGAACACAGACCAAGATTTTATACAGATAGTTATTTATCTTCATTTCCATTTTATAGTACTTCAGTTCTGATGAATTCTTGTAATTTAGAAGGCCAAAAATATGTGGAAAAACAAAACCTGATGACATAGTTAAGTCAAACTTTTAATCAGGAAATAAACATACAGGACTAAATCCTTTGAGTCACATCGTCCTGATGCCAAAAAAAGACCTGGCCTTTACTTCTCCACGTGCCATTTGGAGTAATTATTTAGGCAGAATAAGCCTAAATGTAATCCAGTATACAATAATTTGATCAGGTTTCTTTGTCCCCAAGAAATACTGCTCTCTACCAAAAGCTGAGTTGTAAACAGCTCCCCAGAATTTGGGAATTTCTCAATAAGGCATTAGTCGTGCCCTCAAGATTTACTTCATGCTGGACTGTGTATCAGTATCCAGAATTACCTACAAATTTATGCAAAAATGAATTTGTCTGGAAGAACTTTGTGGAGGCCAGAAATAGTGACAGACCCAAGTTAGGGAAGCGTAGCTACTTACAATGCAGCAGTTTCTCCTTTTCTACAGAAAAAAAAAAGTGATTCTGTTTGCCAGTTCTAGACAATTTATTCTTCTGTCATTGAACATGTAATAGAGACTAGATAATTACCAGAAAAGTTCAGAGAAAATTAAATTCAGGCTTTAACTTCCCATTCATTCTGAGGCTGGTATTTAATGGAAAGTAGGGGAGACTATAACACATGCAAGGTGGTAGGAAACCTGATCTCATTTTAATAAAAGATACAATTGGAAAAAGTAAGGGATGCAAGAAAAAAATGGGAAGACCCTCTCAGACAAACAACTACTAGAATATGGCTTCCTTGGCCTCAAAGCAAGTCCAAGAGTAGGGCAAATCCATATACAACTTGTTGCTTTGTCTAGATGTTTCGTGAGGCTACCAGGACTGAGGGAGAAATGGTTATCCAAATTAAGGAAATATTGGTACAAGAACTAGGCATATATTAACCATATACTTAGATTGAAAATGAAAAAGATATATTCTGAGTCACTAGAGGTGAGAGATTATGGAATTGCCTTCCAGTAGAAATAATATTATAAACGATTGTACATTTACTGTGATAACTAGATAGGTAGATTCTGCTTGATCTCATTTGCAGTATTGGCTAGGATTCCATCAAACTGCAACAAAATTACATGTGGCAACAGGCATCCCCCTGGAAAAAAAAAATAAAATTTTGATTTGCCTAAAGAGGACTGGTTGAAAATAAAAAGTTCTCCCTAGTCAACATGTCATGTATTGGATTGTTTTTATTGCAAATCCAGAGCAGTCAGAAATAATGAAGGTCTCAGAATTTATTTGTGGTTTCTGATAGACATGTGCAGGCAAATATCAAAGCACTTGATCTAAACTCCTAAGAACACTGGAATGAGAAAAAGAATTAATAGTATAAATGTCCTGCTCTTTGTAACTGGAGTTTAAGTTGAAGCTGTGACTCTTAGATTTCCAATCCAGCACAAAAGAGAGCTGCAAAAGGAAGATAGATTGAAATACTGCAAGTATTAGAATTTAGTAATTCTAAATTCTAGAATTTTGTATTCTGTGGCAGTTACTGCATTTATCCACTTACAAGCAAGAAACATTTAAAGTGAGCAATTTTTCAAAATACATAATTTTTTCTTTTTTGTGTTGGGGAGAAAGTAGAGTGGAGCTCATCTTTCTAAGGCTGGTTAGTAACCTTGATATAAAGATATCTCAATCACACCTTCTACAGGAGTTTATGTAACAGCACAATTGCAATACATTCTCTGTGTTATTTTATGCCTGCAAGGAGACAAACTGTGCTGCTGGAACAATAAATGCCACTAACTGTCCAGAAAGCTCATATTCCTACTGGCCTCTTCACTATAAATTTTAGCAACATCCTAATTTGGCTTCACTTCGTTGTGAAGCTGAAAATTTCTGCTGAAAATTTCCCCCAACAGAGGCCTCAGGAATAGGCAACAGTTGCATGGACTAACAAGGCAAGGAAAATCTTTCCCTTTTCCAAGCTTTCACTCTTGTCATTGTCGTTTCACTCCATTTACTACTAAATTTCATGGTACACTACTTCCTCCTGAACATGGGAAAGAGGGGTTTGCATAGGCAGGACAACAGGCCATGCCCTTCGAGTCTGCAACAGAGAGTATTTGCAGAAGTGAATATCTAGTAAGCAGGTTATTGCAGCTAGTGCAATAAAGAGATCTTTTTACTCTCCATCCTGTGTGATGGGAGAATTTTAAGCATTGATATCAGTTGACTCATAAATTCATTTAGGCTAGAAAAGATTATCAAATCCAGCCATTAATCTAAGACTGTCAAGTCCACCACTAGAACGTGTTCCTTAGCATTCTTTAAATACTTCCAGAGATCACTTCCCTGAGCAGCGGTAGGCACACAATTTGTGGTAATTGGGAATGGGGTTGTAGATAAGCCTTATCCCCAATGGGCTAGAGCTGTGAAAAGCAGGAGAGCAGTATTGAAAGCAATAAGACATGGAGTGCCCAGGTGCACTGACCAATCACCAAAGGGAACAGAAGGCACACAGGTGCAATGCATGAATGAGGAGAGGTATAAAAGGCTGGGCTAAAAAACAAGAAGGGCAGATGCTTGGAGCCTTCTGAAATGATGTGATGTTATTTTGTATGGGTTGAAGCCTTCTGAAATTTTATGATGATAGTCTGTGTACGGTGGCTGTCTATACAGGACAGGCAGCCTGTTCCAATTCTTTACAATCCTTTTGGTGAAGACGTTTTTCCTATATCCAATCTAAACCTCTCCTGATATCACATGAAGTTGTTCTTTCTTATCTCATCTGCTGTGACCTGGGAAAAGAGAATAACCCTGACCTCACTACCACATCCTTTCATGTAGCTGTAGAGAGAGATGAGGTTGATTTAGCCTCCTCTTCTCTCCTCCAAACCACCCTAGGTCCCTCAGCTCGTCCTCATAACACCTGTTCTTTAGACCTCTCACCAGCTCTCCTGCTCTTGTATGGACATCATATAATACAAGATAGATGGTATGACAAGGAAAGGTGACTTGCATGGGACATGTCTTGCTGGAGCATTCTCATCTGTCTTGTTTAATAAAGTTGCCTGTAGGTAACCTTCCTGTTCAATGTCTTCTGTGCATTGCAGTAACAACTAGAGGCAATGTCCCCCCTTGCTCCAATGTTTTGAACAACCATCTTCCATGATTTTGATCTGCTAAATTGCATCTGAATACAGTTTATTTGCAATTCCAGTAAAAACTTTGTTATATTTTTCTCTTCACTCTGATTCTGCAAGGCTTTTTATTATCCTTCCAATGTTTCTCATTGAATTGAAGCTCAAAAGTCTTCTTTATCTCATTTCAGTATAAGGCACAATGTGCTCTGCACCATTCCAGTTAAAATGTAATAAGAAAGGTCAATACTAAAGGAGTTATGTTGTGAGATTAAAGGTAAACCATACATGGTAAAAAAATCATTCCAACATTGGATCAAAAAGATGTCACATGGCCCAGGACAACTTCCAGTGAGTATTTATGCATTGCAGCATAAAACCCAATCAATCTCATCATATCCTCACTGATCTGCTAAGCCTGTAGCCAGAACAATTGACTCCTGCTATGTTCTCACATGGGATGCTGTGAACAAGACACCGATATGAAAAGTATAGAAAACACAAGGATGACACTAGTTTGATAGGGATGCTTAAAAGTAGGAATTTTGAGAATGATCACATGTATACTGAATAAGAGTCAATAAAAATGGGACCTTTGGAGAAAGGATAAACACGGATGGACTGTTGGGAAGGAGAATGGCAGGAAAAGGATGAGAACTTGGAGTCAGGTTCAGTCTGGTGGGACATTTATTATGGTGCTTGTGGATATGTGTTGTCAATTTTTTTCACTTGAATGATGTATGTTGGTTTATGGAAAGCTTGCCTTTGATGAGAAGTTTGATACGCTGTGGAAGAGTACTTGAAAGCTCAGGAGAGTAGTGAGGGAGACAGAGGCAGAAAATATTCTGCATGAGTTGTCTTCCAGAATAGGCTATATATATTTAATGATTTGGTTACACAGAGTGCAGCATAGAAAAAGTTTATTTAGAGCAATTTTAAACCAAATATACATTGAAATTTGCTTAGTGAAATGTTTGATGTTTGATCTATGTAGAAGTGTATGGTTAGTGGTGTCTGTTGTATTCTATTTAGTTTATATTGTAGCAAGTCATGACAATATTCAGGTCTGAATTATTTGCTCAGAAGAGTACCAATTTTTTGTGAGTATCATCTTCAGAATGATGAAGGTGGTTTTATGAGTGCTCTTTGCAGATCAAATGCACTGGAATATCTGTAAATCATTATTTTTGGGGAGCGAGTTTTCCTGAGGCAAGTACGTTGATCTTTGGTTGTCCTATTTAATAATGCATAGCAACACAGCGTTCGTGCTCACAATGAACACCTAAACAAGTATACTCTACACTTTCATGCAGAGCACACAAAAACAGCATCCTTGAAATTACTTGGATAAAACAACACACCCACTGTGTACTAAAAAGAATTCACACATACAATCAATGCAGGTTGTAAAAAATACAGCTACCACTGGGAAAAAAATTTCCACAGACCAGTTACTTCTTCTTTAACAATTCAGCTCGATATTCAGAGGAAACTTATAAAATACTTTCAAAAGACAAACTCAGGAACTAAGATTCATAATCCTAAAACTCTAATTCTACCAGATACTTAAAGTCATAGACCCAACACAGACCCAAAGAAATATTGTTTTGTCAATAAAATAAATAAAATTTCTTCCTTCTCTTCCGATCCTGAAATATTTTCTCAATGTTTCTCATGATTTAGGTGACATTTCTTGCTCTTTTTCTAGACTGGGACCTAATGATCCTATCACCTGTTTTCTTGCAAGCTGCATGCTCTGCTCCACTTGTGTTTATCAGACAATGGAAGCTCTTGCTTCCCATCTGGAGGAAAGACTCAGGCTTTTTACAAGCTCTGTTAGCTGATCTAAGAAAAGATAAGATTTATTTTTCTCATCCTCAGAATATTCTAATATTTTCATATTTTTATTTTCTCCTGGCTTGATCCTTGCTCTGGAAACACCTTTCAACTTCTTATAATGAAATATCTGTAACAAGAACTCAAGCCCATGAGCCTGGTCATGGCAATATCCTCCAGAAGCTCTGAGCTTTGCTGATACCTGATTTAGTGCTGTGCCTCTTACACTTGTTTAGAAACCAAATCTTTGAATGGAGTACCAAAAAATACTGTACCAGCATGCCTGCCAGCTTATCGTTGACATGAACATACCTCAGAGTAGCTAGAGCCCTCTTTTTTCACTCTAAACATGAAAAAATGTGTTAGTATCTTTCCTTCCTTGACTGTGACTCTGAATCCCAGATGACTTAATTTATCATTGGTTCCTATTTTCCTGATACCTCTGTATGGGGAGAGGCCAAAATAATAAATTCTTCACTGGTTCAGACAGAGAGATCATTACAGAATTAGAGCTTTGGGCCATGAGTTTTACAAGGACCTTTTAGTACAAGCACCTCTGCAAAGACCCACACTGAAGGACAGATTGCCTAGGACAGAACTGCTCAGAGATTTAATGGTTTCTACAGTGGCTGCCAGCTTAATGAAAACATGCTGATTGATAAACATCTGCCAAGAAAAGCTTGTAAGACAGAAACACAGCTCTATGAACCTCCAGAAACATTAAGGCACCAAATGCAAAGCATGTCTGTATTTCATAGTCAGGGAGCTTTCTTCAAAGGGAATATTGGATGGAATATTAGTGCTTTCCATCACTGGTGCTGTCAGCCAGGATGATTAGCACTTTGATCTGTATGCAATTATGACCACACATTTAATCAAGGGGATTTTTGTGCAGTAAGTGTGCTGAAAGTTGATTCTTTCTGTATGCAGATAGCATGGAAGGTCCTTCTACTAAATCTCTCATATATTAGGGCTTTACCTAATGATGGTAACTGTTACATAACTCACTCTGAAGTGTGAAATGCAAACAATGTTATGTTGTGACACAGGGTGAGGATATAACACAACCTTTCTTGTCATAACTCAGAGAGAGATGCTGGAGCTGGGAAGGCAGCCTCATCTGCTCCCTGTGTAACAATGAGCACAACAAAGAAAAGGTAATGGGTAATAGTAGTAGGCAACTCTATTCCCAGAGGTGCAGAGGAGCCCATTTACTGACCTGATGTGCCCCCTAGAGAGGAGCGCTGCTTAGCAGGGGCTTGTCTCCCTGAGACTGAGGTCTCATACAGTCCACTGATTATTATATGCTGCTGTTTCATGTGGGCACCAGGAATACTGCCAGGAGCACCCTGACAAGTATCAAGGATCAGAGGGCCCTGAGGGCAGCAGTAAGGGACTCTGGAACACAGGCAGGTTTTCCATCAATCCTCCCAATCAAAGGGAAATGGGTTTGAGATGACCTGTTGAATCTGGCAGGTCAACAAATGGTTACAGGACTGGTGTCACAGCCAGGAGTTCAACTGCTTAGATCATGGGACTCATTTTGAGAAACCTGTTCTCTGTGGAGCTGATGGGGTCCATCTGTCAGAGAAGATAAAGTGTTATCTTCAGTCACAGACTTGCCAAGCTGGTCAAGAGGGCTTAGAGCTAAAGTTACCAACGAAGCAGAACCTCAATTCATAGTGGGCATCTGCTACAGGCTGCCTGACCAGAAAAACTGAGTGTGTGAGGCCCTCTATGGGCAGACAGGAGCCCTGTGTTCGTGTTCTCAAGCCCTGATCCTAAGGCGGGACTTCAACCACCCCAGTATGTGTTGGAGGGACAACACAGCAAGGCATAAGCAAGACTTTTGAGTTTGAGGACTCATGACGGTGCCTTTTCGTTCAGAAATAGATTAGTCATGAACAGCCTTACTCTCCAAGTCAGAAGCCACTTAAAGATCCTTCTTGCTGCTTGCCAAAGGGTTTTGATTATTGTCCGCCAGAAGAGATTATTGTCTAGTGAGACTGCATTTAGTGTCACCACACCCCCAAACAGCACTTTCCCTGGGATGGAAAAAACATGCCTCCATTTCTGAGAACTCTGTAATTCTACTTCAGTAAGTCTTAATGACAGTTGTCAGCTCATCCCATGTCAAGGCTGATGGTTGCCCTCCATTTGTGAGTTCACTCAGTGACAATGATTGCTAGGAAAAGAGTAAGTTAATTCTACCTACCAAGATAACTAAAATATATTATTATCATTATTAATCATAATAAGAAAGCAATTAAATTAATTTTGATAAGTATTTAACCACCAATAAATTGCAATGGAAAGATGTTTTATTAAATGTTGTTTCTGTCCCAATATTAGCTCTACTCATTTTTCAGCTCAGTATCTTTCTACAGTGGTATTTTTGAATTTTTTAAAGCAAGGATGGTGAATGCTAGCCAGATTCCTCTGCTCTCTAAGTACTTTCCCACAAAGGATGCGTCTTACGGAAATGTTCAGAGGTTCTCTCAGCTTGTCAGAATAACGGAAGTTATTTCAGCAGATTCTCTCCAATGCTACTCTTTGGATATGAATCGTCTGTAAAGAGTAAGTTCTGTTGTAAGCGCATTAAAAATTTAGGTACCTGAAAGGCTCTGGAAACATACCAGTGCAACACTGGGAGTGGGATATGAGGAAGCATTCTCTGAAAGCAGAATTTTTCTATTACACAAAATGGTTATTTGACATAGTGAAGTTTCAACACCTCAAGATTCCTTTCTCTTCCAATTGTTGAAACTTGAATGAAGCAATATTTTCAGCACTGGACTTTACTTTCTCTATCTAGGATGAAGACATAATGTAGAACAAGCAGAGAGTGATGAAATGAAACCTGACACATAACATTCCACAAGAGAACAAGGTGTTTAGGGGTGCAATATCCACCTAAGTTGTATGACTCAAGGGATCCACCAACAACTACTCTTAGTATTTTTAGGGCTCGTCCACTTCCAAGGAGAACGAGCCAGAATATTGTTACTTGGTTTTAGCAGGGAGCATATTTATTCTTGGAAAGGTGAAGTGCATGTATATCTTACCACAGATAATAGAAGAGCCTGGTCTGCTGATTCCCATGGGCATTTATGGAAAGCTGTCAGCAGGAAGCTTGGCAAAAACTTCTATGGCACATAAAAGATCCAAGAAAATTAATAGTGAGCTCAAGAACAAAGTATTAGTACTCTGGTCAAGTGAAGCTGTCCTGCTTTAAGCTAACAATGCCCAGCTCAGATCTATGCTTTCTATAGTCTCATTCCATGCTAAAATTTTATTCTGAAGTCTGTGCTGGAAGCATATTAGGAGACAGTGCTTTCTCTCATTTGAAATATATATCCTAACTTAACCTTTACTAGCTAATCCATGCAGGCATAAGGTGTATAAAACTAGCAAGGTAAGGCAAGGTACTGGGTTCCTAGTTTATTAGCTGATGCTTTTAAGTATTATCTTTTTAATGAATATTGGCAATAGAAAAGATGGCTTGAATGTTTAGTCTGCATCAGAGCCTAAGGCAGAATACTCTTATCAATGTTTTGTCCAGCTTTTGTACTGCTGGAAGGCAAGGATTGTAGCTAGGTAGGGTACACTTACAGCCCTGATGAGAGTGACTGTGGGTGCTCCCAGCTGTGGAGGTGGAAGAAACAATGAAGACCCTGTAACTGGTTTATTTGCCTTCTCAGATTTACTGAGAATAATACATTTTCGTTTTAGATTCTTTTAGTTTCATCCTGGAGAGTGACTATTTACAAGGGCATGTAGTTATAGGTTAAGGCTATCACTAGGTTTCCTTCAAACTGAACTGGCTTGAAACTGAAAGAGAGCAGGTGTGGATTAGATATTAGGAATTCTTTTCTGTGAGGGTGGTGAGGCACTGAAACAGGTTTGCCAGAGAAGTTGTGGATGCCCAATGCCTGAAATTGTTCAAGGTCAGCTTTTGCGTGGCTTTGAGTAATCTGGTCCAGTGCAAGGTATCCCTGATGCAGCAGAGGGATTGGAACTAGGTATCTTTAAAGTCCTTCACAACTCATGCCATGCTATGATTCTGTGATTCTCTGATTCCATGGTTCTATGACTCCAGGATTCTATGAAATGTGGCCTTGGAAGCAATTATAGACATTCCTAGCTTTACCTACAGGTAGAGTTTAATACTGTCATTGGCTTTACAGCCTTATTCAGTAGAAGCTGAAGAGTATGATACTTCCTTAGCATCCACTCTACTTTCCTATGGAAACACTGTGGGAATTATTCTGAGATGCTACAAAATACAAGACCACTACAGCACTTCATGGGAGCCTCAGCAGTCTTTTTTTCTACTCTTTGCTGGGGCCCTGAGAGCATCAACAGACTCTGCAGTGTCTCTGCCCTTCTTGGAGCTCTGGCTGTGGGTGCTCAGACCAGCTCTGAGATGATGTGGCTGGGCTGCGTGAGCAAGAGCAGTGGGAAGCCAAGGTCCCTCTGCTTGGGAGCCATGCTGGAGTTGGAGCCTGTGACTCCAGCTGCACTGCGGACAAACCGAGGATTGTGCCCAGCCACGGGCCTTGCTGACGCTTCATTTCTTGACTTTGCCTTGGAGGTGGCTCAGCACACTGCACCAGCTGAACAGGAGCAGGGCTGTGCAGAACCAGTTCTCCAGGGGTGGTCCGACTCACTGGGTACTCCCAGTATTTGGCCCCTCAGGTACGTATGGTGGTACAACCTCTTTTGTAAAGTTAAAAGTAAATATATTTACATGGTCTTTACCTCCTGGAATATACCTCTTCTATTTTAAAATACAGTAAATAAACACATCTTTCATATGGGACTGTGGAGATCAAGCTTATAAGGCGAAGCAATTTTCCCATTATAATAGAATGAAAATAAGCAATATGTAAACTCCTCAAGGACAACATTTAATTATATTGCATACTAAAGAGGCCACTCAATGTGGCTGCATGATATATGACAAAGCTGAATGAGCTCATATTAATTCTTATCTCTTAAGCAAATTTAGTGCAATGATTGGCGAAGTCCATTGTGTTGCTGGAAAAGACAGCAGATGAAATAATCTTGGATTTATAAATTAAGAAGCACAAATTTTCAAAACAATGGCTCAGTGTTATGGTAAATGAAAGGATGTATTTGCTTAATTATGACTGAACCAAACAGTGAACAATAGGTTCTAAAACAAATGCACATGTACAGTAACCTGACAAATGGAAAATGGCCAAGGAACAGAAAGTGTAAGAACTATGTTCCATTTAGTCAGAGTCTCACGATTTCAATATTAGATAAGAACCTGTCACACCTGCTTTCAAGTAACCTATTGGCCATTAGGTTTGTGGGTTCACAGGCAGTTCAAGGTAAGCAAGGAGGAAGAATTCAGTCCAGAAATCATTTGGAGTTTAGCTTTTCCAACAGCACTCCTGAGCCATACTTAGATATTGCAGGGGATATAGTATGAACCACTGTTTCTTCAATTACTGAATTTGAATTTGAATTTGAATTTGAATCAACGGTCTTGGAATTGCCTTCTTCTGAACACATTTTTAAAGAGAAAATAAAATCCTTCATGTTCAGATCACCCAAATGTGGAGACAAAAAGGGGATTGATGCTTGTCTCACTAGACTCAACTGAAAATTCACATCTGCATATTTTACTTCTTATTTTGGATAGTTGGTATGTGCAGCAGAGCTTCAGAGGTATTCAAAGATATGCACTAACTTAAAGACTCTGTTCTGACAACATATGTTTTCAATAAGATATATTTAATGAACTTTTCACTATATTTGACTGTTCAAACTACTTGATGAAATACATTACTGCATATAATTCCTGCTGGCTGTTTACAAAATAAGACCCTAACTTCCTTAGAAAATGTTGTGGAATGTGAACCCTACTGTTAGCTGGTGTCATTACATTTCCTTTCACAGGTTTTGTAAATGAATACAGAAATCAGATAAAAAGAGATGCACAGAGAGACTTAAAAGAAGCCCTTCAGCTATTTGGATGATGGCTGTTGCAGAAGAACTGATAGGGGGTAGAAGAGAGCAGTTGTTGAAAGTATGCTTTGTTTCCTTCCTAGGCTATTTATTATGGAATTCTTTTTTTTTTTTTAGTCTAAAAATTAAAGCATAAATATTTTAAATGAAATATCTGTGGAATTTTTTTTGCCACTCCCTGCAAGAATGGGCATCTTTTCCTTTTGCTAATGAGAAGACACTAGATTCTGCATTTAATTTGTTTTATATAAGAATTTCTGTGAGGTTGTAGCATCTTAGGGGGCTATGACAGAGACACAAAGACCTATTCATTGTATGTCACATGTAAAAAAGTGATTGCATACATATTCATTACTTTGTATTTTTACATAAGAGGAAAAAATTCCATCTGTCCCCTTGCCGCAGTTTACTTTCCCTGTTTTATATTCTCTATTTTAAGTGAATAGTGAAAGCAACATGCCAACACTATAACACCGCATGGATTGAAATGAAACTATGCTGCATAAACTAAACAAATGTAAAAGAGAGTGTTTAGAAATAGAAAAGCATTGCTGTTCTCTCCTCCCTCAAGCAACTCATGCTGACATAGTAACATCAGCTGAATCCAAGTGCAAGATTTTATGCAGGTTCCTTGGAGCACACTGTTTTTCAATTTTAGAAATGTTCGAAGGTCTGACATGGTCGTCCCCTGAGTTTCCTGGTAGCTATGTTCCTACAGAGACAATGAGGATTTTACAGAAAGTTCAATACAGAGTCCAGAGAACTGCTGTGAGGCTGTGCTATAATTAGAGGAAGGTTTCACTAAAAATTAATATATGCGACAAGCAGCCCTGAAGCACCAGACAGTTTGAAGACCTCCTAAGAATGAACTCTGACTCAGCATAAAGGTAGCTCTGGTAATCCCCACAGTGCCAAAACAACCACAGACAAAATGCACTTTATGTTATTGAAAAAGTACTAAAAAATCTAGCTGTTCAATGTATCTTTCTTGACTGTCTTAGGACAAGAACCAGGGTAAAAAATAAAAACAACAAAACCAACAAACAACACATCAGTCCATTTAATTGTATTTGGGTGAAGATTGGCACCTAAGGCCAAGATTACTCTCCTTAAAACTCCGCTTTGCACATGGAATAATTTAATAGGGCTCTGACCTTTTATTAATTTAACTTTAAAGTTCAATTTCCTGATCAAAGGCATCATCCCCTTTCTTTGCTTGATCATATTGCCTGTAACATTTACCCTCCATGCTGTCTTTGACAAAATAACCAGTTACAGAAGCAAAGACCAGTAAATGGTATTGCTCAGATGCTCCCTTGTCAATGCTCTTCCTCTCCCTCTCTTAAGTCATTGAATCTTGATGCCTTTTTTTCACCATGATATATCATTAAGAGGGAAAGTAGAAAGTGGCCTTCCTTAATTTAAATAACTTGTAGCACAGTACTACAAAAGTTCTTCTAGAAAGACATTGGTTAAAGAACAGCAGATCTGATTCTCCCAATTCCTTGTCAAATGTTTAGCCGCCTCTTTTCTGAAAGGGAGACAATTTTCACTCTAGTCTTGTCCTCAAAAGAAAGCAGTTGCCATAACCATATTTTTGAAGCAGGATAATCCCTTTGCTGTGTCTGAGGAATGCTCTGAAAAGACTGACTTCTCCTTCTGATAGTTCCTTGTTGGACACCAAGTCAATCTAGGCACTGAATTACTTAACTATGCCAAGGTTGTCTTAACCTGGTCACATAAAAAAGGGAAAACTATGCACCAGGGAGTAGGAGTTAATAAAATGAAATAAATATGTTTCTTGATTGAAGACTAAGCAGCTGCCCTTTGAATGGAGGAAGAAGAAAGGAGTTCAAATTGCAGTTTTGAATCTGGTGCTTACCTTTGATGTGAAAGCATGTGTCCTGTTTCTAGATTTTATTCAAAACTTCTGTCCACATGACAAATTTCAGGGGTGAAGACCCTGAAACCAAAATGATACATGAAGAAACCAGGCTCCATCTCCAGCTCTGAGCCAAATCCAGCAAAAGCTCTCCTGCCTTTTTATGCCTCTGACATAAACTAAGAAAATAAACAAACAGAAGTTCACAGGAGCTGTGGGAACAGCATGATGTCAGTTTGGTGGGATGAGCTTTTCACACCTTCAGTCAGTACAGCTGTCTGGACTGGCAGCAGCTCTGTGGTACGGCCTCCCTTTCTGCTCTCAATAAGCAAGATGATCTGAGCAGTGGCTCAGGACACAAGAGCTGACACAAGCAAGAACTGAATGGGCACAAGAAACAGTGAAGTTTTTATAAAAATATGAAAGAAAAATAAGATGAAGGGAAGAACCAGCCATAATGGAGAGTGCTTCTGGTCATGCTTAAGTGACTACATATAATGTTCTGAGCACTACCTCTGAGAGCCAAGTGGAAAAGGAGGAAATCACACTGTCATTCTGCCTCCAGGCAAACAGGATTTAGGAAATCAGTGAAATTCAAATGTAAGAAAAATCCATTTAATGGCGTCTGCTACATGCATCAGAGATTAGGAAGGGCAGAGAGAAAGATAGAAATCAAGACTGACACTCTGAAAATGTATTCAGGCCATGCAAGCAGTGTGAGGAGAACTAAATGTTATCTTTAGCTAGGATGGCTGTGCAAGCTTAGGCTGAGCAGTAATCTCCAAGCAGTGATCCATTGGCTGTCCCATCATAACAGACAGACACCTGCACACACACACGCTTGACAGTGAACAGGAAAATAATTCATAACAGGGAGCTGGAAACTGCCAGATCATCCTAAATCCTACAGCTGTTTATGAAGAGATGCAAACAGTAAATTTCCATGATTGGAACAATGGCCAGCAGTCCTGACATCTGCATTCTCTCATGCTACAGTGGGAAAAGAAGGCACTACATTTGAGCAGTAAGAATAGGACAAATAAGAAGTGACTAGAGAATGTATGCTTGTGTAGACAAGGTCATCAGAGCCCTCCTGCTTATCCTTCCTCAGAGCTTTGCCCCCAACAAAATTGGCTGACCCCATATTCAAAAATGGTGAAAGGAATGTGCTTATATACAGTAGCACTAACTTGACTTTGAAGCAGAATACAATGGTATTTCAAATGCTATTGTAAGTCTAAAAAAAGCATAAAATAACTCAGGAGCCAGCTTAAAATGTCTGGTGAATTCAAACCTTTATGCTCCTTTATGCTTTATATATCACTCATTCTTGGGTTTAAAAAGATGCTCCCCTACATATATTTTGTACTATTGTCATATTAGATTAATACTCTTACGACTATACGTTATATTGTGATAACAAATTATTATATTACAAGGAAGCTATACATGTACCCTTAGCATCTAGGACAGGCTGGATATGCTACTCACATGAATTCATTTGCCTCTCCCTGCATTTTTTCTGCATTTGACTGTATACAAGACAAGATTTTTTGAAAAGTAAAAAACAACAGTAGAAAATGAGTAAACAAACAAAAACACTAGCTTCTAAACTTTAGGTGCAAAAGTAGACCATTTTCATTGATTCCTGCGTACCAAAATTTTCTTTCTCTTTTCTCTTCCTTTCTCTTCCTTTCTCTCCTCTCCTCTCCTCCCACCTTTCACAAACATTTGGCAGATACTGGTAAACTTCAAGGAAAAGCCCAAGTGTCATACTATTATATTTAAATATATTTCAGGATTCAACTCCTATAACACACAAATATTACTTTCATACCATGATATTTGCATTTGCAATACTCTTAAATGCCAAAGCTTCATTAAACATGACTCTGCAAATGTTGCTCAGCTTTTTCCAAAGCAAGAACAAGGCTAGGCATATACTTTAAACTAACAAAACTAATGAGGTTATACATAGAAGAATTAACCTTCTTTGATGTAAAAAAGCATACAAGGATTCAGGATGCTATCTGAATATTAACAAATTTATTAGTAATCTCTGGAGATAGCTCAGATTTCTTGCAAAGAAAACGGCTACTCTCAGAAACAAAGGTTGAAGTAAAAAATTCTGCAACATTGCAGATGTGCGTGGGAAATGTGGAACATGAGGTGTCTGACATGGTTGTGCCATTTGCTGTCTCCATCTAATCACATTTCAAAAGGTCAGGATCCCTGGTACAGCACCTGAAACTTAAAGTATTTGTGACCACACTTGCCCATGAATTCAGTGGTCAACACATTTTCAGAAGGATTGTGGCTCTCCTTAGTTTGAGTTCAACTGTTGTGGTGTGTTATTGAATTTGTTTAAATTAGTTGATTTTTCCCGGTTTCCCCCCCAGTTAAGTTATGATTCAGCCTGGGTCTTCCCACCTTCTACTCCGATTGGCTCCCCACCCCCCTTCCTCTAGGTTGTCAATTATATTCCTCCACCCTTGTTGCTATTATCTCTTACTGAGTTGTTCTGTTGACCCCTCCCAGAGCCCTTGTCCATCACCTGGTAGCCCCGCCCCCTTTCCAGAATGTTCTCCCTTTCCTATCAGGCTATTGGATTAGGGCCCAAGGTCCCTCCCCATTTATTATTTTCTTGCTAGCCGGAATGTCAATCATACTTGTACCACCCTTCAAGTTCCCTACCATTGGTTCATGTAATGTATCCACCCCTTGGTTACACCCCCTATATAAGCTGTTGTTTCTGTCAATCTGGGTCCTTTGCTTGGATGATCCCCGTGGTGGAATAAATTACTCTGGACTGCATCTCCGACTCTGGATCATTCTTTTCACCTTGCTTCCTTCCCTGCTTCGCCGGGACTCCTGCTGAGGTGCTGCCTGGAGCCTGCGGTGACTCACCAAAGGCTGCACCGGGTAGTGCCCCCTCCTTGCCAGTTGAGCTGCGTGTCGGCTCTCAGCCTGACGCAGGTCTCCTCCCAAGGGCTGGGAGTGTGAGAGGTTTTGGACAACAGCACGGCATTGAACCTCTTACTTCTCAGTGAAAAGTGATTCTCTTGTTTGAGAAGTGACGACTTCATTGGTTAGAAGAGTTCTAAACACCATACAAATGTAACCTCTACAGTCAGGATCCAAGCACAGGGCACCACTAGCCATTATCACTGCTTGAATTCACAAAATTAATTTTAAGTTAAGTGACAAATAGCTTTGCTCTCAACCCAATCCATGCCAATAATTTGACAATTAGAAGAGCTTCCAAGGAAACACAAGAATGTGTTTGGAAACCAAATGTTTAGAAGACACTAGAGGCTAGGGATCTTTCTTCATGTGTGAGTGCTGAAATTACAACGCATTTAAATAACAGCTGGCATCACTAACACCTGTGCTTTGTATTAGAATGGAAAGTCTTCTCCACTGGTGAATAAAATATACTCTTAGTCGACATTTGTTGCTGCTGCTGGCTGACAGAATCCTGCAGCCACATTGCTGAACAGTCTGACCATTGACAGCAGGGGCACATCCAAAGTTCCATTTGGAAATTGTTGATTGATGATGTTAAAGCTCGAACTGTACCCAGAAGCTGTTGAAAACATGAAATGGCCATTAGCATTGGCTAAAACTGTGCCAGGTCCATCCTAAGGCATCAACAGCATAGGTCAGCAGCAGAAGCACCTAGAAATGTTCCCTAATACAATTTCTTTTACGTACACAGCAGAGCCTTCAAGGACAATTTTGAAATGACAGATTTTAGATTTCTTCATTGTCTGTAGGGAGGATGCAGGAAAACAAGGCTTAGTGAGGTGCCTATTATAAAGAATTATAGATCCAGACTTGGCTGACTACTTTGGGACGGGGGGCAGCAGAATAGGACGTTACTGTGCACATGGGGCTTCTTAAGATGAAACACCAAAGAAATTTTGCTGGTCCAGACTGAAGACTTTACTTCCACTTGTACTTAGAGTGGCCCGAGTCCCAACTGGCCCAAGCACATCACACACTTGGATTCAGCTCATGACTGTGCTTTGTCAGATTCAGAAACTACCTTCTACCAGTGATTGGATTTGGCAGATGTTTTCTGAAACTCTGTCACATGCCCAGCATGTCAACCCTGCTGGCAGGTGCTGTTCTCCCTCTAGGACAGGTTTTGCAGCCTTTGCAGAGCTTTGTGCCAAAGCAGCCAGCCTGCAGTCCTGTGACTGCAGCAGAGATATACCTCAGGCGAGCCACAGGTAAGATGCTTTCCTCCCTAGTCTTATCCATTTATTTTACTAGACAAATGGATTAACTAATTCTGAAGTATTAAAGGTCTCCTTGGGTAGCAAATTGCCCTTAACTTCACCAGTTTCTATGAGAACTGACATTGCTCAGTAACTCCCCAGTTTTGCTCAGCACCTTGCAGTACTATGTCCTAAAGGATTACCATGGATATGAATTGAATACAAACAAAGCAAGACCCATGACATTATGAAAATTCTATTGCAGATATATCTTCTAAAGGTGTCACAAAGAAAACGCAATTCATTACAAAATATGAGAGAAAATTAGACGCCTTGTCTTGACATTCACTTCTGTCAGAAAGATCACACGTGGGAAGAATAAATCTGTAGGTCATATTGACTAAGTTATGAGCATTTTGTTAATTATAGAGAGACGACCTTCCTCAGAGCCACACTGTCTGGTCCTGAACACCTCCAGGCAGGGGGAGTCCACAAACTCTTTGGACAAATTATTCCAGTGCCTCACCACTCTCATATTACAGATTTTCTTCCTAATGTCTAATCAAAATCTACTACCTTTCAGCTTAGGGCCATTCCCCCTTGTCCTACCACTACAAGCCCTTTCCAGCTTGTAAAAGGTCCCTCTCCAGCCTTCCTGCAACCTCCCTTTAAGTACCACAAGGCTGCATTGCAATATTCTCCCAGAAATTTCCCTCTGCCTTTGACTGACAGAGAGTGATCTACATAGCAAGATTTCATATAATTATGTCTTTAGTCCCTTCACAAGGTAAAACAGGACAGTTATTAGTGTAATTTGAGGATTTATAAATAATATAATGATAGCTTGAGGAAGTTTCCCAGCTATTAGATAATAATAATAATAATAATTTTCAGGCTAATTTTGAGGCCAAAAGCCTCATAGTATATTAGAGAAGGATAGGATTAGTAGTGGCAAATTATCAAGAAGCCTACCTCAACCTATTACTGTGATGAAATTTTAATTAAATAATCAATTTCAAAGACATTAAAAAGACTTGCAAAAATGAGCCAGCAGATTAGAAAGGAAAAGCTTAATGCTTAGTTTAAATTCTAAGCCTATTTTTGGGCTTTTTTTCTGTTGTTCTTGTCCTATTTTCTTCACATTTTCTGTGTGTGCTTTCCCTTGCCTTCGTTCTCCTTATTCCATTCTTATTTCTCTACTCTGCAGTTCAGCCAGACCCTTTCTGTCCCAGGAAAATGCAATATATCTGGAATGACTTGTTCACAGAATGTACTTTTTTCTAAACCTTCTTCTAAAGCTGTCTGCTTTCACTAGTAATCATGCAAAGCATCAGGGCAACAAGGTTTTCTAGTTTCTTCATAACACCATTTTTAGATACGTAAAATGAAAATGACATGAACATTCCTTCATTATTTATCAGCTGAGGTGGGACATAAAGGCTAGAAGATTTCCAAATCAGACAAAATATGGCCAACAAAGAATTCACAAAGCATTGGTCACCGGTAGATTTCACAGTGCTGTAAAAAGAACAATCAATATTATTAGTCTCAAGCACCAGGCCAAAGCTGGAAGAGCAAAGTAGAATCATGGCTTTTCAAAAGCCATGCTGAAGCCTGGTGATAGGGTCAGGGAAAGGGTACTTGACTAAATCTTCATGCTAATACCTTACATTGGGAACACAGGTTACAGCCAAGTAATGAGAAATTTCAGCATCTCATACGTATGAGATACTAAGTACTGAGTACATGCATTACACAAAGGGGGCATTACAGTGAAACATCACTCTATGCATTTCACAATGAGACATCATCCTTTCTCTAATCCTCTCTCAGCTCTCCCTCCAAATCCAAACATTACTTTAGGAAAAGCTGGTAGAAATGTGGAACAGTGTTTGTAGAACCTTCTTGTTTTGACTGTCCTGGACAATTCAATTAAATATTACTGATGGTGCACTTAAACAGAAGTAAATACAGTTTATTTCTGGAATAGGTTATACTTGTGTTTTGAATATTTATTTGCCTTTTTTGCTGATTTTCAATCCTTAATCATGTACAAGTCACATTATTTTGAGAGGTTCTGCTAAACTAAGTTTATTCCCTTCTCTGCATTCTATTAAATGAAAAATACTAAGAGAGCTCTTGAAACATTTTATTTGTTAGGAAAAATCAGTATATTTCACCTGTGAAATTATATTGAATAAGGTGCCCAAATATTTTTAATGGTCCAAGTGTTGTCTGAACTCCTATATAGCTCCTGTAATTTATATTATGGGTACTCTTGCTTATTTGGATAAAAAGTTATAGACTAGCTATGCATTTTAAAATTATTGTTATATAAATTAATAGGAAAAAGGGAATATAAATAATTTAGCCAAAATGTTCTAAATTATGAGGCAAAAATATAATAAATAGAGTATTGGCAAAACATTACATAAAATGCTTTAGGTATAGCATGATTTTTAAATTAATACTGCTGGCATGGCACTTAACAAGGGCAATTTAATGCAATATATCTATATTAAGTCCTAAATGAATTGCTGAGATTTGTACAGACTATAGTTTGAGACATTAATTGATTGCCAGAAGAAATGAATTAACAAATAAAAATGTTATTGAAGTTACCCTAGGAATGGTGTATTGGAGCATTTGTTCTTGATCACAGCTGCCTTTCAGTTTGCACTGGTTTCTAGTCCCTTTCTGTACCTTCCTGGCCTAAGTCAGCTATGCAGCCATTGGTGGTGCTGGCCCCATTCTGTCTGAGGGCACCTGCATGAACTGTTTTGGAAGTGGATATAAGAACACCTAGCTGCCTTTTTGGAAGGGTCTTAGGCCTTTCTCCTCTTGCACCCTTGGACCATCAAAGAACTAGCATGTCCTGGAAGCTCTGGAGTTGCTGAATTTGTGTGGGTTGCTTGGTGCTGCGGAAGTCTGGCTGTTCCCCTGCACACCACTCACCCTGGGCATGTGTAATAGCTCAGCCCAGCACACACACATTGCGTTTGACACTTCTAGGGTTCACAACTGCTTTCTTGCCCCTCTGCTGAACAGCCATTAGCCCAGTGCTTTCAAAAGGTGACCAAGTTATTGCTTGTATAAAAGTGAGTGTGCCATTTACACTGTGATTTATTGCTATAAAGCCACAGCTGCACTGCGCAGGTGCAGTGGACTTACCATATGGAACAAAACCACCTGCAGTATGCAGTTCTCTCTTCTGTAGGACTGGGAGATTAAAAAATGAGCCACAGCTCCAGACCAAGTTTCATCTGGACTCAGTAACAAAACCTGCAGAGCTTGTAAATCCATCAAAATTATTTAAACCCATTTAAAACAAAAGAGAACTGAAGCACTTGGCTATCATTAGGAGGTGAATAAAGGGCTCTAAGGGATGCAAAGAATTAAATGCATCTCTACACTTACATAAAAAGCCTATGGGAATAAGTATCTATGTGTGCATAAAGCTACTCTATAGTTATATATTAAAAACTCATTAATTTAACAACTCCATGAGGAAATCAACTCTGGTTACCCCACATACAACCAACAATTGTCTGCTTACGGGATGGAAAAGAGAGCAATGTGCTAAGGATGTCTAAAAACACAGTACCCAACAATCAAGCCATACATAACCTGTGCTAGGAAACACAAAACATACTTGAGACTGCAAGAAAGCTCCCCATTTCATACAAACTGCTCCTGTTCTTGTGCAATAGTTCTGACAGTAACAAGCAATCCACAGTGACTCATCCATTTAGCAATTTGAGCAAAAAAGCATAAAAGGAAATGGAAGTCACAGAAAATCATGTTCTTTCCAAAGTTTATCAACCACAAACTTCTAAGAAGGTTTTCCCAGTTTTTGATCATGCTTCTTCTTTACTTTCCATGGCACAAGTCTAGCCTGAACTCAGCTAACTCTGGATTCCTGAGTGTGTGCGCTCAATAAGTCGCCCAACCATTGCTATTTTCATGAAGGGAACACCTCGATAGGTAATAGCAGCACTCTTGTTATATTTGCTGTTCTTTCACTTTTCTGACAGTTTATGTCTCAATGTTAGCCTGCTCTCATGCAACAAATGCCATCTGAGGATGTGGGAAGGATTCATACTCAGAACTTTGCTCTTACTGGCAGATTAATATCTATTCAGAAATTTAAAACTGGCAAACAATACTTTGGTTTTAAGATACAGTTCAAGGTCATTTTTCATCTTGCACTTGAAACTGGATTTGTCACTCAGCAAAGTGTTAAGAGTACAACCTCTTACTTTACATATTGGACCCACAGGATTTAGTTTTGTGGATAAACACCTGGATGTCATGTTACAGTCCAGTGCTGAGGTTACACTCCATGCCAGTACATTGCTGAATGCCCTTTTTTCACCAAAGAAAATGAAAGATATTATTTTGAGCTTTTCTCAAATATCCTCTTTCACTCCAGCAGTCCCTCCCTTTTGCTTCTCACTGAATCAATCAATCTTAGCTATTAGAAAACTTAGAAATCTTAAGTGAGAGGTAAATGTGAAGTAAGCAGGAGGCAGCAAGAGTGGGAGTTGGCACAGGGCAGTGAGATAGGAATGCCAACTGCAGGAAGAATAGATGTCATAAATCCTGTGAATTATAGGAAAAAGGCATGAACAAGAAAAATAAGAAAAAGGCAAGATCTTCAGTCACCTCAGATAGTTGCTGCAGTTCTAGAGGAATTGATTCTGGGAACCTTTGCCTCACGTAATCAGCACATGCAATTTGCAGCATTCCCTGGGGACCTCAGGGTCCTCATTTCTTTCTTTTCTAAGGGAACTGCAATATTTACATGTCATCCTCTCAACAGCCCAGATGGCATAATTATAGTATCTGATGATAAAAGAATTCTTCCAATATCTTTTTTCTCCTGCTTTAGAGAAAAATGGTATCGGTTAGAACCCAATTCTTGTGCAGCTGAATCTAAAGGTAAGCTTTAACTGCTCTACTTAGAAAACAAACCTCCAGGAGAACGCTCTGTCTCAGATTTTAGCTTCTGAAGATAGCTTGTTTTAGCAGCATCTAGATAAGCATGCAACAGTGACAGGATACCCTCTGTGCTTTGCACACAAATTGTCATAAGCAACTGTCTTTGCCTGAAAAAGCTACTTTTGACAACTGAATAAATCAGACAGCCAGATCATAATAGATATGGAATATTACCTCTGTTTTACACGCTGGGGACTAAAGCAATTGCCTGAGGCCAGCAAGTTACTGTAACACAGCTGGGAACTGAATCTTATATCTTGAGTTTCATACAAATAAAAAAAAAATACCCTTCTTCTAAGAATCTCACCCAAAGATATTACATAGCTGTTTTTCTGCATCTGTGGTACAATAAAATATGCACCTGTGAAGACGGAGAGAGAGGGAGAAGGGCTTATGGGAAACATTTATGAATAGCATAACATTTCTATAACGTCATGATTTGAGGTTAATACTAAAAAAAAATCCCAGCATTTCAGAACTACACTCAAAAACTTCCACATATTTTACACTAACATGTCTCTGGTAGAATTAGATTCCCATTACATATTGACATTATTGACACTGTATGTTCAATTTATGCTTATTCTCATTTAAAATGCTTTTTTAGCTGTTGCTGTCATGTTTTTATGTACATGGCATGTTAAGTATTCTTATCACCCATATTCTGGCTTTTCTATTATTTTAATAGACTTCAGTAAATCTTTTTAGGGCCTAACCAAAGCACAAAAAATCAAAAATAAGCCCTAATATTCTAACATTCCGTACATGCTACAGGTTAAAATTTTATGAAATCTCAACTAAAGAAAATACTGAGTGTGTAGGATTGAGCACATGAATTCTGTATCATATAACATTCTTATCTTGTAGGTTTCAAGTAGTGGCAGAAAAAAAAGGAACAAAACTCCCATATTTTGCATTCTCTGCCTGTTCACATTCACATTCTTGTCATAAGTTTCCATTGAGGGCTGAATACTGGCAAAGGAAAAAAAAATAATAATGGTAAATATTAAAAATTTGCAAGATAGGTCTAAGAGGTTTTTTATATTTCAAATAATCTTAGAATTTTAAATTTTTATGTACTTTTTCAGCAATACAGACTTGGCACAGAGATACACTTAAGATTCCAAATTACAGAAAGTGATCTAAGTGAACATAGAATCATATCATTTGGAAAAAAAATGTAGAGGACAACATGAATATAATTGAAAAGAGCAAATTTTTTTCAGTTTAATGAATTGTTTATGTATTTACTGAACAGATTTGGTTGTACAATATTTAGTAGTATATTACTGTGAAGAAAATTAGTTTAAGTATTACATTTTCAGAGATAAAAGTAAGAGTTGATCTACAGAAAATTATAAACAAGCCCTTTGTATCTCCCCTATACTCCTACATATTACACATATTCAAGATGCATCTATGGGATGTGCAATCCCTCGTTCCTTCCTGATACAAATAAAAGAATCAATATAGACCCCCACGATGAACAAAGAAGTATTTTAACTCAGGAGAAAACAGTTGCTAGATAATGTTGCTAAAATTGATAGCCTAATCATTAGGTTTTGTAGATTAATTCAAAAAGCCTTTGGATGAATAAGAAATATGGTTGAAAACATTCTACTTTAAGAATTAACTACTTCACAACACATGAACAGTCTCACATTGCTCATGTAATGTTGTGTTGCAGTGAAGACCTAATATATTTCTAGTCCCACAGAACCAGTTTAATCCAGTTTCTCACCTCAGATGTAGCTGAAGATCATTTAAGCCATGTTTTATTTTACACTAAAATCTTCTAGAAGTGATTCCGTAGTCCCTTACCTAGCTTTATCATAAGTGGCAACTAGCAGTGAGCAGTTAGCAAAGTTTTGACATAGTGATTAAAGCATTTATTTCCTCTTTTCATGAATTAGGGTTAATCACAGGCCAATCTGCAGAATTGTGTGAATTCTGGAAAAAAGACTTCATGAAACTTAATTTTATCATGAAATAAAGTTGCAGGTGAAATTCAAGATATAAAAATTAATGGGTATATAGCAAAAAGGAGTCATTAACTTGTACAATGCTCCCCACTGCTAAACTGAAATTTGTGGGGTTATAAACAAATTATATATTTATCAAATTACAGTCTTCTGTGCTGGATCCTGGAGGCCCTGTCATTAACGTTCTGGTTCTCTCCTTCTTTACATCTATAATCTATATTCAAAAGCCCCTGATGCCACAGAGTCTCTCTGCTAAACTCCAAAACTTGCTGCAATCAAACTGATCATCTGTAGCACCAGGTTGAGGAAGCTACACAGAGGTAGTCTAAACTTTTCTGAAATATGTGGGGTCTACCTCCAGACCCTCTGGGGTTTAATTTTCATGACACATGAACAGCAACACCACAATCTTTTAATATCTTCAACAATAAATTGCATTGGTTCAGCATTGCTTCAGTGACTACTCCTATGATGGTCCAGAGTTCAAAGCCAGCAACATTCAACCTTACAGAAAGAAGAAAACTAAAATATAATTAGTTGCTACTAGACCAGTTTCTTGCTTTCCAATATGAATATCCCTCTTAATTTCAGAAACAGATGAAGACCTTTTTGATTTTCACACATAAGTAAAAAAAAAATACCTAAAGCATTACATGAAATAAAACTCATTTATTTCCAAAAATACTTTCTCTTGCTTTCTGATAGTCAGTTGTTTAGAGATTTTTTTGAAGAAAAAGTTGCACCTGGACCACCCTACTTAATGAAGTCTGATCAATGCTATTGTGACTTTGTACCTATTATACTTTCAATTTCTACAACATCCTGTGGTATTACATTTGATAATTTTACTATATTGAGTGAATAAACCCCAATGTCTTATTCTGTTTTAATACATTATCTGAAAATTTAATTATATGACCTTTCTTTGGCATAAAGAACAGAAAGTGCTACTGCTCTCTATTAATTTTCTTTATGCCCTTCAATGATCCACTGGCACATTCTGAGGAACAATTTTTCTTGAAGCTGAGTATTTTTAATGTACATTTTCCTTGGTTCAAATCTCTCTTACTCTGATTTCTGTAATCTTTCCATGTATCTTTTAATTTTTTTTTTAAAGAGACAGATAACCAGTATTCCAGACACAAGCATGACACACATTTATACAATAGTATAGTGATATTTTGAATTGTCCTTCCTAATAATATATTTGTTGTTTAGTATTTATGAGCTTAATTTTTTATGGTACTAACCAAATGGACAGCCAAATCAATTTTAAGCAGTAGACCACTATAACGTAGTACAGCTTTGTGCATGTATAGTATGTCCTGACACTATACATGCACATGATACTATGTTTTTCCAGCTCTTTTATCACCCAATTTGTTACTATTACATAATTAGGTTTTTAATTTTGATTATCTTTAGAAACTGTTTAGCACTAGTTCATATATTTTTAAATTACTTTCTGAACAACACAAATGTCACAACAGATTTCATTGGGACCCAAGAAGTACCTGCCTGTTGCTACGAAAATGCAGTATTTCTATTATCTATTTATTAACTTTTAATGGCAAATAATGTATTGTAATTCTTCCCTCTACTTACATAAAAATGTAGTATCTTTTGAAGGCCAAGTATTTTGCTGGAAGCTTTATTGTCTTTGACCGCATTTCTAATTGCAATTTCAAAAATGCAATGGATTTTTTGTGCATGACTGCTTTGGAAAACTACATTAATATTGTCCAATACATGTATCTTATATGTGTATTTTTACTATGTTTTTTTAAATCAAGGATGGATTTCAGACTTGTTTAGAGTTCCAAGCATCCCTCCTAGAAGTCTTTTTCAAACTGGTACCACCTTTGTCCCCTTTCCTTCATGTGCCTACCATTAACTTAAACAACAAAGTATACACATTTTTAAGAATTTCATACTTGAGTTCCTTGAAAACCCCTGAACGAGTACTATTGAGACAGAGTGATTTACTGCTGTTTGTTTTATTGATCCAGTCACAAGACCACTTTTATGACATTTCAATGTAGGATATTTCTTGATTAATTACCAATGGATACTGGATCCAGCATGAAAATCTCTAATCTCTTCTATAATAAACATAGACACCAAACACTTTAAACTTCTCTACTACAGCGTTATCAAAGATCCAAAGCATCTTTGAAAGATCCTTTTGCTGCTCTGCTATGGACCAGCAATACTAGAACACTACCAGCTTTCTTGTCTGCTCGTGACACATTTTAGAAACATTCATTAAAGAAGACTCTAGTATGTAGTTCTTAGAAATTATTGTTTGGGTATTTTTTTCCATAATATTATATTATGCCTTGCCTACCATGGTTTTCTGTATTTACTTCTGGTGGATGGATGGGGGAAGCTCAATTATTATTTGGTTTTGGTTTTTTTAAATTTTTTTTTTGTAATTTTTTTGTTGTTTTGGGGGGTTTTTGGGGTTTTTTTTAGGTCTAGGAAGTTGTTCCTTCAAGTTTGGTGGGGATTTTTTTTTTTTTTTTGAACTTACCTCTTTGCTGGTTTGATCCTTTGGACAGAATCTGCATTTTAAAGTGTCTTTCATTTCTAACACCTTTGTTCATTCTGTTGTTTAACTACATGAACTACTTCCAGGCCTCTTAAAAATCTTTTGATTGATATAGTAATCCGAATATGGTTATACTGCCTGCATAAAGCCTCCAGACATTTTATAACTTTGACATCTCTTAACTACTTTCCTCTCTTCTATACAGCTTATCTTTTTCAATGTCATGTTACTGCAGTGGAGTTGAAAAATTTTGCTTTGTACTTGTTTTCCAATGTTTTAATTAAAAAAAAAAAGTATAAATATATGCAAAAAATTCCAAGTGAACAGTAGATCAGGAAGTTGGTCAGCCAAAGGTTGGACCTAAATAGCAAAGCATAGCTACTTTTGGTATGCTAAGAGTACAACTAATACAATTTACTATTTGTGTTTTCAGAAGGTATTTATTTTTTGAAAGTAGGTTCTTCACTCACCTGGAAAAAAAATTGAGTACTCACCTAGAATCACATATATGAGACAAAATAAGGACTGTAGAGCTTTTCACAAAGCAAATGGCTGGCTATTTCTTTCTCCCTTGAAAAATCTTAGTATTATTTCTCATTGACTAACATTGCTTCCTGGGGTTAATGCCTTCTTTAGAAGCCCCCTTTAGTTCTTCTTTAGAACTAAAAAGAAGAACTAAACTTCTTCTTTTAGAACTAAAGATTAATACCCTTTAAGAAGAAGTATTTGCTGTTATTAAAGTATTTTGAACAGTGGCAATGGTATTATGAAATACTGTATTATTGAAAAACAGATAACATATATTTAAAAATCGTACTTCTCAAACTTTAACTGGCTATCTGATCTTAAAGACCAAGCAATCTCAGCTCTATGGTAAAAGTATTTTCTACCATAGTATATTAGAATTTTCCAAGAAACTTCCATTAAAATCACAACAAACCAACATTCTCATTTTCACTAATATTCTAAAAATCAACTGAAATTATGGCTGGTTCTTTGTTTGTTGAATCACATTGCAGTTTGAGAAATTAGTCTTGAGAGATCCTGCTGTGTTTCTATAGCAATGACTTCAAAGTTACAAAACCAATTCTGAAGACAGGGTCCAGCTGTCAGATACATAGTGCTCATTTCCATGGACTAAAAGAAACCAAAACAAACACATTTCCCCCATCTTCAAAAAACAAGAAACCACCTGCCATTGTGTTGGTTCTATGGAGAGCTAGCACACACACATAGTAACAGAAAAATAAAAATTAACTCTTGAAACTCATATTATGAAAAGACCCACTATCACACATTCCTTTAAAAAATCACAATTTTTGGGCATATATTTATTATTAATGAAAACATTCATAAGCAAAAAGGTCTTCTGTAAATATCACAGGGGATTAAAACCATTGCTTACTTAAAAGTAGCAGAATCCAGTCTGTATTTTTATTACAATGACATATTAGTTTAAAAATAATGACATCAGGTATATGCACATTTCGAAATAGACACATAAACATTTTTTATTTTTATTTAAGCAAATTCATATCTGTCACAACCATGTAGGGTATTAAAAGAAAGGTATTTTTTGTGTTCAATTCATATAAAGACATACTATTCATTCACAACAAGTTCATTTATACAATATGAAATTCACATCAGGATTTTCTGCCATGCCACTAATCTTGTAAATTCTCTTTACTGAATTTTCCAAAATGAAATAATACACTATGAAATCTTAGAAATACAGTCACTTTAGAAATTTATAGAACATTTAACATGCTGGTCAAAAATAAAAGATAAAAAGAAACAAAACATTGACACAATCTTAATGAAGTTGAAAGATGAAGACAAGTACTTGTAGGACTGGGAGAGAGATTTTCATCTTATATTCAGTGTCAAATAATTTGTTCATAAATTCTTTATTTTTTCTTTTTATGTTCATGAGATTCAGAAAAAAAAGAGCCCTAAATCACAGTAAGTCCTTATCCATGTGCCCAGAGAGCTGAAAACACTCATGAGAGATGTTTTCAACTGAATCTAAGAACCATGTGTAAAATGTGTTAATTCAAACTATGCAGAGAATATACATATCAAATTTCATAACAAAATTGTTTTCACTGAAGAACCTTCTGCTTTAACAACCTCTTAAGAGACAAATCATTGGCACCTCAAAAGAAATGCACGAGACAAATAAGATGAACACCAGTGCAGAAACTATATTCACAATAATCTACAGCTTGCCACTAAAACAGTAACAGCATCAGCATGTGTTTGCCCACAAAATTCAGTACAAGATTATAGATCTGACAGACGTGCACTACTATACAAGATTTAATACACATTCTTATTTCAGAGTTGATGCACTAAGCTTCAGTTCTGAGACAGCTCACAGAACTAAAACAATATAGTTGATCATAATTCACAGAAACAGAAATGAACCTATAGATTTTCTTTTAAAAATATGTTCTCTTTTTACCACAAGGACTTGACTCCTTGACTAGAAACCATTTACCCCCTGGCTATACTCAGTCAGTAGTATGTGATTGATTATTTCAGGTATTCCTGAATTTGCAGAGGCATAACATGGCACAATCTCTATTAAAACTTCCCGTATCACTTTAACTACTATGAAATAACATGATGAGTCAAATGCATTTCACCAGTGTAAAAATATTAAAGAAAGTCATTACAATATTTTTTATCCAGTTAGCCAAGAAGTAAAACTGGTGGGACACCAAAGTGAAATGGGATCTAGATATTCCTTAAATCTATTTCAAATCTCAAAATCATTACAACAAATGTTTTTCCCTGTCTCAATTTTGGTTGCACACTGGAGTCCCCTTTTTTCCCTACTGTAATCCTAAAGCTTGGAGTAACCACTTTCTTAAATACATTCACTTTTCTCCTCCCTTGCCCCTTTTAACTGTGCCATTGTAACCATCCGATTCCCTTGCATTTGTACAAATCCTTTCCCACAGACCTATTTTTACTCAAATTTCAAATAAGTATCATGACTGCAACAGTCCATAAGCAAAACTATCCACTCCCTATGACAAGAAGCAGCACATTGATTTGTTTTAAGTACAGAGAAAGTTTTAGTAATACAGGTGGGGTAACTCTAGTAGCTGCTATTTCACTAGCTTTTCCTGGGATCATCAAATTAAATTCTCAACTCTGAAATATTATGTGAGGTTGCATATTTATGTTTTAAATCTCATCAAGCACATAAAAATACACTAAGTGTTCAGGGGTGATGATTTTCTAGGCACTTAATTTTCATTCTTTTCTAGAGAAATTCTGTAAATTCTTCTGAAGGTCCCATTAGACATCAGTGTGCCATGGCCCAAACCACTTCATGGCAATGGTTAAATGATACCTTTACAACAATTCCAGAAATCTTTCGGAGTAATGGAGATCCATTACACTGTTACCATAAACTGCATTTTAAACAAGATACAGAACCTCAGTTGTACAATACCATACAACAGATTTCAAATGTTTCTATACACAGCAACAAAGGAGTGACTTTCATAGTCACAGAGAAAATAAACTGCCACTAGGAATAAGTAGGGCTGAAAGGAGAGTGCAAAGTTGTCAAGACCAGTAAAGTGCTCAGATAAGTACAGTGAGAAAAGACCAGTGGATGACAAAAGTTTAAGCAAAGGGAAAACAAAGATACTTGTCCTTTCAAAAGGATTTGATTTCAGAAGATTTTTTAGTAATATATGCAAATATTTAATTGTTCCCTCACATTTAAAATAAATATAAGGACTCTGGGCTGTAACAGCATAAACATACCACAAATAATAAAAATTAGTTATGTATAGCTAATAAATGGATTTATAGTAAAATAAGTAACATCAAAAATAAGAAAAATAAAAAAGGGAGCGGTTAACTTGGAAGTGGTGAAAGTCTAACAAGTGCTTTTTATGTCTCAGACACTATTTTTTGACTGTGGTCATACCTATGTCCATTTACCCACCTGAGTATAGCAAAACAAAATAAGCATTAGTAAACACCTCTTTCAGATGCATTTCAGACTGCGCAGAAATGCAACAGGAAAATGCAAAAAAAAAAAAAAAAAGAAGAGAGGTTAGTAAGACTCCAGTAATTCTAGAGGCACATTTCAACATGCCAGGTTATATATGTGCCATCCAATTTCTGCATTTTTTCAAGCAGCTGAGGGCATTAGATGACACCTCATCACTTGAACAAGCGCAAAGAAACAACAAAAAAAATGAACGGTAAAAAAGTAAGAGATATATAAACAAATCTTTTTCATACCAGAAAGACTCTAGATATTTATAGTGGTAACTGGTTTACATTTATTTGGAATGAAAAAGTTTTCCGGAAAATAATACAATAGTTCGGTTTCTGTTTTAACAGAAGTCCTCACATTCACCTTACCACTTAACAGACAGATTACAGTGAGATCTGAGTAAAGAGTGTAATTTTCATGAGTTCTGCTGACATCAACGGAATTCTAGCTGTTACTAGTGGTCACAACAGTCTGAGCATAAGAACTAAAACACAGGATCAGAACCTCATATGCCAATTAAAAAAATAAAATAACTAAGAAAGAATCCACTTTGCTATGATAAAACGTTTGCTGCAAATTAGCAAAATGCTGCAATTTCTACTGTTGCAAAGTTTACAGCTTTGCTATGAAATTCTATGAAAATCCCAAAAAAATGTATTGCTGAGGAGGTATGTCTGTGTGATTGAACCTTTCAAACCTCATAAAAAATGCCAGTTAATAATCACAACATTTAACAAATGAGATTCTTAGGACTGAAAATACTCATTTCCAACCACACCCCAGTTTTACAGGTAGCATTGGTAGGGTGCTTATCTGAATAACAGCAAGATTTTAGTATTTACAATTCTGAATCCTGGAAAAACTAAATGGAATAGCTGAAAAAGAGAAATCTCAGATTTAAAATTTAACAAATGTAGTTCTCTCATGACTAGCAAACTAGGTTGCTAAATCAGAAACAAAAAAAGTATTTCGTACAATTAAGTTATTGTAGGACGAGTAAGATACTGTGTTTAGAAACTAGACATTTAAGTAAGCTCATTGGGTCTGTGTATGCAGTAGGGGTTTTTTTTCCCCTCAAAAATATTTTCCACTCTAATTCAAACTTTTTTTTTTTAAATTCAAAGTAAGAGGAAAAAAATGTTCCCTGTCAGTATCCATTAATCTACAAAAGTCTACACCATGTACCAAACAGAAAAAATTTAAGTAAACTAGAAATTTTTCAACAGTTCTTTGGAACATTCTTTCAAATACTTTTTTTTTTTTTCAAACAAAACCCAGTGGTGTTGCATCACACATAACTCTTCAGTGCTTTTACCACAAGCTAGTAATATGTCAAGAACTCTGTATGCAAAGCATCAAAAGGCGTAAATGTAGATTATTCCACACACTACAGACATGCATCCTGTAAGAAGCTATAAGTATTTAGGTTACAGCATGAGTTTGATTAGAAACACAACTACCGGAATAAAGGAAGGAAGAAACTGTGCCCGTTTTTTGTTATACTTTGGTCATGTAGCGTTATCCCATGCAGACGTTCTGAAAACTCAGCATGCAAGTTACAAAGTTAAAACAAAAACAACAAATGAACAACAAACAGCTTTCCCTGAATATTTTTGAACTAAAATATTCAGTAAAACAGAATTGCCAATATTCTCATAATATTTTTACTTTTCAAAATTAAAATTCAGTAGTAGTGCATATACATTCAAAAGATACAATAAAGACATTTAATAACAGATTCTTCACGTCTCAATTTCTTTCTCAATAAAGTCAATGCATTAGGAAACAACTGCAGCTGGGACAACTCACATAAGCCACTGTTCTTGTTCTTTTCTGTACTTCTCAGACCACTTCTGAGTAAGCTCAAGGTAAACATTTGGTTTATGGGGTTTATAATCAAGGTAAACCACCTGTCCAGTTCGTTTAGGGACAGCTTTTTCAATCTGAGTTCCCTCGTGCCATTCGTTAAAAGATGTAATGGAAATAATTTCTGGTCGCACCAGAAGGGCTGCGCTGAAGGCAGTCTCATAGTACTTCCCATTGACACGGTTCCGGGTGTTGTGGTTGTTCCATGGTCGGATGCTGGTATCAATATAACCTGGCCCCACACTTGGAATAAACATTAAGTTGTTACTATCACAAAAGGCTTTTAAACTTGCCCAATTATGATGAGATGAGCCGTAGGAGAAGCCATTGGTGGCAAAGTATGTGTACATTCCATCAAAACCACTTCTATGAATGTCATGCTTATGTCTTTCTTCTACAAGAAGTGCAATGAATAATGCATCATAGGGAGTATTTCGAATACTCTGGGATCCAGACACAGTTAACAGATTTGCCCATATTTCAGGAATTGTTACATAAGAGTCATAAACATAAAACATGGGAAGAAGTCTGCCTGTGCTGGTCTTATGTCTGTAAAAGGCTGGATGGCTTCCGTATCTATAAAGCAAACAAGTATTGTTAAGATAAGATTTGCCATTTTGAAAATACTGTTGCACAATCTGAGCTGAAGACTTTTCCAAAAAAATTAATTTAAAAAGACAGGACATGGACTTTGAAACACAGCACATCATATCCACCTTCAGTCCAGTGTTTGCTGAAGTATCAAACAATGACTCTTCAAAAAACCTTTAAACTACTACAAATTAGTAACTGTCCTGGGTTTGGCAGGGACAGAGTTAATATTCTTAGCAGCTGGTCCAGTGCTGTGGGGTTTTTTTGATTTAGCATGAGAATAAAATTGATAACACACTGGTGTTTTTTCTGCTGCTAAGTAGTGCTTACCCTAAGTCAAGGACTTCTCAGTGTATCCTGCCCTGCCACTGAGGAGCTGCACAAAAACTTGAGAAGAAGGAAGGCCAGGACAGCTGACCTGAGCTGGCCACACTTCAGAATGTCATGCCCATATGTAAACGGAGGGAGCTGTCTGGGAGGGGACTGAATGTTGCCCAGGGCTGGGCTGGGTACTGCTCTGTAGATGGTGAGCAATTCGTCTTCGGTTCTGCTCCTCTCTTTCCTTCTCCTTTCCATTATCATTCTTAATAATACTATTGGTGTCATTATTATAATACATGTTGTTTCATTCATTTAATTGCTCTTATCCCAACCCACAGAGTCTTATCTTTTCCTTCTGATTCACTTCCCCAGGGCTGGGGGATGAGAGGGGAAGTCAGGGGCAGCTGGTGGTACCTAGTTGCTGGCTGGAGTTAGACTGTGAGAGTAACTTAGTGTCAAACTGTGCTACAGTTATCAGCTTCCTCTGAAGGGCAATTCTCCAATTCAGAATGAAATAAAGACAGTCTATGCAGCACTTATAAGCAAAACAACAAGCAGCTGTACAGAATTTGTCAAGATAAATTAAAATCATTAGAGGTCAACACAATAAAGCTCTGTCTGCTAGTTCATCATTATCAAAATGTACATTTTATTTAATTTATAGATCATGTTGCTAATCTGAAGTATCTAAAGTATGATATAACTTATGATATTAAAGAATGTTGAAAGCAATTTAGATTTGGGAATCTATGCAAAAGTCACACTTCAGTATTTAAAAAAAGGACTGATTTTTGCAGCACTAAAATATGAACAAAGTTCAGTTCTCTTCAGTCTCAGTAGACATTCTTATATATTTTTATAAGCTTTAGTTCATATACAGAAGTCCCCTAAACCAGCAGGTAAGAAACCTCAAAGACACCATTCAGAAAAAACTCACTTGTCAATGATGTACTTGACATTGTGGTACATGCTGCGATCATCTCTGTCTTTGTAAGGTTCGATATGAAAAGTGACCTGAAAGATGAAAATGTAACAGCAACACAAACGTAAAGCACTACTGAACACGTGAACACTGGGTATTAGATGAAGCAAGTACCAGTCAAAAATATAATTCCTTACAGACCAAACATTTCATCAGTCTACACTGAAAATAATCCAACCTTAGTACAATTCCTGCACTACTGACATTAGAAGCTTCCGACTCCAAGAAGTTTGGTATTAAATACTTTGGTTTTTCACATTAAAACAGAACACTGCTTTTGTTTACCCTAGACTACAGCAAGTGGTAATCATGCTTCAGAAAAATTAAAAAACTATAAAACCTAGAACTTAAAATAAAATATTATCTATTTGAATGTCAAAGAACTGAAAAACTAATGAAAGATTTTAATATTTAATTTCTAACAAATGTATTAAAATCTGCTAAAGATAATGCTCCAAGCTTTCAGAGTCAAAATACATTTTAAGATATGCAAAATGAAAACTTTAATTTAAAATTTTATAGATTTATTAACAGCAACAAGCTCTTGGAACTAAATCTAATATAATGCACTGCTATTGCTCTGAATGTCAAGCTTGGAGCTTATGGAATTGATTAACCAGTATGTGTGAATTCCAATGTAAAAATGAATTTGTTTTCAAATAGACAATCATGGAAGAATACATTACATTAATCAAAGCAACAACTTTTTCAGAAGCAATTTCAGAGCAGAATGTATTTAATAAAGTCTTTGACAACTCTGCAACAGTAGAAAATTTCCACTGCAGAGCCAATCTCCCTCTCTATTAAGTAGAAACTATAGAAAAATAGCGTTAGACTAAATCACTGACTGCCAGTAAAGGCTGAAAAGCACTGTAATTTCATCTTTCATTTCCAGCTATGAAAACCAGGCAAATCAAAACAGCGTATCTTGTCCCAGACTTCTATTTAGCAGACGTAACAGGAATGTATTTTGTATATTGTCTTTGCTCTACTGAGACTCCTAAAACTTATTGTAATAACTTACTAGTACAAGAATGCTTAAAGACATTACAGTGAAGGTAGCACTTCCTGCAATATCTGTACTGAAAATCTGTATTCCAGTAATTCTTCCAAGTGGTAACAGCAGCTTCATTCATAGTGCAATCATTATCACACTATTACACACTACTGTACTTTCCCAGGTAGCTTGTTTCATTTGGCCTTGACTCCTTTGAGGCTTGAATGCTAACAAGGTGAGAGCAAACTCTATTAGATGGTCAGAAAATTTTGGGAAAGGATAATACCTTCTTTGGTCTTTTTAGAAATTTATTATTAGATGGAGTTCAACCTATACCATATAATGCAAATCACACAGTATTTTTAACAGTTTTAAAATTACTTCTGTATGTGATTTAATCATCCTATTTTCTTCCTGCTTGCTAAGGAATCTACAGTTACCCCCAGTGACAGGAAATTTCACTGAGAATCTGCAACTTGCATAACCAACTAAAACCCGAGCAGATGAACAGGCTGTGTTTTCAGCACACAGTACAGACAGCACACTCCAGAGATGAAACATATGCAGCTACTTAAAAACTCAAATTTATTACTTGGGAGAGATTAAAATGAAATACACATTTTCATTATCACAAAAGGGAAATACAAGTTTTTTACTTTTATTCTAAAAATAAACAAAACCAAACCACAATTTAAGATTCTGTTGATCAAGTCATGTAATCTTTAACTGACTTGATATTTCACCTATTTTAAGAAGTCAATAACTTAGCCCTTCTATCCTGTCATGTCTTGAAGAAACCCTGAAGTCTGAGCAGCATCTCTCTGACCTTACAGTTCAAGTCAAGTGTTTCTGGTACCTTCTGGAATAACGACATTTATTCAAACTAGATATTCCAAGTCTGTCTTTATTCCTCATAGACGTTCACTCCTGACCTCTATGATTAGGTGACAGAAAGTTATGAAATAATGCAAAATGAAGATAAGTCGTTCTCCTTTCTCAAAGGTTCTTAGTTTATAGCTCACTGTATTTCACAGTGTAATACTTCCCTCAACTCCCAAGACTCACTGGAAAACAACATAATGTCTTACTTTAAAAACTGTTTTCTGAAAAGAAATTAGAAAAGAATAAAAAACCACAGCACTATTCCTCAGATTCTGCAAGCTAAAGCAGATGACAATATTTATTTTGCTTATAAGGGAATATTACTCAGGTCCTACCAAAGTTCAGTGCAATTCAAAGGCTTCCATAACCAAAAAGAAGCGCAGTATAATAGCAAAGTTTACTTTCCCAATTGTCCTACTATGTGTATCTAGAAATACTTTACCTTTAGGTTATATTTGTGTGCATAGTCCAAAACAACTGGCACCAAATCATCAGTTGGTTCTCCATTTTCATCAGCCATACCTGGTGGGTACCATGAAAGCACTATTACGCCTGAAAATACAAAACTTGAGTTTTAAATCATGTTGTTTAACATATTACAGGTATACTGTAACATTGCCATGAGTTACAATTGTTGCTGTAAAATCTACATAAAATAAATCAGAATCTCAAATTACTTTTTATCAGTATTCTCAGAGTGGATTTTAACTCCTCTCTTTATAGGACTGCAAAACAAACAGTGGTTAGATCATTTGCCAAGGGAACTAATCTGTACTCCGTATCCTAAGCCTAACCCTTAAGAGCTGTTCCCTCCCACTTTTCAGCACAGCATTCCAACCTTCAGGTTGGACAAGAGGAAAAGAGTGCTCCCCTCTAAGGCATTATAGCTACGCCATGATACAGGCAAAGAATATCAAGATACACGGGTTATAGAACAGTCAAGAGATGAAAGCTGTGCAAGTGATGAAGGAGATTCTTATCTTATGGAACTTTATTCCCCATCTTATTTCTTCATTGCACCTCTGGCTCAAATACAAAACAACCATTTATTACTAGAAGCAGTGACTTCAATTCCACAACCTTCTTTCTTGCTGGTACAGTTACTATGGTGTAATCCATCCTTCCAAGCATGTGAAATTAGTTTTTAAATTTATTATCTTCAAAAATGCTTGAGTAACTCTCAATAATTTAAGGATGTTACCAGTGCTGTGGAGAAAAAAGACAACAAATAACATGTCTTCATAGTGTAAACTTTTCTGATGCTCTCCAAGAAAGCAAAAGAACACACTCTTCAGAATGGCAAAACTCTTTCCTTCTAAAATAAAATGCTGTCAAATAAACAGATAGGATCTTTTAGATGCACAGCTGGAAACAATATCGGAAAGAAGCTAAGTCTGAAACAAATACATGAAATACTGATGTAGGAATATTTTCCTAGCAATACTATTTAGAACATACAGAATAATAACTCAATATGGTTCTTTTTAACTAGGTAATGATTTAAGGTACTGAGCTAGGAAGTATATATTCTAAATTCCACCTACTTTACTAACATTACAACATTTCTGACCACCAACTTCCAACAAACAATTCCAAAATTAGGAAAAGAAACCATAAATTACAGTGAATACATAACCACACAATATCCAAACCAGAAATCTGCGCTCACCACACACAGAAGGGAGTTTAACTACCCTTAGGCACATTATCTCTGCATTTTATCAAAAAAGAAAATCACAAATAACAGGTAATCACAAGAGACAGTCTGCTCAAGGAAAGCAAAAAATGTAATATTTTAGTGCATTTTATCATATTATCTTTTATTTCACACAAAAGGACTAAATGCAAATTAGTAAGGTGTAAAGGACAAGCAGAACAGCAACAAATCTGGGTATCTTGAACACATCTGACAAGACCCTCTTTTACACCTTTAGGAAATACATAAAAGTTCAGGAGACAGAATTATTGATCAAGGAACCAAATTCACATCTGCATTGGCCTTTTCCTGACAAAGACTACTACACATTTTCTTTGCTGTGGTTAAAAAATAAAGTTATGTACCACTTAAAGTGTCAAAAAAAAAAAAAAAAAAAAAGGATGGACTAACAACAATGTCGTAAATGTTTAAAACCAGAATAGTCACTGAAAACAAAACTGGACTATCACAAAAAAAAGGCTGGTGCAAAAAACCAAAAAATTTCCCTAAGCAATCTCATTAATAAAATTTACTGTATTTTTCTGTAAAACATTAGGAAATTATTTCATAAGAATTGTAAAATATAGGAATAATACAAGGAAGCACAAGATTGTGCCCAATTTGTTCTGTTGCCCCAATCTCTTAAATGCCTTCAATCACTAGACAACATTTGCTGAAAGAACCACTTACATTTCTCTTTTTTCAGAGGATCCTTGATAAAGCTTCAAAAATGGCATAAAAAATGATTATGTGATTATAAAATACAGTCATGGATGAGACACTGGGTAAGAGAGAAAAAGGAGAAACTGTAAACAGCTCACAGCCTCACACAAAAAATGAACAAAGTATAATTCTTAAAAAAAAAAAAAAGTTGATTATTTATGTTAGTCAAATCCAGATTGAAGAGGCCAAATTCAATTGTACTTAAATCCTTAAGTCAGAATAACAACAGGAAAAAAGTGACTCTTTATAAATATTAGTTATGTTACAAAGAGTGTCACAGGAAGTCTGAGCTATTCTCAGACTCATTCACATTGCTGAGTTTTAAACGGAAAAGTAACTGAAGATACTAAAAAAAAAGATTATGCAAAGCATTTTTCCTAGCAATTGGCCCCTTAGGAAGGCCAGGACATTGGCCCCTTTTTCACCAGCAGTTCAGCTTTCTTAGACATCTCTATTAAGAGGATGAGAAACATCACATATTCTTCTAAAGTGCAAGTGCCCCCCTTGCCCTCATCACACTATCATAAATTATTTTGTTCTAGATAAAACAGTGCTTCTTTCTGAGATTTCTGTACAACAGTCTTGTTAGTCCTGTTATGGAGTTATATTACTGAAGAGGGTGAGAAATTTCCTATGTTTATTTTAACCCTTGTATAAAATAAAGGTTAGGTTAAAACCCACAAGATGAGAACAACCAAGAAGTAAACATTACACAAGTAAACATCACTAATCAAAATGTAACGATAACATTAAACCTTAATGATTAGGTGAATGAAGGAGACTCAATACAAGGTCATTAGCAGTATCAATAATGCTAGGAGCTTTGGTCATGTTGTTCCAACTACATTTACAGAAGCTGTTCAGAGTTTAGTATTAGCCTATATTAGTATTAACTTATTTAAAAGAAGATTAACATAAAAAGGACCATAAAGCCCAACAGCAAGGAATGACATCAAAAAAATATATTGAATATTCCTATGTATACAGTTCACCTTATTTAGAAAAAGGGAACATCAATTTGTATTGAAAGAAGATACTTTTGGACAGTAATGAATTAATACACAATTGTTATCGCACACACACAGCATTCAGAGAAAAAAAACACTCATATTTGAACAAGCTGTTCCTTAACCATATTCGTGTGATTTACTGAAACCTGTAATTTAAACTGAAGTATTCATCTCCAAAAATAAAATACACGGACAATATATTCCAGTCAAGGATTCTCTTTTTTCATTTATGTTATCTGTGTTTAGCAGTGAGTCATGAAAAACATGTACCTATAGTATTACAAACACCATTCTTACGTTTCTGTGCTGTTACACTCATCAGACACAGCCCTGAAGATGTAGGTTTCAGTTGAGGGTTAAAGCTCAGAGATATAAAGGCAGTAACTAGTTTCAGACATTTCCTGAATTACACAGAAAAACAAAAGGATAGCTCAGTTGCCCTCATTCACAGATGTAAGGCTGGATAAATGAACAACATGCTGAAACGTTAACATTCATTACCAGTTGAAGCTGTACGCATTTGCTTCATGTGGGCTTCTATGACAGTAGGGTCTTTGGAACTGTAAGATCCAAGTTCTGGATAAAAGTTGGCCCCAATGTCCTCAGGAGGATTATGCCTTCCCTTTGGATAATTGTTTGCAATTTTGGGATCCCAGTGTGGCAATAATGGATGATTCCAGTGAATATATTTACCATCAAACTGTGGATTCCCATACCAAGTATAGTAGAATATATGAAAGTTATAATTAGGAGAAGAAAGCTCCTCTTCCAGCTTTTTTAATGGAGACATAGATGCTTTCATAGTATTGACAGCAATACTATGCAAATTACTGACACGTGTTACAGTATCTCCTTGAGCCCTTTTTAGCAAGTTCTGTTTACTGTCTAAGAGCACTGTCCGCTGTTGAAGTTCCGGCAACAAACCAAGCCCAAATGGATCCCCAAAGCCAGCTCTGTCAGGTCGCAGAGTCTTCAAAGCCATCATTATGGAGCAAATAAACAAAATAAAAAGCAACAAAATGATGCATGTTCTTCTGCGAAATCTTGCCATGATGTCATAGTTCAGAATCCCAACAGAAGGATTTTGGCCGGAACTGATCAAAAGACAAATATTTTCAAGTCAGATTTCTTATCACCTAGTATTCAGCACTATGAAATGTTTCATAAAATCTCTACATAGTAAAAATAAGAGACAAATGTGATGCATTCACTGACCACAGAACTAACAGGCTTTGTGGAGGGTGGGGTGCACAGACAAGATCCCATTTCTTTCTTTGAGAACATGTGTCACATTCTGAAGTTCTACCACCAAGGACTCATGTATTTTATAAAGTATTTTACTTTTAAACTTAATTTTTATCCTAACCCAGATAAATCCCATGAAATGGAAATTCTGATTACATTATTTCAGAGCTATTATGTTTTGTAAGTGCTATTCAGGTAGCAATAATAAAGAAAATAAAGAAAAAAGCAGAAGCCATGAAAGGAGAATAACATAGAAGAATATGAGTAAAAAAACAAAATGGGGTATGCCAGAACTACCGCTTATATTCAGAATGCAGGTTTCATTTACTAACCTATTTACTGGCTTGAAACCAAGCACTTTGTGTTCTGTTAACCAATATATTAACAAAATACTCAAAACTAAATAACAAAAAACCCGAAAAAACTAAATAACAAAAACTAAATTTGAAACCATGATGCTTTACAACTTTACAGATCTAAAATTTTATTTTTTTCTGAATCACGTAAGAAAACAGCATAGTATTAAGGATGTAGCTCAAGCAGAAAGCCTGCAAGTTAGCTGCTGGCAGCCAGTCAGTACAATGTCACAGCTGCCTGACATTTCATGAAGTGTTCCAGGGCTAAATCCAAAACAAGACCAATGGTACACAGCAAGATTTGGACCATGAAACTAGGAGGAAGAAAATCAGGATAATGGAAGGCCTGTTTATTTTATTTATAACTTTAATTCCTGTACAACATTATCACAAGAGAACCAGAGAAAAGGATTAACAAAATTTAGGCTACCACAGAATTATGTGGAACAAGATTATGCACAAAACTGACAACACTAAACTGGAAAATCTAAGAATAACTTTCTGATTCAAGGGTCATTAGACATAGCATAGCTGTGATTTGTATTTCTGTCACTGACCTCCAAATTTTAGAATCTTATTTTAATTTACTGAGATATATACAGGTAGTTTTAAAATACTTGTAAATTATTTGACCTTAGTTTCCTACCAATGTTATAGTGCATTAGCGTAGAGCTCAGCTGTCAGACTATGCTGCTTACTACTGCTATAACAATTTTACATAAGCAATTTTAGAATATGTTTTTTAACAATACAGCCGGAATTGGATTAGCACTATTACACTTCCATTTCCAATATTAATCCATTCATCCTACTGTCTGTTATAACTTCTGGGACTCATTCGGTTTTCACAGTAAGGTCACTCATTTACTTTAAGAGCAAAACCCAGTTAACATTTCAAAAATAAACAACAAAATCCCAATGCACTTTTACTTTGTTAGAGAGTGAACTCAGTTGAATGAGAATCACAGCACTACAGCCAACAAAGAACAGATGGAACAAGGCAAGACTATGAAAATGATGTTGTTCATTTTGCCCAACTGGATTCTGAAACCATACGTTTGGCTACTGTCAGGGAAAATGATTTTACAGCATACATGCTTACAGGATTTCACATCGCTTTATGTCAAATTACAGGGTTCTTTTTCTATGACTAACGATCCATCCCCCTGATTTTAGAATTCTGTCAAGAGATTTTTTGGAGTACAGGACATTTTACTTTAATAAGAAATTAATTTAAAATACACTCAAACTGCTCCTGCTATTTTTCATTACCTCTTCAGTCTTTTTCCTAGTATATTATGCCACCTCTACCTGATAATTTAATTCAATTTTCAGATTAGATAAACTGAAGTTTTCTGAAGGGTCAGGAGTTTTTTTAAAGGAAACAATATTATTCATCTGACTAATGTATTAATATATTCCATTTAATTTAAATTAAATGACACTGATCTTCATTAAACAACATACAGGACTGCCAGAGATGAACTACATCTGCAATTATTATTTTATCTCTTCTGTGAAAAAGAATTCATGACTGCACTGTTGAGAAGATCTGTCATTTGGGTTTTCCTATTCAATATCAAAGAAGCTGTTCCTTTTTATTCTTGGCTGATATATCAGCTACCCAATTCCTCTTGTTTAGATCAAGAATTCACTACCATTAAGCCATTCGTCTGAAGTGTCAGGAATTGATCCTAGTGCTCCACGTTATTATTTCAACAAGCAATTTTTTATATGGAATATTCACTATAAAAGTATGCTAAAAAATGAGCAGCATGCCCACTAGCATTTGACTAGCATTGAGACAGACCTTGGTCTACCATATCATATTATGAACTTCTGCTATGCTTATACAGAGGCTCAGCATCAAACTGCAAAACTTCTAGAACAAGTAAGTGATACCTGTAGTAAAGGCTTGTCTTTTGGGGAGACATCAGCCTCAATTATGATGACATAATTCAGACCTGGCATAGACACCTATACAGTACAAGCTGCATTGAAGAGCTACAGGCTGGCAGTGCTTCATGTGTCATTTAATCTTGCTCAGATCTACTTTTCAGAGACAGTGACAGATAAACTATCCTCATCAATGCTAGTGCCACAGCAGAACAGCAATATTGGGGAAACAGAATGAGCAAACATGCCTGTGAAACAGCTATGTGAAGTTATGTCTATCCTTGGAAGTGGAAAAACCTTAAAAATGCATTTCTGATTCAACAGTCATTAGACAAAGCATAGCTGTGATTTTGCATTTGTCATGGGCATTCAAATTTTAGAGCCTGACTGCAATTTACTGAGGTACACGTCACTCCTATAGACTTAGCAAGTATCTTGCCTTGGACTTGTGGGTGCACTTGGATCTAACAGCAATTGACTTTCTCAGTAGGAAAAAGTCAAGCTGAATAACATCAGCTTTATGAAGGTTAAGATCTTACATGCAGTTACCCTGACTCAGAAGCTTTTTGATTCTAACTCCATGTTTGTTGACACATATAGGTGTACCAGACAAAAATGTAAGCAGTTTGGGTTCCTTCTCTTGCCTACTCAATAAATTTTAAAAGAAGAAAAAAAAACATCTGTAACAGGTCTGAATACAGATAGTAGTTTCCTTCATAATATGAGAAAAATATGAAGCTTTACCAGGAAAAGTTACAACCTGTATTTCCTCAACATCTAGTTCTCTTCTCAAAAACACCCAAAACATCTGGCACAGTTGTTTTACTTTTAGTTTGTTAGCGACTATACAGAATAAAAAGCACAAAATACATGTAAGTCTATCCCATTATGATCATCTCTGTTCCAAATTAATTTGGGTTTTTGGGTAATAAATAGCATGAAATTCATCACAGTAGGCTAGATTTCCAGCTGTTCTTAAAACAACTCCTTCATGAAGAAAGGAAAGAAAAAGGGTCTATGAAAGTCTGAAGTATTTTCCTAACTGTTCCACACACTTAAATGACTGTCTCAAGGTCTTATCTGACAGTGATTTTATTTTCTCCCTCACTACTGCTTTTTATACCCTTAAATTACTGTGCAGGGAAACCTTCTGTTTGTCCTTTCCACTATATGAAGAAAAAAGCATAGAGATGTACAGACGATGAGCTTTTCTTCTCCTGGCATATTTCCCCCAAAAAATGTTTCTTTAGTCAGAGAAGAAAAAGCAATTTTAAAAAAGTGGTTGAAAGGGATGATGGTGCTTAATTACTCAAGATAATTTTGGTCAGACAACTCAAGTTTCAGTGCCCTGCCCATTTGGTTGCCTTCTTCAGTTTTACAAATTCCAAAAGAGAAATACACTATGCAAAGAAATTAGGTTCAGATAAAACAGATTTACATAGTTTAGCAAGAATCAGCAAATACTATAATTTATTTGCTCTGATGTTCCTTAACCATAACAAATGGAAATGCAATATAGGGGAGAGCTCTGAAAATCTGATTTTATTGATCAAGTGTAAGGTCATCCAGAAGGCACTGAGGCTGGTAGCTCATGGATGGGATCAAAGCTTCTCAGCTAAGTTATCTAAACTTAGTTCTACTAAGTTTTCCCAGCTCAAAGAAACTGAAAACTCTGAAGTGACAGATCAGCTCTAGATCTAGGCCTTAAAGCCCTGATTCTGGAGCTACAGTGCTGATGTGCACCTAAAGACATTAATTCAGTTTCCAAGGGATTGACCAGGTGAGGACTGGTAAAAATGTTAAAAGCACCACATTTACATAGCACATTCTGACGTGGAGATCACAGAGTACAAAGCAACAGAAGCTGACTATATGTGTGAGATCCTTGTGAGTATTTCTAGTATTAGAAAGTACCAAGGAACTTCTCAAGAACTCTCTATATATGAAAAGTCTTTTTCTAAAGCCTTTAAAAAAAAATAGCCTGAAAATCATTAAAGATGTTAGAAAACATGAGGTATAGCATGCAGACACTTCACAACTGTGCTACATGCTAAAAAGCTATCTTTTCAAACACATCCAATAATAGACGATTTCTTTTTGGTCTACCCAATTTAGAAAAAGGTATTTTAAAATCTGACAGCCAGAAAAGAGAAACTGTGATTTGAATTTAAGAAGGACAGCAGTAGTAACAAAACACAATCCTTCTGGGCTCTTTGCTGTAAACCTGGTAAGAGAGCTTCCAGCATTTACAGTATTTGCCTTCAACATGACAGCCTCCTCCTGTTTCGAAAGGACATGGAAACACACATCTAACTTCGGGCGGCTGCAAGCCATGGCAAGAAAGCGACCTTCAGCCAGTCCTCACCGGGAGCTCCCCGGGGCACTTCAGAGCAAGGCTGCTTGATAAGAGGAAGGCAGAGGCGGGGAGCAGACCCAGCTCGCCGCGCTGCTGCCATCCCCTGAGCAAGGCACCGAGTTCCGAGCGCTCGCACGTCCCTCCTACTCTGCGGAACCAAGCGGCAGCCCCGCCACCAGAGGAGCATCAGCCGCGGGCGGGAGGCGCGGCGTGCCTTCCACAGGAGGGAGGAGGGAAGGCACCGCCCGGGGGCCGCCGCGGCCCCTCTGACAGCAGCTGCGGGCGGGGGCGGGCGCCGTGCCCTGCTCTCCCGGCCTCTCCCAGCCCCGAGGAGCCCTTCCCCAGTGCCCGGGGCCGGCCGGGCCCGGGGCCGGCGCCGTTACTCACCCGCGGGAGGCAGGGCCGCTGCCGCCGGGCGCGCGCGCGGGGCGTGCCCCTGCGGGAGCCGCGCGGGCCGGGCCGGGCCGGGGCGGCGGCGGCGGCGCGTGCGCCAGCCGGGGCGCATGCGCGGGGCGGGCGGCGGCGGCCGGGCCGCGTTATCCTGAGGGGAGAGCCGCCCGCGCTCCCGCCTTTTCCGCTGGGAACCGGGGAGCTGCGGCTGCTGGAAGGCCAGGGCCTCCGCTGGGCTTTCACATTGTGTTTGCTGGTTTCATTTTTCTTTAAAATAAATAATTTTTTTTTTTTTCGAAAGACCCGAAAAATCTTTCAGTCCTTTAAAAGCCTTTGCTGGATTGTTGGTTGTTTTTCAGCTGTGAAATGGCAGTCACAGAATCAGTTTAGGATGGGATCATCGACTCCAAGCTATGACTGAACACCTCCCTGTCAACTAGACCGTGGCACTGAATGCCACATCCAGTCTCCTTAAACACGTCCAGGGATAGTGGCTCCACCACCTTCTGGGCAGTCTGTTGCAATGTCTAATCACCATTTCTGTGAAGAAATTCTTCCCAGTGTCTACCCGTTACAATGTATCATTAGCACACTCATATTTGCATAAAGCTGTGTCATTGTTCTATAAGAGTTTTTCGCTTCTGCGCATGTGTTGGTTCTTTCTATGGTGGTCATCAGTTTTCTGGCGGCCTTTTGATGAAGGTCTTTAATTCTTCTGTAGTCTTCCTCATGTTTGAACTTTTCACCTCTATTTTCAGTGCATGCCTGGTGCTTCTTGTTTTCCAGTCTAACTTGTTTTTGGCTAATTTTGCAGTTTGTGGGTTCTATTAAAACTTGCTATCTTGTTCTTGATGGCGCCTGTTATCTCACTAGCTGTGTTATCTGGCTTGCTTTGTTACCTTGTTTTACTTGCACATCTTGTTGCAATGTTACTTGTGGTTAACCTTTCGTTACCTAGAACTTAGAATTCAAGACAGAGATGTGCAAGTAATAACTGGTTAAAGCCTGGGGCTTGAATCTGTGTGTGCAGTGTTGGGTATGGCGCCTCTGCACCCTAAGAGCTGTTTTTCAATTTTACATTAGAGTAGGGTGTTCAATACAGTGATACATTACGAAAGTCAGTGCACTTGGGGAACTGCCCATCCTTATACCCTGTCAGCTATATGGGCATAAATCAGGAAAAAATATGTGGATAGAAGTTCAATAAATAATCATGTTATATAGTCATCTTGTGGTTACATACAACTGCAATGTTGTAAAAATTTAAACAAAATGTAAAAATGTAAACATTTACTGATGTTGCATACACTGACATTTCATGTGTGCTTTATTCTTTTTGCTTAAGCAGTGAAAATGGGCTATGAATAGTTGTCATAATGAGATTCATAACCAAATCAATGAAAGAAATATATTCTCATTGTCTCCTGTACCAGCAGACGTCTGAAGAACACTTGTGTATGAACACTGAAGATTGACTCAATGCAAATTGTTGCACTAGGTAAATGTCTCAATCTTCCCATTGAATTAAAATATTTCTCTCTACCATATGAAAAATGACTGTAATGAATTGGATCCCTGTGGTGTAGTTTGTCTGTTTTTTTTGTTAAGAATTTCTCTAAGCCATGAGAGAGAGTACAAACACTGATCTGTGAATGAAACCACAGAATTGTGGTTTCATTGAAATCAATAGCAAAAGTCTCACTGATTTCAACAGAGACAGGATTTCACCTCATATGTGAATGAAAAGACTTGGAATAAGTGTCTCATACTGTAGATATAAAGAAGTAAATTCAATAGCTCCCATGGTTCTCCTTGAGTTCTGAGAAAATGGAAGGAATTGTAGCGTGATGTTTTCTTTATGCTGTCTGAGTGATCTTATGGGGAAAAAATTGTAGCAATTCTAATTTTTAATATTTCTTCCATATATCTGAATAATTTCATTAACGGAGTGTGTTGTAAGTGATTCAGGAATGTCGTGCTTTAATAATAGATTAGTTGGCATATGAACAGTCTGGAGATCAAACCTTGATATCTCTTCTATTTCCTCACAGTATCCCCAATTTTTTATTTACTGTTTTCTTTCTTTTGTTGTCTTTTCTTTTCTCATTTTTTTTTCTTTGCTTCTTTGCTTCTCTCTTTCAAAAGAAAAGGTCTTGTAGGGGTGGTCTTTGCTGCTATTTTATGGAGGACATAAGTTTAATTTTCACTTTCTCTTTACCATGTGGAAGAACTTCTACTGGAACTAAGAAAATTTGTTTTAAAATAAGATATTTAGGAAGTTAAAGAATGTAAAAAGTGAATCTGAAGTATTTGATAACCTTACATTAAGAGTACGTGTTTACTGGGCTAAAAATATGCTAATGTTAGAGAATAGGCAGGAAAAAATTCATTTAATGAGAAGGAAAAAATCCTTAAAGTCTTTGTTCTGGCATAGTTCCCTTATGTTAGAGGATTTTTGCTAATTAGACTGAAGCTACGGGCTAAGATTTCAGAAAGCAACAAAAGGAAACCCATATCACACAACTTCCTCCAAACCTTTTTGCACAGTATGGAAATTAAGTAGTTATGTTCAGTTTAAATTTAATTGGAACAAGGGATGTTAATATAATTGTGGTAATATAATTGTAATTAACTTTTTTAACGTCTTGCATGATATTTATTTTTCCTCCTTGGTCTTGTGATTGCTATTTTTTTTCTGTGTAAGGTCAATATGTACTTTTCCCTAGCCTGCCTTCTGATAGTCTTATCTCTCCTGTAGCTTCCATTATTTTCTCCTCCATTATATCCTGTTTCTTCTCACTTGTACTGTGTTTATGGAAATAATAGCTGTGATACACTGTTCTGGCTTCAGAACAAACACAGAAGAGGGAGTAGTCTGTGCATGTAGCCTTTCCTTCTATTTTCAATAGTCCTATCAGTCTCCAAATCATGAATCTATTTTCCTTCCAGTACTCATTCTTTAGCCAGAGCTCCTTTTTTGAAGTTTTGTGAATCTCTGCCACTTTAACTGATACATAGCCATCTCTTTGAATTTTTTTTCCCAGAGCCTTTTACTGCTGCATTCCATATTTTTCCTGAGCAGAAGCTAAAGACAACCTTTCTTTTATGCTACAAAAAACAGTGGCAAAGTGATGGTCCATTTTTCACTGGAAGTTTTCAGTAGCAGTAGAAATACAGTAACAGTTTGGGTCAATTTGTGTAATTATACTCTTGCTTCTTTAAAAATCTCAAAAGATAACTTTGAAACAGTAAAGTCTGGCTGTACAGATGATTTAGAGCAATGAAAGCTTTGATTATTTGATTTCAATAATGCAGAGATGAATTACCTGACTGCCATCCTAGGACAGCTATAGATCTTCAAATTGCAAATATAGAAAAGCTTTATGAAAGCTCATACCTATTTTCTGTCATGTAACTAATCTCTGGGTTTATTGAATGGTTTCTTGACCTGTGTGTATGTCAAGGTTTAACCCCAGCCCCACACAGCCACTCACGCACTTGCCCTAGGTGGGAAGGGGTAGATAATCCAAAGAGTAAAAGTGAAAAAACTCATGGCTTGAGGTAAAGCCAGTTTGATAAATAAAGCAAAAGCCATGCACACAAGTGAAGTAAAACAAGGAATTCATTCATTGCTTTCATTTGGGTGGCAGGTGTTCATCCATTGCCAGGAAGACAGGGCTCCATCACACGTAATGGTGACTTAGAAACACAAACACCATTGCTCCAGAGGTCCCTGCTTCCTTCTACTTTCCCCAGCTTTATATGATGAGTGTGACATCCGATGGTACTGGATATCCCTTAGGTCAGTTGGGGTCAGCTGTCCCAGCTGTGTCCCCTCCAGCTCCCTGTGCACCCCCAGCCTCCTCACTGGTGGGGTGGGGTGAGAAGCACAAAAGGCCTTGACTGTGTAAACGCTGTTCAGCAGTACTGGATTACAGTTACCAACACTATAGCCCATACTACATGCTATTAAGAAAATTGACTATATCCTAGTCCAAACCAGCACAGTGTATTAGAGATTTGTTCCAGCCTTTCAGAAAAGAAACTATTCTATATGTGTAGAAGTTATGTCATAGTCTATTGTAATTTTGGTATTTAGAAAACAAGGGTTGCACCTTCAAAAACAGTGGGGTTTGCATATTTTTAAATTTGAGTTTTGAGATTAAAAAAAATTAGCAGGATAAGCTAGAAAAAAGAATTTTAATTATAGCCACTGATATTTACTGTACTCACATTAGAAAGTTCCATTTACTTTTGTATGTGAAGGTAAGGTGTGCAAATAGAAATTTCCTTTACTTACAAAGAAATCTAATGTAGCTAATTGTACTGGGTCAAAATGTTGTGTACTTTGTTAATACAGGAGTGCCTACCAGGCTTATTGAACTGTGTGCTGTTGTATATATTGGATTTGTATGAAGGTTATTGATTGGGCAATGAGTACAGAAAATACATGTCACATCATTTACATCAGCATGTATTGGGATATACTTTTTCTTTCTTTCATTTCATACTATTTTAAGACCTTTCTGGGAGGATATGGCCAGATAAAACATAGCTTTTTCTAAAACTCTTTTGTTAGAAATAAAGTTAAATAACATCTTAGAGAGTAAGGGAAAATAAATTTTTCTCTCTGCCCATAAAGAAAATTGTACAGGAAGAATTTATGCATTGTTTTTAAGATTTCCCCTAAAGTACATATCTATCTGCAGATGTATTTTATTGGGATTCTCATCTCCTTCAGAAATTAGAAGTTTCCTCTCAGATTAAATGAACTGTGATGGGACAATGATGTTTTCTTATTCTTGCAGAAAACTTAGTTCAGCTCAGGTAGTCTTGGGCACTCATTTTTCCTTTTTGTTTTCCTTTTCTTCTTTTTATTTTCTTTTTTGTTTTGTTTTGTTTTGTTAAGTTTTTCAGCAATTGTAGAAGAAGAATTAGTTCTTCAAAGCAGGAGAGGAATTTTGTGGTTAGGGGGTGATGTGTGCTTTAAAAATATCTGAGTTAAGTGATACTGATGAAGAAAAGGGGCCAAATCAAGGGAGAATTTAAAAAAAATAGTATGCACATAGCCTGTGTGTAAACATGTACATTTGGATTCAGAGTGTTTAAATACCACTTACCCATCCTTAGTTGGATTATTATTAAGAAAGGAAATAACTTCTATTTCATCTCACTTCTAAGACTAACCAAGCATTTCAAGCATTTCAGTCTCTAGTCATGCATTAATGCACACAGACTTTCAGAAGAAGTAAGTACTCTTGTTGACGTGCAAGGCAGTTTACAGGAAAAATGGAAGCATACAGGCATAGATTTCCCTTGCTGTGTGTTTGCAGTGCTTCTTGTAGTTTTAAGAAGCCCCCCTTTTAGAGTGCCAATTAAGTTTCTCATGATACAGCAACCTAGTGGTTTTGTAATGTTGTCAGGATAGCTCTGCGGGGTGAAAAAGAGTTCTTCGAGTCTTGTAAGGGATCCATAACCCTCTCTGGAGTTAAAGTAACTACTGCCACTGTTCAAACCTCTGAGGTTTAAAGGGGCCATATACTTAATTGCTGCCTTTTCAAATCAGTACTATCATTAATAGTGTAACTTTTTTTTGTTTGGTGGAACATCAGGATGAAAATGTAAAAGTATCAAATAATGTACCATACTTTTGCTTCCAACTTTTTACTATCTTTTATTTTAGGAGTAAATGAATCATTAATACATTGAAACATTGAAACATGTAATTGTTACACAAAAGTGATTGCATTTTCATTTTGACCACTAGGTATACAATTAATCTATAGAGGTAACAAATAGACATTTTCTTTTTAATTTAAGGATCACTAGTAAGCAAAGATATTTATCTTATTTCCCAGTAAACAGGTTTAAATATTTTCATATATTAAGTATAAATATTGGCTCAGGATAAGCCAAAGGTATGATGTTTCTTAAACCACCAAAATGTATAATGGTAGTAATGCTGTAATGACAGAAGATTACAAAGCAGTGTATATCCTGCCTAATTAGGCTACACTGTTAAAGATGCTGGCATTGAAGCAGTCACACAGGAATGGGAGGAAATATGTGGAATTAGACAATGGAATGAGAACTTCCAGTAATGGAAGCACTATGAAACACAGAATTTCCTCATAAAGAAAATAAAAGAAAGGCGTATTTGTGTTAAAGTATGTCTGTCTTCTATTCCAGTTAGTTTGAGCTCATAAGCTAGAATGGGAAATGTTTTACCATTTTTATTACAGTATTGTTCTATAAAACAAGATTTTTTTTCCCATCTGTATGTTTGTGTGGATATAATTGAGATGCATAAAACATTAGGAACATATTACAGGCATAGAATTTGTCTTGTTCTTTCAGTTATTTTTTATTGCGCTTGGAGATGTATTCTACCTACAAAAATGTTTCCCTGTATTGGGGATCTTGTTTTGGAACATTGATTGAATTTGGAGTAGCAAAGAAAGATCATGGAGACCAGGAATTATTAATAAATGCATCAGTTCACAAAAAAAACCCCCTTTTTTTTACAGTAAAGCTAAGCATTAGTGCCTGAAAAGTTGCCAAGTGCATGCATTAATTTCCATAATTATGCAGTCAAAACTGTCTTCATCATGAAGGCATCTGATTAATTTGAAGATCATATTATTTTATAGGGTGAGAGAGGATGAACTTCATGCAGCTTGTTAGTGTGGCCTCAAGACTGTAGAAAACTTGTCACATGATTTATCACTAAGAGAAGAGGAACCCTGGCAAAGCTAGCAAATTATAAGCACTGCAGCCTTCAGTATTACCAACACTAACAACTTTTGACATTAGATTATTAGCAGTGCTTCTTTAATAATAAAAATAAGAATTTATTACTGTAGCACCTAATTGGATGAAAGTGTTTCTCAAAATAGGCGAGAAGAGATACTGCCTGTCCTGAAGACTTCTCAAGCATGATTTAATGTGGTGTTAGAACCAAGGTGTAGTCATGAGCATTGATGGCTTTATCCTGTATAACTGTCATTTGTATATTGATATTTTCAAAAATGGAATAAGACAGCAGTTTTAGTTGGCTAACTTCTTGTAGGATCAGCAAAATAATTGGTTTGAATGAAGATCTTAGTAGCACCGCAGGTCAGCTCAGAAGAAAATATACATAGAATATTGAAAAATACAGACAATTACATAGATGAGCGTGGAAGCTGTGGAAGCAAAATACCAAATGAGATCACAGATTTTGCCTTTTTGTTGCGGTTGTTCTACTAAAATCTAGTAGCCAGGTGTATAGCTGTTTGTGGTTTACTCTCAGGAAAAATACTGTCAAGACATCTCTTGATGTCTTGTTGATCAACATGCCAGTTGGTGCTTACTTGGAATTATTTAGACTTCTTGATTTTTCTGTGGAGTGTCTTTCTTTTGGGAAGAACAACTTTTCTCTGCTCTCTGTAATTTAACTTATGGACTGTTCACTTGTAAGACTTATTGTAGGATTCATTTTCTGCCCACTTCTTTAAAATCAGCTTATGTGAGCCAAGAGGTTGATTAAAATACAGTTCACAACATAGATGATGAATTGAAAATCATTTTGTAGCTACTGATTTTCTATTTTAAAGATAATTAGCCCTGCTTAATGATACAGTATTATGCTGCAGGCAATGTAGATGTTGATTGGCAACTCTGCTGTGGGACTGAATTCCTTCTACGAAGTCACTGGACGTAAAACAAGCATGTTTTATGGAATAAACATATCCCTTGATTAAAGACAGTTCAGTCCATTTCATAATTTCACAATTTTCCTACAAATAAGTAGCAGATCATAAGAAATTACACTTTCTGTTTTGCTAGGTTAGAAACCATTGTAAAAGGCTTTTTATCCACAGGAGTCAGCAGAGGGTCAGGTATGCTATGAAAAGCTATCAGCTGCAGAAGTGCTCAAATAAGTTCTGAGCTGTAGGCACATTTCAGCCTCTACTCTTGGTTCAAGGACATAGCTTTACATGAGCTTGTAGTATGAAATCTGCACAGATGATTAATTCTACTACCTTGAAGGTGTACTGTACTAGGGAGTAGAAAGCTTTTTAATGGACATGACTGGTCATCATAATATTTATATGTATATTTTCTTTTATGTTTTAGGGATGTTTTAGTACACACTTTCAAAAAAACCTGCAAAGCAAAGACTCAGTTAACTAGCACAAAAATCACTGAATCAAAGATAATAATTTATAACCTATCTTGTGCTATGGTATCATGTGAAGCAAAAATTACGCAGCACAAAGAGGGAGATAAAAGGAACAGTTTAATGTTAACACTGATGCATTTCAGTTGCTGCTTTCTGAAAGTTAACCTTGAGATTTTGATGGCCTTCTAGAATTCTGTTGTGTTAATTTGTCAGTAAAAGCAGCAGATGCTTGGTAACAACTGTTTGCCTCAGCCTCCTGCAAAAAATGGATGAGGAGAATAAAGGCAAATAGTAGTTCACTGTATTTGCTTTTCTTAGTGGGGTTTAAAGTGACCTGTTCTTCAGTTGGTACTGAAAAAGAAAATAGCAAAATATGTAAAAAATTATATATGAAATATGATCTACTGTATAGTGATTGATTCTTTGTATGTCTATTGGAATCAGGGGTCAAGTAAACATTCTGATTATCTTCTTTTATGAGCAGTTAGCAATGTGCTGGGAACTAAGTTACATAATAGTGCATTAGAAAATAGCACAAAGAAAAAGCCCTGTTCTATTTATTTATAATTTATTATTTATTAGAAAAGCCTGGTGGACTGTGAGCATTAAAACTTTAGAGAGCAGGAATGATCTTTGTGTTGTGTACATGCAAACTATGTAGAGTAAGTTGGGTTTAATCCTTGATTACAGCCTTTGCATGCTACTGCAATTAAAATAATTATGTTATACAAACATGTATTTTCTGTCAGTATTTTCCTTCATTACTTCTGTTTTTAGTCTGAAGCAGAACATATTTAGTTCAAGTCCTCAGCCATTCAGTTTTTGGAAAATGCTTTAGATAGTTTCTGCACTAGCTTAATTTACCTCCACCACAGCTATGACAAAAATATCATCATAAGATTAAAAAAATTAATAATTATCACTCAACCTTGTGATGTTACCTAAACAAAGACACTCAGTGCCATCTAAGATCCATAATACTCCCATGCATTTGGAGCTGGAAGTTTCAACACAACTACAGACTTCTTAAAGCGGTAACTAAATTCAAACTTAAAACCTTCAGCGACCTCCCTGGGCAGTGAATCCATAATTACTTCTTTACTTGTTAGTTATTTTTTTATCCTTCCTTAAGGGAAGATTGTTAAGATTTTGGTCCATCACAACAGATTCTCACTCGCTCTTTCTAGTAAAACCCTGTCTAGTAAAGGGTTTCCAGTAAAAAAATTTCTAGTAAAAAAAAAAAATTTCTTGTCTTAGAACAAGAAGCCATCACAAGACTGAGTATGTTTAGATGACTGAATTCCACTTGCATTGCCTCCCTAGAGTTTTGTACCTTCTTCATGGACTGCAAAGCTTCAGTCCCCCCTTCCAAGGGTGATGTAGATACTTCTGCATTCCTGAAATCTAGGTGCATTTTCTGGATAAGATTAACTATAAGGTGTGTCATGTTTCTTTCTGTATTCACAGTTTACCAGGTACTTTGAACACTTCAGCACCTCAGCTCCTGCATACTGATATTGCACCTGTGACATTGAATGAGTGTTAATATCAGCGGTCAATATTTGAGTCTAAATTTATAGTTAAACAGGAGCATAATTTTCATATCTGTTTCTATAAATGTATATGTCCTGTTAAAGTCCTTGGTAAATTATTTTATTTTTTAATTGTTAAAAAATTGTGCTCTTGTTCATTAGCTGTTACAGTGCCTTATATCCTAGTCTGCTGCTTTGCAGATCCCATTACTTTTGAAATTTACGTTCTTCTGGTGGTAGAGAGACTAAGTCATTCTTTGTTCTTTTGTTTGATAAGTTAAATTTTATTCATACCTCTAGAAGAGATGCCTCACATGGCTTTGATCATTCTTGTGAATCATTCCCAAGTCTTCTCTGCTTATGCCTAGTGCGAATTCTACACATAACAACTAGATACATTATGTTAACTGAAAGCAATTTTTTCCAGGGGAATTTTTCCCAGAGAAAATCCATCTTATAGGGACATATTTACAGATACATTTGATCACTGGAGTTATAAATAGCGGTAAAAATGGTTATCTTGTGCTTGGATACATTTTGTGCATGAGGACAGAATATACTATAATTGTGTCACTCTTAAAGGCTGATTGTAAAAGATTTCCTTTAACAGATTGCACAGCCTTCCTAAGCAACCTGTTCTTGTACTTCACTATCCTCACTCTTCAAGATATTTTCATGATTTCTAATTTAAAACTCCTTTTCTGATATTATACCTCTTCAGACTATACAAAGGTGGATGAATTTTCTTCCTTAAGACCTCCTCTTACATTCTTAAAAGATTATTGTATGTGTTGTAGGTCAAGATATGTATACCAATTATCATTTCTATTTGGTTCTTTTGGACTGTCCCAAATCACTCCATATCCTTCCTAAGCTGTATTCCTTAAAAATAATAACAACAACAAAAAAAGGGCCAGAAGATGCTTGAAGAGTACTGACATGACAAAAAGACATATTCTGAATGTTCTGAATGTTTTAATGCACTACTCTTGCATATAAGTCCCAGAATTACATTTTATCACAAGAAAATTATATTTTTAAATTTTGTTCAGAAGCTGTGATCCAATGTAATATTAAATAATTTTCTGCAGTATTAATGACTATTTAGTCTAGTATTGCATTCTTTTCAACAAACTAAAAGTTGCTTTTATTTTTGTTATCTGACATGAAACCATATTAATACCACTTTTATGATGATCAGACTGAAAAATGTTTTGTTCCCCAGCACGCTAATAGTAATGACAGTTTTTTTCAGGTCTTTACATGTTTACTTTTAAGGTGAAAATTATTGGTTCAAATAGATATTTTTTCTAGAGCACTCAACTTTCATCCTTCCATGTGAAAGGTAAAAATGAGCGTCACACTTTTTCTGCTTCAGGACTAGGCTTTACATATTTTCTGTGTATAATGCAGAGGATTATGACATCCTTAGAAATTTATTTAATACTTTAATAAGGAAGGAGAAATAGTTCCCTTCCCTTATTTGCCATAAGCAGGGTTGTATTTTCCTGTTCTACTTATTGCTCTGAATTTGATAATCTTCATTAAGCCAGTAGTCCCACAGAGGACTTGTTCTTCTTCTTGGAAGAATACTATGTGGTACATACAATCAAATAGAGGAATATTCAAAAGTATCAAGAAAGAATTGAAAGAGAAGTACACTAAATTAAATTTTGAGTCACTAAGAAGTTAGGAGAAAATATATAAAATTAGACTGTTCAAGTAATCTGTTTTCCATGCTGAGAAATGCCATCTCCCAAAGTAGGGAAATTAAATTCTTTTGGTCTTTTTGTATGTGTTTATTACAGTTTGTTTTACCCAGCAGGACAATAAATCACTTTTATTGTATAGCAAATCTACTTCACATAACTTTTAAATACCAGAGGAGATGTATCATGTTGCTCTTTTCTGTCATGATAATAAATGAATGCACAATAAATTAATGTTTTGTTGTTCTTATTTTTAAAGTAGTATGTCAATTAGGAGAAATTTCATACAACACCCTTAGCACAGTAGAATCCACAAATCTTTTGCACAAATAACTAAGAAATAGGAGTATTTTTTATATGTTTGTATTGCTTTTATATGCCTCTTCCCATCAACAAGATGGGAACAAATAGTCAACAAATAGTTTTTTTTATAAATTACAAATTTGCTTTAGATGTATAGACCTCAAAATAATTTAGGCTAAAGCTTTTTGGTGGATCTGCCCATTTTTCCTGAGATTATTTACATTAAAAAGGGAGGGAGGGTTCCATGGCTAAACAATGTTTTGTTAAAGATAACCTGAAAAAAATCCACCACATTTCTACTCTTAAAATGTGAGTTTGCAAATAAATCCTTGCATGCTGCTTTGCAGAAAAGTGCTTTCCTTCCAGGTTGCTTCTGATAAAGGGGCTTTTATCCTTTTTGTGTGTTTCACCATGCTCTTGACACTCCACTTTCAAACTATTGGATAAAACTTCTAATGTGACTTGACAATGACTACTTCCTGCTAGCATTAATAGCGACAAATTTTTTTCCCCTTATGTTGCAGGTTGTTTATGTTTTGGATATCTGCTTTCTTGAATATTTTTGGATATATCTATTGCTTTTCTTTGAATTCCAGATGGTGCTCGCAAATGGTCATAATCACACGCAGCACAACAAACCTCTATGTTTTAACAGCAGTTTCTAAAGTTAAGTAAAATATATACAGCACAGTGCAAGTTGCAAGTACATAAATAAACTAGGTATCATTATTTGTGAGGCTCTCATATCTCTTTTTCGGTTGCCACCTAGGCAGGATTTCAGAAAGTAGTTTTTGTGCCTAGGTTTCTTTAGTCTTCAGAACAGGAGATGAGGTTGGAACCTGACAGGTGAGAGAAAGACTTGGGCAACTGCAAAAATGGGTGGATATGGATGGCAATTTGCAAAGCCCCTGCCCAAGCAGACTAGAGCATAGAACTTGGAGGAGGGTAAAGAAGTGGCTTATGTAAATTCTCAGCTGAGATACTGCTGTTCTGAGGCAGAAGGATGATGTTTATTGGGTAAATCAGCTTCAAGTCTGGGAAAGACTGCAGCAGTGTGATCATACTGCTTAGATGTTGCCACACAAAAAAGGGCTTCTTGAAAGCATGTGACACACAAGACCAGCTAAAAAAAATCAAACCAATGGAAATAATTACTTTAGGAGGATCAGTGGTTGAGAAGCAGCATGAAAATAATGAAGACTAAAATGAATGGGAAACTTAACGATGTATTCAGGGATGAGAGTCTATTTGTTAGGATTTCTAATACAGAAAGAGAAAAAGAATATTGTGGCAGGAAAAGAGGAAAATGGGAACTGAACTTTTCTCTTTTAATTATCTTCAGGGAAACACATCTTTAATTAATAAACAGTTATAACAGTCTTCCAATATTTTTGCATTGCTTTTGTTACAGCTAGCTCTCCTAATGAATAGAAACCTAAACCATTACAAATTTCTCCAAATACATGTAAACCCATGATAGGGCAGAAAATTAGATAATAAAGGGACTAATAGAATAATTATAGTAATATAATAATAAAGGGAATAAATAGATCACATAAGCGAGGAATAGGCATTTTTTCTCTGTATATTTCTCTAACATGGTATTTTCTCTGACAGCTTGAAAGGTGGAAAGTACAGTATCACATTTTCTCTAATTTCCTGCCAGATAAATCTGAATACCTGTGTTGATATTGTAACTGTAGTTTGCTAAGAAAAGTATCATCCAAATCCACAATTACTGTTATTTCATACAGTATTTCATAAGACTTCAGTAAAATCAAACACTTTAAGAAAGCCATTGAAGCTTCCTGAGAAGCTTCAATACCAACAGCAGAAGTTCTATTTCATAGCAGGGTGTCATAATGATTTTCTAAGCCATTGTCTTAAGAAAGACCTTATAGTTTCCTTTAATCTTACATGGATTGTAATACAAAGTAACCCCAAATAAGTGATTCGATAAGTTGAGTTTTTTCCTTTTTGAATCAAACAATTATTATGGCATGAAATAACAAGTTGATTCTACCTGTTTTGCATAGGATGTTATGCTGTTAATTACTATAAGAAAAATCCTCCAGTGTTTCATTAACTTGGGAACAGTATTTGTGCTACTTGATTCCCTTTTTTTTTCTCACAGTGAAAAATTGTGTGCCAGGTTTTGCCCTGTTATTAGTATTGCAGCTGTGCTACTGTTTAGTGCACAGGTTGTTTTGTACTAATTTAGTAGAAAATAAGTTCAGAAGAAAGTACTTGTATTGCTGCCAAGTTTTGCAATTATTTTAACTGCTGGGGATAATTATATTTTGCACATCTGAGTTGTGAATTTTGTAAACAACATGTATGATCCTTCAGGAGGAGCAGCAAAGTGGTGACATCCATCTTCTCTCCAGAACTTCAGAAGAGTTTGAGGAGATGTCATCTCCTCAAGGATCAGGTGTATGATAGTTTGATACTCTGCACTCTTTTCAGCACTAGGATGGACAAAAAGTATTTTTCAGCCCATGTTGTCTTTTTTCCAATGACTCATTAATTACCTGATTTGATCAAACCTGTCCTGACTCCCATAGAACATTCAGCTGGCTTCCAGCAGTCAGCTCTGTACCAGAGAGTCTTCACAGGCTTTTCACAATAGACTTGTCAATTTAACTTTTGAATTGTTTTCTACCTTTTCTTTTATACCATTGACTTATGTAAATTTGTAAAGTAGTGTGGTTCTACACTTCAACTGCATGTTGCATGTGTTAGATAAAATTGTTCAATTTTTATTTAAAGAACTTGTCACCTGATAATTTATGTTTTTGGGTTGGTTTTTTTTTTTTGATCTTGCACCATGAGAAAATTGAAAGTAGGTATTTCAGTTTCATGTGATTAATTTAAAATAATTTGTCATCTCTCTCACCAGGAGTTTTACCTCCAGTAGGAGAGTTGTTATCAATTCGATTCTTCTTGTAAAAAAATCTCTTGTTTCTATGTTCCTCCCTGCCACCTATTTTAATGTTTTATTAGAATTCTACTGAGATGTGGCGGTCAGGACCACACACGGTATTTGTCATAGGTGCTAATTCTGAGTTTACATCATGGCATGATACTGGTTTTGTGTTTTGTTCTTTATTTCTTTCTACCATGCTATTTGACTTGCTGATCTCTCTTAAGCGACAAGTTAGATTTTTTGGTAACATTATCTCAGTGGCACATTTCCTTAGTGATAAATAGCTAGTTGGTTTTGGTATTTTGCTTTTTTTTTCATTACTTTTTCAGTTTGCTTTGTTTTGTTATGAATTTCTTGACATAGACTTTTGTCTGATACATTAATTCCCAGTCAGCTATTATCATAGGCAATTTTTTCATCAGCTTTTCTTTTAATAGTATATCCACTTTTAGTAATCTACCCACTTACTCTTTAAAGACTGTCTTCATATCTTGATATTCTTTTGCTATCAGCTTCTAAATGAGTGCATTTGAATAGTCTCTATACCAACCACATTTTCTTCATTTAACCAGATGTTTAAAATATTTTAATAAGTTTAAATGTTACAATTTTACAATTGTTAAAATCTTTTACAAAAGCTAAAATATTATTATAGTGCATTTCTTTAACTTTTAAATTTTTTATATGGTAGGAAAGCTGAGTATATTACGACCTTAAAGTGTCATATTCTGTACCAAATCGTATGCCAAACTGATGACAAATCTCTCTTCTGGTGTGTTCCCTCATTAATCCCTTCAAAGAGTCATAAATAGGAGACATAAATGTCACCTCCAATGGACATAACTGTTATGAAGTCTACATATGCCAGCCAAATCTTTCATTAATATTGTCCCTGACTTCTTAGACAATTGTTCTCATTGTTACCATCATTGTTGTTTAGGCAAGATATTTTCCATTATCTATATTTCCATGGATTTCAGTATGCTTGTTTTCTGTGCTCCTTATTGATGTGGGTGATATATAGTTAACATGATTTAATGTATAGCTCTTTTCCTCTCCTGGTTTAACCTGTATTCTGTTTCTCTATAAATACCCTGTCATCCCATTCATTATCACCTTCTTGTAAATGTTTGAGATTCTTGACAAATATTAATTCAAAAAACTGTTATATAATATCTTTAAATGTCTACATGATAAAATGAATTCATAACAGATGCTGGTTTCTATCTGAATGAATTGACTTCTGAACTCTTTGAAAACTGGAGTTGATCACTGCAGCCTAGACTTTTTCATTCTTTGCACATTTTAACTGAGGAATGGCTTAAACTATGTAAAGCTGAGAGACAAAAATAATTTCAGGGGCTGGGTAAAATGGCTAAATTTAACACATTTACCGGCATTATTTTATAGAACTGAAGTTAGTCCCTCAAAATGAAAATCACTCAGGCAACCATAGAAGCTGATGCTTGTTTTGAAATATCTCTTCAGAGGGTTATCTTTAGGCAGTATTTGTCTCCCGTGTCTTGCAAGTCCCTGTGCTAGAGCTATCATCTATAACTATTACAGAGCCTCTCACATCCTCAGAATGCTACACAAATACTAATAATATTCAATAAGTCCATCTGAGGTAGAGGCATGTATTATTAAACAGTTTTTCATTACATGATTAGAAGATGTTCTGACAATGCAAAGCACTATCTGAAAATTGTATAAACTTTATTTCTTGTGCTTTTGGAGATTGTTTCAGATATTGTTTAACATTTTAACTACTAAATAGCTAAGTGACTTTTTGGTTTCTTTCAAAAGCAAAAGGAAAAATGTTCAACAGGCTTTCCCAAAAATTTAGGAATATGCTTGATAAAGAAAAAAATTTGTTTTACTGAATTTATCCATGAGAAAAGGACATCTTATCAGGTCCACAGATTTTATTTTTTTTAAAAAGGCTCACTGAAATCTCTGTTATGAGTGGTATTTGTTGATAATTTTATGTATTTAAGTAAGTGCTGAATCCTTCTGTCCTTCATGAAAAACTACAATTCTTCTGAAGACTGAGATAAGCCAAGAAATTCATACTATCTACAGCTGAGGAAAGTAATGCATATTAAAAAAAAGTGAAAGTCAAAATGGAATGATACAGAAAAGATTTGTATGGGTCCCACTCAAAGTCTGCCTGCAAGTTCATGGACAGAAATGAGGCTATGTCTTCCTTGAGAGCAAATGACACTACTCACCTGAAAAAACCTTCTGAAAGGCAGGTTGGCCGAAAAGAAATGAGAGAAATGGGGATGTTGGAGAGAAGGGATGTTGAACAGGAGGTGAGCACAGACAGGTCTCAGAGGCTTGGAAGGGAAATATGAAGGCATGGAAAGCAAATGGATAGATAGTGTTCAATACAGTATTAAAAGTCATTGAAAGTTCCTAGGATAAGGACTGACTGTAAACTTTCAATTGGCCTAGGAAAAATTTGTTTTGAAATCCCTTGTTGCTCTGTCTCAACTAGGAGAGTCACACTTAGTCCCTTTAAAAGATACCTCTAATTTCTATTCTAATATGTGGGCATTAAAGATTCATAGGGCCTTTGCTGTGCTTGCTTTCAGAAGTTGCTGGCAACTCAGCCTATACATTTGATCTATACATAAAACAAGATTCTTCAGGGTGGAAGCTACAGCTTCTCTGTGTGATGATGCTTATTAATCTTCCCTTGCAGTAAGAGTACTTTGAAACATTAGGCATTTCACTGTGTAAGACATCATTTCTGTCCCTGGGCCAGGTAATGGAGTTTCTTGATAGCCTTAATGTTAGGTGTTGCACACTGTCACTAAGCAGATAAGTATCTAAAGTAACAGCCTTTTTCAGCACTTTTTCATCCAGATGAATTTATTTAAATAATGGGACTTTGACTGTGAGGAAGAAGATTGAGTTGAGAAAACAGTAAGATGGATACTTTTGTTTCTTGTCCATTAAGTGAAAGATTTTGTACACAATGCTATTAATCTATTTCTGCATTTCACTGTGTTCTTACCAATTTAACATAGATTATATTCTTTCAACACTTAATGACTAAACTTGCATTATCAGCACAGGTATCAGCATCAGCAAACTTTATTGTCATGTGCTTTCTTGTGCAGTTTTTTATAAATAGTATAAATTATTGGAAATGTTGATTTGAAATCTCTATGTGCAATCAATTTAAAACTGCTCATGATTTTTGTTTCACACCTCCCCCCCTTGTATATCTTAGTATTTTTATGTATATGCATAAAATATTTTATTACTGCTGTGATTATTATTTAGAAATTGGTGTCTACAAGATGACAGACCTCATCAGAAGAACTAAAGCCTCTTACTATATGTTTTGTAGCAAAATGCAGGCCTTTTGTGCTCCTTGTGTCTGTTTTTTAAGCACTAGAAATCAGCACATGGGTTTTAGAACAAATTATAAATTAAGTGATGCACACATCCTTGAAAAATGATTCCTGTCATGATTTGCAGTAGACATCATGCACTTACTTTAAATTATGCTTCATTAACAAATATGGAAGAGTACATGTTAAAAGCAATGGTATTTCCTTAAAACTTTTAAAGGGTAATATGTCACTTGCTAATGCACTTGATATAATTTAAATGTTTAGAGAGGACAAAAGAGCAGCCTTAATACATATTAATATTGCAAATTAGAACAATTAAGTGTTCATAGATACATTGCAAGGGATTTGATTAAAAAAATAATCTCAAGATTTCATTTGGGCAGTTAAACTCTGTTCACACAATTTTTGTATTTAGTTGAACTCATGGTTCCAGTAAACATTAAACTGAATCATTCTATTCAGCAATATATAAAAACAGATATTTCATTCCACTTGCAGCAAAATTAAGAGAGATGTTGTAAGTTTAGTGAAAAATTTCTAGAGATGATGATGTGCTATTGAACATCATTGATATAAATTAAAGGATTAGTTGGTTTCACTTGATCCAAATTTGAAATACTATGATTTAACATTTTAAGGAAAAATGGGGGGAAACCCCTATAGTTTTGCTGTTTAAGATCATAGGGACTGAAATGAAATTTTCATGTTTGGGTAGGTAAACCTTGCCTCCTAATTTTACCTTTTGCTGGTTGAGTGACACACAATATTTGGCGGAGACTGACATTCTGTTCCTGCAAACCACAGTAAAAGCTGTAAGTGGTTTCTTTCCTACTAATTTTTTCTCACTGTAAATCTTAGAAGAGAACCTAGCTTTAAATAAATGGGTGTAAAATATTTGTATTTCAATCTGGTGCAACAGAAGCTATCTGTAAAAGGCTATTGCAGTTATTGCCCATATGGGAATTCTGAGTCATGAGGCATTAAGGTCATGAGTGACTCATGAGTATGAGTGCACACTGGATTAGTAGCAAAGCTAGAAAGGCAATTAAAAGTCTTCTATTCCTTGATCATTGTCCTGTTCAGTGGACCACAGCCTTTTATCCTTGCTCTTTCCACATGGGAATATATTCAGGTGCATTAGGGGTTTCCTTTACTTTGTTCTTCATGTTACTCCTTGAACCTTTGTGACAGGGGGAATTTGATGGCACTTTCCACTATTCATCCATTTTGTGTGGTGTCATTATAGTGAAAGCAGAGAAACATTGATTTATTTCTTCTCTTGACCAACGAAAGAAGTATGCTGTAAAATTTTAATGGAGCCCTGACAGGAGTCATTGCCAACATCACAACCCCTTCAACTTTTTTACCTGCCAGCAAAGTCAGAATTTAGGAAACCTCATTTGCATTAATGGGTTGTGTGCTTAAACTGTAACTATGAATGCTTGAGTATTGATGCTTATTCAGACTTTTTGAAGGTATTGTCCTGGAAAGGGTTCTCCTCCCAGGAGCAGGGGTGAGTGGTAGGTGCCACTGCATCTGTGCTTTGATTTCAGTGGAGAGGTGGGAAATAATAGCACTTTTCCCCAGAAATCTTGTGCTTGCCTGCTCTTGGGGGAAGAGAGCCACAAACGAGAAATGAGAGCCAGATCTGCAGGGATAGCAATATCAGCCGATAAGAGCTGTTGTTTTACCTCACCTTAATCTGACCTCAACTAACAGGAGTTATTCTCCATTCTCCTGGTTTTAGGAAACAGCAGCTAACAGCTTCAAAATAACTTTCTAAACTTGCTTTACAAAAATATTCAGCTCATGTATCCATTTGGCATGGTGGCCTGAGATGCAGGATTCCACAGAGTACTCAGACCTATCTAACAGTGTGCAAGTGCAAACCCAGAGTCAAATTAAGTTTGAACATGTGTGTGATTTAATCTACTAGCCATTTGTTTATTTTTTAGATGTGATTGACTGTCAATAAGACAGCACAGATGCAGAAAAGGGAGAGGGCAGGGCAATCTGGTGATTGAAACGACGGGGAGAGCAGAAGGGTGGAAGAGGAAATAATTCATATTTCCTCAGATGCATAAAATGACCCTGCATTTCTTATTCAGAGTGGAATATTCCTGGTTCTCCCAGCACTCAATGCTTTACAGTATAGAAGTGTGAATCCTGGCGATGAAATAGACTGAGAAAGCCTTGGTGATAGGATAGGGAGGAAAAAGAAGTTTCAATGCTATGTATGTGATAAATGTGTAATATATTTTTCCCTGAAGTAATTTCCCATGTGAAGGTTTTATTTTTGAATTCTATATTCTCTATGAATAAAAATTCATTCTAATGTCAGCAGAAAAGGCTACTTTTAGGCAACAGGGCATTTTCCCACATTCTCTGAAATTTTAAGAAATGATTGTTACTACTGTTGAAATCATGTCTGCAATATTTTAAGTGAACAGAGCATGAACATCTGATAGCATGTATAGTCCAAAGAACTGAGGAAGGGATATACACCTCCAAACTGTCAGTGGAATTGTTTTCGGACTTTCTTTGCTTATTTTCCCTGTCTCCATATCTCCTGCCTTAGCAGTCACCAATCTGTGCATGCATTCCAAAAAACCCCCAAATCAAACAAAAAAACCTGGCTTTTCCCGCCTTCCCTCCCCACCACATCTTCTCCCCTGCTAGAAAAATTAAGCAAAAGCTCTGGACAGAACTGTGCCAAGGAAAAAAAAAACAACAAAACAACGCTTACAATGCTAAGGAAAAAAAGAGGCAAAAAGGTCTTAAAAGACAAGAGCAATTTCTGATTTTTTTTTTTTAAAAGTACATGCCTATTCTTTCAAAATACAAAGCAGGTGATTATAAGGCAAGAAAAAGATTCTCATCTGCTGTTTATGAAGGGGTAGAATTTAGCACCACTTATTTTTATCTCAATGAAATATTGCTTAAATTCTTTAAATTTTCTCATTAAAATTCACAAAGCTTGTAAAGAATTATACATCTTACCTTTCTCCACAGGAGCTTCTCAAAACCTCTAAGGGTCATGAGAAATTTCTTTCTCTCCCTTCATTCTATACTCACAGTGAATTCTCCTAAGAAATAAAAACAAAATCTTGTTTATAAAGCTGGGCAGCAGTTGAGGTTTATTTTAGAGACCTGTCTTCTTTTTTTGCTTTAACCTAATGGAGACATAGACTTTAAATTTTAAATTTTATAATATCCCCATAATAAGTGCTCCGATTCTGTCCACATAATTTCAGATTTTATGAACTTTTTTTTTTTTTTTATGTTAAATATATGCACATCCTCATTCTGTGTAAACCTTCATTTTCCTTCAAAAATGCTTGAAATGTAATGGAATTCTATCTACCAGAGGGTAAAAATAATTGGATAGAATAAGCAAAGAGTATTTTAATTTCCATCAAGATAGAAAATGAAAGGGCTTCAGTTACAAGAAGCAGGTTGTGACTGTGGAAGAACAGCTGCTTGCTGTTTACTTTAATTAAAAAAGTTGGAACAGCTAATGGATAATTTAGAAATAATTAGTTTTGAAAGTGATTGAATCACTATTTTGATTATCAATAATTGAAAACAGAAATCCCAAAAGGGAAACTGGAAATTAACTTTCCCTTCAATACTTTTTATTTTAGCTCCTAAACTAGGAAAACTATTGAATTATGCACAAAATACTACTTGTGATTATGTTGTATGATAAAATTACTTTCTAAATACCAAAGTTTCAGCTGCTGCAATTAGGAGCTTCTTTCTAATGATTCTAATTTTTTTCTTTAAAAATACAATTAATTCAAACAAATTCATGAGATAGTTGCTGCATAATGATCAATCATTATAAAATTTTAAAAATAATATGATTTTTACAGGAATATATTGTTTGGTTATAACCAGGCATATATAAAAGGCACAGGTGCAGCATACACCAAAGGGTGAAAGTCAAGGCAAGATTCAAGACTAGGAAGTTTCATATTTCTTATGTATTATCCATTTCACAGTAAGATAAATTTTTATAAATAAGATAATTGAGATGTAGTAATTTTTTCTTTGAGCCGTTTTGTGCTGTGGACCATTTTCTCTTGTTATTTTCTTGTTATGGGGGAGACCAATGGGGGATTTGTGTGAGGACAAGGTCTTTCAGATCCCTCAAAACATCTCAGAGATGTCTTCAACATCTGGGAGCCTTCGTGATGTCCATATGTTTTGGAGGCAAAGTACTTTTCACATGAGATAGGGCAAATCTAAAGTCTCTGACAGAATGGTTCCTGGGGGGCTGCACATTGAAATTACCCAACCAGGTGTATGATTTGCCTCAGAGGCCTGGCTAGGTCCCAGATTACACCAAAAGTAGCTTGAGCTCACCTGCTGTCTTGTTTATGCTGTTAGTATCAAGGGTCTTAAAGAGATGCAAAACAATATTTTCATAAAAAGTATTTCAGATTCTTTTTTTCCCCTAAATATAATTGAGGAAGGAACCTTTTTAGCAGGGAAAGTCAAGCCTGACTAGTTAGCCTCAGGTTTTCTGACTTTAACCAAATTCCATTAGAATCACTAAAGTTATTGGGTAATAGCCAGCTTATCATGGAGAACAATTAGCATGACTTGCCTTTTTTGGTTTCTAATGGTGGAAAATATCATTAGCCTGAAGCTATGTTTCTTGTTAAAATAAGGACTTTCTGACCAGGACCTGATTTTTTTTTTCTAATTATATATGTGTATAAACATATTGCCTTTATAGATCGTTCAATTTTGTATTAACAGAAAGTAATTTAGAGATATAATAGCTTTGAAGCTGCTGTTCCTGATACTCTATAAATGTGATATCAGAACATACATATGGACCATATTTCTTGTCACTGGAACTGCCTGAAGGGCTTGGAAAGTGAGAGGAAGAGAGACAGGAGATTATTCTTCCAGATTTAAAAATTGGGGTTTTTTTTGGTACATATTAAATGTGATTTAATTAGCGTCACTACTATATGCTTTCTTTCCTCCTTGAAGATTATTTTTTCTTTCTGCATTCTGCTTTTTGAAAATTATATGTGGCATATCAGGACTTTGAGGTCTTGTCATAATTCTCTCATGTTCATAACCAGTTTTTATTGCTTGTTGATTAAATAATGGAGTATAAGTTCTTTATTTCAAATTAGAAGCTTTGTCCCAGGTTTAAATATCTAGAGTGTTGTCGTTCAAATATATGAAGACTAGTAACTAGAAATAGGAAAAAATAGCACTTTATGAACTATGGTACATGTGTGGCAGCTGCCATAAATGTGAGTTACTTCTGTATCACAGATGTTTACTTTGCTTTGGAAATAACCTGTGTGCTTTCTGTGCTGTGCAACTTGATATATTGAATTTAGTTTTAAACTTAACTTCTCCTCTGGGAATAATGAGTGTTGGTGAGTAGTGGTGCTGAAAATATTGTATTGTCTGACTTTCGTTGTGACACCCAAGATTAGTGATATTGCTCATACAATCATTAAGGTTGGAAAAGACCTCCAAGATCATCAAGTCCAACCTTCAACCAAACACCAATTGTCAACTAAACCTCAGCACTAAGTGCCACATCCAGTTGTTTCCTGAGCTCTTCCAGAGAACACTCCACCACTTCCCTGTGCAGCTCATTCCAATGGCTGTCAACCATTTCAGTAAAAAAATTCTTCCCAGTTTCCAACCTGAACCTCTCCTGACAAAGCTTGAGGCCATTTCCTCTTGTTGCCTGGGAAAAGAGGCGGATTCCCACCTGGTTACAAACTCCTTTCTGGTAGTTGTAGAAAACAATAAGGTCACCCCTCAACCTCCTCTTTCGAGACTGAACAACTCCAGCTCACTCAGCTGCTCCTCCTGGGACTTGTGCTCCAGACCCTTCTCCGCTGCCCTTCTCTGGATGCTCTACAGCCCCTCAACGTCTTTCTTGTCATGAGGGGTCCAGAAGTGGAGACAGCACTTGAAGTGTGGCCTCATTGCTGAAAAAATAAAACAATTTTTTACAGATTCAATTGGTTTTTAGCAGAGGTGGAGATGGTATCAAATCTGACTGATTTGCCCAAAAACCAGCCTGTCAGAGAGTACAATCAGCCCATTTTCAGGGAGTTGCGTGAGTCCTAAAAGGATGTAATAATTTTGTAGTACTGTAAATGTTTGGCCCAATCCATAAAACAAAATCTAGGACAAGATACATTCTTCACATTCTTACACATCACTGCCATATAGCTATCATTTGTCTCTTCTTTTTAAGTAAGTATGTACTTTTAAGTAAGTATGAAACTTTTGTTTCCAATTCCATAATGATTTTGCCAGGAAGACAGACATGGTTCCAGTAGGAAGTTATGAGTCAGTATGGATGTTTATTACACATGTTCTTTTTTTTCACTGGATGATGAAGAGAACGCTTAAGTATTGGATATGTTTAAATTAAAGACCCCTAAACTGGAGAATAATACTTTGGGTTTTGTGTTCTTGTGGAATTTAGGCTATATGAATTTGATCAAGGTTATCTACCTGGGTCTTGTGTGTTCCTGCCATAGCAGCAGTCTTATTTAAAAAAAAAAAATTGCTACAAGACTGTTCATTGATCCCCATCTTCCCCTGTGCCTCAAGGACTTTTTCAAGCTTCTCTGTGTCTTTCAAGATAATGAAGACACACTACAGAGCTTAATATTCAAAGACTACTGTAAACTAGGTGCGCTGTTGAGTTTTATAAGGTTAAAAAAGTTAAAAAAGTTAAAAAAGCTCCCATAAATTCCTATTTCACTGTATAGACCTTTCTACTATCAGGTGAAAAGCCAAGTTTTCAGCTCTTAGCCCCATACTCAGTTGAATAGTTTTGTTAAAATGTCTTGATGCCAGAGAATTCAAAATATCAAGCTGCAAGATTTAATATTTATATGTAATTTGTAATTTGAAAATTACTCAGAATGCTAGAATTCCCTCATTAGAAATTGCATCAATAAATAAGGTAATGATCACTGTTCAAAAATTCTTCCAAAAAATAAAATTCATTATATTACAATTTTTATTAACAAGTGTTAGATGTTAATTTTAACTTTCTGAACTAAGAAACTGATACTTTAGGGGTTTTTTTTGGGGTTTTTTTGTTTTTTTTTTTTTTTTTTTTTGTTAGGGCACTATGAATCTGGGTGTTATAAACTTTGTGCAGGAGATGTGCCTGTTTATAAATAATAGGCAGTTACTCAGTTGAATAACTTGTCTCGACATAGAACAGAGGTAACTACCTGGGAAGATACCAAAATGACTTGTGGTAAGAAACAGCATATTTTTGCTTTTAAGTGGATGAAGTGAAACAGAGGGAACATTTTACTCCATTCTACACTGGCTTTACATTCCTTAACTTTATTCTGAAGTAATTTTAGAGATTCTAAGCATCCCACGTATTCCAGGAGAAGATACACTGAGGATCAGATGGCATTTTCCCAGGATGAAATGGGAATAAGCTTTATTCAATCAAACGGATAATCTAAATATAAAAGTTTTATTTCTGCCACAGCTTTTCAGCCTGGTACTAAGCTGAGCTCAACTTGAGAACTCTGTTATGAGGTTTGTAAAGACCTTTTGATCTTCATTATCAGAGCAATAAAGTAATAATCAAGCCTTTCCTTGATACATGCTGCCTACTCCTTATAGGAACCATAATACAGACACATTCAAAAAAGTACCCTAAAAGGGTAATTCAGGGGCAGAAGCACATGCATTAATAATTTGACAGTCTTGTCAGTGGAGAAGAAAAGTGTCTGCATTTACACTGCATCTAAAGCAGGCATCCTAAATTTCCTACCAATGTAAACTTATGGTATTATAAAAATGATAATGACATTTTAGAAATAGCTATAGTATTTTTTAATATATTTTGCTGTATGTAACAACATTACATACCTGCAACTTTCTTAGCTGTGAGGTACTACATTGCAAAGATCCAAACCTCACTTTGGCTAATGCAAGTGACTTAAACTAGATTGCAAATTCCAAGATATCTTAATGTGTTCTGCATTTCTTTGTCACTCTTCTATCTAGAAGAGTATCACTCTACTTTCTCTAATTATTTGATTTATAGGACTTCAGAAAAAAAGGGCTGAATATTGAAATCAGACTGTGATCAATTAAAGAGCATCAAAATGAAAATTGCAGGGGAAGAAAGAAAGAAAGTAGGGCAGAGGTGAAGATAATATACTATGTTACTTATGGCAAGAACGAAAAGACCTTATCTGTCTGTCCTTGTACTTCCTTTCCTGAATAATTTAAAGCAATAAAGTATAACAGCCAAAATTTTATGTCAACTATCTGAGTTAAAGTGGCTAAAAAGAAAATCTTGGTGTAATCAATATAAGTGAACTATTAAGCTGAGAAGAGTCTTTCAAAGTCATAGTTTATTAGGCAAAAGTACTGCTGTATGAAAGCTGTTTTGTATTAATGAAGTTTATTTCATATGGCATCATTTTCCAAGGATCCGATATCAGACATAGCTTAAACTCATAAATCTATCATTTATTATAGTTAAAAAGGTTAATTTAAAAGTTATGACGTTATTTGTGAACCTGCTGATTTTAACTGATATTATTTTGCTTTGCTCCAATGATCCTTCCAAGACTTCTGCTTTTCCTAGATGAGTGTAAAATAAGCCTAAAATCTTGGATAGATACACTGCAGGAATGCTTCTTATTTCTTAGTAGTAACACGACACTAAAACTTTTTTAATTGTATTGCCCTGGAATAGGTTATGTCATGTGTTAAATTAAGTGTGATAAAAATGTTGCAGGTATATAATTAGAATATAATTGCTTCAGTGCACACCTGTCTAAAAATGTATTTGCCATAGTGATGTGCATAGATGTACCTAGTCTAGTAATCTGCTTTTTTCCTCATAATTGGATCTCCCACAGCTTAAATGACAGAACATTTTATATTAACCTTTCCTAAACTAGAAGGTAATATGGACATGCATGATGGAAACCTATTTCTACTGCTTTAGATGAGGTCTGTTGCTTTTGCTGAACAGTGAAAATAACCACTACTTTGTTTTGATATTAAGATTGAAAAGTGCATGGGGAACACGGGATAATGACCTTCTCAGGTAGAAGGGTGCAAAAGCGTTCTAAAAGACATGAAAAGAACACTTTTGTGTTAGAGAGCTAAGGACCAAAACAGTTTGAAGTGATGCAGTTCAGAGCAGTCCAGACCAAATATCAAAGAAAACGGTAAAGGACTGAGTGTTGCTGTAGAGCACGACAGCAAAACAGGTGAGGTAGCATTTAATACTTACAACTAAAACTGGAAGTGCATATCTCTCCAATTAAATCAGTAGTAAAGGTTTGTGACTGTACACCATTTGTCACCATTGATTCCAGTTAAACTCAGGGATTCTCATTGTAAAGAATGATGAGTAATCAATGAGCAATTAAGAGAAGAAGACCTTGAAAGTATTGTACTATATCTGGTATGGAAATGTGCAGGCACATTGCCATTAAACCACTTACAACAGTGATAACATGCAGCAGGTGACATCATTTGTTGCTCTTTTAGCCCAGACTGGAGTGCAAATAGCTTTAGGTTAAACTTCTTAAATTCCTGGGACAACAAACAACATCTCTCTGTAAATCCTGTTCTGGAGCTTGCTGGTTTGTTCCCTGTAACCAGCCACCATGACTCTTATTTTTATTATTAGTGGCTTAGAAAAGATAATTCAAGTCCTCCAAGATCACTTAAGGTTAAAGTTATTAAAGGCACAAAAGATGTCAGCACAGGGAGTGCAAAAGGTGAATTTCAAGAAAACTGTAGCAGAAGGTTCAAATATATTAATTTGTCCTTATGTGCTGTAATTACTTTTTATTCCAAGACTGAGGAAAGGAAATAAGGTTAAATGAACTTCTGGCAAAAATCATGCATGCAAACATGATTTGTATAATAATTTAAATTTTATTTGTCAAATAAAATACTTCTTTAAAAGGCATCTTGTCGCTTAAAAACATCTTTGTCATGCTGCCTCTCTGTAGTCTTGTTCAATTAATACATTCCTTTTTTTTTTTTTCTTTTTAATTGCTTCACTAACACCTAATTAATCTTGTTCATGATTGTTCATTTTGCTTGTTGCAATTTGTACCTATGAGGTCAGGAGCTGTTTCTTCTTGAATGTGTAAATGTTTTTCCAGGCAAAATACACACATGTATGGAAAATATAGCTATTTGTATTTATCAACATAGTTTGGATTTGTGATCTTGTCACTTTAACTATCCAAGTTAATTTAGAAGGTTCTGCAGAGTATCATTGCATGACTAGGGACTAATTAATGACTGGTAAACCACTATGCTATCTGTATGGCTGGACACTTGTATCTTCTCTTTTTTTCTGATTTGTACATTGTTTTTCATATTACAGCAGTATGTAGTCTTTAAATTATATGCCTATGTTGAACCTACCTGCCACAGTTGCTAAACTCAAAATCTTGCTATGGACAAAAAGGTGGACATACATTAAATGTAAAACAAGGAAATGTGTTTTTCATTGCTTTAATGCTGACAGATTTTACTAAGATGAAACAAAGATATTATGATTACTCTATCTGAAATTATAATAACAGTGACTGTCCAGATTAATATCAAGTAGATGCCTAATATGTTTAAAATGGTTATATTGAGCTTTGTGGTCATCCTTTTGTTGCATCTCTGATCCTAAATGAGTTGGGTTGGGGTTTCAGTGAGTTGCCAGGATCCAGAATTGAAGAAAGGGAGGAGTTTGAAGCTGGTGATGATTTTTTATCCTCCTCTTTGAAGGAGTATGTATTTTTTTTCTTGTCATTCTAATGTCTGCTTGAAATAGTTTAATGTTTTCTAAAATGATTTACGTCTTGCTTTTTTTCATTGTTCTGCAATTCTATGTTATATCTTAATTTACAATACATAGTGTATTTTATGTAGGGGAGATCCTTGTTCTTTGTTTTTAAGGCTTTGCTCATTACTCAAACAGCAGTTTTTGCATGCCTCTGAAGTGTACATTTCACTGGTGACCCATGAGCTGCTTAGAGTCTTGGGGAATCCAATGTTACTCTTTCACCTTGCGTTTAAGATAATCTTTTACACATGAGAGAAGATATTTCCTTTTCTTGATGTTCCCAGGTCATCAAGCTGCAATGACAATAGAATTATTTTCTTATGAAAAGTTCTGATAAAATATATCAGTCTAGTTTACCACTATCAGTTTATATGCCTACCCAGCTGAAAGAAAAAAAAAAAATTAAATGATAAACACAAATACTGGGAGGGTTTTTTTGTTTGTTTAGGGTTTTTTTGTTTGGATTTTTTTTTAGTTTTGGTTGATTTTGTTTGTGTGTTTTGTTTGTTTGGTTGGTTGTGGGTTTTTTTGTTTGATTTTGGTTTTTTTTTTTGTTGTTGTTTTTCCACTTTTTTCTTTTTCCCTCCAGAAATAACTCATATGCTGTTTGGGAAATATTCAGGGTTTTTTGTCACACACTGTATACAGGATTTTATTTTCCTTTTTTTTAGTTGGTATATTCCTTATTGGACTGATAATAAAATTATAACTAAATGTGAAGAAAGATTTTTCTTACATAATCACATAAGTCAACCAAATTAAAAAAAAAAGTAGAGATTAGATATTTTTAATATCCTCTTACTGAATGTTAATATGTTTAGATGGAAGTATTTTTACAAGTCTGGCAATGAAATTACATACAGAAAATTGATTTGAAATAGTTCATGGGCAAATCAAGTTCTCCCTGTTTCAAATACATTGGTTTGTTATTTTCTCTAGCAGATTAATTGCATTTGTATACCCATAAACAGGGTCATAATGCTGGAGGAAAAGAGTATCTATGGTTTCTCTATAAGGTATTCTTTAATCGGAAAATGAGAATTATGTGTGTTGACAGATTTATGTGCATTCTGTCTTGTAGCATATGGTGGTGCTGATAAGAACTTGTAATAGTCTGTCTAAAAACCTCACATCTTTGCAATGCAGTGCTAAGTGCCTGACATCCTATGCTCATTTTGAACTTCAGTAGGAAGAAAAGTGAAATATAATATTAGAGATTGAATGACAGAATTCATGACACTCAATGTCTTTTCCTGAACAAGACTGATAGGGTGAAAAAAAACCCCACTGTGACAAATCAGTTACTTTTGCAAAGTCTCTTCTGTTGTGCCAAAATATAATGTCTTGATTTAAGCAGAGGGAATTGATTTACACATCAAGTAAAATTATTTATGATAAAGTTTTTTAGATATCTTTGATTTAAGTACTACAATATTCCTGGTATCTCTGGTGCTCTCAGGATATATTTACGCTAATAGCACAGCTTTGTCTTCCACAGCAATTTGTGTGCATGCACCAGTGTAGCTTAGCTGCTCCTCCTCTAAGGGAGGCAACTCCATTTTAATGTAGGCCAAGAAATTTCAAGCTTAATTCAGAAATGTATGTACTCATCAACAATGCTGAACTTGAAACGTTAATATCTTATGCTGTGTTGCTGCCCAGTCATGCCAGATGTTGTAGGTAAGGGATTGTCGTCAGTTTTAGTCTAAATGTTGATTTTTTTGGTGTTACGATGTATCTAATGTAGGGGTGGAACAAATGGTGCATGTTGAATGATCCGCCACTTTGGGAACTCTAGGCCTCTCAGAGAGATGTGAGTGTTCAGAAACTGTGAAAACAATTCATTAAGCTTGGATAGCTTTGGGCTGGAACCATAAGCAGGAGCACTGAGGGGGAGTTATGGGTCAAGCAGATGCCAATAGTTTTGTCCTTGATGCTGGGAAATATGGAGCCCATACCTAAGAAGTCTCCAGAACCTATAGAAACAGATTTATTTGTTTTTGTGAATGCACCAAATCTTTGTAATTTCTTGGATTGCCTGTCAGATTCAGATCTTGTAATAAAAGGTTCTTCATTTTGGGATTGCCAATTTAAGCAGAGTTGTCAGAGATGCTTACACTTCAGAAAATGCTCTCATTCTCTATAGCATAGGAGAAAAGTTTGGCATAGGGGGTACTCTCCAAAAACACAAAGAATAGCTGTGATTGTTGGTTTTTTAACTTAAAAATGGGTAAGCATATGAGAAAGGAAAATTTTTGTAGTATTCAAAGGCAGTAATGTGGATGACATATAATTCATCAGATCACTGTTTTTAGTGTAGAAATCTCTCAACTTACTTGAAACAATTTCAAATATATCTACATTGATTTGTAGTCTGGACATGAAGAGACTAGGTAATATTGAAGCTGTTAGGATGTCTTTTGTAAGAATGCATTTTTTGTTAAATGAAGTGAGGCAATATTATTTTAAGGGTTCCTTTTGTCTTGCTTTACTTGTAGTAAATAAGTAGAAACATAATTATGCCTTTTAGATATACAGTCATGCTATCTATTACCTCTTTAGATTACTTGTCTATATCCATTTCAGCTTCTAGTTTATGTGACAGGAAGGAAACCCATACATGTTATGAAAAACTTAGTAACTTTTGTATATTTGTGTCAAGGTACCAATATGCTGAGAACTACAAATAAAGATAGTCAAATTGCAGAAAATAGAACTTTTCTAAGATAATAATCGAAGAGTAACACTTTCAATATAGACAAATTCAAATATTCCTAGGCATGATCATTCACAACCTGAATAGAGAGCTTTGAAACTCTATGTAGAGTGTCCTTCTCAGACAGTTACCCTTTGCTGGGGTTACTTTAGGTCAGTTCCATCTCACTAACATGTTGCTTAAAACAGGGTCACTGACACCACATGGTATTTTACAGATGATATATTTGTACCAGATGCAGGGGTAACACAATTTTGTACAAAGTGCACACCTAATTTTCATTACTTCTGTTTCCATTTTAAGATCCATCTAGGTAGCCTGAAACCACTTTAAGCCCAAGTGATTCTTTGCTGTTGGTACTTTGATAAAGGCTCATACTCAGATAGAGACAGGCAAGTTAATGTGCAGGTTTGGGCAATTTCCTTGCATTGGCTACATCTGCCATCACGTGTACCACAACAGATCAGTCAGCTGAGACCTTCCTAGACAGTTCTCAGGATTGTGTTGAAATGTCAGGCTGACACTGCTGTGGGATCACCAAAGGGGACAAAATTATGATTTTCTCTCTATGGCAGTGTAGCCAATCGGAGTCTGGCCAGGGAGCATGCCGAAAGTTAGCAAGCTTGCTCATGGCCTTCACTGCTTCAAGGGACAGCTGGAGAGAGAGCATCTCTCTTGGAACGCCACAGTAAGCTTCATTTCTCAGGCAGACAGAGCACCTTTCACGTTTACTTGATACCGAAAAGTCTATGATAGATTTCATCATCTTTGGGTCTCCGTGATTTTAATTCTTCTTGTGTGTATGTGTATTTTTGTTCCACGGACTGTTCCAGGCAATAAGGAGTGCCAATGCTCAATGTGTCTTTCTAGTTATGAAAGAAGGGCAGAAGAAGGGACAAATAGAGCCAACAGAGAAAAGCAAAGTTATCAATTCAGCTTGCTTTCTTCCTTTCTTCTGACGCAGAAATTACTTGTCTCACAAGCCTAGACCAGAGCAAGGATCTGAGCCAATTCTGGTTGTGGGAAATATATTTTTGCAGTACATCAGGTGCCTTTGTGAGGACATTGATTCAAGAAGAATGAAATGGAAACTAAGGAAAGATAGGCTATCAGGAGGTTATTTTAGAGGAGGCCTGATATAGTAAAGAAAACAGCTGTGTGTGTCTATATACAGGGACTGTAGTATCTTTTGAATATTAGGGAACTGAGATGAGGAACTCAAACTGAAGGATTATGGTAGCATTCAGTTGTTATTTATCGTCTATTGTCATGTCCTTTTGTCTTTACTATTGCAATAATTATAAACATGACGATGGGGAATATTGGACTGAAATTTGGGGAAAACCCCCCCAAACAATGAAACACTTCCCTCTTTAAGATATGTGTTTTGTTTTGCTCAGCAATAAATTGAATAGGTTGTTACTGGAGTTTTAATAAGACCATAAACCTTCTGCTCTGTATGTAAAATGAAGCAGTTGATTTAGTTTGTAATGATACAAAGAAGAAAAGCTACTGTAAAATATATGTGATTTTCTGAAGTATGAATTTGATTAGGAAGAATAATGATGGAAAATATGCAGCATCTGATGCAGCTAGACAAAAGAGGCAGGAGAATAATTAAAACATGGCACACTAATTTATTTAAAACCCAAAGGTCTACTTTCCAGCATAAACCAATACATTCTGCAAAAGACCATTTTGGAAGGTAACTGAAGTTACCAACTAGTACAAGCTTCAACCAAGGCAAAATATGTATGCCTCTTCCATTCTCCTTGCCTGCAGGAATATACTTTGTGCCAGTCATAGTTAATTTTGCACTAGAAATCCACATGGGACTGCCAGCTGGAAGCAGGGGGAATGAAAACTATGCACATAAGTGCTTCAAACTGCTGGAAATACAATTCTTGGCATTTAGATGTCAAAAAAATTGCTACTTGTTTATTGTCAAATTAAATGCCCTCAGACTAAGAGCTCATCTATAATTGAAGCTTATTTTTAAAGCAATATCCAGTTGCCACCCAGTTTTATTGTCATTAAGATGGAAATCTCACCAAAGAGATTTCAAGCTTATGTGTTTTCAAGGAAACATAGATTATGCTTAGACACTTCATCTCATGGGATGAAGTTGAGATCAGCAAGCTGAGTAGTTTTCTATTTTCACCAAAAAAAAAAAAAAAAAAAGGTATGGGGGGAAAGCTGTTATAGAATTTTGGAGTAATTTGGCTTGGAGAGGACCTCTGAAGGTCATTTGGTCCAAGTTCTGCTGAGAGTAGAGATTTATGTTGTTAGTTGAAATTAGGTAAACAAAATAAGCTCAACACGGCTGAAGGAAAGGAGATGGGTTTTTTTGGTTTTTCTTCCTCATCTATCTAGAGTGGCAGAGACATCCTGATTTGGAGACTGAAACTGGTGATGCTTATCTAAACCAGTGTTTTTGCAAAAAAATAATTTTTTTATTTCTTACCCATTGTACCTGCAGAATTCGTGTCTTTTTTCCTGTACTTCTCTAACAGTGCACAGAGCACAAATGAATGAAGGTTTCTAGTGACTGAAAGTCTATTAGGCTCTTGTTTCCACTTTACAGGGGTGGTGGTGATGGACCACAGTAGAATCCTGAAGTATTTGAAAGGTGCATGAGGTAGCTCACCTAATTAGATCATCAGATTAAGAGACGTGATCTAGTTTATCATTCAGTGAGAGTTTATATCTGTTGGATGGGCTACCACTGCCCTTCATGAGGAATTCCTTTGACTTTAGGGATTATCTTGACAGAATCTCACCCTTCCTTTGAGCTTTTAGTTTAAGGTCTGATGGTCCATTTCAGCCCTTAGCTCAAAGCATTCTTAGTGAGTCGTTTTAGCATTCAAATTCTAGAGCTGGGACTCTCAGTAACTCCCAAGCCTGCTATAGAAATTTCAACTATAACTCCATGAAATTAAGTTTTAAAACTTCTCAGGGTTTAAAGGCTGCCTCCCAGACACCTTTGGCTTTTTGACTGCTTCTTACAGCAGAGCACTGGCTTTATGTGCACAGCAGCATGGCACAAGCAGAGCTTTTTGGGATCCAGCCATTTCCAGTAGCTTTTGGGTGATAGAAAGAGATGGGAAAGGAGAAATGTAATACAAGATAAAGAGGAAAACTAGCTTCTAAAAAAAACAAATGTTAACTGTTAAATAAGCTAGAATTAACTTTTTATTTCAATTAGGCAATCATAAAAGGATAAAACATATATTATTTTAAATCAAAGTGTTTTAAAAAGGCTGAAGTGACAGATTTAACAGCTAATTAATTTATTTAATGAAAACCAAACAAAAAATTTACTACTTCCTGCTATAACTTCTGAACCCTAGCACTGCATTAAATGAATATTTTCACTACTTGGAATTTTATGGTGCTATAAGGCAAAGGTAGCCTGCCTGGTCTAGCCAATTATATTGAACCTCAGCAAAAAAAAGAAACCCTGGAAACTTCAGGCAAAGCAAAGAAGATAAACAAGAGAGATGAAAAATAATTATAAAAAGGCATGATTTATTAGTAATGGGGGTGGGAGATTGAGTAAAATAGACAAGGTGTGGGTAAAAAAAAGCAAATGAAGCAGTTGAAACTAGCAATGAAACAACAGAAATTAAGAAACAGGGAGATTCAAAAGATTTCTGTACATATTTTTTTTCCTAGTGAACATAGTACTTTCTTGCAATCATGCTAGTGATTAAGTTTCATAATGTTACCAGGTCATTACAAAAATTGTTTGACTTTACAAAGATCCTTGATTTTAAATTAAAGCCTTTCATTCTGCCATACAGATCTTCTGAAGGTTCCACATAGTTTGAATTATATAAATGATATCATAGTTTGAATTATATCAATGATATTCTTCTGTATTAAGGATTTTGGAAACAATATTAATAATTTAAAAGATAATTATGGGGTTTTTTCAGCTCTCTTGTGTGAAATATCTCCCCAAAGAAAATGGGTATTCACTTATTGAGAACATTCTTAGACAAAAAGAAAAAATCTAATCCAAAATCGTACCAGAATAGTTTTCAGAATATATTTCTAAAATCTTTATGAAGAGTACCTGGTTAGATTATATGGAGGAAATTAAAATTATAATTTTTGTAAATTATTCAGTATGTAAACACGTTTTCTGTAAATTTTGTATCTATTCCACTTTCATATTAACTTGCTGAAACATTTTACTTTCCATTGCAATAGATCAGACATTTGCGTTAGCTGAGAGAATTTTTTAACAGCTCTGCTAATGAGACAGCATTTGCTAAACCCTGCTACATTACTATTTTAAATGCTATGACTATGCATCATCATTTTGTTTTGCTTTATGATGATGACAACTTGACATAATTCAACATCGTCACCTTCTCAAAAGGATTTCCTGAGAATGCAGAAGAGAGTTCACCCTCTCCAGAAAAGAAAACCTTTACATGAACAAAAAGCAGTGTAAAACTGTCATCAAGCTTAATAAGTCAAGTTTGGTTTTTTCTTTCTTTTTTTTTTTCTTCCTTTTTTTTTTTTTCCTCTTTGGTGAATACCTGGATTCAGAAATTTGGTATATAACTTTTAACCCATTGTGTACAGGATAGGATGAAGTTAAAACTTTGTACTTAGCGTTCACAACATCAGAGATCAAAGAAATCATTAAGGAAACATCATACTTTGTACTATTAATAAAATGAAACAAAACAACTACAAAACATAGATAAATTGGAATAGACTTTATTTGCAATGTATGAAGTTATGTGTTTCATAAAAACCACACAAAATTCTAGATTTTTTTTTCTGGTCTATATTGAATTCTATAAATTTACTAATTCCAAATAGGTTGATTTCATTCACTCCATTCAAATTTTCCTTGTTGCATTTGCTCTTTTTATATGTCCTTCTATGTCCTAGTAATGAAGAACTATTATCCCTTGGCATTTGTTTTTGTGTGGTGGTTAGTTTTTTTCCCCAAAGTCAACTCCTTTGATTGCTTTTACAGTTCTATTGAGCTGGTAATGTCCATATAGGAATTTTACTTAAAATAATTTCCTCTATATTTTAAGGTTTTTGATCCACTTGCAAAGGCTTGCATAAATCTGTCGAAAGCACAGTCACTTAATAATTCTTTTGCATTGTTCTTGATTTTCATTCAATTCCTGTTCCAAACTCCTAGCTAGAAATCACTCAGTTATTTTGTTATTGTGGAATATTTTGACTGCTTTCATTTATCGTAAGTCGTTTTTAACGCCGTAAGAGAGGGGTGTAGTTATTCTGTCCCTTAAGCGTGAGTACAAAAGTGATGACAGTGATTTAGGAAGTTAGTAATTTGCTTGGTTCAGTAGGCATGCCTGACTGACTTTTTCTATTGTTTTTTTCTGTTTTTCTAGAAAGTTCATTCTGGGAAAGAAGAGTCCGGACTTTATATGTGAGCTACTTTGTAACAATACTCAAAAGTTACTAGGGCTGTCTACTGCTGTAGATTTCTTTCTCATTACAGGCAATATATTTTTGGTGTGTGTACAGTGCAAACTTCAATATAGGAAGCCGTAGCTAGCTTGGCTAGTGGAACAGAAAGCAATTTAAATGATTTATCATGATGGAGCTGTATGGTGCCACGTAGTTTATTGTGCATATGCGTAGATCACTGTGGGCTAGAACCCCTGACAGGCCAATGAGTGAAATTTATGCATCACTTGAGATCCTCAGATCTCTCACTTGCTGCCTAACTTAATAAAATATCTGAATTTCCTCAGAGTACTGGCCCAGGTACTGCCTAACTGTGGAAATGCTAATCCAATCTGTCAAATTGTTGAAAGCTTATCCATATGCCAATGTGCTAGCTGAACCCTCTGACTAGTTTCTTTACTCTCTTTATGAGATCTCAGGCCATGCCCTCGAAAGAAGACTGGGACTAGAAGGGAGTTTGTAGATCTCTCTGAATGATGACTGCAATAGCAGAGGGCTGGAATATATTTTCATAAGTATATGAAAACCCATCTCAATAGTACTTTTATGCTCTTCCCTTGCCATTCCTTTCTTACCCATTTCCCATAAAAAAGCTGCTTGAGGGCTTCTCCTGACTTCTCCTTGAAAGTTTATTCATAGCTGCATTTGTGTTCCTCCCTTGAAGTCACTATTCTTCCTCTAGTTGCCAGTCTCCTGAAGTAATTTAGACAGAAGGCTTAAATTGTCCCTCAGACTTCATTTTGGCCTGTGAAAAAATCTAGAGGTCTCTTAGTCCTCTTTCCTGTGACAGACTTTTTGTTGTCCTTACCAACTTAATAGATCTTACCTAATTATCTTACTTTTTATTTAATGTCTTAAGATTGTCAGTCACCATATTCTAAATGATGATGTGCTTGTATTGCATTTGCCTTTTAGGTAGATGTATCAAATTTGTATCCCAGTATCCCATTAATCTATGATTAACAAATAGGATTAGGTCCTTCTGCTTTTATATGGTAGAAATAAATTTGAAATTCAAAATAAGTTTGAATATTTTTGGTTATTATTGTACAGATGTGTATTCTGTATTGCTGAATATACACTAAGATGGTCATTTAGGTCATTCACCCATATGTTTTGCTAACATTGTCTCCTTTCTTTGTCATGAGAACTCCTTTTATAGCAAGGGACATTTGTAAAGAGATCAGGCCAAAAGTTAATTTTTTCTTCCCTAATTAATTTCACCCAAGAGTTTCCTGTTTAATTATCTTTGGTGTTGTCTCTTGTTAGACCAATTCCTTGTTCAGGTTAGGTTTCTGTTAATCTTTATCTGCTTGGCTAGACTACTAGATTTCCGTGTGTCAGAGTGTTAGACCCCAGATGAATAAGCTCTTAATTCATTACCCTACTGTAGAAAATAATTTCGTTTTTTAAAAGCCCATGTTGTATTTTTATATTTTTAACATACAAAATTGAGTCTACAGATAAATGGAAAATGTGTCCAAAACCCTTGCACATTATTTCAGCAATATGAAAAACTCTATATTTATCTGGTTATTCTTTTTCTCCTGAATACAAATATTTTTTCTGTTTTTCAGGTTTGTTCTCCTCTTATGGAAGCTACCTTAAAATATATGCTGTCTGACCTACAACTTCATTTTTCGCTTCTTCCACAATTCTGGGATGGAGTTCAGCTTGTGATTATGAGCAATTCAGGTATGTTTAGTTCCTTGAGATCTGTTTTCACTTCTGTTACAGTATTTTTAGTTTTTTTGTAAACATACATTTTTATTTGCCTTACTGTTATCTGCAAGGTCAATGTTGTGCTCTGTTAAAAACTGAATAAAACTATTTATTTTGTTATTATTCATCATTATTATTATTCATTCTACTTAGTCTCCACCTCTTTATCATGTCTTCTAGCTCTCACAAAAACAAGGCTATGTATCTTCACTGCCTAAGGTCATTTATAGCTGCCTAGATGAAAATGAGTTGCTGCCTCTCAGTCTTGCTCACAGAACCAAAGTTGTGTTGAGGCTGGAAGGGACCTATGGACATCATCTGGTCCACCCCCTCTGCTCAAGCAGAGACACTGAGTCAGCTGCTCAGGGCCACGTCATGATGGCTTTGGAGCATCTCCAAGAATGGGGACTCTACCATCTCTCTGGCCAACCTGTATGGTTGATTACCTTGGTTACCCTTGCAGTGAAAAAGTGTGTCCAGATGTTCAGAGCGAACATCTGGATATTCGGTTTGTGCCTGTTGCCTCTGGTTCTGTCACTGGGCACCTCTGAAAAGAGCCAGTCTCTGTCCTTTCTGCACCCTCCCTTTTGATGTTTATGTACACTGATGAGATCCCCTCTGAGTCTTTCCTTCTCTAGGAACAGTCCCAACTCTCAGTCTTCCCTCATAGGAGAGATGCTTCAGTCCCTTAATCATCTTACTGCCCCTACATGTGACTCATTCCAGTAAGAATTCACCTCCTTCGTACTGAGGAGTCAGAACTGGATGCACAGCTCATCAGGCATGGCCTCAGCAGTGCTGACTAGCAGGGAAGAATCATCTCCTTCTATCTGCTGACAGTGCTCAGCCCAGGATGCCATTTGCCTTCTTTGCAACAGAGACACGTTGCTGGCTCCAGAAGGACCCCAGGTACTTTTCTGCAAAGCCCTCAGCATATGCTGGTAGGTGGTTCTACCTTTCAGCATCAGATTTCCCCTGTGTGTTTTGTGTGATGCCTGGCCTCCCAACTCATTGCTCAAACTCAGCTGCAGAGAAAGGTGCCCAAAAGTTAAATTTGGCAATAGCTTTTATAGCTTGGTCCCAGTAAGATTTTAGTTTCAGATTTGAATGTGTCCCTTGATCATAATGCAATTTAGCTATACAGCCTTAAAAAATTAAAAAGCATACTTACTCTTATAGCTGGCCAAACCAAAATTAGTTGTTTTTTTTAATTAATTACCTAAATTAAGATATCTGTGAGTTTGTAGTTTTCTTTTTTTCTCCCATGCTTTGGTAAACTTTAGTTCCTGTTATTTCCATATCCTAAACCAAAAGGGTTAATGCTGAGAACACCAAAATATTTGCAGAAGGTAGCTATTTGTAGAAGCAAGAAAGAAGCAACAACATAGATTTGACCTCGTGAGAAATGTCACCTAACCATCTCCTTGACAGAGCTTAAGATAAACTTGTTATATTATTAATTCATGTTTTGATTAAAAGCTTGTTTTTAATTTGGTGGGTAGGCTGGCATGGGGAGAAGAAAAGAAAAGGCTGTTTTGGAGAATTTTTCTGCTCTATTACTTTTCTCGTTCATATGGCTGGGTCACTTATGCTTTTAGCAATGGACATTTTGCCCTCTAGTGGTTTCTTTTGGTTACAAAATATCCGATGAAAATCTGTGTGCACTCAAATTCATCCACTTAGATTCTGGTGTGGACCTGCAAAGCAAAAGCTTTTAAGATGGGTTCTTTTTTCTTTTGTTTGTGTCCATTAATACACCTTTATGACTCTGCCTTTAATTGCACTGTCCTCAGAATATATTAAATTCACATGAAATGTTAAGGGGAAGCTAAAAGCCACTGCATTTTAATTTGAAAGTAGTGACAAGGAAATTAACTGGCAAAGATTTGGATTTTACTTCAAAGCAGTGACACTGTATTGACGGTATGGATAAAACAATTTGTTGTTTTATATAACAAAACAAAGGAGCGAAATCTGTGTGATTACTGAAGCTGTAATATATTTGCTAGAGCAGCATGTATATACTCCAAAGTTTTTCTTTAATTCTATACCAATGATCCGACTGTGCTTACTTGGGACATGACTTGTGGATAGAAAGAATGTATTTAGCTTTATTCTAGAGTCTTAGTCACTGCTTTGGTGCTCTGGGAGTATGAAAATGAAGTGGCACCATTTATATTGCAATACTTCTGACACCAGCATACTGGTTTTCTGTTGCAGTATTTCTATGCATTTTTTGTTATGTGAAGTTTTGCTCAAGTGAATGGCATGCTTACACCCTCAGTTTTTTTGAACCTGTGCCAAGGAGAAACAATACTGCATAAAATACATCATATTCTCATGAAAGATAGGAAAAATCCTAATTAATATGCTTGATGCAGCATCAATGGAGATTAAATATGCATGCTACTCAGGGTTGTTCTCTTCAAGGCAATCTAAAAATAAATATTTAAGGATTATTTCAAAATGCCAACTTCAATACAAAGTTTCACTGCATCTATGAATTAAGTGCTTCCTAATTGGAATAAGAAAGGTTAACAGATTAATGATCTTCAATTCTCAGCTTCATAGGTCCCAGAATATTCAGTTTAACTAGTACCTGAAAAGAACCACTGATGGATTGAGACTACTCAATGGTTTTAGAATGATTGGATTACAATAAACCTGAGTTAGATGAGGCTATAAACCAACAACAGTAATAAAACTGCAATCACACTCTTCCTTGCATCATAATAAAAAAATTCCACAGATGAAAATATCCTGAAGAAAAAATGTATTTCATTTGTGCTGTAAGACATTTCCATGCTATTCCTTTCATGGTTCTATTTTTACTTCAAAATATTTGTTTATAAATATTTACTTTTTAAATCCTTTCCCTCCATGATAAAATTTGTGAGATTGTATCATTGAAAACACTCCTACTTTATGAAAGAAGTGTATTTTTTCACAGAAATTCCGAATTTTGTGAGAATAATGATATTTTTAGAGAAAAGTGCTCTTTCCATGAGCAGTGTAATTTTGAATACTGGTCTACAAGGATAGGATAAAAGGGCCACCAAGTAAAGAAAATTTTTCTTGAGGGTTTTGGGTACTTCAGCCCTCAAGAATAAAGGCTGTGGGTCTGCTAAAGTGGCATAAACAGCTGTGGCATTGGGAGAAAGTTGAATTAAGAACTTGGATGGTTCAAGGGTAATCTGCTTAGGAAGTTAAGAGAAATGTATTAAGATCAGAGAAAATATCTATATCTTACTTTAAAAAGCAAATTTTTCAGTACCAAAAATGTTCTAAAAAGGAGCAGATTTTTAAAATTAGGACCAGGAGAAGAATGGGGATAGAAGGGATGTGTGTCAGAATCAAAGAGAAAATAATGCAGTATTTTCCTTATTAGTTGTAAGTGTTCATAGAATCACAGAAAAGACTTGGAAAAGACCCATTAGGATTACCAAGTTCAGCTCCTGGAGACCCTGCAGAGGACACCCCGAGAGTCACACCATGTGCCTGAGCATGTTGTCCAAACACTTCCTGAACTCTGTCAGGCTTGGAGCCTTCTCTGGGAAACCTGTCCCAGTGCTAAGACACACTCTGTGTGAAAAATCTTTTCCTGATATGCTGTCTAAATCTCCCCTGACTCAGCTCCATGTTGCTTCCTCAAGTCCCATCAAGAGAGCCAAGAGAGTGAGGAAATCAGGAGAGATATTTTTTTGTCTGTAGCTTATTCTCTGGTTTCCTGCTGCTGTTTGCTTGTTTTGTTAATTTGGGGGTGGGGAGAACAAGGGGCTGCTATTTGTATGTATTCAAGGCCACTTCTTTTCCCATGTATCTTAGGATCTTTTAAATACCATTGCTGAGGAGTTTCAGATTATCTGTTTCGAGCATTTCTTGCAGTCAAGTGGGTTCTGCAGTTCAAAACAATTGTGTGTCATATGTGACCTCTGCCTAGAGCTGCAAGCAGTCTTGGCTGCTCCAATGTAGTCATCATTGCCCAGAACTACATATTCTGTCTTCCTATTGAAGGCTTCTGCCCCTGTGGCTGGAATGCATGAGACAGTTCTGTGCTCGGCACCTCAGGTCACTGATCTGTGGATTCCTTAAGAATTACCACTGAAAGCATGTGCTAGTAGGAGGGGCTGTTTAATCATAGTGGCTCTGAGGTGAAGAGCCACTTACAACTTCAGCAGCTCTGACCAAGAGCAGGGGATGTTTTGGAGACATTTGTCGCTTCAGTACCACTGTTTGGTCTCCCTGGAGTCAGGACTTCAAGTCTCCAAACTTGGACCTGGAGAAGATCCAATGAACCAGAGAACACATGAAAGGTCATGGTTGGATGCTGCACTGAAGTCAAGGTTAGTATAAAAGAGGTTTATTTTGCCATCATTCTTATGTGAATAAAAGCAATTTTTCTTAACATTATGTGAGATGCACTATGGCGAGGATTCTTGTTTTTATTTTGCTCTTCCACTATAATTGTTACCCTTATCCCTAATTCCTACTTGTACTTTTCAACATTATAATTTTTTGCTTTCTTTGTGAATATTTTAACACCAAGAAATACTGCCATTTTTCTTCCTTTACATATAGTACAAAAATAAACACTTAATAAAAAATGAAAATTGTATGCCAGTTTTATTCTTCGTGAGAGCACTGTAGATCTTATGAATTGTTGTCCTATGCTTTAATATGCTCAGCAGTTGGTGATTGTTAAGTAGATTAATCAGATGATGATAATGTTCAAAAGTCCTATTGCAAATAGTATAAATCACATATCAAATATTGAAAAAGATATACTTATGGCCATTTAAGCTGCAATTAAAAATAATCAAATTATCCTGAGAAAAGCAGGTTTAGTAAATAGAAGAACACATTAAGCTTGATTTTATTCTAGTTTTCCTTCTTTAATAAATTATGCTAGAGCATTAAAATATCCCCTGGGGAACAAGTACTGTAGCTTATTAAAGAATAAAATTATATTTCAAAGTTTTATATCCATGGCATATGAATATCTAGTTGGAAGATAAACAGCTTTTGAAAAACTGCCTGAAAACAGCAATCCATCATGTTTAGGGAGAGTTTTCTTCCAGTTTGCTGTGTGAGCATTTTTGCTATAGTGTCAGTGGTCTTAGGAAAAAATGGGATTGCCTAGAGATATTCTTTCATCACGGTAGAAATTTCAGCCAATCTAAGTGCTTTAAGAATAAGAGGGAAGTGTGGTTAATTCTGAAAAAAATATTTTCTCTTCATTGCACCTGCAGCTATTATGTGGTGCTCTGCAGTTGCAGTTTGGATATCCTTCTTACCTCTACCTAAGGCTGAATGTAAAAATAGAGCCTTCAAAAGTTTAAATTCATTAAATTAACCAAATTAACTAAGAGTTTCTTTCCTGATTTTGAGTTTTTAGTCCTCTCAGAACTATGCCATGCTTTTTTTGTGCTGCACTCATCATCTTCCCCCACTTCTGAAGTTTAATGAGAGGTTTAATGACTGCTTAAGATATCAGGACACCATAGTTCTCGCTTTAATCAGTCTCAGATTCAATAAAGATTACTGCACACTAAAGATTCAATAAAGTCTAATGCACATTGTTTGATCTCCAGAGAGAACTTGAGTCCTAGCTCCTCACAGTGAGGTCTGCTTGTAAAGAAGGGAAATGCCAAGATGAGTGTTTCTGACTCCCTTCCCTGCTCTGGAAGTTAGGTTCCTAAGCCAGGTCTGCCCATCTTCTCCTACCCAAGCCACTGCCCCAAAGCTGGGGCCTTGGGAAATAGTAGACTGTTGTGGGTTGCTTCCCTCATTAATTATTGGAGGATAATCAAAGGATTTTCCCAGGGAGCTGAAAATCCTGTTGAATGTTCTTCTCAGCTACAAAGGATTCAGACCTTGCTGTACATCATTTTAAGCATTAACTTTAAAATATTTTTGAAGGATTTGAGATGAAATATACAACAGAGTGTGAGGTGATGCACTTTAGCATTAATAACAACATTTCTGCAGTAAGCCTCTCAAAGGAGAATAAGAGTGTAAAGAGTAGATCAAACTCACAGATTTGATACTCAAAGCATTTGCAGTGATTCAGCCATGAAAATAGCCAAGTAAAATCTAAGTTGTGTCAGAAGAGGTATTTAGAGTAAACAAGGAAAAAGTTACTATAATGGTATGTTATCGTCTAGTCAGTTATGTTCAAGAAAGATAAATTGAACATCTGAGTTCAAGACAGGATTGACAAATCTCCCATTAGACTAGACAACCTACAAGAGGGGAGCAGAAATTGTTTTCCTTTTTTTCTTTTAGATCATCACAATGCAGGTAGGATATATTTGTTGCCTGCAAATGTCTTGGAACAGTATGATGAAAGGATAGAGGATTTGTTGAATTAAGGACAATATTTTCATGGAAGCAGACATGTACATATTTTATTTGAAATAAACTTGAATCTGTGGTTTCTTGAAAGCAGGAGATTTGCAGCTTGTTCAGGTTATAGAAGAGGTTGTATAATGCCTGTCAAACTCTGTCATTAATCTCTCACTAGTCACCCACAGGGGAAAAAAATGTGAAGCTTCTAAATTGTAAGAACTCACATTTTCTGATGAGTCTTACTGAGAAAGTGATCTACAGAATTAACCACTTCACTCCCTCTATTATGTGTTTCCTAAAAGTTCTGCAGCTCACTTACTGGCTGTGCATCTTGTTCTTTCTCATCTTGTTATGGTCTGAGAAACAACATTTCAAGTTATATGCTTTCAGCTCTTTCAGATCACTTAGAACATTTCTGGGACTGCATATTAAGGGATGTCAACTCAGCAATTTCAAGCCCAGGTTTTTCTGATGCCCATCTACTGGAGGCTAACCCAGGAGCTTAGACTTCTGGGGCTCAGTCCAAGGTTGAACTGTTTGAGACCAAAGTGTAGGAAAGATACGTGGATATTCCAGAGATATGGGCGTGATGGTAAGCCTTCTTTATATGAGTCATGGGTTTGGGAGTCTTTTTCTGGTCAATAGGGAGTGAAATGCTCCACTTTCATGGGCACCCATAGAAAGAGTCACTAGAGAGATTTCTCTCCCCACCTGCCTGCTTTACAAACACAGTAGATCAATAGATCACAAGTATGTAATAGGCATCATTCCTGGGCACTGAAATATGATCACTCACATTATTAAATGCTCTGAGTGTTTTTTGCATGCTTTTAGCCTGTCTCAGTAAAGTATACTGAGACAAAGCCAACAACTGGCTTTGTGACAGCCCTAGTTTTGAGTGCCAGGATAGTTAGATGCTGGTATAAATGCATTCCATATCATTTAACATTCATACTGGCCAAATTTAATTTAGTAGAGCAAGCTCTAGAGATTTTCTAGGAGCACCTGACACTCAAGATTAGTTAAAGGAGAGTTCTCTGAAAGTTCTCTCAGTTCCGTGAAAATAGTAATTTGTTGTCATATTAGTTGCTCTTAGCTGTCTGAGCTAACTCTGTGGTGCTGGTAGATATGACACAGAACCAGCAGATCTGCAATTATCTGGCGTAGCAGTGGGAACCTGGGCAAGATATGCTGGGACAATTTACAGGGTGGTGCTTTGTTTAGATAACTCAATCTCACCCTTATCACCTCTGTTCCCAGTCGCACCCAGGATGTAATGGTGTGAAGTTTAATATTGCTGATTAGGTCAGGGATAGAACATTTTGGTAATGCCCAGGTAAATCAGAGTGGTCCAGCCAGTGGCCCATGCCAGATCTTGTATATGGGCAGGGTTCCAGCACCATATATATATATATATATATATATATATATATATATATATATATATATATATATATATATATATATATATAATTTCTATAACATCTAGGCAAGCTGAAATATTGGTCTACATGAGATGTCACTAACAGCATTACCACATGTTGTGTTCATGCTCATATGTGATGTAAAACAGAAAAGTGGTTGGGTTGTTCTAGGACAGGGGTTGGGAAATGTGGATTTACCTGAGAAAATACTTTCCTGTTCACCACTCTCACACTAGTTTATTCAGTGCCTCTTCCACTATCCCCAAAACCCCTGTAAGATATCATACCAATGAGAATGCTCAAGGGTTAAACATGACAAGTTAAAACTTATTTTTATAGTTATATAATGTTTTATTTACATAAATCCTGTTGCTTCAAGATTCATGGGAGAATGGGTGAGACACATATTAATTTATATGTCTGTCCTTTTTCATGTTGTCATTGATGATGCAATTCCTAATCTGTGTTTTTCTAAGCAGTACAGTTGCATTGACTATAGCAGCGACACCAGCTGGTGTGCCAGGGTGAAAAATGTGTTTTCCTTTTTTGGCTTCATCTGAGTAAGGCTATATAAGTGATTTTATTCTTGAAGCAGATTTCATAACAGCTGCTTCCAACTCTAATTCTTTCTTTTTCCATCTGTCTTCTCCTAATTCTGCTATTAGAATGGCTAACAGAACCCCAAGGGTGCTGTGAGTTTCTGAAAAAAAATGGGCAATCTCTAGCAGCATCTGAACAATGAAAGCCTAAAGTTGCATTTGAATTTAACTCTACTTTCCTGCTCTAAATAAAGACCTGGGGGAAATGAGAGCTGCACAGATGCTTTGTGTGAAGAACACAGATTTAAAAGAAGTCTAAAGTTGGATTAAAAAGCAAAATAAAAGTTTAAAAAACTCTGTTAAATGAAATTAACACCACCATGAACCTGACTGACTAATCTAAAAAAAAAACCAAAAAACCCTTCTACTAAATTCTCTCCTCAACAGCTCTGTTTCAACTAAACTTATAAAAAAAATCCTATACATAATCCCATACATATTTTAACTCAAGTCACCACACCATCTCTACTGTAGCACTTAGAGCTACAATAAGGGAAAAGTGCTGTATCTTTAGGAAATGCTCAAAATACCCTACAGACATTTTAAAAATGGAGGTTCTCATAAATTGACCTTTCATATAACCAGATTTACATTTTCCCATCACTTAGAACCTATTTTCTCTTTTTAATAGTGTAATATTTCTTGGTGATTTCACAGTGATCAATGTTTTTTACTGAGGCTGGCAATCTGTCTAAAGGGAGACGTGCCCCCCAGGATTGATACCTAGCTCCACGCTGTTCAGCCCCCTCGTAAATAATCTGGATGATGAGAATGAAACACAGCAAGTTTGCTGATGACACCAAACTGAGCAGTGGGGTGGAGAAGCCAGAAGGGAGAGCCATCGGAAAGAGAGACCTGGCCTGGCTGGAATGGCAGCAGTAATGGTACAAAGTTTAACAAAGACAGGTGCAGTCATGCACCTGGGATGCCATAAGCAAACAGCTCAGTACAAGCCAGGATCTGTGACTGCAGAGGAGTCTTGCTGAAAGCGACCTGGAGGACAAGTATGTAGCTGTGAGTTGCTGCAGCAGCAATGGCGTGTTGAATCCTGGGCTGTATCCTCAGGGGCATTCCTGGCACACGTAGAGACAAGAGCATCCCACTGTACTCAGCACTTGCCAGGCTGCACCTGGAGTGCTGTGCCCAGTTATGGTCCCCACAATTCAAGAACCATACAGACTGGAGAGTGTTCAAAGGTAGCCCTTGAAGACGACCCAAGGAGAACCTGCCCTATGAGAAGAGAGTGAAGAAATTAGAGGGTTTTTCCCCCTGGAGGAGAGAAGGCCTAGAAGGGGACTTCTTCATTCATGGTGTTTTAGTCCTTAAAGGGCAGCTGCAGAGAGGACAGAAGCTCTCTTTTCACAAGGAGCTGCCTGGAGAAGATATGGGGGAATAGATACAACTTGTACTGGGACAAGGTGTTATCATGATATAAGAAAGGAATTTTTTACAGCAAAACTAATCATTCAATGGAACAACCTCCCCAGGGAAGTGTTGGAAACTCCAGCAATGGTGGCTTTCAAGGCAAAATTGGACAGGGTGCTAGATAATCTCAAGTTCCTTTTTCCCCTAAAAACTGGATCAGATGATCTTTTGAGGTCCTTTTCAGCTGGAGGAGTTCTGTAGTTCTGTCACAACTATCAAATGGAAGGGCAGGGAAAAAGTAGCATTTTAGGAGACAACCTCCTCCAAAGTGCTTATTTCAGTAATATTAACTGTTTAATAACTCTTGCTACTGAATTATCTGACTAAAATCCAATATCACCTTTCTTCAGAGTGAGTAGCAAGGTACTGACAAAAGGTGACCATACACTAGCACTACTACTGACTTGCTCTTTGAGGTAGCCTTACCAGCAGAAGCAACTTTAATATTTTCTTCACTGATATGTGAAAGGGAGCAAACCTCTCTCAAAGAGAAGTACCTCATACATGCATATTTTGTTCTCATTCTGCCTCCTATATGATTGTTACTATTTTTTGCGGATGAAAAGAAGTATCAACCGGAGAGGTTTGCAATTTGAGTTTAACACAAAAATAGCCTTTTTTTTCAGCCTTGTCATACATGAGATTGACAGAGTGATCTGCTCAGATCTGTTGCCTATTTACAGATGCATGTAGTGCATGCATCTTATCTATTTGCAGCAAAGTCACTGAGGTATGAGAACAGGGATCTCTCAACATCTTCAATTATTCTGTATTAGACTTGTCTCCTTTCTAAGTTGTATGTCCAAGTTACCTAAGCTTCATTCATCACATCCTTGGCTCTTGATAAAAAAATCCCATTGTATGCATTTTTAAAGTTCACTATAACCACAAATAATTTTTTTCTTTTTAATAATTTTTTTCCAAATTCAGTCAACAAATATATACATACTTTACTGCAAATGTGACAACTAAGACTTTATTTAATATAATATTTTTTTATTAATTCTCTTCCAGGTATTAAGAACATTTGATTTTGTTTAATTTGAAATCTTTAACATTTGGTACCATTCTTTTCTGCAAAAACTGCCTCTTTTTCATAAGTCCAACAGTATAATAATGGGCATTATTTTTGGCTCAAAACTGGGAAGAAAATAATTTTTTCATATGACGTTAAGCACAAGGAATATAAATCATCTTGTAGTAGTGAGAATAAGGAAGATCAGTCATGCTTCCTGAGGGGAAAGGAAACAAGGGAGTTGCATTTTAATCTATTCTCAATGGAATATTTAATATCAGACTTCAATACTTCATAGACCTGAAATTCAGTGCATCATTTTAATTGTCTCCTGGCTGTATTGGGAAAAATTTATTAATAAATTACATACTACTTATCTTTCTCACAATGAAAATTTATTCTCGTATATAAAGTGTTGATATAAATTGTCTCTGGGTATTTTTAATGGAGTAATTATTCTATTGGTTTTTTAGTAAACTGACATCAGATCTAATCTTTTGGGATGACATTCATCTTGTCTAATTTTATTAATCTAAAAACTAGATACATTTTCTACAGAAACTGTCTGGGATTCTTGAACAGCCAGTTGACAAAGAGACATGTAGTCTCCAAAGCAGATTTATACCTGTGCTTAAAGTTTGTTTAAACAGTAATTTAGGAAAAAAACCCATTATTTTTTTTCTATTAATGTAGCTGTTTATAGCACTGGAAAAGCCTAAATTAAAGCTATGATCTAATCAAACTGCGTTGATCTCTGAGGTTGCATACAATTCCATTTTTTGTCTTCACACAAGCAATCATTTGATCAGCAAGAAGAAAAAGGAATGCATTTAGTTTATGTGAGTTTCCTGATATTCTCAACACAATGAGATGATTTTACAGGCCTTATGTCTTGAGTTTTCAAAGCAGAACCCAATTTCAGTTGACAACAAAGCTTAGCATGTCTGTGACTGATCTGATATTAGATGTCTGTGTGAGGATGTTATTTTCACAGGAATGTCTTTAAATATTTTTCTGTAAATTGGAGCCAAGGTGATAGGTTGATTTACAAGAACTATTGTCATATATTTTCAATGATTTAAAAATGTCTAAAGAGGGTTTGTTTATATTTGCAATACATGCTGTTCTAGTATGACAACAATAGAGGCCACTATGGTTCTAGAATTCAAAATCTAAAGAAGTCTATAAATTACAGTTTCCTAGAGAACAAAAACAACAATAGTGATTTTCAGGTAATGTTTACCTTTTAAATTCTAGTAAAATATTAAGTAAATATGTCTTGATGATTATAAATACTACTTGCTTGAAAGTAGATTAAATTCAGTGGGAATAAGATTTTGTTTAAACTGGATTAGAAGTTTAGGAAATATTATATAGGAGGATTAAGACATTAGTATAAGAGTAAATTTGCATTTGGAGGTGTTGGGGTGTCTGTACAAAGGTAGAGAAGTTAGCATCCTTGCTTCTACCTCTATGCTGTATTGAAAAATGTATTTTGACATTTATTCTGGTTAATAGTTCTTCAGAGCCTGCTAGGGCATACGTAGTAGTGGATGGGTTATTTTATTTTGTTTGACATCTAACATTATTATTAGGTCTTGCAAAGAAGCAATTATAGATTAATAATTATAGATTATTATTATAGATTAGGCTACTAATTGCATAAGTAGATATATGTTCATGTTTTCACTGAGATTTTTTTGACACTTACGTGAAAACTCTGAAGTGTTATTGGTGAATTATTCTAAGCACTAAGCACTGGTAGAATTAAAGACCTCTCAGGGATTTTGTTAAACTTTTTGCTTTTTTTTCTGTTGGTTGCTGTGGTCCAGTATTCCAACTCTCAGTTTCTGAACACAGCCATGGGAAACAAGTAGAGGAGTGGAAGTTTATTCAATAAATGGCAGACTGCCCAGTAATTAAATATGCTCCTTTTAAAATGCATCATCGTCACTTGAATTGTTGTTTCTTTTGGAATTTGTCTGAAAACCGAATGTGCTAGACTTGACCTAAAATATTAACTGATGCTTGTCCACTTAACATGCTCCATGTGGGAAACGCTTAAATTTTCTCAGAGCTCCAATAAAGGCAGTGATGCTTGATATGGCCACAAGCACAGAGAGTAAGGGGGGCATAGCTGAATTGTTATAACTTTGATGCCTATCAATTTCACCAGGCAAAAGGCCAATTGCTAGAGGAGATGTCTGAGGGAATACAAGATTTAATGGTGATGCTATCAGTAAAAGTGTCGCTCATCTAGTTGGAGAAGACGCATATTTTTATTTGGGTATTGTCCAACACTAAATTAAAGTAATTTTACCCCATGCACTAAACAGTCATGAGATAGCTGTTGACTGCTTTCAGGTTGAGCTGAAATTAAATGTCAGTTTAAAGATGGCAGATTTAAATCCTTGAAAAGAAATTCTGATATCACTTCTGCTTGGTAGCTAATGAATAACTTTAATTTTGGAAATAACTTCAGTGAAATTCTCTCTCTGCATTGAAGTCATCATGTTATTTCACAGCTACAATAGAGAATCCAGAAAGAAATAGCAAGCTTATCTTGCTTTCTTTCATTGTTCAATTACAGGTGCTATGGGTGATATCAGAGAACATGAAATTAAATATGGGACAAGTCTTAGAGTAGCTGGAAGGCTCCTCTTAATGTTTTATGTTTTCTTTCCAGTGCCTAATGAATTCTGTATTTTTTTTCATTCTCTCTATGGATGTTCTATTTGTGATTGTTAGTAGGCTGTTTAACATACTCAGCTGTTTAACATCTCAGATTTTTCTCACTATATTTGATGTCCACACATGCTGACAGAACTCTCAACCTGAGATACTTTACATGTGGCAAAAGAAGTGTTTTGTCCAAAAAGCCGCATTACCTTTGTCACGTCACAGGCTAAGTTGAGAAAAACCTCTTGTTTACTGTATCCATTCTAGGGATTGCCAACTTGTATCAGTCAAGCAGTGTGATTTTATGTCTATAGAGTTTTTTTCCAACATGACTACATTGGCAGAACATGATAGTTTTACCTACAGAGTACATCTGTTCTGCTGTGTGGCACCTGATTCAGACAGCTTGTGATCTGTAGCTCATACCTCATGAAATAACCTAGGATTTGAGGATTTTGCATTTTTTTCTTCTGTTTATTTCTTTAAAATCTCTTGGATAACCTCTGGAGCAAAAAGTTACCTAATCCTTACTCAACAGTGATGATGATAATGGAAGAAAAAAAAAAAAAAACAACAAAAAAATAACCCTGCAGAATCTGAACCTTTAACCTTTATGCAGGTCAAACAGAGTTGGAAATTCTCTCTAAGGACAAGGATTTTATTTCTATAGAAGAAAATATCTGCCATTTATTTTCTCTTAGGGTCTCTCAGTCTAATCTGATCTTCATCCTGGCAAGTATCAAAACTAAATTCTCTACTACTGTGGATTGTTGTGGTTTGTTGAAAACCTGCCACAGCATAGCAGCAGCACTGTCCCAAAATGGAGCAGTTGCAATTTGGAATGCTAACATTAAGACAATTAATCTTTTGGCTCTGTGGACTGATTATTCACCTTCCCAGGCTCAAGTATGATGTGAAAGCATCATTTTCAGGGCCAGGTTTGACCAACATCGCATCAGTCAGTGAGAACTCTTTTAATGGTTGTCAGCCAGGGGAAAAATGACAGAGAAAAGGCAATTACAGTAAGAAAAGTGTTGTTTGAAAAATTGTTTTTCAATACTATACTTCTGTGAATGTGAAAAGTACAGTCTGTAGTTTGTTAGGTTTAAGTGGAAAGATGTTTCTCAAAGCCAGGACCAACTTAATGAGGAAGAACATATTAATATTCTGTGCTTTATATTAGAGACAGAAATGAAGGGGAGAGAGGAAAAAGGGTTAAACAAAACTAGATGTAGTCACAGGTGGGTAAAAGATACCTAAAGTATTTTTCTAGTCCTGCCATGTAGCAGTTGCTAATGCTTATAGTAAGGTTTATAATATATGCTTATGAAATCAAGGGATACAGCAGGATGGCTGTGCTGTGTGACATTACATTACAAAACAACACACCAGCCAGTTTCTCTATCAGCAGGGATGTAACTCTTCAGTAGCTCAGATTAATGAGGGTAACTTCAGAAATCCAAAAAACCAAGAAGAGAAGCTTTTCTGGTGGCACTGCTGCAGGAGGAGGCCTTACTTTTTCCTAGTGACTTGTTTTGAATGTGGTTCTGCCATATTTTTTACTCATTTCAGCCTATATCGCTGCAGGGATACCACTAATTACTTGAGTTAGAACTCCTACCGGGGAGTGCAACTGGCTTGTACATCTAGGACTTTATTGCAGGGGTCTTTCATCCCTGAATGGTATTGACAGGACTGACCAGAATGCCACTCAAGAAGAGTGATAAACCCTCTCCCAAACCTTTATTGATAAAAGTGTGGTTTGCAGGGAACAAGGGAACTCAGAAGGAGAACAAGGAAGAAGAAACTGAGAATGAAGTAAAAAATATCCAGTCCAAAAATAAGGTTATTTGCATCAGATATCCTGTTTTTGTTAGGCAGGCTGGGCTGTGTTAGCAATTCTACGGCAGTCTTTAGAGTGCCCTGAATGTAGTAACAGAGTTAAACCTTGTCACCTTTAAATGACATAGTTCAGTTGAATGCTTGTAAGGTGAACAGCTCATTGCAGCTCTAATGCAACATTCTGATGCTCTTGAGGCAAAGATCAATAATTAATGCTCCACTAGAGACCTTAATGGCACAATTACCATCACACATTGTTATGTTTTATAATGGCATCTCTCATACCACTAATAACTTATAAAAGCATAATAGTGATAATACTTGAAGGAAGCAAGTTAACAAGAAAACCCCTCAGTATCCTCCCTGCTGTCTCCCTCTTCCCAACATTGGATGCTCATATCTGTGATGGGGATCCTAAGACAAAGTTAGCATTAGATAGTGGTTATTATAGAACACTAGGTAAAATAGTATGTTGAGTATGAGAAGAAACAAGTGTACATCATGCCATGTAAAGTCAGTGCAATCTCACATAAACAGGATGCACAGTGGGCAGTCAGGTATGTTTGCATCATGCAGACCCAACTATGTAGGTGGATATGCCTCAAATGATAGGCAGCATCTTGAAAGCTCAGTCATTGAGCATACAGAAAGTAATAAACCAGCCAACTCCTTTCTGGCACTCTCTGTTTTTTTTTTAGGAAGCATTTTGTGCTTGTTGTTTCCTTGGCAACGAATTTCCATTGTATCAAATGTTGGACAGTAAAGACCATTCATCTTTAAAATTTTGACTTTATGCGGAAACTTTAGTCAAATATTAGTAAGAGAATGATCAGGCTTGGTATTCACAAATTGTCACTTTAGCCCCAGGGAATCAAATACCTTTAGGCTTCCTCTGCACTTGGTGATGAGGGCGACCATGATGCAAGGAGCAGTTTTGAGTATGTAGATATAGGCTACTGCTCTGAATCCTTTCAAAACAGGTCCTCTAGAAGTGATTCAGAGTAGAAATCTAATTTTCAATTTTTCATCCATGCAACATATTTTTTTTCCATGAGTATGCAAAACAAATTTTTTAAGTTTCATCCTATCAGCATCTTCTGAGGAGATACAATTTCAGTGGTATTTTGAACCATCCCCAGACATTCAGCAGAAATGTCTGAACTGGACGATCAGACATCAGACTCCTGCTCTGAGGTCTTGATGTGCTCCATCCTTCCCTATGAATCCCTTTTCTTAAAGGAAATATGTGTGTGTGTACAGGAGGGGATCTGCAGAGTACTGTGTGAGAGATTCTGCCTGGAATGAGGGGTAAGGACTGTGAAACATGAACGCACATCTTCCCTAGTTTGGACACTGCTAACACTTCCAGTGCCTTTGCTTCCTCCCTTTTCTCTTATGCATCCAGCCACCAATAGGAATGATCTGGCCTTTGATGAAAAATGAAAAACATGTTTCTTATGCCAATGTACTTCTGCAAGAAATTATTTCATTTGTGTGCAATTAAATCAAAAAAACAAATAAACTATTCTTCATTGGTTAATGCCATCAAACATTATATTATACAAGCCACTTCTTCTGATGGGTTAACATATTATTTCATCACACAATAAATGTAGTGAAAAGCATCCCAAGCTATTCATCCTCACTGTGTTTCTCAAAAGGGGAAAACTGAAAAGGTAAATTTTAATTGAGCTATTAATTAGGAAATAACACATGAAAGGGGTCATCCTAATATTGCAGTTCACAAATTAAGGAAAATGCATGGATTGTAAGTTTTAATGAATGTTATTGCAGTTCTTCACAAGTTTGTTTCATTTTAAGACATTTTATTTTTCTTTTGGTACAAGTAATAAAAAGTTTAAAGGCCCATCAAAAAATTTCAAGTCTTATAAGCCTTGACTGCCACAATTCTGAAATATTTGGATGATGAAACATGATATTGCCCAGGCATTAAGCATCAAGATTTGTCTTTTTCATAGCATATTGACTATGGACCAAAGTGGAATTCCTGCAAGTCTGGCATTTCATGAGCTAAACATATAAGTATGCTAAACATAAGTATATTGTTGCAGAACATGTAATCAATGTACCTTATGTTACAGCAGGTGTGTTGGCCCAAAGATGATAAGAAGATCTGGATTTTTGTTCTATCTTTACACAACTTCATGGTAGTATAAACAATGTAGGTTTTTTGCCTGAGACACTTGGTTTACAGTTATTATTGAATTTTCTTCCTCTGAAACTCTATATTATATAGAATATAGTCATCCTTGAATCATCATTGTAGATTTTGTTCTTGCCATTTTTAAAATACATATAATTTTATTTCTATACATGTAATTTTAATATATATACTAATATAAAATAAAGAGTGTATTTTAACAAATTATTTAGATGATGTGGTGGGCTAAATGCTAAAGGAGTGGCAGGAAATGCTGGCTGTGTCAGCTGCATACTAGTTCTGCACTGCACATCCTCATTTTAAATAGGGATGCCAGTCAAAAAAAAAAAAAAAAGCTGAATAAAAAAAATGCCAAAAAAATAGGGATGCCAATAAAATATAACATCCCCATGCTGAGGACGAATCCACATAATACATATGATAGACTTGTCCCATGATTTGTAAAGAATCTGCTCAGTTCTACCTCTGTTTTGACATGTTCTTACAGCAAAGAGTCCTCTCTCTCTCATGCTCTGATTCAGGAGTAATGCAGTTTTCCAGCCTCAGTACTTGAGAGTTCTATTCTAGTTCTTCTATTTCACTAGTGTTAGTGTCACTAAGATCTAGCTCAGTAGCCAGACCTTGGCACAATTTCTGATGATGTGCTTTGATATCTTCTGTGTTTAGCAACTAAAAGAGGTCTTAGCAGCAATTAGCACATCTAAGCTATTATGATGGAAGGAGTGGACAGAAGTCAGAGGACATCTGCTATCTAATTTGGAGTATTTTCCTGACAGAGACTCTTTAGGAAGAAAGAACTCAGAAATACTGCATGACTAAATTGAAATAAAACAACCATTTTCCAAGGTAATCAAAATATCAGGAGCAGTTTTTCCTCTCTGTTTCATTTTGCATTGCTCTAAGGAAAAGAACCAGCCTAGGACTAAATCTAAGAAAGCTGAAGATCCTAAAAGTAGTACTTGAATTTCTTACATAGCCAGCACAGACTTCAGAGGCCAGCAAAGGCCAACTGAATGGAAGGTACTTATACAGGGAAAAAATAGCTAAAGGCATTTTTCAGCTGGCATCTAGAGTATAAATGCTGTTAAGATATATAAGACTAGATCCTTATTGACACTAACACTAGTGAAAATGTGGGGAAAAAACCCAGCCTCATTTCCCCTGGTTTTCTCTGTTTAACTAGGAGTTTATCTCTGGTTTAATATGATGCCTTTCCTCTTAAGAAAGCAGTAATGATATATATAATATAAAATATGAATAACTATATATCAAGGTGCTGAAATGAAACACAGAATGGTCAATCCAGAAAAGAAACATATTATAACAAGTGCTGAATTATCTTTCATTTTCTATAACAGGAACTGAAATATTGCTTCCTTAAATATTACTTGTTCTGAGGCATCTCAAGAATGACATCTCAAGCCCTGTACCATAGGCTGGAAATATGTTCTTTTGTTTAGTCTTAGAAATAAGGTTTCTCTTGTTCCACTTATTTTGATTTTTGTAATGGTTTTGTTATTGACAGTGACAACACACTTTTGTCCACCAATTTACAGTCTTTTTGTGCAAACTGAAATAGGAGATGTTTAAGAGAAGATGTTTATCTAGATCCTAGATTCCTTGATTGGACAAGGTTTTGATATAAGACTAGACAATATCAATAATCTTCATGGCGTGAAAAAATCTTGAATGTTTTTCAAAATATCATGCAAAAGATTGCTGACATTTGTCCTCAGTTTTTGGTACTAAGAGACAAGAAGAAAATACAAAAAGTAATATAGGTTATCTTGTCAGAAGAAAACATATAGTAAAATTGTGCTCAGATAAATGAAGTGAAAATGCATGTCCTTAATGAAGAATTTGAATGTCACTTCTCTCAAGTGCTCTTGTGGATGTGCAATCCTGAATTGTGATGCAAAGTTATTGATAAAGAGACCTAATTTCCTGGATGACAGCTTGCATTCTGCTTGGGGACTGAAATTGGGAATATGACATTTACAAATAGAAGTACTAAGGTTTTTTAGGCTGTTGAATCTTGAGCATAGGGTCAAGTCTATCCAAAATTTTGCAAGAATTAGATAATTAGTGAAAAAAGGAAGTTATGCTTTGGTCTTAATTCTGAAGCCTAAATGTAGACAACTTGTACCATTTGAGATGCATGAGGATATCTCAGTCAGATATAGGACTGAAGTACAATAGTAGATGTACAGTAGATTGTTACTAATGGCCCATTCCTGGAAGTGTTCAAGGCTAGGTTGAATGGGGTGTCATGATTTAATAGACAATTGGGGAAGCAAAGGAACAAGCAAACAAAAACCCCACTCTAGAAATTGAATGGAAAAGATCTTGTTAGGAATTTCAGATAGAGGTGAAATCACCATAAAGTATATGTTCGGAAGGGCTTGCTATTAAATCATATTTAACTGATTGAACAGTATATATCTCTTAGGCCCAGATGCTGATTTCATTTTGGCTCACATTTTTAATTATAGCTATAAAAGGTATAGGTGGTATTCCTGTACTTTTATAAAATCTGTAATGTTAGAAAGCAAGGATAATTGACTTAATTGCATAATGGAGATAGATTACATACTAGGATTAATCTTCGCACTGCAAGAGTAGAGAAGACTACTCAGGTGATGTCCTGGTAAAAGATCTTCATATTCAGAAGATGCAGCACACTTAGATTATGTCTAAATTTATCCAGAATCTAAACTGCTCTTAAAAATATCTCTCTTTATATAAAGGAGATACAGAAAAAAATGCATTTTTGTGAAAGGAAAGGCATAAAAATAATCTCTAAAATTTATATTTAGCCATAGACTTATATGATAAGATTTTCTGTTTGTTTTTATTTTTTTTATTTTTCTAGGATTGTCCTTAGAAAATCTATCCCACTGTAATTTAATTTTGTAAACTAACACTTTAGGTCAGTATCTTTAAGGTAATAAAATATTTAATTTAATTTTTTGACAGACAAACAAGTTGATTTTCTATGCCCTGCTAAACTTGATCTTGTTTACTTTTGACCCCCTTTAATTAGCAAAACTTCTTTCAAATCTAACATATAGACTAAGCTTTCTCTTAGATTTTAAAAATATTGTTTGCTGCTGCTGCCAGATTTATGGTCTAGTGCTACTCTAGCAGACATAGAATAATTTAGTACACAGAAAATTTTGAATAGGAAACCAAGGCAAGAGCTTGTTTTCTTTAATTATTGAGTTGATATAAATTATAATTAACATAATGCTTGGAACCTAATTAGACTACCATACAACAATTTATCTTGTGTTTATGTACCATGTCCAATTTGCTTGTGTTAACCCCTAACCTGCACATTATGACTTGGCATTATGCATTTGTAATAACAGATGTTCATTTTATTTCTGTAATTACCTGAATATGAGATTTAGGGTAATTATTTGTGGAATTTCATTAATAACATAGAGTTTCAAAACATTGCTAAAGAAAAAAAACATGTATCAATTTACAAACACTTCCTGTACTAAGTGCATCTGTTTTCAGATTTATTTTAATCAACTGTAACCTGCTGTTTGAAAAAAACTGTGCAGACAAAATGAAATTAGAAATAAACAGGAATTCCAGCAGGGCTATTTCATGCAAAGAGAACTAGAAATATTAAATAAATTGCCAAGAGCACTGATGCGATCAGTATAAATGGATTCATGGAAGAGAAGGAGAAATTAGAGCTGCAGTGACAGTACAGAAGGGGGAGCAGGAAATAAATTTAGAAAGCTTGCATACTTGGGTCAAGCAACCTGACTTACTTTAGTAATTACTTATTGATGTGTTTCCCTCACCAGGCCTGTATGCAGATTCACAGTTTTACCATCTAAATGATTTGTTAACACAATGAAAATTCAGACAGGGTCAAAACCAAGGTCCAAAAGTTCAAGCTGGGGAAGAGATCTCTCATTCTGGAGCAGATAGTGAGGTAGCTGTTGAGTGATTGGTGATTTGTTTACCATATATGCTGACCTAGGATTCTCAGTGGCATGCTTGGAGATTTAGAAAAGGAAACAGTTCCATTTTACAGTACTACAAGGCTGCCATAGGTCATGGCTATTAGTGGCCTACTACAGTTTTTATTTGACATAACCTCATAGAGGAAAATCTTTTTGCCTATGGCAGCAAAAAATAATATTTTATCTACTGCATTTCTTTAATTTAGAGACCCCGTTTTTCAGAAGGAGTCAGCTGATCATTAAGAAAAAAAAGAATGTTACTTAGGTAATTTTAAAAATATTTAAGGCTTGGCTGTGATATCATGATATAATCTAAATATCTGCAGTAATTAAATATTGCTCTCAGAGGATGTTTTGTACACTAATTGGCAAATGCATCAACTAAGAAACACTGGAATGGCTTATAGCATCTCCCTCATTTCTTCTTTATAGAAGAGAAAGAGGCTGTGTGTTGCAGAAGGGATAGTAAATGCTGCAACACATGCTGCTTTTAAAGAATTCCTGAAAGGTTATCAGTAGTTTGAAAAAAGTTGTGGAAAGAAGGATATTTTTAAAGGTTATTTGTATTTTAAGGGATGCACATGGAAAATTAGTACAAGTAACTGTTTTCTGTGATGCACACAGGTTTTAGAAAGAAGCAACTCAAAAGATCAGTGTGTGTACACATACACATATACATACATATATATATATATATATATATATATACATGCACATATACACAAATATATATTAAACAATAGCTGTTTTTTGAATACTTCAGGGGTGGCACTTACTTAAAATATTTCTTTAAACAAAAAGAATCTCATTGGCCAAATGGGAGATAATTTTGTTCTATATTTTTTCAGTCATGGAAAACAATTTTGATAACCCTTTTTCTTTTGTTGTTCTTGCTTGAAGCTTAGAAAATTTTAAAAAAGCATCTAAGTGAATTTTTAGTCAAAAGTAGTGTACTAGCATTATTCTGAGTTCCATCCACAGACCAAAGTGAGCCACGTCTCTGTTCTCTCCCCATTTGGCTAAAAAAATCAGCATTTTCCATTCACGTGAGAAAGATAACAAGAATTTTATCACCATTATGTCAAACCTCTGCAGGGGTTGTGGAGTCAGGTCTGCATAAGCTGATGAGAGTTAGGTATGTGCTTGCATCGGGTTTTGAATTGCCTGGGTGAGGAAGGTGCTTACTCAATAGCTGTAACTGTCTTTAAATAAAAATAATATTTGTAAACTAATAAATATGTATGTACTAAAGAAGCTTTTTTTTTTTCTGGTTTTGGTTTTTTGTTTGCTTGATCAGTTTAGTTTTTGGTAATTGTTTTTGGGGTTTTTTTAAGTAATTTTAAAAAGATGGGTAAAAGTTATGATATAGGGAGAAATTTTTTGATTCAGATTTTCTTGTTTTGCAAACATGGGCTTTATCCTCCAGTCTCTTACTAAATCTCACTATGACTAAATAACTCATAGCATAAAGTTGGTAATTTATTCAGATCAGGCCTTCACTGTGTGAGGTGTTTGGTCTCATAGGAAATGTTCAGTGCTTTATAACTCACAGTAGATGATTGCAATACAAGTTGAATGACATATATGGCTGTGTGACTTTTAAATTGTTTGAAAAGATGAGCTATTGATAGTTAGCTATTAAAAGTCACTGCAAACAGAATAGATTGTCAAACTAGGGAACTGTTTATTGAAAAGAGTAGAGCAAAAATTCCCTAATGATTATACTAAATCAAGAAAAATGATTTCAAACCAGTATAAGACTGCAGCAATGCTTTCCATCTTGGGATTTCATTTCAAGGCTCATATTTTTTAGCGCATTGTCACAAACCCTTCACACACAGAATCAAGAGGTTGCATGAGAATCTGCCTGTCATACTGACAGAAGAATGCTTGGAAATGCTAATTAAATGAGCTATTTAAACTGAAGAACTAAAAGAAGATAGGTAAATGTAACATTTTCTGTAAACTTTGTGATAACCAGTCTATGAGTTTTTAAAACATGAGTCATGCTTTTATAATTGTCTGTGGCTGCCAATATACAGAAATGTGTTTCAGTCCACACAGGTTTGTCAGTGAAACCAAAATATCCCAGTGTTTCTGACAGAAATCTTCTCATTATCTACCACTCATTTTATCAGTTGGGTTTTAATTAAGAGGATTTTCCAAGTAGTCAGAATTTTAGATTTGACTGTGACACAAGTGTTGTCTGTCAATTTGCTTCCTCTTCTTCCATTGTTAGTCAAGGCTCAATTTAAGTAAGAGCACAGGCATAAAATAGTATTGTAGGAATAGCATTGTATACTACATTGAACACTCAGTAGTTAAGAAATTCAGAAATACTTGTTCTTCTGCATTTATAAGTTATTTCTTTCATGTCTATAATGGAGTCTTTCATTATGCTGTTGTACTGTGATTTTTATTTTTACCCGTTAATATTTTCTTTGTTTATCACAAAAGAGGAACCTCCTCTAACTTTGCAGTTAAGGCTTTGCAGTTAAGAAAGCTATTGAAGTTTAGAAACATGAAGTGGATTTATCATAGGAGGGTACCACAGGATCAGGAATGTGATACCAGATGTGAAGGCTGGGGTCAAAACTGTCTGGAGGAAGATCCTAGTTTGTGAGCTTCTGCTTGTATTGTGTATATGAAGCAGAGCACAGCTCACAGGAGGGATTTCAAATGCCTTTCACACCATCTGCTTCTAAATAATCCAGGGTCTTTTAGGATTTTGTAAATTTGTTTTTAGCTTTGCCAAATTACTCATATTAAAAAAAAAAAAGACCAAACAAAAAAACCCCAACATATTTATCTCAATTTTTGGGTGACTTGCTTCCAGAATAACAGAAGGCTTATCCACACCCATTCATCTCTCCTCAAGTTTGTAACTACAAATTGTCTGCAACTCCAAATTTGCTCTGAAATGTCAGGTCTATTGCATTTCAAAGTACAGATTTGTTTGCTTGTAAGTGAGAATATGCTTTTTTTTTCTTATTCCATCTCAGCATGCCCATGACTAATATTAGTAAATATTGGCCCAAGACAGTAAAAATGAACTTTGACATCCATGTTTCATATTAAATGCCAATGTGCTTCAAGACAGAAACAACAAAAAGGTGGCAGAAAAGCGAGAACTAAAATGTGTATACAGATCACAAGGGATGTGGTACATTTTCCATCTAATCTACTTAGTTCTGCATATATCGCCCGATTCCAGGGTATCTAAGCACAGCATGATCTACAGCTTTGCGCATTGCTCAAGATGCATGATCAGATCTCAGAAAACAGCAAATGCTATCAATAAAACATGAAGCAAAGTTAATTACAGGCTTCCATTCAGAGTCACCCTGCCGCTCATGGTCCATTATAATGATTCATTCCTAACGTGTGGGAGAGATTGACAGACATTTTATAAACTTTTTATTCTCCAAGTTTTCCCTGTGTAGTAAGTGCCTGCTGTACACTGGGAAAAAGATTAACTATCAATTTCAAGTGTAATAAGGAATAAATGTTTAAAAGACTAATGAGACACTATTTTTACTGCTTAGAGTACTGTGACTAACCAATGAGTCAGATGAATGCTTCTGTCAGTTTAATTAGTCATTGGATGAATCTCTATTTTATCCTTAAACTCTAATTATTTAAAAAAAAAATTTCAGAAATACAGTTTTTTAGTGATGAGACCAGCAACTTCATTTTCAAAAGTCCTGCTGGAATAAATATGCGTTACATGCTTGTCTGGAAGTAATTTTATTTTGCCAATTCCTTTTAGCTCTTTGTTTGTATGTCACTGTCACATCTAGGATACACGTTTACAAGTCAAAGCCATCTATTGCTGTCACTTCATGTCTAAAGACTTAAATATCTGAAAAGGTTTTTTTCCTACTGCAGTTAGTCTTTGGTCAAATATAGAAAGTGCTAGTTATTTTTTCTCCCATTTCCATAACCCATTGATTCAATTAAAACAAATGCTAACTCATTTTTCAGCACACATTCTTGCAAATTGTATTAATCTGGCATGTTAAATGCTTGAGGATATATGCATACTCATCTTCTGATGGGTTCAATAACCTCATTTAATGCATTTTCTAAAAATTCACTGCTATATTGAGAGCAGAATGGTGAAAATCTGTTAAAACTGTTACATTTTGCACAAAGTTCTACAGGTAAGTCATCATCTTGGGAAAATTATCCCTTGCGTCTTCATTTTTTTTGTTCCTATTACAATTTTGATTTCACTTTGCCAAAATGCATTAGCCCTTCATGAAACTAATCAAAAGTGTGTTGTTTCATCTGTGCTAAACTATGTTAGTATATTACCGAATTGTAGAATCACTGAATATGCCGACTGGAACCAGCAATATATTAGTAAATAATATTGGTAATTATATTAGCAATCATTATCAAACCGTATTAGTAAATCCACTGTTAAAATTTCAAGAGCTTAAACAGTTGTGTTGAGTGATTTTGTTTTACTGTCTGTAATACTAGCACTCATATCTATTTTATTCAAGCTGCCTGAGTGGATTAACATCTTGCATCTTTTGTATTTCTTACATGTATTTTTTTAAAATAAAATGGATGAATTTCAGAAAGATAGTTGATATTGATGCAAAGGTGATTGTAAGGGTAAAAATGTCAGTTGACTTTACTGAAAACCTAGACAGTGATGGAGCTTTGGCTTTTTCTGGATTGAAGAGGTGAATCTAGATTTAGAAGTGTAAGTCAACCTCCTCCTAATGTGGGTATGCACAGAGAGAAATGAGGAGTCTTCTCCCACCTGTCAGGTCTCCATTACCCACTGCCCACTGACTGCCTACCCACCATCATTGCTAAAGAAGGGGAAAATCACATAACTCATAACAGTTGTGATCCTTTTTGTGTTTTAATGACACAGATGGGAGTCTGATGCAGCCTACTAGCTAAAATCCTGTTGTTCTAGTTAAAATGCTGTCTTTAGTTTTGGTATTCTGAATCTGCATTTTGAAAAGCTATGAATCATCATAATGGCAGGTAAGTTCCCCCCTGTGGTGCTCTTGGAAATTTCATCTTTTCGTATGAATTTGCATTGTCCATTGCTTTGAACTATATCTCAGTGGCCCAAGTTCTTTCCTTTTAAAGTTAAAAGCAGAAGTGAAGATTTGGGAGCAACATAATGACTAAACTCAGATTTCTCTAGGAGGCGTCTGTATCCACTTTTACAACAATTTAGAGAAATGCATCTAATCACATCACTGTCCTCAAATTCTGATGTGACATTAACATAATTTGGTATCTCTGAAGAGAAAATAAAGTGTTGTCTTTTCTTCTGGTTGAAGTCCACGTGTATGTGGGCATATATATTTGCAGACACATGGATTTTGAGTCCCTATATCCCAGACTCAAAGTTTGTAATATCTGTCTTGTAGAAGTCCAGCTTTTCTATAACAAAAAAATAACCTAAATAAATGCTTCCATTAATTTCAATGTCATATTTCTTAAGAGATAATAAGATAAATTTTGACATTTGTAGTTTGTTAGTAGAAAGGCAATTGATATGTGTAGTGTTTGTCAAACTGAGAATAATAGATCTGTTTATTTCATAGTCGTGTTCAAGAAAAATATTTCTGTGTTTTTACTGCATTTCAGAATCCTGTTTAATTCAAAAGGGTATTTTTCTGCTGCCATTAAAAATAGCTGTTAAACCACAAAATAAGGTACATTAGACTGTATAAATTAGATTTATTTCAGAAGAATAGGAACTAGTTGGACATCAAATAGTGTTTCTTGTCACATTTTCTAGGAGGCTGTAGTGAGACAATGTGGTATGCTTAAAGAAGTTAATACTTACTGGCCCGGAGGCCTTTATTTTTTATTTCCAAGGAGTGCAAACAAACCTGCTTGTTAGGGTGGAAATTTAAAGGTCAGTCTTCAGATATCATAAATCATAGATCTAGGAAGAAATAGATTAAGGAAGCTTAAAATACTCAGTCAGCATCAACAACACAGCAGTGTTGCCTTAATTCTGCAACAAAGAACTGATTCCAGTTATTATTCTGTTCCTCAGGGAGTAATTTGTTTTTAGTTCAGGTCTTAAGAAAAACATCACATAAGTTATAGTTCCTGAATTTTATCCACATTTAGGTTTTACTCTTAAGGATTCATAAAAATTTTAGTCCTTCCTCTGGTTAAACATTGTTTCATTTCATTTTTGTCAAGAGATAAATTGATGTTTCTTAATTTATTTTTAAATCAGCACAGATTAGCTTTATTTAAATCCATGTATAATTAATAAGTGTATGTTTATTCAATTTTAATATTGTGTGTTCATAATACTATGTGAATTTTGAGAGGTCATTTAGACTGTATTCACCAGGGATCCATATTTATGTAATTCCTAATATATATTTCCACATGTTTGCAGTTTTGGAGATTGATGCTTTCCAGAGCAATCTAATACATTGCTCCATTACCTTTGCAAAGGATAAATTTTTTCTAATATCTAATCTGAATCTTCCTTGCTGCAGTGCAAAAGTGTTATTCTAGTTTTGTCTCACACAGGCATGAAGAACAAATCTCTTTAGGAAAAAAAGTGTATTTATGGATTGTGTATATCATGAATATCATCTTGTAGTTGTCTCTTTTTTCTTCTCTACCCCAAGGTAAGTAAACTCCATCATTCCATTGTTCCTGAGAGGGCCTGCCAATAGACCTCCCACTGCCATTTTTTTTCCTCATGCTTCATTTCAACTGATAGTGGCTTGAAATATGGTGCCCAGAATTTGAGACAAGGCAGCATCTGTGGCCTTAGGAGGACTTGACAAAGAAGAATCTATTTTATATACTGTGAAGCAGGCTAGGTAAGCTCAGCACTGTTCTTCAGCTAATTCCATCTATCAGTGTTGTTTTATTCTCACTCCCTGTAAAGGTTACCTTTATCATTCTAATTCTGTCAAAGAAGTGTACTTAATATCTTTGTCTCCCCACTGAGAAAATTATTGTTATTTTCACTAATAGACTCTTGCCAGTGGTGTCTAGTCAATTAGAGACTAGAAAAACAGAGCACAAATTGAAACACAAAATGTTCTGTCTGAATATGAAACCTTTTTCCATTTCTTTTTCTGCGAGGGTGATGGAACAGTGGAACAGTTTTCCCAGGGATGCTGTGGACACTCCATCCCTGGAGACAGGTAAAAACCAACTGTACACAGCTCCAAGTAGCCTCTTCTAGCTGATCCAGCTTTGAGCAGGGCATTTGGACTAGACAGTCTCCAGAGGTCCGTTGGAACTATTCTGTGTTTCTATGAAACTAATACCTAAGTAAAGGCTATACATACAGGATTGTCCTTTGCAGATTAGAATAAAACAACATTTTCTGTCATGAAGATAGTGTAAAGTCTGATGCTTTCCTTTCTTTTCTAAATCTAAGATTTACATGTATAAAATCATAGAATCACTGAGGTTGGAATAGACCTTCAGGAACATCAAGTTCAACCTTTGACCGAACACCATCCTGTCAACTAAATCATAGCACTAAATGCCATGTCCAGGCATTTCTTGAACATTTTCAGGGGTGGTGGGTCTACCACTTCCCTGGGCAGCCCTTTCCAACTCATAACAATGCTTTTAATGGAGAAATTCTTCATGATATCCAACTTGAACTTCCTCTGGTACAGCCTGAGGCCATTTCCTCTTTTCCTTTCACTGTGATGATCATTGTGGGTCCCTTCCAACTCAGAATATTCTGTGATTCCATTATTCTGTGATAGATGCCTGGGAGAAGAGTCTGACCCCCCAGTTTGCTACAATCTCCTTTCAGGAAGTTGTAGAGAGCAACAAGGTCCCTCCCAAGACTCCTCTTCTCCAAGCTAAATACCCGCAGCTCCCTCAGCCACTCTGGTCTCTAAACCCTTCAAAAGCTCTATTGTCCTTCTCTGGACACGCTCCAGAACTACAAAGTTTAGCATGGTGTGGCGGCCCAGAACTTGGCAGAGGAGTAACTAACTCCCTAAAACCTTAATCTAAAGGTTAAAGTAAGTCCTTATGAATTATTATTGTGAGCAAATGTATAAAAGTGATTAGCAGACTCAAATATGTTTAATTAAACTGTATACATTTTTTATGTGAAGATAGAAAGTTGATTTTGTATATGGAAACATCCAGGCTTGTCATTGTTGAATGAAGAAGAAAGGCATGTTGGTTCTAGGTGCTTTAAATAACAGTAGATAGTCATTCATCTTGCTAATCATAAACCTTTTATGCACTTTTAAATAGGCACACAGAAAAATTTTTTGCCTTTTGTTGTATGATCCATGTCTATTGTCCATCATATTAGGTGACAAAAAATGCTCATTTCTGAAGAAAAAAATTATCACTGACACACTAGGTTGTCCCTTGAATATGATTCTTTACATGAAATCATGCTTTATCTCCTTTAATGAAAGATCACTATACACTTATTACTGTACTCATTAATGTGCTCTGTTAAAAAAAAACAAACATGACAGTTGTTTTATGTGTGGTCATGTGTGACTGTGCATTAGAGTGAAGCTTAGAGAAAGACTTTTTTTCCCTTAATACAGACCATTAAGATTTCCAGTCTTCTGGACTGGGAACTAATCACTGCACTTCCATCAGCACCTTGATAACTTTGGATTTGCTATGGTTTAGTTTCAAAAGCAGTTAACACATTTGGGTTTAAAACCAAATTAAAACAGAGCAAGACTTTCTTGACCATCAAAGGTTTTGTTGTTGGAGTGATTTCCAAGGTAAGATCTTATTTTTCAATGATAATATGTTACAGATATGGTGTGACTTGAACCTGATCAGAGAAGAGAGTTTGGAAAAACTCAGTTTAGGAATAACACTACTGCAACTGTAAGTAGACATGCTATTTTCAATAGTAGCACAATATTATTTGTTGGAAATATCTTGAATTAGTAAAATATAAAAAAAATAATTCAAAATATTTTCTGATTTTGTCCTTACCAATGTTTGGAATATGAGGTTATTTTTTGCCTTTTTCTTTTCTTATTTTTTTCCTCCTTGAACATATTTACTTAATCATAGTCAAATATTTCCAAGTAAACTCTTCTGTTTACAGCTGGCAGCCTGTAACAAGTGGTGTTCTCCAGGGCTCTGTATCGGGTACAGTTCTGTTTAGTATCTTTATCAATGATCTGGATGAGGGTTTTGAGTGCACCCTCAGTCAGTTCACACATGGCACCAGTTTGAGCAGGAGTGTTTGTCTGCTAGAGGGTAGGAAAGATCCACAGAGGTGTCTGGATAGGCTTCCCAAAGGACTGGCTGAGTCACCATCCCTGGAGGTATTTAAAGGAAAAATAGATGTGTCACTTAGGGACATGATTTAGTGGTGGGCTCAGCAGTGCTGGGTAAACTCTCTGTCTTGATGATCTTAAAGGTCTTTTCCAGTCTAAAGGATTCTATTATTCTATGGCTCTCCCATTGGTAAATCATTCTGTACATTCAGATCCTCTCTTCTGTCCTCATGCTTTTGTCAGTTTTGATGCATGTAAATTTGATGTCTGCTTCCACTTCTGTTCTAGCTTATTTTTCATAAGAAGGAATGATTTTTTTCCATACTTGTTCACAGGTACATTGCATTCTTGTCATCTACATCTCCCACAAAAAGGATGTTTGCAGAAACACATAGGAAAATATACCTTGGTGGGAAGGAACAATATTGGATTAGCTATGTTACATTTTAGAATAGAAAGATTAGTCAAGGCATACATGTCATAAAGTGCAAGATCACGTGATCCATCTTTTGTGTGCTAGAGTGATACCTATTTTCTTTTTGCTGTCATTATTAATGGCTTTATTAAGGCAAAAATTACAGTGGAATTTATGGTAGTTATCTTTTGCTGTTAATGTTATATTTTTATTTCATAGATTTACAGTTACATCCATATTGGTTTAAGTGACTAGAATTAAAATGCATTTTACAAAATGCAAAATTGTTTAATTTCTGTAAGTTTCAGTTAGTGTTCCACGCTGTCTTCTAAGGCACTTCATTTGCTGATAGAAAGTTGGTATGTATTTTTGTTTTCCAGATGTATTTCAAAAAGTAAAAATCCTTCTGATTTTTCTGAAACAGATGTTTGTTTGAATTGAATTTCTCATTAAGATAATTCAGATCAAATTCTAAGACAAATTATGCTTAGTTAAAGTAATTTTTCTGCTGATTGCATAGAAGTTATATGATTAAAATTATTTTTAAGAATATTATATTTATATTTTTATCCCTTTCTGCCTTTGGCATTGGTTGCAATTTAACATTTGATACTAGTGTGTTTTTGTCTTGTTTTAAATGAATGAATGCTTTATGTCATGGAATGCTAAACTGGATTAAATTTTCTTTTGCAGAACTATCCATAATGGCATCAAATGAAAATTCAATTATGGAAATGGGAAATTTCCCTCACTTAGGAATAGACTTTTAAAAGTAATTTTTGAGAAAATTTATTTTTCTGTGGATGGCCTACAACTGAGCTGCTTGAAAATCAAATTCCATAACTTTCTTTTCAGAGGACACACCAAATCCAAGCCTATTCCTGGGTCTGGTATTATTAAACCGATTGTTATGCTGAAATTGTACTGCTACAGACATTGAACACATAACTTGATATGTGAAATTAGGCTAAATTACTAACCAGGAAAAAATTAACTATATTTAGTTTTTTGTTTGGGTTCCTATGTATCTTAGCTGCATGTAGTTTTGGTTTTATTTCCAAGAGCAATAGAGCATGAATAAATTAATCTGAGATTAAACAATTTATCTTTTCCAACAGCTTTTGAGCCGACAGTTGGACCAACTTCTTGGTCTTACAGGCTCAATTTGTTTTTATGCAATTTTCAGGTTTTTGGTGAGAGACACCTCTTCCAACAAAGGTGGGGTGGTAAATCAATGTGTACCAATATGAACCAAAGCTGACAGTGAGTGACTAGGATGACTGTGTATGACATCACTCTTTATTGCATTCAGGTTTCATGGCAGATCTGACTTATAATGTCATTTCTCCTCCGTTCTTGTTTCATGGGAACATGGAATTCAGCCTCTAACCTCTGGCTCATTTCCTACAACTGATCTCTACCTTCCACCATTTGCTCCAAAGCAGAAAGTGCCTTTAGTTCTGCTTTTGGCTGTGTTTATAGTAGAGTTTTGTAAAAGAAGCTGTCTTCTTTCTTCATAAGAAATCATTCCTACTTCTTTCAGCTTTTACTCTTCACTGCTTTCAGTCATCATCAAAATTTCTAGTCATTTCAAGAGATGTCAAAACAATCATAAGTTAGATATTCTGATTCAGTTTTTTTAATCTTGGTGCATATTATGCATAAACTTGTAATATATGAACTTTTTTTTTACTTACTACTAGATTCCTTGCTTATTAATTAATTCTCTTTCTGCCTCTTATTTTATCTGTTTTAATAAATCATAATTGTTTTAAACAAGTATATAGCTGCCATACTTCACAGTTCTGTTTCACTACAATTCTCTTCCATATGTGAGCATTGTATTTTACTCTATTGTTTGGAGAAATCTGTTTTTCATAACATCAATGTTTTTCAAGCTCAAGAAATAATTGATGGTGTCTTCTTATTGGCTGGCACAATTAATTTGGATGAACTCCCTACAACCAATATATCCTTCTTTGTATTGCAAGCATGCAGATTGTTCTTCACTGGCTATTGATATTCTCCCGCTCCAAGGGGTCACAGCACTCAGTGTTTTCAGATTATTTTCCAATAATAAAGATGAAATACAGTACATTGTACGACTTTAGCCAGTAGGAACATATAAACAGACATATAAAATGTCATAAGGAGAAACATGGATGAGTATGATTCATTGTTACTGTGTCCTACAGTACTAAAGAGATTTTATTTATCTATTTTAATGCTAAATGGGTACATTTGGCAAAATAGCTGAGGTAAATAGAAATCATATCCTCTTGGGTTTAGCTACATCACATACATGAAATTAGCCACTTCCATGTCTCACAACACAAGTGATAGCACAGTTGAGCTATCTCTAGCACAAGCCAGGTAATTTAGTTTCTTCAATAAGCTCATTTAGAAAGATCTGTTTTTCCTTAAAAATTAAAAACCCACAATGTAGATTAAGATTTATTTTAGACTGAAGAAATTAGGTAGGGTTAAACCACTAATATTCATGAAAAATAAATTGCTGTCTGTGTGACAGAGCAAATAATTCTGTTTGATACCATATATGAGGCAGTGAAGTACTTGGCATGAGAGAAATGGTTTCAAATAACTTCTGAGCTCTGCTAAAAGGTACTCTGGAATCAACTTATGTTAACCTTACTTAGTGGATTTTTGAAATATTTATTCATGGAGTAGTATAGGACAGATTCTTCAGAGTCAATAATAGGACAAACTTCCAGACTCAAGAGATTGTTCCCATCAACCACTTCCCAAAAGTTTGTGGGAAAAACCAAATACTCATCTTTATTAATGATTATAGAGAAAATATTATGAAAGAATGTGTTCTTATATGTGTATCTGTGTATTTGTTTAATATATGAGAGAAAAACTAGATGATACCATATGTAAGTAGTTTCAGACAGAAAAAAATACAATGTTGTGAAATCTCATAATATAAAAATTCTTTGACTTCACACCTATGAAAAACTGATCAAAGGCTTGCACTTCTAAAGGAGAGAAGAGGGCATAACAATATTAAACACCTCCCTTCAGATCTTCTGCCAGAAATCCTCGTGATTGTTATCTTACTGAACCCAGTTACTTTTTCTAGTCATCTAATTATTATCATGCTTCCCTGCCATGAGCCCCTATGCTTGATGCCATATGGTATAAGCCAAGACCTAAAAAACTAGCTGAAATTCACTACCTGCTTATTTAATTTGGATGTCTTTGTTGTAGTAGTTCTCATCAGCCCCTGTGTATTTTTGCTGCCTTGATGATTCATTTCCTTGCAGCTTTGAGAACAGCTGCCATAATAAAAAACTAAGAAAGGGTACTAGGGGTATTTGTTGATTCCAGTTTATGAAAATTGCAGCTGACACTGTAATTTTTTCAACTGAGAGAATGAGACACCTGAAATATTTCTAGAAAGATCAATACTCAAGTAGGTACAGCTTGTGAAGTTACTGAAGCAATTTTCAGAATTTACTTTTTAGTAGCTGTAAAAAATGGGAGATGAAATAAAAATTTATTATATCCAAGTGAAATGGTAAGTTGGTTGTATATATTAGAGCACTAGAATTCCATACAAGTCTCTCTATAAATGTGTAGCTCACAAACTTATAATATTCTGCTAATTTGGAAAAAGGTTTTCAAGTAAAAATAATTTTCATCACATATAAGGTTTTTTGTACACACTTTCAGTCTTGCAAAGGCATTCAAAGGAGTAGCTGAAAAAGCATATGCTTTTGAAAGAGTAAAAGCCCCATTTGATGTAGAGAAAGGGGATCTGAAGAGTTTTTAACTGTTCTTCCTGACATTACTTTTTCACAGTACATTAGATACCATCTCTTTCCTGTTATAATACCTCTTTATACTTAGCCTATAAAATAGATTAAATTTGTTGCAGTGTGATGCTTTTCATTTCATTGCTGCCAGACGTCATGTGAAAATTCTTCATCTATTTCTTCTAATGCATATGAATACAGAAGTGATAAAACATTGGTGCAAAGATGAAAAAAGTCCACAAAATAAACAAAAAATCTTAAGAAACTCAGAATGAAAAAATAAAGTACTAAATTTATTGGAAACTAACAAAATGCTTGTCAGTATGTGCAGCCTTATGATGTGCCCAAGTCCGGGTTTTGTAATACAGAGTGACTTTAGAATTACCTAACAATATAGGTAGGAAAGTATATTGATGTCTTCTGCAATAGGTATTATTGGCCTCTGAAAAATCAAGAACAGAAATTCTGGCTCTGTTCTTTGTTTGAAATCTCCTTTCAAATAAAATACTATGGGCCTAGTACTGGTTGAGTCATTCTGCCATCTGGTGCAATAGATACCACAGGCTCTGTCTCATTCCTTGATTTACTGCTATTTCAGCAAATATCCAGTAGCTTTCCACTGCATACTGCATGCCTGTGCTCCTTAGTCCTCCATAAAGCCACTACCTTCCAGTGATTTTCAGGATCTGCAAGATTTTCAGTATTTTTCAAGACTTTTTCTGTGATACTTTTGTGATACTTCTCTATCAAAACTGAGACCATCAAGAGTATGTGGTCTTGAACCTGAAGTTATACTGCAGCTAATCAAAAGCAAACTGAGATAGCTAAATAAAGTTAATTATTATTTATATATAGTGCTTTAGTTTAACTGTACTAATAATAAACTCTAGAACTATTGCCCAAGAGTAGAAAACATTGTATATAGATTAAGAATGTATAGAGGACCTACAATTAAGGAAGCTCTTCAGAAACAGCTTAAATTTTTTGGCAAGAGGGACAGGAAGAATCCAAAGTGCATAGGAATGAAGAAACCTCAGAAGGCATGTAATTCTATACTATGAACATGCTTAAATTCACTAGAATGTTCTGTCCATCCTATGTACCTAACATGTATCACAGCACCAGAATGGACACCATGGACTGAAACATTTGGATAATATGTAAATAAATCTTACTTATACATAAATATAAATAATAATTATAATTAACAATTATAAGAGTTATTGTTTCTACTTTTAAAAAAATTGTACTTTTTAATAAAGGGATCATTTGTCCTGAATCTGTGCAGACAAGCTTACCAAGATCTTCATGAAGACTATTCAATTAAGAGTTATGTAAAATTTAAAATATTCTGGGCTTGAATCAAAGAGTCATAACTTCTAAACTCAGCTCCTTTAATTATCATTTGGTGGAAGTTTATATAGCTATTGATGTGGTTGCACTGTGCAAATCTGACCTAAGGGCCTGATCTGGGAAGATCTGACCTAAGGCGCTCTGCTTTGGATTAAAACAATAACAATTCTGGCACCATCTAGAATTTTTTATTACTCTATTTACATAAGTTGCCTTCAATTAACCAGAGCAACTTGTCTTGGAGCAACAGAATTGAACCTTAAACTCAGAGAAAATGTGTGATTTGCTTCCCAGTTCCCCTTTCTGGGATGGCACTGTGGTCTGTGGTTGTGTTGACAGGGCATGGCTGTCCCTCGCTGTCTGTCTTTATTATGGTCTCAGCAGCACCACTGTTCACTGCTGCTTACTCAATTACTTGTACAGACAAAACTAAGTAACGAAGAGTCCTGCTGCCACAGTGTAATTAATCCTCTGGAGTCCCATAAGCAACAAACAACTGCACAAACAGCTGACTAATCTGCCAAAGTACGCCTGTATCTTGATTTGCAGCACCATCACTCTGCTGCTATTTCTATACTTAAATGTCCTTTGTCATAGAGCAGAAGTGAACTCTTCATAGCTTGCAAGTGCTCGGAAGCCACTCTTGGCTGCCTGCGTATTTGTACAGCTGATTGTTTATTTCTGGCCTTTTGGCACAGCTCCTTTTCCCTTTCAAAATCACAGGGCAATACCCTCACCTCATCTAAGCTTGGAGAGAGCATTATTTTTTATCAGCTGCCCTCTAGAGTTTAATGTTCATTACATTTTGTAATATTACCTTCAGCAAACTTCTAAAAGTATATCCTCTAACATGAATAATTACATTGTAAAAGTCCACATTAAACACTTTGGATTGAAACAAGTCAAGTGCTAGAAAATATGATGCACAGAAAATGGATTTTCCATTTTCCTGATATAGATCTGACCTTTGATGTATAATAACCACATACTATGACAGATGACCTAAGCTGTAAACCACTACATGTAATAATGATAGATGTGTTTAGACTTTTTCTGACATTAGGCAAACTATATAACTATAAACATATTGTTAATACAGAGGGCACATTTTTACATTTTCTTGAGAAAGAATATTTTTTTTCTTCTTTCATTTAGCAGTAACTAAAACAAATGGTTGTTTTGGGCCTCTAGTCATGATTCATAAATGGGAAGTACTCATTCAAAATACACTACTATTTTTCTCAATTAGAATGCAATAATGTTTGCTGAATTTGGTAGAATTTAGTGTGAAAACAAACGTATATACTTGAGGTCATAAGAGAATTCATCCTCCAGAAAAATATAAGAGCAGAACAATGCTTTATTCTTAATTAGCATAACAATATTGAAAGAATTTCAGTTACAATTTTCAACAATTATAATTCCTGGGTCCACTGAAGCCAGTCAACCAGTGCTGTGAGGAGGAAAAAAAAATTTAAATACGAATTTGGAATATATTTTTGAAAAGACAAAATCAACAAGATGTCTTTGGAGTAGAAAGAAAGGGAATAAATTCTGAACTTTAAACCAAATTGCATTTTCTTAAGGGTATGAAAATGAATAGCACAGAAGAAAAGGAAGAAAAGAAAAGAAAAATACAGTTTGAGTATTGATGGTAATGGCTGAAGGAGATCATAGGATCATTTAGGCTGAAAAGTATCTTTAGATACCTTTAAAGCCAGTGCTGCCAAGTCCACCACCATGTCCTCAAGTGCCACATCTCCATGCCATCACCTCCAGGGATGGTGACTCAACCACTTCCCTGGGCGGCCCATTCCAACGCTTGACAAACCTTTTGGTGAAGAATTTTTTCATTATATCAAATCTAAATCTCCACTGAAACAACTTACGTACGGATTGTCAAAGTTAGATTGTCATGTCAAACTAACCCATAGGTAATTTAGTAAAACATAGTGTAAAAATAGTGATTATCTAGTAAAACATAGTAAAAAATAGTGATTATCTATTCAGAAAACTAATAGAACTTGGAGGGTTGAAATAGTCCTTTTGGCATCAGTAAAGCTTTGAAACAGGACAGCTGGAGGTGTCTCCAAGGTGAGTGTCTTTCAGTTCTTTCTCATTAAATTATTCCTTTTGAGACAAAATACTGTGCTGATTAAATACTTATAAAAAATTGGAAGCCATTATCAAAGCAGAAGATTGTAGACTTCATAAAGCTAAATAAAAAATTAAACAAACAAACAAAAAAACAACAACAAAAAAAAACCAAGCCCAAATAAATTTTAAAAGTGAAGTAATAAGGGGTGGTACAATAAGAATAAAATTCTAGGTCTGGCTCTTGATGATCCAAAACAGAATGTTGTGTTCTAAACTCAGTGAGCTTCACGCATATATGGGTTGTTTTCAGGCGTTCTACCTGATCCACAGGCCCAGTTAGAGCTGACTGGGGCATTCACTTCTAAAAACACAAAATTTGATTCTGAATTGAATAAAAAACCTAAAAAAAAGGTAAGTGGTAGTGCTTCAGGGATATAAGACCCCTCTTGTGCAAAATCCTGATCAGATGTAGTACAGAAAGCTAAACTGAGAGTGAAACAGAGCAGGAAAAGGGCTAAAAAGATACTTAGGAGACCCTACCTTTTAATGGAAAAGATTAGCTTGATTAGCCAAGCCAAGATGAGAAAAAATGGCTTTGTTTACAGATATCCAAAGAATGAAGAAATGCTCTTCAAACAAAAGACTTGTTTTGGCACAAAAGCAGATTTGTCTGAACTAGATATGAATAAATCGAGGCTGAAAATTAGATTAATGTTGTTGACCAGTGGAGCACTTAGATTTTGGATCTGTGATCTGAGAGTACGAGGATGAAAAAATTTAGTTGTTTTTAAACTGGAGATTATAAAATATGGTGTTTGTGATAGCAGGGCTTGATGCTTGTTGTTAGCTAAATCTTTTTATGTTCTCTTTTTATCAATATTTAGGAATTTAATTCATACATCTTATATTCAAGACACAAAGAATCACCTACAATTTCAAACAGAGCAAATTTTCCTTCTGGAGATATTTTTTTCAGTTTTAGTGTTAATAATTACAGATTATTTTAGAATGAAGGTAGTCATTAGATCTGCAAAAGTACTTAGGTATAGAAAAGGATAATTTTAAAATTTCCTGTTCTGTGTTTGTAACTTAAAAACCTGGTACAGGTGTCTAAGTAATTGTACTCAAATACTGAGCCAACTCCTACACTGAAGTGCTTAAAGCCAATTCCACTGAAGATAGAACTGTAGCTGATTTCTGAGTACACCTCTTAGGGCATTATAAGCAGACTCAGCTGTTCCTTTTAAAACCAGATGCTGGAAATTGTGGCTATCCTAAGTTTTCTCTTTAATTTACACACATTCATTTTTTTGCCAGTTCTCCTTGTAGTTAGAAGTTGTGTCTTCCAAAACCTCACTCAAATCAAGGTCAGCTTCTAGGCTGCCTTCACTCAGAGTTTTGTCCATTTGAGCTCTTAAAAACCTCTGAACATGGAATTTATACAGGCTGTGCAGAGGAAACCTGCCATGATATTTAACTGCCTTCTGGCCAAAGAAGATTTTCCTTTATCTAATTGCCAGAGTGACTCATGGGTCAGGATTTCCAGTCAGGACAGCCAAGGGGCACCAGGGGCAGCATTGATTTCATAGAGAGGCCTGGGTCTTGTGCCTACTATTCTTTAAAAAAACTAGAGACATATTTGTCTAGCAAAATTTTTTTCCATTCACTAGAGTAAATTAGAATTTTAATTTGAAGCTCTGAATTTTGACAGCTGACTTAATTGGAAAGTGTGCTGTAGTAAAGAAAAAATAGATTGCAATTATTTGGTTATAAAGAGACTAGTCAATTTAAGAGGCTATGAGAAACGTGAGTACAACTCAAGAGGCTCATGATAGACATTTGTTTAGATTTTTGTTCAGAAATATATTACAGTTCATTAATTTCTGTATGTATTTTGGCTTTATTTTTTTCCTCTGTCATTGAGTTTCTTTGGTTGGTTATGTTCTGTCAACCTGCCACTTTGAACCCAATCATTCGTTTATTTGTATGTCACTTAAAGCATTGTCTTAGTGGTTAAACAATTATTTTGTGATGTATATTTACCTGTAAAATTTCCACACTTCAGTACATGGACCATCAACAACAGTTTATACCACTGCTAAAACAAGTCACTTGTATTGCTATTTATTGTTATAAACTGTTATTTACACAGCAAGCTGTACACATGATTTCAAATGATCACATTAATTGACTACATTTCACTGTGCACCTCAGCTGCCAGTAATTTGGCCATAATTTTTACAGGATTTATTCTTGTTTTACTACATGTGGAAGCCTGTTGCTCTTTTGTGAAACGACATGATCGACGGTGTTCTACTAATTGGCTGGAAGAAGTGCAAAAAAGGTAAAAAAACCCATTGTTCTCCACTGTAACGACAAAGAATGAGATTCCAGCACTGTGCAAACTTTATATCAGGCAAAGAAACCAAAGTTTTGTCTGGTGAAGCTGTGACCCACATATCCTTCAAGGTAGCAAATGAGGCTGCAGTCTTCTGCACCACCAGCCTCTGGTAAATACATTAAATAAAGCAAAGATTCTACACACAAGCATTAAGTAAGTCCACTGAGTTGTGCATTATTCTGAAAGTTGCTGAACAGCAGAAGGTAATCATTCAGCAGAGTCAAAAAGAATAAAATAAAAGGCTATCTCATGTTACAATTGATTTCAATCTGCTGAAATATGCACTGCACATTTTGATTAGCTGGGTAATGCAGTGTGTGCTTCTGCTGGGAAGGAGAAATACAACACTTTATTGTACTTCTTTTGGCTGCCTATCCATTCATCAAAGCTTTCCTAATTTGCATTCTATTTCCTTTGATGCAATCAATATGAACAATAGAGGGTGTTACCTTGCATTTCTATACTTTGATCTGATTTGGTGTTTGTGATCAACACAGTCTAGCAATGTTTCAGGTTAGAAAACATTTTGCTACTGCCATCAATTACATTGTTCAGTGACCTTCCTTCTCCCTGCTGTGCTTTGAAAATACGCGTATATATTTCAAGATGTCTTTTTTGCCTACACTATTTGTTTTACAGAGCAACACACTGTGAAAATGAGAGATGGTAAACAACATCCTTAATGTTTAGGATGAAGAAGCCAATGGCTACTTATCCACTATTATATTCATGTACAGTTACTCTTACAGTGCATATAAATAATAATGCCATTAATCCTCCACGTCATAAAGACCTACATGCATAGCCTCCAGCACTGTGGTATGCATTACCAGTTCCTGGTCTGGAGCTTTTTACTCCCTCGAGAAGATGTGTTTGTTGATGTGATCTCAGTTCTTTAAAATATTGAAATGCAATAAACCTGGTATTATGCATTATGAAAAAACAGTAGTGGTCCTTTGGTTGCTGAGGGGTTTTTTGGTTTTTGGGGTTTTATTTGTGGTTTGTTTTTTTTTGTGTGTGTTTTGTTTTGTGGGGTTTTTTTTTGGTTTTTTTTTTGTTCTAACTGATGAAAATGAGGACTATATGGATCTTCACTATTATTTTTATGATTATACCTAAGCAAATTTATGACTTGTGTGATTATTCCACAGCATATCTTTGGATGCCTGTATACCTGAGTCCTTTCACTGGTAGGATGGGATAGTAAAATTAATTTGTCTTTACATTAAAATTCCCCACTATAAAAGAAGCATTTGTGTGTATTATATCAGCTCACAGGGTAAAAGTATTGATGATAATTAAAGTCTCGGGCAACTTCTCCATAAAGAACTGAGAGGAAAACAATGTTCAATTAAGTCACTATTCTCTCTATAAACATTAGAACATCCTAAATCTAAATATGATACTACTGTTTTAATCATTAAGCAGACCAAAATACCTTTTGCAAATCTGGGATCAGAAGTAAGAGGCTCCAGGCTTCCCAGTCAAATTTTATCTGTAAGACATTTCATCTTTCAAATTGTAAGTTTGCATGTGTACTCCTGCCTGCTGACATAAAACAGCTCTATAATATTTTTCTCACCACCTTTGTATTGCTGTCTGATTTTCTATCCAAGAAACACTTATGTCTGAGGATCTGGTAAGATCAACTGGTCCTGAAAGCATCTTCTGAGCCTGGAACATCTGTTAATCCTGTTTCAGATTGCCTACACAAAGAATCAAGGGGTGGATAGCTGTCAGAGAGAAAGTCTTCAAAATAAGGGTAGGAAGCAGAGCAGAAAGAAATGCAGGACTTGTAAAGAATAATTAAAACAAATTAAAAAAAAAGCCTGTTGAAAATGCTTATGAAAAGTGCAATTATCATGCCTGGATGTTTAATACAGTTTTCTATATAGCTTACACATTATTTTCCCAGAGAACCCCCCCAGAGATTCATTTGTCTTATTTGTAAGGAGTACCTGTGTTTCCACGAGCATATGGGCATGCTAACATGAATGATACTAGCCAAGTACATTTACTTTTATCTTTAAAAGAGAACAAACAGGTAAAATTTAATTAAGTGTCTGGTTTTATGTGTAGGCTAAAAAGACTTGAAAATCTAAAGGGAACATCTATCAACTGTGATGGAGAGCAGCAGGGAAAACATAAATTTCTGTAATGTAGGTTATTTATTCTAGTTATTGCAGCAAACACTTGCTCAGAGGTGATGTATTTAAGAATGCAAACCAGTTTTCTTTGTCACCTCCTGCCTTTTCTCACAGTTAGACCTAGGGCTGAAGTTTTCCATTCTTTTCCTAAAGAAGGTGGATGTATCATTCCCTCTCTTTTACTTAACATTAACATTTTTCTCTAAATCCTTTCTGCTCAGAATATCACAAGCTCTCCATTAATTTGTCTTTCTTCTTTTTACTTCTTTCACTTCTTTTTTCCCTTTCACTCTTTCTTTGACTCCTCTTCCTATTTCTAGTGTGTATAATATTCTCTCTTAAAAAGTCCCATGATGAAAATCCCTAGACACTAATATTTAACTCATTGTCATTGTGCTGTTCATATTTTTAGCCTTTCTCTAGTTCTTGGTGTATTGGGTGTTTGTGCTCAGGTGTTGGCAGCAGGAGCTTCAGGGTGGATTCTGTGAGGAATGGCCAGGACTGTCCTGTGCCAGACATGGCCTATTCCAACTGATCCACCATGGCTGAGCTCTGCAGTCAAGGTTGTGGTATTTCTGAGAAAGCATATTTAAGAAAGTGACAGGCTGTGAGAAATGAAGGGGGAAAAATATGCAAGAAAAAAGCCTTCCCAAAATAAGGGGAACTAAATATTAGTGAAGTTGGATGAAAAATATGACTTCTTGAAAAATTCAGTTCCTTCATACATTAATTTATCTGAATTACAATATTCTATACAAAGGATAAAGTTGAAAAGGGTGAACAGTAAGAGAGAACCTGGGGTGACTGGGGACAGTAAATTGCAGATGAACTCATTCAGTGCATCTCAAGGGAGAATGGCAAGTGGGATTTTTTTTGTCTTGCATTAAAGAATGAAGTCATGCAGAAATGAAGTGCTAATCTCTGCATAGCTCTTACCAGGTCATGTCAGGAATTCCAGGCTAAATTCAGGCATCTTGATACCAGAAATTTATGGACAGCTCTAAGAGGTTTTCTAGGCAGGTACTTCAGAGAGAGAAGTATTGAAATGATTACAAACCAAGCAGATTGATTTCTGAGAAGACAAGAAAAAGCAGTATAAAAGCTAAATGCACAGCATACATAAAGCAGCCACACTATGCATGTATAGAGTTAAGTTTGATTTTCCTTGGGTTATTCATTTTGCTTTTACTCAAGCAAAGTGTGATATATCTGCCATGATATAAATAGAAAAGCTAAATCTACCATCAAGACAAATCTTGAACAGTGACTTGACTTATGAAAGAACTCCAAATAGAGGGATGTACATTATATCATTTGGAATTTTCACTCTAACAAGTATTACTAGTCTCTGATGAGGGCAGAATGCTTGTGGTCAGTGGAAACTTTCTTCCATTAGGTAATTCCTTGTAATTTTTTCTCATCTATCTCATGTGCATAAAGTCAGAGAATCAGGCAGCAGAAACACCTCAGAAGAAAGACCTGGTTCCTTAATAAACAAGGCCAAAGAGGGAAATTCACTTTTTCAATAGAAACCTTTTCAATAGAAATGCTAATATGTTTTGTATCTCCATTGGTTTGTGTCTTAAAATGTAGTTTCCTATTCATATTTTAGACCTCACTCATAAGTAACAGAGAACTTGACTCCAAAAGCAGTCCCAACTATCAAACCAGGAGAAAAAGATGAGCTCCTTGATTCCTAATGCAATCCTTTCCTCACTGTATTTTTTCTGTAGGAGTTCAAAAAGTCGTGTTTTTGTGAAGCAGCATTGCAAAAGTTGAATGACAGGCATCTATGGTTTCTTTATACTTAAAGTAGGCCACCTTGAGTATATTCATCAGTTCACATGCTATTCCTCTTGATGGCAGGTAAAAAAATAATAAATAATGCACAAAGGAAGTTAATCTGTTTCCAGAGTATTTTAATAAATAAAATGTAAAAAACCATTCAGGTCTTGGGCTTCTTGCCAGAGCCTGATGTGAGAGAAGTACCAAAAGCACATGAACTGCCTCTGAAATCTGTTAAGCTGCTTGTTTCAATTTCGAATTTGTATTTATTTTTTCCTTTTATAGAGTATGATTTGATTTCATGCGGAAATCACACTAATAGTATAATGAATTTGTAACAAAAGATAAAGTGGAACATCTCTACCAGGGGAAATTACTGTTGCATCAATTTCTAATTATTCCTTCTATTAACCTTTTAATTTTTTTGTGTCTAGTACTGGAGAGAAAAAAACCCAAAATATCAGCTATGCCTTTTGTCGAGTGCTCATATTGGAAGGAACTGTACAAGAGGAAACTGAAGCTGCACACATTAAGAGCTGAAAACTCATGTTCTACCACTCAAGGAGTAGATACTGAGAAGGGATGCAAAATGTTTCCATTTACTTGCATGGAGTTCCTTTGTGTCTTTCCCCAGACTTGTGTATTTCCTAGTGAACTGCTCTCCCATACCACCACGGGCCTCTGCAGCCACATTTACTCATTTACAAGAGAAGGATAGATGCTTGTGTAAGGACTATAAGAAATAAAGCTCTATGAAGAGTCATACTTTGCACCTCACTAGAAGAGGTAGAATATGCCACCACCTGCAACTAAGAGTGATACTCTCTGTATAGATATACACAAATAAGAGCATGAATCACATTGCTAACAGATTAATTTAAAATTGCTAATGGATTAAATTAAAATTTAATTTAAAAATTAAATTTAAAATTTAATTAATTTAAAATTAATTGCTAATGGATTAATTAAAAAAATTCTGTGTATTTTTCTGCTGTTAATTAAATGCATTTCATAGAATCAAAACAAGCAGTAACATCATCTGTAGACTACTAATCAGTGTAAACAAAAGAAAACACCAGTTAACGTGCAACTGTTTTCAAACACAATATTGTATTAGCATCATTGGTTCAGCCTCAGAAAATTCTTATTCCACTTTTCATTTGTGACAGGTAGTTTATCCATTATATTGAATGATTTTTTTAAAAGGACTGTGGATAAATGGATGCATCTGTCCCAGTTTTTCTATTTTGATTCAGGCTATTGGAAACATAGTACTTAGATTTATTTATATTTAGTGGCTTACTAGCCCCAAAATATCTTGGTTAGCTAATAAATGTTATCAATATATAATAAGATTTATCAATAATTGGGACAAATCAAGAAAAGAAACCAATTCCTGTGATTTAAAAAAATATCAAAAATATGTTAGGTAATGGAAAAAAACCCACAGAAACGATATGATATCACACAATGTTTTAGAACATTGAATAATTTTCCCAAAAATAAAAAGTGGCAATGCTTAATTATAGTCTCAAAATCCTGCCTAAATCCTAATGGATGCTGGAGACATTATTAAGGTAAATATGCTTTTACAAAGATGGAAGAAGCAATTATTAAAAATACTGAAAGTATAAACAGTAAGGGATTTACTATATTCCCTATACCTTTTATTTTTTACTGAAAGAGGCAGGGTGGGGTTCATTGTGAAGCTGAGACCTCTGCTCCTGCAAAGTATGAATTGTAGAAATATTACAGTAGAAATCTAAATGGGGTTAAATGTGTCTAACAGAATTGCATGCTTTATAAAAATGTTATAAAATTGACACAGTCAATTGCTTACCAGTATCTTCAACTGTTGCTCCTGGATGTGCATTAATACATCCATATTTTATAAATTTTTTTTTGTTTCACCCTATTGTATCCACTGTGTGAAAAGTCTTGGAATCAGGAAAATAATCTTCTTGTTACAGATAAATGTATGATTTCCCTGACTGTTTCCCACAAAAAAGGAGAAAAAAACCCAATTGTGTCAAATTTCTGGTTTTTTAATTAAATTTGTCATTGTCTCTTGGTTTGGTAAATGTTTTTTCTTCTAGTTGACACACTTTAGGATTGTTCTGACTACAGCTCTAGGTTTATGATATTGAGGAGAGATATGTACTGGTTTGGGATAGCACTTTTACTTCCATTGTGCACATAAGTGGAGCAGTTTGTAAGTAGTTCTACATGAGAGAGCTCATGGCTGGGTCCTCAGGCTGAGCAGTGAAGGGCAGCAGGAATTCATCAAGCACTTTTCAGGCAACAGTGTGCTTGCAAGTTTAAAAACTGACTACAACAAAAATCTCTCCCCAAATAATAAAATATTTTGAAATATATTAAAAGAAAGGTTATAGGGGAAAATACATAAAGCATCAGGTATGTCCTATGTAGCTGTAGTTCCAGTGAATGTTGTAAGGCTCTGAAATCATTCTCTGTTTCAGATGATGGCACAACTGTGGTTCTTGGGATTTTGAATTAAAATGTCAATTATATCTACCTATATCTATATGATATCTACATCTATATAATCTATATCTATATCTAAATATCTATAGCTAATCTAAATCTATATCTATCTGTATCTATATCATCTGTATCTATATATTTATATCTATATCTATCTATATCTTAATTTCTTCTCCTGTATCTCCCCCCTAACTGTGTTTAACCTGTTTTTTTACTGTAATCATGTTCTATACTGTTTTCTCCCTGACCTTTTTAACTGAATGACTTATAGACAATACCAAGTTCTCCGGGAGCCCTTCTGTGCCCAGTTGAACTGTTTGTATATATGCCAGATCAGTTTTCTTTTAACTTCTGCTCATCAGGAAATCCAGGAAATCAAAAATACTTTTTTTTCCCCTAGCATATCATACAGGTTGCTAATTCATGAATATGCCTACTCAATCAATTCTCACCACTCGTTGCCTTCTGAAAAATAGTGTCAGCACTTGCAGTTATGTTGATAGCATAATTCCAGCTGTTTCAACATTCCTTCAAGTTCAAACTTACATATTCTACAGGTACCATGAAAAGGAACCTTCAGAAATTCATGTGCCTAAGAATTTGTCCAAGAGTATTATATGCATGAGATTAACGAGGTTTTGATGCATATACCAAGGTTTTAAAATGTTGATATTAACAACAGTTGAGGTCAAATCTACCCTATTTTCTGATTATTAAAATGATTGCATTTTTGTTTCACTAGTTCAGTCAGCTCCAATAATAGTCAAATTTTGCTCTTAGAGCTTGGAATATGACTGACATAGGAAAAATCAGCATTTAGAAGTAGAAAAATCAAACTCTGCAGTGGAAGAAAACGTCTCTTGCTTTCTGCAGGACATTGTAAGCAATGGAGAGGAAACAAAACAAGACATGACATGGTACCTGACTGCAGTTTTAATGAGTTCCACTAAGGGAGCTTTTCGGCTTTTCAACTAACACAATGCTTTATAAAAATACATCTCATTGAAGGACAGCTTTCCAACCATCTTTGTTTTAGCAACCGTGACACATTAGGGGTAAGTGAGGAAATAGTTCTCTCTAGCAAATACTCTCAAAAGATTAATTGCAAACAATTCAATTTATGTAATATAATTCTTTTAAAATTAAGAAAGGTTTACAAATAGATCATAATTTACTTTTAATATATTATTCCATTTTCACTATGCAATTTGGAAAAATAATTTTTCAGCTGTGAACCCCATATAAATTTGGGTTTTTTTACTCAGTAGAGGACAGCTAGATACCTTCATAATGTTGCATTATCTCTGCTTTCAATGATGAACATTCATAGTGCAGCAGAGCAAGTATCAGCTATTGAATACCACTGATGAATAATTTATACAGACTTTTTGGAAATATTTTCACCTACATCTGTCACCATTTAGCTAACAAAGCCAAGCACAATATTCCTGTGGATAATGCAAATTGAAACTAATCATTTGTTTTACAAACAGCAAAATTCAATGGGTCTTCATTAATGGAAAGAAACATACTTTCTCTTAAATACTCTTAGAATTCCACGTAACAATATTCTTCTAAAACTAGATTTATCTTGAACTAAGGATTCAAGGTTTTTTTTTTCATTTTGACATTTCTAATACAAAAATAGATACACTTTTTTGTGAATAGTTATGTTTGTATGCATATTTCTATCTATGCTACATGGCCACTAAGATATGGAATAGCTGTAGCTTTATTTTAGGATACAAGGTGGTGCTGTTTCTTTTTAAAACTGAAAATAATGTGTTGATGTGATCCTGCAGAAAGCAGTAGTAGGAACACAATATCTTGTCAAGTGTAGTTCTTTTAAGAAGCCAACTTCTCTATCTCCAGTTTATTTGTTATGCATTTAAATAAGTCATACATGCATATGTGTATTCATATGCTACATATTCATACATTTCAATAAGCAGGTTTAAGGCAGTAACAGACTTAAACTTTGTACGTAATGCTGAATTTGAGTATTTTCACACAGAGTCAGTGTCTTACATTAAAATTAACTTACATTTTGTCATGAAACTAAGGTACTGGCAACTTAAAGAGTGATTCTTTTCTCTACACTGTACATGAGTGAAGGATATTGGAACATTTCAAACCCTAATTTGAAATATTTATGAAATGTTTGTAATAAATGAAATATTTATTCAAATAAATATTAAATTTATCTGGCCAATTTACTTGTGGTTTTTGCCTTATATCAATTAAGACCCCGTAAAGCAATGTCAGAGCTTATATTTTTAAAATTAAAGCCTAGAAATGTAATAGGTTACTTCTCCCCAGTGCTGTTACTAACATAAATTTTATACCATAAATGGCAAAATTCATTTTCTGAGCTGTATGATGACCAATCTTGCCAAATTTTAAATCTTTTTTATTTTTACAAAGTTCACCTGGCTGCCAGATGCTGATAATCTTTTTGAGAAGTAGAAAATATTTGGTACCTATCAGAGTCAGGCCCTTGTGCAAGGTGCATTTGGCCCTTTCATGGCCCTTCTGAAAACTCACATTTTGTGAAAGAATTCGAGGAACCTTAGACTGTGGGTTATTGAAATATCAGGCTAAAAGCACAAAAAGAAACTATTAAATTGTATACCAATGTGATCATACTGCTTCCATTATCATAGATTTTTCAAAATGTCCATCATGTTAAGATTCTGAGAAGACCTTGTGTTATAGTTATGCTGTACATATGTACAGTTCCACTGAAACTGAAGTGATTACTTACATAAGAAGCATTCATGTCTAATTCTTTGCTGAACTGCAGACCTTAACTTCCATAGATAGTGTCAAAATACATTGCTCATCTTGACAACAGATTCTTCTTATATAATCAGGCCAAAAATAAGACAGACACCTCCACGATATGCCCAAGTTCTTACATCCTGAGTATCCTAGACAGCATCTTCTGGGACTAAATTACTTTGTGTTAAGCAGACTGTTAAAATATACTATTAACATCAATGGGTTTGTCTGTTGCTTGGTTTGGTTTTTTTCCCATTTGTGGCTTCTGTTGAACTATAGCCCAGGCAAAAGTTTTATTGGTCTGTCCCTGCAGTTACATAAAGTTATTGTGAGCACAGCTGTACATAGCCACAGAGTCTTGATATTTGATTGCAGTTTACCTCTTTTGTTTTGTATGGTTAGATCTTTAGCATCTCTCTCCAGCACCTACTTTCAACCTGTAATGTGTCTATACTTTTGCACAAAATATTTAAATCCTTTTGTAAATAGTCTTAGTGAATCCTAAGTCCTTAGTTACCTAAGTAGGAAATGAAATCGCTTCCACAATCATGAATAAACACAAAGAAATACTCAGATTTCAAGATCAGTAGCTGTTTATCATAAACTGTTTAATGAATTATTATTTAAATCATTAAGCCTGATAAAAGACCCATGTGGTTATGCCTAAATAGAGTGAATGTGATTCTCATATTACAGAATAAAAATGAGGGGAGCAGTTCTTTAAGGCACACTCAGAATATGGTTTAATAAAAACCTGCAGTGAGATATAAATTCTTCAGACTTCTGATGTCATGACTGATACCTCCCAAAACTTATTTTTGATAAAAATCATTGGGTTTGAGCAATTTTGAACTTAGATGTCAATCAGGGTTAAAAAAAAATAAGTTAGAAAAGAAAACAGAATAGGAGCATACCTAGATAATTCTGTTTAAAGGATCTCTATCTGAAGCTAATGACAGCCTCTAAGATGGGAACTGCTCCTTCGGGGTTCTGCTGTCCACTACTGTATATTTGTCTCTCAGTTCTGCTACAAATTAGCAAAAGCTTTTGTAACCCACGACTGATTTGAGAACATTTAAGCAAACATGATAGAATTTCCCTTTTGCGACATATCTCTCTTTTCTAATACTTTCTTTTAGGCTGACTTTTTCTTTCCTTTTTATCAGGTTATCTAAATGGGAATATCTATTTGAAGAGCAGTGTAGAATGTCCAAAATTATGATAAAAGGTATAATTTTCTAGCAAGTAAAGGTCAATAAAGCTAAGTCATAAAGCTAGATCACTAAAGTAAGGTTAATTTAACTGGGTCTAGTAAATCTCTACTCAATAAAAGGGGTAGAAATCTAAGAGGAAAAGAAGACATAATTGATTGAGAAATGTGTACTACAATATTATCATATCTTACATAAAAATGTAGCAGTAGGAATAACACGAGTTATGGGAAAAAATTGCCTTACTGGCATGGATAAAGTTGTCTCTAGATAATGATGAAGACTAGACAAAAACATGATTCTGACAGCTTCTGAGTCCTGAGGGAAGAGTTTGAGGTAATGGAAAAGGTTTTGTCTTTATCAGGGCGGAAGCACAAATTGAAATCTCCACTGAGTATTGTACACACTTAGAACGCAGAGGGGAAGGAATAGATCTGCAAACAGTGGAAGTTATTATTTAGAGCGTGGGTATATATTTGAACGTAAAATTCACAGATTTTAAATACATATGGAGTTACATACTCGCGCATTAGCTATGAAACATAGCTCCTTTCCCCATATGAACTAATGATTGATGGACAAAGGGGAAATTTGAGCTTTTGGGCTATACACTAGAATGCATAATGCATTACATTTTCCAATTATGCTTATCACCTAGTGGAAGGTCACCAGCAAGCATAAAATTGAAATGCTCTGATTGAGCATGCTGTTCAGGATTTCCCATTTGTGGTTTGTTTTTTTCCCCTACATGCAATTTCCCATTATGCATGGTAGTTTTCACACTGTATTCATGAGATACTGGTTTGTTTTTTTTTTGTTCTCTTGCTGATTATTTACGATTACTCCTCATATCAGGAGGTCTGGCCCAAATATCAATGAAGACAATGGACACAAGTTTGCAGCCGTGTTGAATTTTATGATGATTACAGTAATCATTAGAAAACGTTCTACATTAAAGGTAGCTTTCATTCAAATATGAGAGTGATGTGAGGGATTGTTATTTTTTTTAGCAGTTAGGGAAAGGTTAGCAAATTTTGTATTGCTTCCTGACAATTTCCTTCATAAATTATTTTGAAAAACTGTAAGTTGTTCAGTCACTAAGAATTAACTTGAAGTCTTTGGGATATATGCTGGCCACCCAGAAGAAAATTAATTACATGAAATCAATAGATTCAGGGCATATTTAAGTATGTACAAAACTGACATCCAAATCTGACTTAAATGACCATATGAAATAAGGTTTGTTAATTTGAAACTCTTTCTTGGTTTCCCTGAATTAGTAAAAAAATATTAGTATAGAGAAATGTCAGTTGTTATTTTTTTCACCAAGATTTTGGAAAAGACAGCTGCCATTGTTAGTGTTATGTGCAAGTATAGTAAGCTTGGTAAGAGAGGCTTGATTTAAGTCTACCACTGACAGCAGAGGTTCCAAATGTCCAGTTTTCATTCTCCAGGCAGATGCCTTAAACTGTATAGCAACCTGGCATTCCTGTTAGACTCCTGAGCAATGAAGAATGATCCTTATTACCAGAGCTGAAAGAGAAGAAAATATGAATAAGCACACTCTATATTGCCCACTGAATGTTGGCATTCCAGTTGTGTGTCTAGTTTGTTTGTTTATGTTTATGGTTTGTTTTTTGTTGGTGTTCTTTTTTTTTGGTTTGGTTTGGGTTTTGTGCTGGGAAAGGCTATGGAGACAACAAGAAGTGCTGTGTCCTGACCTTTGATGGAGTACTGTGTCCTGAACTTTTGATGGCATCACCATCCAAGGAGATATTTAAAAAATGTGTAGACATGGTACTAAGAGACATGGCTTAGCAGTGGTTGGTCTCAATGACTATACAGTCATGTATACATGACTTTTCCAACCCGAATAATTTAATGATTCTGTATAGGCAGTTTTTGCTGGTATATATTAATTTTACTGAATTTCAGAAGCAAAAAAGACTATCCTCTTGGCTGCAAGATTATTTGTCGAGTTTTATGGTTCAACCACAATTAAAGACTAAGCCATATGCCTTCTCTTTATCTGCTGACCAGCTCAACCAGACTTTTTCCATTGAATGTATTCCGGTGGGCACCATGCTGTGGGGTTTTTTTGGTAAGACATAAATGATTGTGAAAAGTAGAACTATTTACTATTTAATTTCTTATCATTTCAAATCTTATTTTGAGCATTCAGATACTCAAAATGCTGTGTTATACATTATTCAAACCTCTTTCTGCTTTTCCTTATGAGATATTTTGCAAGGTTTAGTTTTTTGGTTTAAAAAAAAAGATAGAAACATTCATTCTAATGACAAAGATATTTAATTTTGCATTGAATAACATGATTTTTTTCAGGTCATAAAAAAATCTTTAATTTGTGTTTACTTTGATGAGAGAAAAACCAAAGCTTTTCCATTTTAACATAAATAATTTTTCTCATCACATCTTGCATTCATAATCAAGCCTAAATTCATGTGTGCTCTCCATGTTACAATTATAACACAATTTTTAATTCAAGGCAAAGGCAAACAGTTGTTTGTTTTTTGGTTTTTTTTTGTAGAATAAAAATTATAGGGATGATCTCCGGATGTAATGTGAAATGATTGTTTTGGAAACTGAGATCCCTGTTTTGCCTTAGTCTCTAAATAACTTGTCTCAGCTCACCTTTTAAATCTGATTAAGTTATGGACTTAGTAAAGTTTCAGAAGTATTTTGCTAATACCGTAACCTTGCCTTTTACTGAAGCTCATGAAGATCCTTTCAAGTAGCACTTTTGCACACTGCCATCGTATCTTTGAACATTGAATATGGTGGAATTAGCAGGAGATTACATATAACCTGTGGTGGAATCCAGCCTGAGGTTTTTCCTTTCCTGTAAAAGAAGCTAATTCCCCTCTTTATTAAATGGAATCACTTTGTCCTTCCTGTAAACCTGATAGTTATGAAATAATCCAGTCAGCAATATAAGTTTAGTAAATCTTGAGACATCCGTAGTATGGAAGTAGAAATATAATAATTTGATGTAGAGAAGATTCTTCAAGAAATGAAACATTAAATTAATGGCTTTTATTTGTAAACAGGTGACATAACTAATTGTTTCACTTAAATTTATCTGACGTCTGCAATATTCAATTATGTTGGCACTCATTTAACCAAGTAAATACTCATTAAAACAAATATCTATACTACAAATAAGAATTCAGCTTAGTCTTGATATTGCAAAAATCTAAGACTGGGAAAATCTCAAGGAAAAAGAGCATCAAGAGCCACTGTATATACTAAGATCAATTTGAGAAAACATACGTTGCAAAGAGACAGAATATTTGCATGCAAAAGTTGTAAAGGACCTATAAGGGAAGGACCACAGACTTTCGAAATGGAGATGCATTCTTTTAGTCCAGCTAAAACACAATCAGTAAAAGGTGAAAAACAATTTTCAATTGAATAAGTGTATCTTGTCCCGGCTAGGTGGTAACAGGCAGCCACAGCCCCTGTCTGCTCCGCTGATTTCCCAGCTGCCAGGGAGGACACAGCGCAAAAACAAAAGCAGCACTCACGGATCCCAGGGTACTTTTATTTGATGTTACCACTCCCCTTTTGGCTTCTCCAGGACCCCGAACCCGGGGCAGACAATAGCTTATATACCGGGGGAGGGTCACAGGAGAGGATACAGAATTCAACAAATCAGGAGAACTAGAGATAACATACGAGATGGGCATTCAAATCTCCACCAATGAAGAATCCCAAGGGAAAAGGACAGTTTAGAGAAATGCTAAACTGACTGAGAAGTTTCTCGGGAAGGCAGTTTTTAGGAAAGGAATGGCATTTCCTGCCAGGAGGAGTAAAGGAAGTTCTGGGAAAGGGGTAGAGACCAAAGGGCACGTACAAGGAGATTACAAATCAAACAGTAATCATATTAATAAAACAAAACATATCCCAACAAATAAGTAAAAATAAGTAGCAAATATGTCCTCTTGGTTGCCTAATTCTAGAGCAAGTATCAGAGGTCTTGCATCTAATTAGGTACTTCATAGACATCGTCACCTTTTTCTATTTCACCTAACCTGGCTTGAAAGAAAGCTATATCAATATCAAATATCAAGCTTAAAGAATTCACTTTGAAACTTAATAACATATTATTTCCTGAAGTAAAAATTTTGGTCACAAGGCTGACAGAAGTGCCCATAGAATTGTGAATTTTTAAAAGTATCCCAGCACTCTCAAAGGCTAGCTACTATAATATATGATGATAGAATAATAGCTTTAAAAGATACATATGTCTGCAGTGGATGCAGATATACATTTTTACGTATACACAAAATCCTTCACATAAGACATCTTCTTAGGTATATCATTGCATCCTATTTTTCTTACTTGAAAATGGATTTTGAAGGAGCTACTATTTTTCTCGCACTTGATCTCATGAAGAGTCAAACCCTTTACAGCCATCCACCAAAGCACTTAAACACGTACTTCAATTTAAATAGTAAAACATAATCAGCCAGGAGTGTGAACATATTTAGAATCACCCAAGTACAACTCTGGACATTTAGTGCCTTGAAGCACCCAACCCTTATGCTCTACAAGTAGCAGACATGAATGCATTGTTTAGTCTTTATGTGAGGAAGAAAAAAGATGCATGGGTCTGTTAGTGACTTTCAGTGTATATTGTAAACATCTGCAGCTGCGCTATTTTTAAATCTTGGCTTATTTTTGCAGCTGAGTGAAAGGTATTGCTTGGTTTACAATGCATAGCAAATCCAATTAAGGGAATGGAGCTGCTGGAGTTCTTTTTACATTGAGATCAAAACTAGCTTTGCTAAACCATGTAATTTTTTCCAGTAAGCATAGAACAGAGACATTTACATGCATTAAAAGGAGTTTCTCCATGCAATAAATGTTAGACATTAGCCATTACCTTCTTCTAGTGGTGTATTTGTCATTCATATGAAAGATTTAAATAATTGTATAGTGAATGAATCTCAAGAAAAACATCAATTACAGGTACTGAGAGAAATATTGGAATTCTGAATAACATATTTTTTATTTCTTTTCATTGTACACAGCATTTGTATTGTCTGTGAATGTGTCTCTAAATATTTCCACTTATCCATACTCTGTAATGACCACAGTTGCAATTGGTTCTTTCACAGTGAATTTGGTACTGATATTTCCTCTGTCTTCAGTGAAAGGAAAAAGAAAAAATGAGGGGTGTACCTTAAGGCATGGAAAAGGAAACATTGCAAATGCAACAAATTTCTTGCATGCCTGAGAATTTTGACTTGGCATTTGGATGAGGTGACATGGAAAGGTAGGCAGAATGAGAGATAACATATCTAAACCAATTTGTACAATGTGAGATCCCCTGTTCATTCCAACTGTCTCCAAGCAACAACAGCAAAATCTCTTGAGTTAATGTACCAAAAAATAAACCAAAGCGGAACCTTTTCTTTTTAAAAAACCCCCATACTTTGAAAGAGAAATGCAGAAGGCAAGAAAGGAAAGATAAAGAGATCTCCTTCTGTTAGTTTAATACATTTTGATTCTCTTAGGTATCACAGGGACAATCTTGATTTAGAAGTGTGGATGATAAAGAGCAGATGCTAAACAAGGTATGCTTTCCTCAGATGAACCAAGGTGAATTTTCTGCTATGGAATCCAGCATAAATGAAAGATATTAGATTAGTAATAATTAATGTTTCTTTAGGAATATTGCTGCTGGCAAAGAGGAGGGGAGACCACTGTGTGTTTTTGATGAGTTTCTGTTTACTTTTGAAACTTCTGAAAACTCTTTGAAGTGGATTGGAGATTAGGAGAATGAAGATAGGTTTTGAAATACTTAATTCTATCACTCTTTCCTAAAGTCTTTTTATCTACAAACAAACAAACAAACAGGCGAGTCAATTTTATTGTATGGATACACAGCACTTTAGCACTTTCTGTACACACTGCTGTATTTATGGATTTAACTATTCACTTAGATGAAATTTATCAACATACTTTAGGAAAATATTACCATTGTTACCTTTCAGGAAAGCAGAGAGGACTACTTTAATAAATATTCACAAGTTCTTATTTATCTAGTAGTTTTATTACAATCCTTACATGATTTCAGTTAAATTAATAACTTAATATTGTGCTATTATTAATAACTTATGTTGTGCTAGTTAAGTGATAAGATGCTCATTTGCACACATAAAGAAAGAACAGAGAAACAATGGCACGAGGACTAAATAACATGCCTCAGCTGATCCCAGGCCATCTGCAACCAAAGACCCTCCATCTCAACAAGATCAGAGGAGCAAAGGGGCACAAAGGAAGTCAAGAACCCAAATCAAGGGTTCTGGAGGAACGTCCATCTTGCCCAGGCCCCTACTGGAATTGTCTCAGCAGAGTCATTGAATCTGCTGTTCTGGCATGAGACCCACCATAATGATGGGGAGCAGGTCTCTGGACCACCTTCAGACAAAACAGGGGTTGCTCTTTAGGAATGTGTAACACATTATTTGATACATGCAAAAGGCATGCACAGGGCTTATTTTAGCCTCTTTTAGGGGAGTGTCATGGTATGACACTGGCTAGAAGATAGGCACCCATGAAAAACGATTCACTCATTTTCCTATGCTATAGTTGAGCAGAGGAGGGGGACAGAAAAATTAAAAGCTCATGAGGTGAGATAAGGCTTAGGAGAAAACACTCTAAGGGCAAAATATGTTCAAAAGTTAAAAGGTATAAAGAAAAATTTATTAAAATATTTAAAAGAGAAAAGATAATTAAAATAAACTTTTAAAACACCTTTCCTGCCCCCTCCAGCCCTTCTTTCCTTCCCACTGACAGTGCAGGGAGGCAAAATACGGGATTTTTAGTCAGTTTGTCAATTCTAAAAAATCTTTTGTCAGTTTGCTTAGGGACATGAGCCTCTTCTGTTATATCATGGGGTTTTCCCCACAGGAGACAGTTCTCTGTGAACTTCTCCAACATGGCTCCAATTTTTTGAGTAGCAGTCTCACCCGACCTTCTACAATGTAAGTCCTTCCCATGGGCAAAGCAGACTTCGCACAACTGTTTGCATTGGTCATTTTAGTTCATGGGGTGAAGTCTTTTAAGTATGAACTGTTCTACTTTAGAAGTAAGTGTCTTCTTTCTCTATCTCTGAAAGCAAAGGGTTTTTTTCTTTCTATTGGAGTTTCTCACTAGATTACAACTTTTTGGCATCCACATGCTCCAGCGTGAGTACTCTTTTTCATGGGCTGCAGGTGAACTCTGCATGCCCTCATGCACTTCATGAATTACAGGGAAACAGTTTGTTGTATTATAGGCTTCACCACTGCTTACAGAAGTATCTAAGCTCCAATGCCTGGAGCACATCCTCCTCCCCCTTCCTCTTTTGCACTGACCTTAGTGTCGTCACGTTGTACTCCTCATGCGTCTTCACTTTTTTCTTTTCCCTGACTCAACAAAGAATTGGTGTTGGTAGGTTCATTTGTTACCAAGTTCTATCACTTGAAAAGTTTTTATAGAGTTCTGCAATACTGAAAAAGTTGATCCCATCTGGGCTCCTCATCAGGGAACTGCCCACAACGCCTCACGCCGCTGGCGACGTGGTCCCCGCTGGCACTATGAGGGACACGCCGGCTGCCCTTGCCTTTCTGTCTGTAGCACAGTTGGTTAAAAGCAAGCAAGTAAAATTCATTGCTAAGCAAGGAAGTAAACTTTACTTGCTAAGCAAGTAAAATTCATTGCGAGCCATGCCGATGTGAACAGTGGCTGCATGGCCACCCCCAGAGCCAGGATGGCCCTTGGTTGGGCCCACTGAGATGGGGCCCCCCAGCTGAGAGGGCCCTGGTGGCCGTGCCAGAAAACTTCCCAGTGGCCACCTCTCCACCCCCTTAGAGGAAGAAAGAGAGCTTGCATGCATTTTTTTGTTCTTAAATATGTCATCACAGAGTGTTACTAACTTCCCTATTTTGGCCAGCCAGTATGTCTGTCGTCAGAGCTTTCAGGGATTGTCTGTGCTGGACACAGCAGAAGTTTCCAGGATCTTCTCTCTCAGAAGCAGCCTCTGTGGCTTCTTCCACCCCCACAAAAAGCCAAGTTGTGTTAAACTAACACAGGGAGGAACCAGAGGGAAAAAAAGGGTGGTATTTTGTGTGTAGGAACAAGTGTGAGAAATAGGGGCATTGTCATGTGAATATTTCATTGGTAAACACATTTTTCTGTCCATGACCTGCCCACTGCCTGATCACCTCAGTTTGTCATCTCTCCTCATTTTCCTCACCAACTGTTTTTCCAGAAGAGGTTCTTTAGTCTGGGTATATAAGGGGGTCAGTGCAGATGTTTTGGTGAAGGCGTGAATAGCAAAGATCAAGCTGGAGTAGCCAGTTAGTAGGTAAAGTGTCCTGAGAGCCAGGAGGGTGGGATGTGTGGGTCCCAAAGGGACACCTCTGGGTGGGGAAGTGTTTCTGTCTTCAGCATCAAGAGCACAGGTAAGTTGGCTGTGGGATCTGAGCATATATGTGTGTGTGTGTGAGTGAGGGGTCTGTATCGGACACTGGAGTGGGACTGAGGCTTTGGGGGCTTGTACACCAGAAGCCAGCAGCTAGAGATACTGGGATCAAAGAACAGCTACTGGGCAGTATGAATGTCTGAGCCTAGCTGCTAGATGAACCCACCTTTTACATACATAAACATTTTTACACTATCAGAACTCCATCCTGCTCAAAGTGGGGAGGAGAATGAGAGCATTGGTGCACTTGGTGTTCATGTAAGTGCTCTGAATGTCTGCTGTGGTCTGTGGCCAGATTTTTGTATATGTATATATACACATATATTGTGGATAACATAAATTTCTTGTCAGGTATTCATACTCAGACTCCTGGAGAGACTGGGTAACTGAATCAGACTAGAAGGAAGCCAGACCCTAGAGACTGTCACAGGAGGTCTGGGAAATGCAGGAGGAATCCACTAGGTTCCCAAACTTGTCTGATTGTGTAATCTCTACATCTCTCAAGATAGAATACGACCTGCAATTCAGAGAATTGAATTATTTTTTACTTTTTTTTATCCTTTGATCTTCTGTTACCCAGGGTGTTTCTATTAATTTTAGATGCATGACTCCAAAGTCAATGTAAAGTTGGTTTGTCTCTTTATACATGTGCAAAGGTATCCAGAAAGTACTTTTTTTTTTCAAATGTTAAAAATCTTAAAATTATTTTTAGCTGTCTGAAAGTGTTAGGATTTTATTGGTTTGTCAGTTTTTGCAAGAACAGAAAAAAACAATAATGATGAAAGAGAAGCAAAAATATAGATTTTTGTGCTATTTTGGCAGCCTTTTTCTCTAAGTATTTTGTTTAAGGTATGTTTTCAAATCAAATCCCTTTTCCATGCTACTTTTTAAAAATAAGTTCATTATGCCCAACACAAATTCTCAAGAAATAAGAAAACATAATCACCTGCATTCTACAAACAGTGTCAAATCAATAAGGGTGTTCCAAAGCCTAAAACTACGTGTCCTGCTTCACAAATAAGTTCTGCTTTATTTTCAATCATTTATGACCTTTGCAGTGGGATATTGTGTGCTCCACAGTACTAAAGTTCAGCATAAAGAAAGCAGCATGTCTATGCCAGCTTACAAATTCTTCTGTCGTATCTTTGAGGCTGCTGTATCTGTTTGCTTTACAGAGATGCTCATAACCGAACCTACTGCACTCACCAAACACTCAGGATTGTACTGTGTGAGCAGCAGACAGCAGACACTCATGAGGGAGTGACCATAGGAAAATTGAAGTGTTTGGTGCTAAATTTGATCTCATCTAGCTCCTCCCTCAAGGCACTATGAACTGCTCCTATTCCATTCTGGACAGACCTTTACCTTGTCTGTTCCTAAAGCCCACCAGTGGCAGTGATGGCCCTGCTTTATCTGTTGTCCATGGGTCTGACTTTCTCTTCCAAAACACTCTTGTGTTTCTCCAAGTTTCCATGAATATTTTGTGCTGCAGTTTTCCAGTTTTCATATCCACTATGGTAAAATGAAAAAAGCTTCTTCACCTGCAATGGCTTCTTTTGTACTTGAATAGTACTGTCCTTTCTCCTTTTTCATAGACTAAACAACACATAACTTTTAAATAAATTATGTATAGTGTTTTCCTCCTCCTGTATTAGATCCTCCTCTAGAGCATCTTATACTTGCTCAGAACCTTTTTCCCTGTCTTGCTTACAATATTGTCATATTAACCACAGTGAAAATCATGCAATAGTCAAGATGCACATATAGCCCTACAACTTCTTTCCTAAGTACAAGAGCTGTTAGTTCATTATAGTAAGAAATGTACTTTGCTTAACATGGTTTAGTCTGACATATATTTTAGTTGCTTGATATCTTCCCCATATTTGCAAACTGGCTATTTGGTTATTGGTTTTGGAGTTCTTTTGAAGCTATGATCTATAATCTTTGAAATAGCCTTCTTTGATGTGCTGAAGATCAGCACAACATTTTTCCTCTTTCTGGTGTTATGATCCATTTGTCATTCTCCACAAATTCTCAAGTATAAGTGATGCCATTTCAGAGATTATTTAAGCTATCTGCATATTCACCTAATGTGAAAATCATGAGACCCAAACAATCTAAAAAAAACTAAATACGGTCTTTTAATTTTAATTTTCTCTTTGAAGAACTCAGCATTTTTTATTTGTACTAATTGAGTTATTTTCACTTGGGAAAATGTTTCCTAAATTATACTTAGCCCACTTGTTTTTTACCAAGTGTCCCCTCTTGTGGAGCAGTGACCAGTTACTGCCTTGTTTGTTTTTTTCCTCTTGTTACTGTGGACTTGATTCTTGACATTTTGGATATATCTTTCTATCTGGGTCCCATTTCATATCTGTCAAATGAAATTCCAGCTGGTTCCAAGGAGATTGGTTGGTTTGACTTATTGTTCACTCTTTGCATGCTTTCCCCTTGCTTTTGAATCAGTGAAAAGTACCATATTTGTCCAAGTAGGTCTCTTGCTGCATCTCTTAGGTGTCATATTTACATGAGAACCCTAGAAGTAATTTGTTTTGGAAAACACCAAAAAATACCATTATATTTTTTTTTCTCTCTTACTTCCTTAATGTGCAGTTTCTCATATGAATTGGATTCATTCACTGAGAACAATTTTCCTAAGATTTTCTGCAAGAATCATAACAGGTTATGAAGATCACTCCCTAACTATCAGCTCTTAAGAACCTATCCCTACTGATGGGGAATAAATCTACAGAAATTGCCCCCCCCCCCATCTGTTCTGTTTCTTTCTATAGCTTCTCTGTCATTTGTTGTAGTGTTGGACACTAGCCTTAATTGACCTGGAGTATACTTTCAAATTCTAAATCTACATATCTTAAAATAAACAGTGCTTTGAAATCTTCAATTGCACTGAAATGTGATTATTCGTAATAATAAACTGCTAGACTGGATCATGTCAAATCTATTCTAAATTGTTACTGAAAAATAGACCATTCTAGGAGTCATTCCCATTAAGCAGTTTCATGCAGTCACCCTTTTCTGGAGAAGAGAGTTACTCACAGAGACATGACAGTTTTGTGCCAGCTGATCTCAGTAAATGAATCCATTTACTACTATCAAATGCATTCACTGAATCACTGCTCTGAATGATACCTACATTTGGAATTGTACTTGATTAGTTCTCTGAGACTCCTTACTTGGTCATTCCTGCTATTCCTTTTATGAATACTAAAAATTCCTTCTTTTCTTTTCATAATGTAGAAAGGTTGCTGTAGTGGGCCCCCCGCCAGGTAACAATTAATATTGACTTTATGATTTAAAGAAGGTTGATCAATTTCTTTATTTACATATTATTATTATTATTATTATAATTATTATTATTAAGAAACCCATTGCTTTTTATAGACAGTTACGATATACTTGGACTTAATTGGTCTTTTAATTTAAACATTATCACTATTGGTTAATTAAGAAACTACCCTTTCGTAAATAAATTTCTATAAGAAATTCTACATGTTCACAATAACAGGTGTAATAAGTGAAGATAAGAATTGTTTCTCAATCTTTTCTCTAATCTTCTCACAGGCTTCCCCAGAAAGGCCTGGGAAAGTTATGTGTTGCTCTCTGTGGCCAGAGAGCTGCTACCACGTAGAAATATTAGATGCCTCAATGTCCAGCATGTGGCTCAAATTGCAGCATGTGGCAAAACAACCCTGATCCCATTGTTGTATGTTACTTCATTCCTTTGCATAGATTTTGCACAGAAGCTTACTGAGATTTGTGCTTATTGTACCAGACGAGCTCGTCATTTACCATCCAAATATTTTATATTTTCTATAATCACAATACTTCACAATAAATTTTCTCTTACAGATTATCTCTTACTTTTATTGCTTTATTGCTAAAATTTTGACATATTGTTGTTCTCTAGACAATAACTTTGTCTCTTTACCATGATATATAATTAATCATACATCAGAAAACAGCATCAATGAGAAATTCTTCCTCACTTCCACTAAGGAAATAAAATTACAAAACAATTTTATGCCCAAATATTGATCTGCCCTAGGGTTCTTGAATGCAGTTTGCTTTATAGACTATTTCCTGAGAGAAAAAAGTAAAACTTTGGTGTAACTTTGTAATATATGTGGTATAATGCATTTCCACAGTATTAAATGTGTTTTGGTATTTGTTCAAACCACTTGTGCTGACTGGACAATTCAAGTACCGATTATTTTTTGTGTAGAACAGCAGAAGAATACAAAATACTCTCATAGACCTGCTAAGCCAAAAGACCTGATTCAGCAGAGTATGTAAGTCAAAAATAGTAACAGGACTTGTATGATTAAGAAACATTATGTTCTCTAGCCAACATGTGGAATAAAACGAGGTAATTACTAATGTATCTAGTAGTTTTGGATCTCCAGACAAAATGGCTGAAACATATTTATAGCTCTTTCAGCTGGGGGAAGCTCTCATCATAGAACCTGGGGGAAATTCAGACTCAAATCTTTTGAAATATTGTGAGATACTAGAATCTCTCCACTATTATTCTACAGAAGCATTTGGTAACTAGAGTAATTCATGTTTACATTAAACATTGTTAGAAATATCTTAGTGATAAAGGATCCAAGTAGTTACAAATTATAGTTATCAGCAGCCCTTTTCTTCTCTGGCTATAAATTAGTCAAATGTGATTTGAGAGTTTGAACCAGGGGAATTATTTCAACTGTACTTATTGGTACTTGGGGAAAGTTACTCTACTGTAGCTGAATTTCAGGGTTGCCTTTCAAACATGAGAGTTGTTTCAGATTTCTAAAAAATGTTATCAATTTTCTCATGGAATCAAAGAATCATCAAGGTTGGAAGACACCTTCAAGGTCATCTAGTCTACTCATGAACCCAGCACGACCATAATCACCCCTAAATCATATCACCAGGTGCTACATGCAGATGCCTTTTGAACAGTTCCAGAGAAGGTAACCCCACCATCATGCTGTGAAATGTATTCCAATGTCTATTCACTCTTTCAGTGAAGGAAACTTCTTTAATATCTAGTCTGAACCTCCCCTGGCACAATTTAAGGCCATTTCCTCTTGCCCTTTCACTTGAGAAATGGCAGAAGAGACCACTCCCTACTCGGCTACACTCTCCTTTCAGGAGCAATAAGATTTCCTCTGAGCTTCCTCTTTTCCAGGCTAAACAACCCCAGCTGCCTCAGCCATTCCTCATATGACTTATTGTCCCAGACCCTTCACCAGCTCCAATCTCTTCTCTGGACTACCTGCAGCACCTCTGTCCGTCTCAAAGTGAAGACATGGGACTTGTGGTGTGATGGGGGGAAGAATCACTTCCCTTTTCTTGATGCGTACCATTTGCCTTCAATTACTATGAAGCAATTACGTTTGCTGAAAAAAAATGCAAAGTGTTGAGTCAGGACAGTTTCCTAATTCTGACAGGATTTTAAAAAAGTGTGCTGAGGCCTAAATGTCTCCTCAATAACATGCATTTTTTAAACTCAGAAAATATCTGAATCTTGAACACAGTGTTACTAGATGCCCTTGATAGAAGAAGGTGTAATGAGACAGTAAAATCTGGTGCTGATATAAAAGCGTTTCAACACAGGGGATGATCAAAATGTTATACTAGAAAAATTGACTACTTTCAAGCTTTGACAAAGAGAAATTGGAAGTAATATAATAATAAAAGCAAGTTCAAGGTCACCTGCTCAGGAGTTAATAGGAAAATCCACAATAAACTTGTTCAGAGTAGATGAAAATGACAGAGGAAGAAAAAGATCTGTCCATTTTGATTAGTCAAAGAACATCTCTGGGATTCAATATGATGAAAACTGAAGTTCAACAATTATGCATGTCGCATGGCCACCGAGAAAGTAATGGTTATCCCTGAGCATAATATTTCAGGTATTACTAAAGATAGAGAGAAACAGGGTGTATATGCTTGCCATGAGTAAATTTAGACTAGAAGGGAGAAGAAATTCTTATGTTATAAAGCAATCAGGGTCATCCTTTGAAGTGCCAGTGATGGTAAAAAAAAAAAAAAAAGTGTTTCTAGATGGAATTAAAACAGCTAATAGGATCAATTAGATGATGCAAGAGGTTATTTCCAGTCCTATGTTGTGTCAGTGCTGTTGCTTCCAGAGAATAAATTTATTTAAGATAAAAATAAAAAAAAAGTTATAAAGTTCCTCTTATTATTGTGGTTGCTGTATCATAATTTTCTATTTTTTCTATTGGTCCACCCAAAGTGTCTTCAAAGACTGTTAGGTGCAGGAGTTGCACAAATTACTACACTTTGTGTCCCTGATGTCCTTCACAAAGGAAAATATCTCGTTTTTCTCAGTTGTGAACCTACCCTAGTGTGTGTCCACTGTTACAGAGTAACCAGATGGCTGATATGTTGACAGCAATGATGTTACCAGATGTCTTCTGCACCTGGTTACAATGCCCTCCTTCCCTGTCATTTAACAAACCTTGCTTGCCTGTAGTCACTGAGACCTTTCTGGGCTTCAAGGGTTTTCTGTTATATTTCTGGTGTATATCAAAGTTGGATACCTTCATGCAGTGAAACCATGTCTGGCATATTTAACTTGTCACTGTGCTGTGTGAAATCATCGGCCTGGATACCCTTTAAAACTTTTTCCATGGTGTTTTATTGGCAGACACCTGTCAATATACTGTTTTCCAATAATACTTTCCTTCTGTCACAGACTGTCAAAGTAAATTAAAAGGTTGTTGTTTTTTTTTTTTAATGAAACCTAGTTTTCTGTATTCTGAAATGTTTATAAAGAGCTAGGTTGTTTCTGGCTGAAAAAAATGTTAAACTATTAGCACTGAAGCTGGGAAGCTGGGAGATGGGAAATGATGAAAAGGCTGAATAGTGATGTTTGCAAGCAAGTTGCAAGATGGGAGAAACAGAGCAGGATTAGAAGTAAGAAATAAATGAATGAATAGTGAAGGTACCAAAAGGGTTTTCCTTCTGTGTGTTGGTTTAATTTGTAGCATTTTGGAATTGTAAATTCTAGCCTGCCTCTGAAAGGGAAAGGGGATAAAAAAAGCAATTTTTTAGTTTTTACTTCTCCTTTAATCATCATTGTTTTCTAAAAAAAAAGACAATTATTTCTAATCTAGACCAGTTTTCCAGATTATCTCTTTAAAAAATCAAGAATTTAAAAAGACTGCTTTGAGGCCTGAAATAAAAATTTGTTTTGTTTTATAAAAGTTCCACTCCTTTTGAAATTTGAAGGAATAAGGGAGATCTCTGCATATCCCAGAGAAAGTGAAAGTACAAAGTGAAAGAGCAGAGGAGAAAGAAGAGGTCAAGGACACTTTCAAATTTTCATAAATCTGAGGACAATTCCTGTTTATAAAAATGTTGAATTTCAGCAGAGTCATTTATGTATATCCTCATTTAGCTGTCAGAACAATGATTACTGTGGGTACATATTTAATCCTAAAGATTTACTGTTTCTGATCTTGTATGCAAAAAATCATAAACGATGACTGTAATAATTTATTTTTTAATAATAACATTTACAATTCCATGCACTTGCCGATTTTTAAGCTTATTTTTACTATGCAGAATGTTTGGCACATTTATACATTCAACAATGCTTTTTCCAGATGATTTGAGGAATGTAGTTCCCTTTTTTATCATGCATTAAGTCCTAAAGAAACATCTCTGGCTATTTCAAAACTGAGTTCTAGCGCTGAAACATCCAGGTAGTGGAGCCTCTGAGAAAGCATCTTTAAGAAAGGGTAGTGAATAATGAGAAGGCAGAGGAGGAGGGGGAAAAAGTGAGAAACAGAACTATGGACACCAAAGTGAGGGAAGAAAGGTAGAAGATATTCCAGGCACCAGAGCAGAGTTTTCCCTGCAGCCTATGGGGAAGACCACAGTAAAGCAGATAACCATAATGCAGCCTGGGGAGGACCATGCTGGAGCTGGCACATTCCAGGAGGAAGTACATCCCACAGAAAGGACGTGTAGGAGCAGAGGAAAAATGTAAGGAGAAGGAAAGGCTGAGGAGTTGCTTTGGGCTGAATCACTGCTGTTCCTTTGCACTTCTCAGAGGTTGAGTGTGACCCAAGGTAAGAATGAAGGAATGAAGCTGGACTTGGGAGAGGGAAGAGAAAAATTTTGTTCCAGTGTTTGACTTTATTTCTCTCCACTCAAATTTATTTTACTTGTCAATAAATTAACTTTCCCCAAACTTAATCTGTCTTGCCTATGATAGTAATCATCAAGTGATCTCCCTGTCATTACCTCCAGCCATAAGCTCTCTCATGTTATTTTCTCCACCTTTTCCTATTGAGGAGCAGGAATGAGAGAATGACAGGGTAGGCTTCTGGCTATTCTGGCTATTACCAAAGCTAACCTACAACTTTGCTTTCTTTCTTTTTACTCAAGAAAGTGTGCTTTTCCTGATTTTGTAAGCCTCAAAATCATCTTTGATTGCCTTGTATTAAGCAAAGTCTAAGTAGACATTTTATAGTCCCCCACATTTCTGGCCAGCTTTGTGTCCAGTTGAGCTTTGGCCACATAAATTTTCTCCTACAGTGGCTATCAGCATCTCTGTATTCTTCCCATGTCACCTGACTTTGTTTCCACTGGGCACATAACTTCCTTTTTTCCTCATTTCTGAGAGAAGATTCCTGTTCAGCCAATCTGGCTTTCTGCCTTGCCTGTTTGACTTCTGATATTTGGGAATTGTCTGCTCCAGTGTCCTTAGGAGGTGATGTTTAAAAAGTGACCAGAACTGATGGACCCCAGCACCTGCAGAAACATTTTCCCTAGAGACCTTACTTACTAATTCCCTGAACAACATGGAGTTAGCTCTCCTCCAGAGTTGAGGTTTTGATGGCACTTTTCCTCCAGTCAACAGAGATTTTAAACTCGATCACTTTGTGATCACTGTGGCCAAGAGAGCTGTCAGTCTCAACTTCTCTCACAAGATCCACTCTCTTGACAAGCAGTAGATGAAGGAGGGTGTCTTTCTGAGTTGGCTTCCTTAGGAACTGTTCCATAAATATGTTATCCAGGTTTTTTAGGAATCCACTGTCCTGAGTTTTACCAGCTGTGTGATACTCCCAGTTTATTTCTGGAAAGTTGCTTTCTCTCATAAGGAAAAGTGTCTCTTAGTTCCTCAAAGAATAATTCATCACCACCATCATCATCATCATCATCATCATCAACAACCTAGCTAGGAGGTCTGTGGTAGACTCCCAAAATGACATCCACATTATTTGTTTGCCCCTTAATTTTTACCAAGACGTACTCAACTGTGCCACTGTCAACTGTGAGCTCCATATATTTTAAACCTTCTATTTCATACAGTGCCACCCGTCTGCCTCTTCTGCCCTGCCCACCCCTCCTGAAGAGCCTATAACTGTCCAACAGGGCACTCCAGTCAGAGGAGTCATCCCACTGGGTTTCACATTACACCACAGAAAGGGACCCGAGGGTTGGGGGAAAAGGGACCTGGTTGGTTGGTGGGAAGTTGATATAAGTCAGCAGTGTCCTGGCAGCCAAGAGGGTCAACTCTGTCCTGGGATGCATCAGGCACAGTATCACCATCCGGGCAAGGGAGGGGATTGTCCCTCTCTGCTCTGCACTGGGACAACCACATCACCTCTGTGGTGACAAGTGACAGGACTCGAGGCAATGGCCTGAAATTGTGCCGGAGGAATTTTAAGTTGTATGTTAGAAAAATCTTTACCCACAATGTGGCTGGGCACTGGAACAGGCTCCCCAGGGAAGAGGTCATAGCACCAGTCTGACAGAGTCCAAGAAGTGGTGGGACAATGCTCTTGGGCACATGGTGTGACTCTCAGGGATGGTCCTGTGCAGAGCCAGGAGCTGGACTCAATTCTTGTGGGTCCCTTTCAACTCAGCATATGCTGTGATTCTGTGATATGGAAATCTTTATCTGAAAACTTACCTCTGACTGTTTAAAAGGCACTGTTTATGTAGTCCTGACAATGCTCTGCTCTTTGATGGTCCATCAGTATTTCACTTAAGAATGTGTTTAAAAACCACAGAAATAAATGTTAATTTTCCCAAATGCTTAGCTGAACTGGAATATAGTATTGCAGAAATGTGTCATACAGTTAAAAAAAATTAAAATTCTGTTATTCCTGTCAAATTGCCACTGCATTGAATAGAAGTTGCAGGTTTTTGCATGCTTCAGTGTTTATTTCAGAGTGAATTGAACCAATGTTCTGAATACATAGTTACACAGGCTACTGCAATGGATTTCAGTGTGACATTTTGCCACTGTATTTGATATACACAATGTAATTTTTATAGGTCTCTCTTAAGTTAACTCAATTTTACAACCATGAAAACTGCTACCTACATAACATTAAATTTGAAAAATAACTTGCATGAAATATGATCCTTATGCATGGTACTTACCACAGTAAATATAATCTTCTTTGTTACAGGCTGATTGTCACAGTGAAATGGAACTGGGATGTTTATAGGTAAGGATGGTACAAATATTAAGCACAAACTATTCTTATGTTCTTTTTATTTATTGCAAAGCACAAAATTGAGACAGTATAATTTCTTGTTTAGTGTGAATATTTCTTATACAATACCATGTTTTTTCTCTGTTCATATAAATTTTGGTAGTTAAGAAGATGGTGTTTTTTTCACACAGGAAATATTTCAAAAGAAATTAGTCCATTTTGTCAGACCGGAGGGCTGTGTGGTCCTGTGCCTGACTTGAACAATCACCAGTACCAGAGCCTTCAAATAAAGAGAAAATTTGTTAGCACAAACAGATCTGTATGTCTTTGATTCTTCTTTTAAGTGTTCCACAGTAAATTTTATATAATACCACATGCCACTTCAGCTATCCACCAATAAATCTGCTTTTTCCCATAAGACCAAGAATAATCTTGTGTCTCCTTTCCTATCAGTTGGGAAATGCAGTTTGAATGTCTTCAAGTCTTTGTGCAATTCCTTCGATGGCCCGCCAATCAGTCCTGATGAGTCCTGATCTCTGGTGTTGTCTCTGTTATCTCTTGTACCTTGGAGGTTGTATACGTGGTGTTCAGTTTTTTCCTTCTCTCCTTTCTAGTGATAGACTATTCTGCTGAGGATGCAGTAACCAGATATTCCCATAAATCACATATCATTCCACTAAAGTGATCTCTCATAGTAAGTGTCCAGTTTACATCTTGAAGCAAAGTACTTAAGCAGCCATTCTCAATTTCCTCATTAGTATTCTTAAGATGTTGGAAATGAAGCCCATGGTTTAATTACACATGCTGCAAGGAAATATTTTATTCTACTGTTTTTTAAAAACCCTGATTCTTGTTTCTACCATTATGCTGTCTTTTTAATTGTGGTACAAGACCAGAAAAACAGACATGTATCCTCTGTAGGCCATTCATTATTTAATATGCTTACATCACAACTCTTTCTATGAATATTTTTTGTAAAAAAACCCTGGTCTTTTAAATCTCTTTTCAAATAATTGTCTTCCTTGATCTTGGCCATTGTCTCCAGGCCTCCATTTTCCCTATAGTTTTTTTTTGAGGTAAGTAACCAAAAAAAAAAATGGACCTTCTTGGGACAGGAAATTTAGGAAACATTCACCTTCATCTCCAGCTGCCTTTTTTTGGTGTTGGCAAACATCCTTCCCTGTTCCCTTCACCTGTGCACAGAATCTTCCTTGATCTTTCAAAGTCTGGTGGAAGATGGAAAAGTAGATAAAGGCTGGGATCTTGTACTAATCCATCTCCCAGCACGATGCTGTAGTGTATATGTGTAGTGTTCCAGATGACGCCAAGATATTGATTTATACAAAACTTTGAAACTCTACGCTATTCATTATCTTACTTCTTATGCAGCTTAATGTTTTGTTTGCTTTCTGACTGCAGTTGTAAATTAAGCAAATATCTCTCAATTACTGCAATGACTAATGGTTCCTTTCTTGAGATAGAGGTGAGCAAGCAGTTTAAGATTTTCTTCATGTATAAATTATTTGTCACTTATTTATTCTGAGCATCATCTCTCAATTTGTTAACTTCTCTCTGATGTTTTCCTTAATCCTCTAGTTTGGATTAAGTAAAATAATTTTGTAAACTTCGGATTTTGCTGTTACCTTGCTTGTCACTTACAAAAAGTAATAAGCACTATGGGATTTCAAATGAAAATGAATGACTTGATAGCAGCCAGCACATTAATACTCTGTTTAGCTGCGCATATCAAAATTTAGGGAACAAGTTTGCCTATTAGTGTAAATTTGTAACTGCATGAAATATGTGTAAAAGATTTGCAAAGCCTAATTATTATTATTGTAATGTAATTTGAATTCCTGAGTTTTCCAGTGTGGAGAGTACACAGTTTTTTAGGGTTTTGTTTTGACCAAATCTTTCACAATTTTGCAGACATCACTCTCTTTAAAAATGAATCTGGTTTTGTAGACTAGTTTAGGTAATAATGTACTTTTCCAAATGTCATGACATGTCATCCAACTGTAAATTAATAATCCCTGAGTCAGCATAGCATTCTCCTGTCCTTTTGCTCTACTAAAATCTTTCATGGTTATGGAACTGAATTTGATAAAATAACCTTGAAAGGAGCTCCTGGTATGAGAATTCCTGACTCTGAGCCTCTAGAGAATTACTATCAGTCAAAGATATACAAATCAAATCAAGACCTTCAGCTGACTTCATTAAGGATGAGATTTGGCTTGTTTTTTGGGAAATATTCAATGCTTTCCAATATTATTCTACAATTAAATTCCATTCTACAATATATATTTTATGTATAATATTAATGTATCATTACATTATAATAACATTGTAATAATATATATGTGTCTGACACGTGTTCATCATAATATTATATATGTGTCTGGCACATATTTTTTGTTCTTACCCTTTAACCAGAGAGAGCCTTTTACTTGAACTAACTGTGATTGACAGTAGAGGTGAGATGAATCTTTTTTTTTAACATCCATTTATATACAGGAAGAAGCCATAATTATATAACGATTAAATGTGGTATTAAAATGTCTGAATTAGAAAACAGTGCACAATATTTTTGCAGTAAAACACAAACAAGCATGTTTTTTTTAAAAGTATGAACATTATTGAAAGTAAAAGCATCTTAGCAATAATGACTAACAGCAGTTTTCCGTTTTTACTAAAGAGTGGTGACAGTTGCTCTGATATATATTCAATCTGTTTCAGTAGACTATCACAGGAAAAAAATGAATTTATTTTTCAAATTAAAAAAAAAGATAGAAAAATCCCTTTTGCTCAGACCTTCAAATATTTAAAGCCATATTTTCACTTAAAAACATACTTTTTCTTCTACTGTCGGGTTTTAATGCTGAACTGTTCTCTAATGCAGCAGAGTGTAAACATATGCACATGTTTTGGAAAACAGTGTGTTTTAACCAGCACTGAAAAATAGAACTTAAATACTGTTTCTTGATAAACAGTTTTAAAACAATATGTAAAATAGATTTTTGCTTCCATATCCTCTACTTGCATGGATAAGAATGAAGTCTCTTAAAACAAACCCCAGGACACTATCCTTCACAGGGTACTAATATTCAGAGACTACATAGCACAGATGTCTGGTAAAATACAAACAGGGTAATACACAACTGTCCCTAAACATGTCATTGCTGCCTTTTTCTTGTCGTAATGGCAACAATCAGTAAAATTTGCCAGCAAATATCTCCAACCAGGTATCTCAGAGCTAAATAAGAGACTTGAAAATGTCTTCAATTCAGTTTGGTAGATACTAAGCTAATTAAAAAAAAAAAAGAAAAAAAAAGCTGATGTTGCTTTCTTCTTCTGAAAAGCTCTTTCATCTTTCAGAGGGCAGTATGCTACCCAGAGAGGAGGGTAACGGTAGAGCACCCTCAGGCTGTTAAATGGTGTAATTCTTTTGAGGGCTAGCTCTCTTGTACCTTCTCTTTCTGCTTGGTAACATGAAGAACAGAGTGCTAAGTGTCCTTTCCTATTTTCCTCATCCCAAAGGTCTGTCTCTTTAGCCTGGCTGCTGGGTTTTATATTTGGAGCCCAGAGCAGATGCACCCCTCCCTGAAGCACTAGCTGACACATCCAGAGAATGGATACTAGATTTGATGCACTACTAAATTTGATGTTCTAAAGTTTTCAAGCTTTAAATGCATAAAATCTTACAACAGCATAGTTCTACACATTTTATTGGATCTGTCTCTTATAAACACCAGTGTAAATGAGCTTCAAAATCATAATAATTTGTCGTATTGGGTAAAGCATGTATAGAAAAATCATGAACAGTTCTTTTTCAAGGGAAAAATAACTTTAATTTGAGAACATTGATATTTCAATGTGAGAGAAAGTTTGTACATCAGGCCAACTGATATGGAAATGTAAAAATATTCATTTTACTATCATAAAATTCCCTACATTTGTTTAAATTTTATAGAAAAGAACTTTGTAAAAACAGTGAAATTGCCATTAAATAGAAAATACAAATGCTCTTCAGGAAAAAAAAAAACCCAAACAATCAATATCTAAAAGTATTTATTTGAGTAAATGAAACTATTGTTATGGATTGAAGGATGTATAAGCACACAAACTTAGATTAGCATATCAAATGGTATTTACTGTACCCAGAATAAGATTTCAGTGCTTTTTGCCATCAAGGCAATAATAAAGATTTCAAGTTAAGTTGAATTCTGTTACAAGAATAATAAAAAACCCAATAAAGATCTTTACTAAATTGCCTTTAACTCACTAGTGTGATTCAATTTGCCATTGAAACACATGGTTTAAAGTGAATATAATAAATACATTTAGAGAGTGAATTATTTCAAAGTTATTCTTTCATATAGATGTATTCAGTGAGATGCTCATTAATCAGTGTATTGCCTTGGTCTAATTAGATAAGGTAAGGTAAACCAAGGAAAATAAACCAAAGGGAAGATATCAAAGAAAAGGATAAACCCACAAAAGATCTTCTCCACAGAAGCTAGTAATTCCAGATTTTTCTGCAGTCAGCACTTAAAACGATTTCTAATGTTTCAAGGAGGTGCACTCGTTAGGAAAAAAAAAACATATCACAATTTGGTATCTATTGTTTGTTTCTTTTGTAGTTCAAACATCTAGGAAAAGAAAAAAAAAATTAAACACCAGAACAGTTTTTCTTGGTGGTACTGTGTTTGTTCAGAGAAACAGCCACAAAAAAGCAAAGGGATTTCAGGTTTTACTGACCAAGTGGAGTTGTGTGCCTGATTAGACAAATTATGTTGACATAACAACAACAATAACAACAAAAATCAGATTTGAGTTGATACAAGCTGACAAAGGTTTGTTGAAGGAAAGGACATAGATCAGCATACCTTAGCTGAATATCTGGTCTACACCTTTAAAAGAAATGAGGTCTTTAGTCAGTTGCTTTGTGTCATGGACTGAGCCTGTCTATGAGCCTGGCACTATGATTGTCTTTTTCACTGCTGACAGTAGATTTCACAGAGAAGCTTACACCATTCTTAATTAGGACTTTGTATTTTTAATAAGATTTTTTAATAATTAATTTTAATAATACTAGAGAGTTGCTGAATTTTGTTGCCTTGTCGGTAGACCTGTTATCATACACTCAAGAGGCAGAAATAAAATCCACGATTTTCAGTGGAATTTTAGTTTGGGTAAACACCGCATGATTTGACCTCAGAATATGGTTAAGATCAGTATTTCACTTTGCTACAGTAGAAGCAAGAAAATGGTAACAAAGTAAACTTATTTGCCTTTGGAGGTTTGATTTGATTCAGGTCTTGCTGAGGTCACATGAGAGATTCTTAATGACTTTAATATATTTTGGATGAAGCTTCAAAAGTGAGAATAGAGTAGATATACACTACCGAGATTTCCATGATTTGCTGGTGATCTGGTGACTTTAAATCTCAGACTTTGTAACTGGCAATATGGTGCAGAACTTTATCAGCTGTGACAGGGTTTTCTAGGACAGGGCTACCCCAAGTGCATGCCTGTTCACAGTCTGGTAGGATGCAGCATACCAAGAGAGAGGACTTCAATATTGCAAAAGAGAAGTTTCTGTTAATTATTTGTGCTTGAAAATAAGATTACTTTTAGCTTAGACTGCACCTTTTTTTAACAGTGCCTTCAGTCATATTTATGAAAGAAAGAAGACCAGGTGTTCGTGTTATACTTCCTGCTCCTTGTGAGGATGTTTGCATCCTGAAACCTTTTTCCTCTGTTCATCCATCTGAACTGTGAGGTGGATAACAATGCAAACCACCTGGGCATGCATGAGCTCTGAGGGTGAAAGGTGTGTACCTGTGCTGATACAACATTACAAATGACTCAGGTGATCTGGCTCACAATTGGCCATTCTGATGTAGTGTCAGTGGTATATGAGGTTAACGAGATTTCAGATATTCACCAGAAATTTTGTCAGGAGTACAGGAGTAAGAATCATTGTATGACAGAAGAAATCCCTAAAAACCTCTCATAGGAGAAATCATCTTCCCACTCAGGACAAAGGTAATTTCAAACCTGAGGTGAATGGCACAGATTGGACAAGGATTAACTGCCATTTGAAGATATTCCTGTGTTGAAATTATCTGAATTAAAATACAAATAAAATTATACTTTCAAAACAATGCTTTCACCCAAAAACCCGCCAAAACAAACCAAAACAACCAAAACAAAAAACTCCCCCACAAACAAACAAAACACCAGCTCCTCCCTCCCATCGTCCCACCACAAACCCAGAAGAAAACAGGAAAAATGTGTTACTTTAATAAGCATATTTGGTCTGAGTGTTTATCTTTTCTATGGATTTTACAGATCATGAGCAACAAGCACAAATATATGATTTTGAATTTGTATAAAAAAGGGAAAATATGTCCTGAAAACATTTTCACTTTAACTAACATGACTATGTTAGCTAATATATACACAATCTTTCCATCACTCTCTATTGCTCAGCATTAATGACAAAAGATGTTTCCATAGCCAGCCTTTCTGACTGTCGTTATTTGTTGGGTACTTAACGTCTTCTTGATTGCATCCATTTATAAAAATATACCTTCACATTTTTTCTCAGGGGCACGGTCCTGATTGAGGCCTTTCAGTACCTGATGGGAGACTACAAGAAAGATATAGAGAGATTGCCTACAAGGACATGAAGTGACAGAACAAGGGGTAATGGCTTCAGACTGAGAGTAGGTTTAGATTAGACATTGTGAAGAATTTCTTTAATGTGAGGGCACAGGAACATGTTAGCCAGAGAAGATGTAGATGCTCCATCCTTGGAAGTGTGCAAGGCCAGGTTGGATGGGGCTTTGAGCAACATGGTCCAGTGAAAGTTGTTCCTGGTCTCCTTAAATGTTGGAACTACAGTCTGTGACACTGATTTTTAATTGTTTTGGCAAATATTGTCTCTTTGGTTTCATTATGGAGTTCTTTTAGAGCTGAAATGTGGATTCACAATATTTGTCTTACTAGAAGATTCTCAGATACTTAATCTTTTGGATGTTATTTTGTTTACAGATGAGGGCAAAATATTTTAAACAAATATTCTTTGCAATTTTTTTGTTTTGTTTTGGATTAACTGACATAAATATAAAATATTCAAAAAGCAGAAGTGGAGTTTAACAAGGTTTTCCAGGCTTCCTCCATACGCAGTTGGAAAGATAGATGAACATCTGGGTAATTCACCTCAATATAATAGCACAGGGAGATGAGCCCTCTGAGCAGTCTACATTTTCAATAATATCAACAGGAACCCTGATACTAAAGCAGCCTAGATTTTAGATTACTAAATTAAATGAGGTGAATCTCACCATTAGGATGTCACATTCCCATTGTGTTGTTTGGTTTTTTGCTTTTTGAGGCCTAGGACTTGTATTGCCCCAGCCACATTATTCTTTATAGAAACACAGTTTTTCATTTATTGCTTCTCCTGCTGCTATAATAATCAGTGATTTTAAAATCTCCATAATTTTTCAGATTAATTTCTAGTTTGTAATTTTATTAATAATTGAAATCATTCCCTAGATATAAGACTATGGATTTTGCCTCCATCTTCATTTTCCTCTGTAGCTCAGTTTCTGTTGATGTTTTAGTGAACAAAGTACAAGCCATTGCTCTCATTCTGTTTATGCTAATATATGAATTCTATTCTCTTAACCTGCTATTTAGAATATAATACAGTAGAATTAATTATATGCTAAAAGTAATGTAATTCTGAACTCCGTGGCATGGAAATAATACTTGAATTTTTCCATATCTTTGCTATCTTATTTCTTTTGGGATTTAAGCAGATCTAGTTCAGGTGAATTCATATTCAGAGATTTTACAAGTAAATGCTAGACATCTTCATATGGGCTAAGTTATGACTTAGTTATCAGCCACAAAATGGCAGTGAGTCACCAGACGTGTAAAGTAAAAATCAAATCCCAATCCCTCCAAAAATCAAAAAATATTTGAGACCTAGTTTGTTAACACAACAGTCATATAATAGCTTTACAAATGTCTTCATAATCTACTTCTTTTTTTAGATGACCCAGCAAACATATTGTCAGTCCTGAGGTAATGTGTGTACTCAGAGCTACTTTTTCACTGCTGCTGTTTTTGATACATTGTATTTTAGGAAGCCAGTGTCAGAAAGCCCAAAAATTTTCAGTCATAGATTCTATTGCAATACTCTGGGTAGTGCTTTATGACCCAGGCAAGATTGTTTAAGGTCAATGTTTTAGGTGTTGCTACAATATTTTAAAGAAAATTTTCAAGCAGTAGTTTGCCTTTTTGTCTATCTTTTTGAATGTGCTTGTGACTATGATAATTATTGGAAGACAGACTCTTCCACTAGACCTATTAGCTTTCTTATATATATATTTATGAAGCTGTACTAAAATAAGAGGTTATGATTTGGCCATAGGTTTTTCAGAAAAGTTTTTAATCTTTTCTTAGAGACAGGAAGGAATTTTGTTTGTTTTTTGTTTGGCTGGGGATTCTTTCTGTGTGTGTCCTAGGCCATATGTTATATAGTACACTTCACCATAGCTGTGCAATAAAAAATGTTGGATCACACTATGCTGTTATCATTTTAAATGTTTCTGAAAATAATATTAAACTCTTTGGAATAAGAAAGTATAAAGGAACATGGATTCCACTGCAATATAAAAATATTAACAACAAGAAAACTTAGCATTTTCATCCCCCTAGAATTGGGATGGAGTAGGTAGGAGCGAATGAGATGGAAATCTTAGATTGAAATGTATATGTTTCCTCATCTGATGGATCTTTAAATAAACCTTACTTTGGGTTATTGGAAGTGTGATTTTCTTTATTGTCATGTGGTGTGTCTATTGTTGCAATAAAATAAAAAAGTTTCATGGATCATGTTGTTTTTTTCTCTAAAAAAATTGAGTATGTTCTATCTCTGGCTGTCCCACAGAGCTGTAAATTGCTGCCATTAGTTTCCTTGTTTTTTACTTTTGTTGTCTTGGTAACAAAATATAATTTCATCATAAATGTGTATTATAGTCAAACTCTATAAGTTAAGGTTGCAAAATTTCTTCCGATAATAAACTCATATTTGCACCTGGACATAAGTTTTTGTAGAAGTCTGGCATAAAACTAAAACTTTCCTGGCTGAAATCTATGATAAATGCATTTTATCTTTAAAAGTTTGTAGAAAATAATTTGCTTTATATGAATGATACACAATGGCAAAAAAAAAATCCTAAGGGAAAATAAAAAGTAATAAAGATGGGCATCTTGTCCATAAATTTAGACATCTAAAAGTTAGCCATGTAGGTCTAATGATTTAAGGGTCATGCTCAGTGAAGAGAAACAGACACTTTCAAACATATATTCATTACATTCCAAAACAGGATTTTAAAATAAAGGAAAATAAGAAGCTGAATTGCTCTATGGAGGTGTCCATCTCTCTCTTTTAATGGGAAGTAAAATGTTGTGAATTACCTGAAATTTGTCTGGCTAAGTTTTAAATGTCTAAACAGAGGCAGATTAATCCCAATGAAGCATTCTGTTCTTAAGGGAAACTCAAATGTATGTGATCTAAGAAGCTTCTTATTTTGTGTATTGCCAATTCTAAAGAGGGTTTTTTTTATTCCATGAACTTTATTTCAAGCACGTAAGAAACTGTTCATTGAAGGAGAGATTCTTTAAAGCAAGAGGGGTCACACATTTCTGGCTATATACTTCTTTTTTGGTTTTTTTTTTGTATAGGGCTTAATATAGGTGTTTTACTCAAAGATTGAATGTCAACCATTTCATTTCAGCCCTTCTACCAAAATCATCTAATGATTTTATAGTGCTTGCTGAATACTTTTTGCATTTGATCATGACAAATATAGAGAATGTTCCAGGAGATGGAAAATGTTCTGCTGAATTTCAGGCCACAGAGTAGTCAGGGATCTTTAAGCAACCATTGAGTCTATCCTTCTCTGTCAAATGTATCATCAAACTTGTGGTTAATGAAGGAATTGTACGGATTGCTTTTCAAATTGCTTGCTCTTTCTTCTTCAAATTAATATCTGTATATGGTTTCAATTGTCTCTTGACTGTTTCTGTACACCATTCTAAATATTCTGGTTTTCTCCAGAAGACTTAATAAGAATTTCAACTTTAATGACTTTTTAAAAGACATTATCTTTCTAAATTTCTACTCTTTACACATTAATAACAGCATATTAATTGGATTGTAGACTAATAATGCATAAACTCTAGTGACAGACATCCTACATCTTACTCAAAGAAGTCATATATTTCCTGGCTAGGCATGTTAGAAAGTTTTTATTGTAAACTTTGGTCAATGGCCAGCCCTGGTCCTGCAGAAAAGTTCTATTTGTTCGCTTGGATTTGTCTCTTTCTTTTAGAAAAATCTGAGATCATGAGCTTGTAAAGATAAGTTTATATATATATTTTTTAGAAGCTACATATGCAGAATTCTTTAGGCACTCATATGTAAAACCTACACTTCTCTGAAGCCTAACCATCTCTTGATGATCTATGTCTGCCCTTTCTCTAGGCCTCCTTTAAAAAGGGACTATCCCTTTTGAGATTTCCATACTCAGAGACTTCAAACCTTTCTAGAGGTTTGCACAGACACACAATGATACTTTCTATTTTGTTGCTTTATCATTTTCCAATAATTTTCAAAATCTAATACATCTTCAGTGCAGTAAGTCACTGAGCACTGAGCTTGATATTTTTGTAAGTCTATCCACACTGACTCCAAGCTCTCCTCTCAGAGTGATAATAACTACGTGTTTGCAAACAGAGGAGGACTTGTGGGTGATGTGGTGGTTAGAGGCTGTCTGGGGCTTAGTGATCATGAAATGATCTAGTCTTCAATTCTTGAAGAACTAAGAAATGTAAACTGGCCAGTGAAGGAAACTGGTTGAGGAAATCCCTTGGGAGGCAGTCCAGAATGGCAAAGGATTCCCAAAATGCTGAGCATTCTTTGAGAAAGAAATTTTCAAGGCTAGGATCAGGCTGTCCACATGTGCCAAAATATGAATCAGTGGTGAAGAAGACCAGCCTGGCTGAACAGAGTATGTCTAAATAAAGGGAAACAAGAGCTGGTGAAACATCTGGAGCATAAGTCTTATAAGGAGTGATTGAGGAAGCTGGGGTAGTTTAGCTTGGAGTAAAGGAGGCTCAGGGAGAAATTATTGCTCTCTACAACTTCCTGGAAAGAGCTCATAGCCTTAGAGAGTGCTCTCTTGTCCCAATAAGCCAGTGATAGGACAAGTGTCGGGACAGCCTTAAATTGCACCAGAGGGCATTTTGATTGATTATTAAGGAAAGTGTAAGTCACTAAAAAGCTTGTCAAGCTTTAGAACAGGCTGCCCAGGGAAGTGGTTAAGTTCACATTCCTGGAGATATTTAAAAGATGTATAGATGTGGCACTTGGGGACATAGTTTAATGGTGGGTTTGGCGTGCTGGGTTAACAGTTGGACTCAATGATCTTAAAAGAAATTTCAAAAGTAATTGATTCTATGATTCTAAAACAGCTGACTTAGAACACATGATTCTGCATCAATACGTAATATTGCTTTACTCATGGACTTTTACATGATAATAGTTATTTTATGGTACTGTGAGATCTCCCTGCATTTCCCTGCATTCACATTTCATTTTTACCATGCTGCATAACTATGCATAATCAGCAAACTTTTTTCCTCTCAATACTTTCTTATCAAAGACTTTTGGAAGTCTAGTGTGCTTAAGAAATGGATCATCATCAGAAAACTCAAATATGTTCTTGAAACATAGTTTCCCTCTATATCTATTTTTTTTCTTAGTTTACTAAACTGCATATTTAATTATTCAATTCTTGTTATAATTTTAGACAATTAACCTATTTCTGATATGTAGTCTGTAATAGTCTGACTGGCCCCAAAGCACTTCTCCAAAGTTGCTGTAATTTTAGCCATCCATTCCTCTGATTCTCCAGCTAACTTTTTAGTTTATATAACACAGTTACTATTTAAAGAGATTTTAATTCTATGTTCCTTCAATGCTTAAAATTAAATAGTACTTAACTTTAGCAAGAAGTTTTTATTTATTTCATTTGTTTGTTCTTACATTCAGCTGACAATGTAATTTGTAACAGTTTCTCCAAGATATTTCTATAAAGAAGAGCTCTCACATGGAACTCTTCCTAAATTTTTTGATGGTGGAGAGTGAAATCACTTCTTAAGATTTTTTACCATGGTCTAGTTCCTTTCCTATATTAACGATGCTTCCTTTGCTATATTAAGTGTCTATTGATCCTGCAGACTTTGTGTCAAGTATTTTGCTTCCAACATGTTTGAAAACATCTAATTAACATCTTTATGCCTTTGGCAAACTGCTCTTTGAAGTAATTTTTTTGGGCTTATTAAAGTCTCAAAATTAATTTGACAGAACTTCTTTCTTTTCCATTCACCTTACCTGGACACAATACTCATTTTCTGAAAGATAACTCTTTACTGCTGTTATTATTTTATTTTTACTGTTTAACTATTGTTTAACTATCTTTACTCTTTCTTTTCTTTAGCCAGACTGATTTTATATTTATGTTTCTCCTTCAGTATGGTGTCTTGAAGAAAACTCTATACTATCTTAAGAAGATTTGTTCTTTGGCTGATTCTTTTACATTACTTTAAGTGTTCTGGTTTTGCACCACATCTCTGCAGTGGTTTATTTTGTGTGTATATTTCCCTCCTGCCATAGTTTCAAACCAGATTGCATCTCTCTCAGAAAAGCTCTTTCAGAGATACTTTCTAGAATATGTCCAATCTACATCTCACAAGAATTTCTGGTTACCACCAAGTGTAGTCTTTCACAGTAACTGTTTCAAGAAGCTGATATCTAATAAAGTTCTATCTGAAGATTGATATGACACCAAATGTTCAGATACCTATCTAAATCTTCCTGGAAATAGCTAAAACTTCCCATCATTACAGTGTTTATTGCTCTTGAAGCTTTTTGGGTCTCTCTTATTCACATTTAGTGACTGAAGGCTAGAAATTAATATGTGAGCTTTAGCCACCATTATCATTCTTATAAAGTATTATTTTTAGTTATTACTATTTTTTAAATCATAGCTTATTACTCTCTTTGCTCTAGAAAAATCTTTGTCTGGCCTGCTTAAGTAATTTGCAGCCTGAAATGACATGTTTGCAAGACTGTCTTTCTTTCCCCAATTTCATAACTCTTCATAGGTTACTGTCCTCATTAAAAATCATGCAAACAAATTCACCTATTTTATGCTTTACACTTCAAATATTTAAATAGGTGAATGTGTTAATTTCCTTTTGGGATGGTTGTCTCCTCACACATCCTGACATCCTGAAAAAGAGATGACTGTTTTTTAGAAAATAAACTTGACTTTTAAATTCCTTTTTGTTTTATAAGATCCTCACTCCTCTTTACCGAAAAAAAAATTCTTCAGTGGGATCCGTGAGCTCTTCTGCAGCTCTGAGCTTTCTCTTAGAGCTTAGTGTAAAAGTTCCCCATAAACTTTAAAGTTTCAACATCATGATTCTGTTTTCACTTAGATGTGGCTCATCTGAAATAACAGACAGTTTCATAAAACAGACATCCACCTATGTGATGAGATTTTTTCCAGTTTCTATTGAGTTTGATTACATTTTCCTCACACAACTGTCTACAGATAAAAAGAAACTCAACCTGTCCAGACTGTATGACTTTGATCAGTCTTGGTCTTCTCAACTGTTCATTTAAATTTGGCACCAGAATCTCTATTCTCCTGCCCCATGCCATTCTACAAGCCATAATGTAATCCATACAAGCCATACATGACCATTATTTCCACTGTCTAGACCATGATGTTCTTTGCTGTATTAAGTCAGCATACTCTTACTGTTGTCATCACAGATACATCTGTCTATGTACATGATCTATGTCCTATTATTGTTCACTTCATCCCGTCTCTAAATTGCTCTGGAAGTTCAGGATATCCCTTTCTATCTAGTCAGATGTTGTTTGCTAAATATTTTCAGCTTTTTATAGAATCACAGTATCCTAGAATATTTGAGGTGGAAAGGGGCCTCTGGAGACCAGGAATTCACTCCATGGCTCCCAACAGAATCCACCAGAAGTGGACTAGTACCTAGTTTCCTAGTATCTTCTTGTCCTGGTTTAGGGCAAATTTGGGAGAAAACCTCCAAAGGGGGCCCATCCAGAAAGCAATCCCACACAGCCCCTTCCCCCCCTCCCCAACTGGTTTGGGAAGGATTCCTCATAGAGAAGTGGAAAGAACCTGTTTATTTAACAGGCACAGCACCCCCCAGCACACAAAATGAACAATACCGGATGAGAAAACTCATTCACCACTCTGAAAAGGATGGCAAATTCAGAAAGTCTCTCCTGGGAGTGGTCGCTCTGTTATCGGTCCCTCTGGCACTGGGAATGGCTGCTGCAGGCCACAAAGTGCAAACTCTTGATGTTTCCCAGGTCCCAGTCTGAAGCAGGCTTGAGTGGTTCCAAGAAAGGGAAAGAAAAAACAGTCCATGGAAAATTTGGACTGCCTAGATAAACTAACTAACAAGCAGAGGCAAAAGCAAGAGCAAAGCAGGAGCAAGAGCAAGAGCAAAGTGAAAGCAAGTGCAAAAAGCAAAAGCCGCACTATGAACTGCCCTGTCTCTGTGTCCCAATGACCTTTGGGAGAGTGAGCAGGCTGATAATAAAACAAAACAAAGCTTCACTCTTCAGAGCCAGTCTTGAAGGCACAGAACATAATATCCACCATCTGGGGGTACAAGTATCACCCTAGGACACGTGTCCAGTGGGTTTTTAATATTTCCAAGGATCAAGACTCCCATGTCTCTGATCACCAAATGGAACTAGAGATGCTTGTGTCCTGCCTTGCTGTGGAAGCACATCACTGGCTCATGTTCAACTGGCTATCCAACCAGATTCCCCCTTTTCTGCAAAGTTGCTTTTCAGCTGCACAGCTCCTCAGCACTTACTGGTGCATGGGCTTATTTCTCTCCAGGGTCATAGCTTGGCACTTCCCCATACGGAATTCAATATACTCCTTCTAGGAAATGGTTTTTCTCAATGGCAGTATTTGCTAATGGCCTGGAAGTGGGCCTACTTAGGATGTTTGTGTACTTTCTCTGTGGAAAATAATGTTGCATTTAATTTATGTCGCTTATAAAAATGAAGAATAAAAGGAATAAAAAAGCAGTAGTGTGGTTTTGATCAGGGTCTGTGGCAGGCATATTCTGCATCACTATGCCAGTTTCTTTGTTTCTAAATTTATATTTCTGTACCAATGCTTCTTAGATATGTTCTACTTTTTTATTATAGAAATAATAATTTCAGTAGGCTAACTTCTTCTCATTCTGGCTTTCTTAACATTGCAAATCATCATAATTTAACCCATACTGTAGGAAAGCATATGTGGTCAGCTGATATTGTTCAGTGTCTTCTAGTGACTTCTGCTTAAAGATGTGAGTAACGCTGAATTCTTCCATAAAAATCTCCAACATTTTTTTCCCTGATAGGCAAAGTCTATATATTTCCTTAATTTTTTTCCACGTCCTGCGAGGGCTGTTCCTAAACACTGAGCACTAGTCTTGCCACCACAGTACTGCTCAACAGAGCTTGAAATTAGCAAGAGGAGCTCAGGCTGTCTGACAGCTAGTCCTACCACAGCCGCCAAGTCTGAACAAACAGCAGCAGCTATTTTGCCCACAGGGGAAATAAGGTTAGTGAAAATATTAAAGAAAAGTGAATGCCACTGCTGGCATGGCAACACTTTGCAGTAATTGGTTCCTTGTGATTCATGCTGGCCTGGTTCTGAGAGCTACAGATGGGAAGCTTGGAAGGCTTATTTTGGAAGCTCTAGTATGGAGCTTATAAGCTCTTCTTAAGAAGTGGCAAACAGATCAAAAGTTCACTTAAGTAAGTGTAATTCTGTAAATTCCAAGAGCATTTCTTCCTAATTTGCTTTTCTTTAAAAGAATTCTTTGATTTGAACATGTAGAATAGTAACTCTTGCAACCATTCAGCTGCAGGTGCTGCTTTTCATGAAAAACTGCAGTCTTTGATTTTTTCCTCCATTAAACTCTATCTCATTCATCAACAGCTGATCCTGACCATTCCTTCTTATTATAGAAATCAGATTTGTATAACTAGATAATATGATTAATTTTGAAAGACATTGCTGACACTTTGTTCTAAATATTATTAAAATTACTAATAAAGAAGAAAACTTTTGTTCAAAGGTTAAATATAAAACCAAAAGTCATTAGCTAACACAAACAAATGGTGAAAACAGCTTGCAAAAATTAAATCTTCTAGCTCAGATATGCAAATATGAACCATATCTGAGCTGCCCAGTTTAGCAAACCAAACTGAAATTCTCAAATGAATTGACTAGACTCTCAATAATGTTGAGGAGATTATTTACTTTTGGTACTCTGTTGCTTGGCTAAGAGCATGGCAGTTGATAGAGCTTATTATTCTCTTCCTGATTCTGCCTTAAACTGTAAAATGGATGAGAAGGATTTAAAAAAATAGAAAAGGGAATGAATTTTTCAAACCTTTTCCAAGTCTTAAGTTTAAATATGACATAAGTTTAAATTGCAGACGTGTTTGGGTGAATTTACTTCTGTTGTTTACAGCAGTGTAATTCTGGTTTCCTGACCTCATCAAACTTACACTGACTGACAAACATGATAATACTACAGATTGAGGATGATAATTAACAGGTATTCCTGAGAAGTTGTAGAGTCAACTAGAGTTGAGTGCTTGGAAGCACTCAAAACCCAGTTGGACACATTGCTGAGCAACCTGCTCTAGATGACCTCGGTCTGTGCAGGGCCGATGGACTAGATGACGTCTAGAGGTCCCTTCCAAACTCAGAATTTCTTTGACAATCTAAGCATAATCCCTCCCAAGAAGATCTTGATGAATTTAATAGCTGTGATATTTTTCCTGGTATGCTTGTTTCCTGCCCCGTTACATCAGAGCCCTGATCTCTGAGTCAGCGTGGGGTCTTATGAGGCAGATATTTATACTGAGCTTTTTCATTTGCTCCCAGCTCACTTATATGCAAAAAATGTAATTAGTCTGAAGCTGAGTATACAACAATATGTCAAGAAAAAGAGTACTTTAAAGAATATTACTGTCTTCTCAAATCCACAAATGTTAATCTAGGAATGTAAATGTAATGTTGTATTTTAAGAAAAGCACACAGTGTGAATTAATGCGGCCTGGAACAGCTGCCTTTATAACCCTGACAATTCAAAAGGAATAGGGAAGAAGACCAGAGTGAAGCAGTATGTTTCAAGTCACTGTATCAGGAAGATGTAACACCACCCATGTGGCTGGCAGCTACTGAGCCAGAAAATCAAGCTTTACCAAGAGTGAAACCCTAGATCCCATGAGTCTGTTTTCCATTTTAAATAGTTAGTCACGGTATTTCATTAGGACTATTCACATCATTGCATCCCAGTGATCCTGTTCCATATCTGCTCTGCCATCAGTTTCCAACAAAATTCTGCTATATTCTGTTTTGATTACCTGCAATAGGAAAACACATTCAAAGATGACATTTTTGTGAATTGTATACTTGCTGAAGTCAGTCCTATTTTGACAGCTGAATTACAATATAGAGAATATAGCTAGTCAAGGCTTCAAGCATTTTGTTTTCAGCTTAGTAATGACAAACAAAACTTTAAACCTCCACAAGTAAGTTAGGAATTAAATACACATGTAAATATAATGGTCCCACACCTCAGTTTGTGTAGACTTTTAACTATCCACTGGATTCTAGATGCCTTAGAAATTCAGCTTGCCAGCTCAGTTCCTTAAAGATTTGTCATGCCTACCCAGCAAAGCAGCACTACATTTGTTTGATTAATGTCCTGATATTCTGCTCAAATTAGCAGTACCATTTCAAAGTATTTCATCTCCTGAAGGGAAATTGCTGCCTGATATTCAAGGGATTAAGCTGCAGATAAAACAATTATCTTTTAATGACATCTCTCCTCCTCATTTTCATGTTTTTTTCATTATAAGGCAGTAACATAATTTATAAACAGAAAAAGGCTTTGTAGCATTACATATTTAGAGATGTTGCATATAAAAGTCTTCATTGTTTGTCTTAGCAATCAAACAAAAGAAAATGTGACAACTCAATCATTCTGCACTTCAGCAAAAACCAGCAAAACCATCTTTTATTAGAATGGTAGAAATTCAGCACATGTCTTCGTCTTCCTACAGACCCTTTGTCATCTGGTTATTTTGAAATAAAATGGTTTAAAACCAGACATATTCATGGCATATGCTGGCCAATAGGAACTAAATATCTTGTCTAGATTAAGCAGTCTCACTGAGATCTCTTAAATAGACCAGTGCTGTAAATAAACCAGCTTTTATTATGCTCTAAAGGGACAATAACAGATACATAGATAAAGATAATAGGAGATAAAAAAAGTCCTGAAGAGTGCGCATAAGAGAAGAACATTACTGGAAACTCAATACTGTGCTATAGTAAACAAAAACCATGAGTACAAAACAACAACTAAATTTATTCAGGGTTTTATTGATCAGAATAAATAAATATATTTTATTTTTAACTCCATTCAGTTAATGTGAGACAATTGCCAATTAATCAACTGTCCATACTCTTATTTGAGCCCTTTATGTGCATCAACCCAGAGGGGTGGGGACAGTTTTAATCTGAACAAGCAATTTGTCTGTCTCAGTGGCAATGATGATACTGTACAACAAAACCATTCCAGACACTGCAGTGAGTAGGGATCAGAGAGGCTACTGAGCTGTCAGGACACAGAATGTTCTGGACAAGGTAAGAGCACTTTGGGTGTTGGTCTCCTGGTCCTTTCAGAAGAGAAGCATGGGATGGCAGGATTTACCAGCAGTTATTTTCCTATGCTTTCCTTTGCCAGTTCTTGGGGGGGAAAGGGCGGGGGGGGGGCAGGGGGAAGTTATCCGTACTTTTTTCTCCACATGCTAATCTCTTCTTATTATGTTAAATGAACACGATAGGCACAGCTTCTGTAAAACACGGCCCAGCCTTAATACTGAATATGAGGACTTTTCTGATCTTCTCTCCTATTTGATCTCTGTTGCAATGAATAAGAGTCTTTGGATGATATTCTACATTTAAGTAATCCTTTTGTTCCTTTCCTCCTCTTTTCTCAAACCTGAATCTGGTTTACGACTGGCTTGTGAGTTGTGCTAGTTTCTGGCCAAGGAAGAATAAAGTGCCACATCAAGAGTCATATTTATTCTGAAATATCACAATTCCTTAGTATGAAACAGGCAGCTCTAAAATGCTTTCACAGACCATTTGATTGGAAATAGATGTGCATGCAATATGCTGGGTTTTCTTCTGTGCAGTTTTTGCATTCTTCAAACACTATTTTTTAAACTAGCAAGACAGAATGTTAATTGCTTCAAACAGCATACCAAGAACTTTGGCAGGGCTTTCACCTCCTGTTAATATATGTGTGCATGAGGGAAAAATTCACTCCTGTCAATATTTGCAGTAAAAAGCCAAACTTAGGAGTACACTCTGAATGAAGAAAATGGTTCATGATAACTTCAATAAAACATAAGATATACCTTTTAGGAAAACACAACTGCTCCTGGATATATTTTAGTTGTACATCAGTAACAATTCAAGTGCCTGTTTCTGTACACATAAAAAAAAGAAAACTTAATTTTTTTTTGCAAAGAACTAAATAAATATCAGTGTCAGACATGCACCACAATCACACACACACACACACACATACACACACAGTGCTCACATTCACACATAGAAAGACAAGGTATTAGAGAATGTACAAAAAAATCAAATATTGTAGTGTGGAAATGTTGAGAAGTTTCCCTTCCTTTATTCTGTGTAGCACAGAATACCTGTGAAACTTTTGTTAGATTTTTTTCTTTTCCCAGCACTCAGAGCAGTCTGACTTCACGTGGATGGACTCTTAGCAGCAGTAAAGACACATCTCAGACACAAAGATCATCTCCATCAGTCAGCAATGCATACTATGTCACCCTGAAATAAGAAATGCTAACCATTCTCAAGAAAAATCCTCCAGAGTATTTTTACTTCATGTGTTCTTAAAAATATCTGAATCATTTTGGCTATAGTTTTTTTGTTGTTTCTTCAGTGACAGATGGATTAAAGATCTGACAGATAAGCTAAACTTTCTACTAGAGAAAAAAATTCTTGTGTGTGTGCCTTTTGTGTATTCAATCTGTCAGTATGAAAAGTTAAAATACATATATCCATGTCTTTACATATGTATTTCTCACTCAACCAAGCCACTTTTGGATGTGGTTTTTGTTGTTTAATTATTCATTTATTTCTTTTCTCCCTTATTTTTATTCATAAATCATTAGACAGTTCATTTCCCCAGGTTCTTAGACTATACTTTTCACTCTTTTTTAAAGAATTGCCTCCTTTTAGGAAAAGGAGATTCTAAGACAGGAATTTTAAGGTGGGCAACAATGCAAAGAATCTTTTTTTTACATATGAAGAAAGGTACTTTGTAGAAATAGTGTAATTGTGCAAAAGAAAGAGAGAAAAATGAACAGAGAAATGAATTTTGTATTTTGCTGATCTAGTGGATATGGAGCATTTCAGTGGCACTCAGAAATATCATATTGAATCCTGCTCAGGTCCCTATTTAATGTGTGACCTTGGTTTCTCTGCTGCTTGACTCCTGTGTGTAAGTTTGGGACACTGTTTCTCCCATATAACTAGGTCATTAGAGAGAGAGGCACCTCTGGAGGCCATTTCATCCTATTCAAAAACGGGTATTTTAAACAGAGGAAATAAATCAGCAGAGGAAATTGCTGCCTCTCTCCATTGTCTTAGAAGGAGCTGGGAGAAGTAGCTTACATTGACTACCAAATTAATGAATAAATAAAAGAAAATTATACAATACACAATATTTAGGAACAAACTGCTTCTTCTGATTAAAGAATTGTTTGCATTTTGATGCAAATACTTAGAAGTAAAAAAATTTGAGGACCTTCTATGTTTTCAGATAGTAAAGTAGAATGATCTTCTTTCTGTGCTTCCCTTGGATACTCACTATATCACTCAGTATTATTAAAATATGTTATAGTATATTTTTATAGATTCTATGTCCTGAGTTATAGTCCGTAGCCTTTATTTTTTGCAGCCCTTTAATCTGAGTATCTAGTAGCACCAGTGTGAAAAGCAAAGGATTTATACACACACTCTCTAAGTTAAATGTCCACTGTCTTCTTGATTAAAACAAGATCTTCATCAGACTTCTTGTCTTTTTCTGAGTGTTATTTTTTGACTTTTTTCTTTCTTGTTCTTATGTTTAAAAGCTATTTTTTTCCTAAAATCTGTCTGGAAATGTAAGGAATGTCTCTTAAACTGAATGAAAAATTAACATCTAACAAAAAAATAGGCGTTTTTTTAAATAGGCATTTTTCATATGCACACTTACATAAGAAAACAATTCCCAAATACACAGCATAAAGGGCCCTGAAGATTCAGTTATTTTCTCTAAAAATCTTAATTTGACACCACATGATCTCTCCAAAAGAACATTGTTCCCTTTTGAGACCATCATGCTTACTTAGTCCCAAGACTAAATGTATTACATTTGTGTCTTTACAATATGCCATCAAAAGGGAACAAGAGGAAGAACTGCCTTGCTGAATGCAATTTTTCAGAGACATCCTTTTTTCACTTTAATACCTTTAGAAATCTTATAAAAGTATCTGTCCAAACAGCTATTAAAAGCTGACGACAAAGATATTGCTGCCTGAATGCAAAATACAGAACATTTATGGTAAACATAGGCACAGTCTTGTATCATATTTAAATAGTTCTCCTTCATAAACATAACAGACTTCTAAAAATAGATTTTTAAAGCCAGAAGAGATCTTAGACTCACTGATTTCCAATTTTGCATATGGTGGGCTACAGAATATCATCAGAACTAGGCCAAATTACACACAGTTGCCTAAAAACAGTTGTCCGGCACATTTCTTTGTCTTCCCCTGAAAATTTTGGGTAATGGAAAGCCTGAAAAAAAGAGAACTGTCTTTCTATCTTCACAGGATGAACTCACTTTTGACCAAATGAAAGTCTTTGTAAAAGTAGCACAAGCTATCTAGTGATCAGAAATTGTGGCACATCGGCATTATATCCCTGATTTAGGGCAAGATCGCAACAGATTAATTTCTTGATCTGCCACCTTTGTAAGTACTTGTGAGTTTCTACATGCATTTCTGAAAGGTTAAAGAAATAAAGTTCAGAGAACAGCTGAAAGTTAGCTCTGCTAACAACAAACCTTAACAGATCTGTGTCATAGATCTTTCTCCATAACAGGATTTGGGATGTGCAGCTATTAGAATTAGCTCACTGAGTTTTCTGTCTTCCAACTGATGCATGATCTCAGTGTGCTTGCTCTTAGTTTGTTTCTCCAATTAGAAATCTAACAGATTAGTTGAAACCACTAGTGAAATTAGTTTTAGTAAATAAATAACTTCATTGGAAAGGGCAAGTAAAGGTTATATAATCAATCTGAAAAGAGGTATCTTCCTCTGGATCAGTCTATGGCAGTAGAAAAGGTTACTTTGTTTAACTGGCTGTGCATTCCTGAGAAGTTCTGGCCTTCATTCATTGATCTGTCAGTTACATAACTTGTATGAACACTCCCTAATTTGCAGAAACTATTTAATACCTTTTTTTTTTTTTTTTGGTAAAAAATAATGGAGCTGGTATTCATAGTACTGCAATGGTGGTAGGTTTGCAAGAGACTTATGCTTTATGAAAATGTTGAGGAGAAATATCAGACACTGAGCCAGTTGGATCAAAGAAAGACATTTGTCCAAAAGGATCATTTTCATCTTGGAGGCAGTTTAAGAAGCAGCTGACTACTTTCTCAAAGAAAATCAGGCACTGATGGTAACTTCTTCTTACTAATCATGTTAAGATGTTAAACTTAGGCCCACATGTGAGATGAGCATAGTGAAATATTTAACAATTTTGCTAAGCATCAGTTTAAGTATTTGTCCTTATTTATTGTTTTAAGAAGAAAAATAATTTTTATACTAATAGTTTTCTACTTTGTTCTATTTCCCTGCCCACCCCTGCTATCTCTCCAGCAAAAAGGTATATTTGCTTGAACAAATCCTGATGCTCGATTCCTCTCATGGTACTGTGTTCCATGATGTGATCTGACTGACTCCAAGTGAGTGTGAAGCATGCTCTGTTGTACACATTTTTGGACAGTGAATTCAGCTGAACTTGCTTGATACAAGTATTTTTGGTTTTGGATCCACTACAGTCTGCTGGCAATTACTTGTCAGACTTTTCCTCATTTTATAAAATGATGATAAATCTGACATATATTGAGAACACTTGCCAGCTCTGATTTTTTCACAGCAATTTTGTAAAGGATTGTGATTTTTACATTAAAAGAAAATGCTTTTACTAGAGCGTAAATACAGTGTTCCATCAAGCACAGTTTAAATTGTATGTATTTTCCATTTTTCATGGAGTCACTAAGTGTTATAACTATTCATTCTGTTGGTCACCTCTTCTGCTTCAAAGATCAAAAGAGAAATGAACATTAGTTTTAACACATTTCATTATCATTCTGGTGATGTGTAAAAGGTTTGCTAGAATTTCTTTCTGGAAAACTTCAAACCAAGGTTTTAAAAAATGATATCATTTCCCTTTCCCATCTGAATTTAACATGGGATGAGAATGAAGTTAGTGCCTCAGTTGGCCACACTTGGTTTGATGGTAGTGATTATTAGACTTGTTTCAAGTTCATTGCTCATTGTTAAGTAGGGATCCTGTGTCATACTGCAGTTAAAAAGAAAAATTGCGGATGCAGCCAATAGACTACTTCATTATCACAAAGGAAAAACAAAAGAAGATTTATAACCACCTTTAAATTCAACTAGATGATAATTTTTCCACACAATCTATATTTTCTTTACATTTCTCAGAAAATTTTGTAACTCCAATTGAGCATCCTAATATCTAACTGTTATTTATGTACTTATTTATTGATTGATTGAAGAGTATCAGAATATATATAATAAATGGACATTAGAAAAAGAGGTTTTGCCATTTCACTTATTTTGGATACATATATATATATAAGATTTATAAGGTGGGACTGTAACACCTGATCTTGCTAAATCTGAAAAAGAGCTAAATAGGGATCCTAGTGCTCATCTTTAAGACTTTAATGGCAGAGTATAGTGAAGATGGAGTCAGATTTTTCTTGGAGATGTGCAGCAAAATACACTTTTTTTCCTGCAGTCAGTAAATGTGCTGAACAAACTCTCAGAGTACTAGTAACTAGGAAAAAAAGGGAAGATGGAAGGAAAAAAATGCATCTCAGAGTCAAAGATGAAAGGTGCATGTGTGAAATGATCTTTCCCAAATTTGTGGCCTTAATAAAATAATGAAATAATGATTACTTGTCATCAGAAAATATTTTGCTGGACTGAAATGTAGAAGGTGAATTCTTAAAACCTTACTTGTTCATAGTCCTAGTTAATATGCATAGAAAAAAAAACATACTGGAATGGCTGAGTAGAATATTATAAAATTACTGGAGTTTTTTCATGACTTTTTAAAAGAGAATCTTCTCTTAAGAGGAATAAAGCTTTTTCAGCCAGCTCTTAACCAGAAAAACGTTCAGTTCTTGCTGTTATATAAATATTCATACCTGTTCAGAGACAATTTCAGAGAAAAAGGAATAGGATAACTTTAGAATTTTATGGTACTGGCTCTGTTAGAAACCCTGCTAGCAAAATGGGAAAAAAAAGAAAAAGCTTTGACAGAAACTGTTTTCAAACCAACTAGCAAGTATTCATGAAGTCCAGCAAATTCTAATGATTTCTGTTTTATTTCCCGTTTTATCCTGGCAGCATAAATGTATATAGGTCCAACATCTTCTACCAAAAGTATATCCAGTCACTTATATAATTTATGCTGTTCTCTCATGACTCTGAAAGTTACCATAAAGTTCATGAAGTGCAAATATGTTCATAAATTTTTGCATGGTATACTCTGTGGAATGAAAGACTGAATGTCAATCTGAGTCTCCAAAAGAATTGTTTCATTCTCAGTGCTGACACTACCTTTTGGGTAATTTTGCTCTTATTTTCAAGTCTGCCATGTCTAAAAAGCCTTCTCCTTTTTCTGTGTCAAAATTTATTTCTAATGCTTTTAAACAATTCACAGTACTATGTTAGTACTGATTTTTTTTTCTACTGTGGGCATTATGATAATGAATCAGCTCAGTCAGGTGAAATAGGGTGCAACATTACATGGTAGACTTAGCGACTGGCAAACTAACCTGGTAATTTTCTTTAGTAAACTTATTTTCTAAATCAAAGAAACAGAGGAGATGCCATGCTTCTGGACCTTTAGTAAAATATCCAATATTTTATGGAAATATATATCCATACCAGAGACAAATAAAACCTTTAATTAAACCAGAAAAATGCATAAAAATAACTAGCTAAAATGAAAAATTTAAATAGACAGTGATATTAGGGACATTATATTATCATCAGAACTCCTTAAGGATGAAAATCGCATAATTATATACATCAGTGAAGCAATTTGTTCAAATTTGCTAATATTCTAAAATTCTGATTTACCACTACAATGAAAGCTTAACAGAGTATCAAAAGAAATTGAAAAATTAACTAATGCTCATGACTGAAATTTAGTGGTAGGAATTTCAGAAGACTCTGAGGAACTAATAACAACAATCTAAGTTTTAATCTGAAAATATCAGGATTTGGAATTTACTATGGAAGAGAAAGAACTTTCCAAATTAATTGATTGCAGGCTGACTATGAACAATAAGCATCATATGGATGTGAAAATTGGAATGCCATCCAAGATAATGTCAGTCTAAATATTTCCAGTTAGTTTTGGAAAAAATTTAACAAAATGTGGAGCCTACGATTTAACAGATACTGTGAGCAGTTCTGTCATGCAAGTCACACATGTTTAAGAAGAGTAAATTTAACCTCAATGAAAGCAAACAACTGCTATGATGATCAAGAGTCCCTAAAAGTCAAGTGTATAAGCAAGGAGTACAAAATGTAAATCTGGTTAGCAAAATCTAGAAAATATAGAAAAGGAAGGAAGGAAGGAAGGAAGGAAGGAAGGAAGGAAGGAAGGAAGGAAGGAAGGAAGGAAGGAAGGAAGGAAGGAAGGAAGGAAGGAAGGACGGACATGGTATGTCAGTGTGTATGTATAGGCATGTGGAAAATAAGGGATATTGTAGAAGCCAGAAACATAGCTGATTTCATTAGTGGACAATGGTTGTATTAGAATAATTAAGTTATCATGTACCTCAGATTTCCAAGGGGAATATGCAGTACAGAAAGTAATTAATAAGTGATATTTGATGTGTCTTGTGATTTGAAGTTTGTTGTGATGTAATAGCCTTTACAGGACTGGATTCAATAGTCCAAAACTATCCCTTTCTATAAAAAATGCCCTTTTCTAAGAGAAGCACTCATGAAGTCAGTTGCTGCAACATGATCTGCCTTATAACCTTCCTAAACATTAACAGGGCAGAGAAGGGGAGCTATAGAGTTGCAGCTTTCCCTGCATATAAATGGTAAAGATGCCTCTGCTGGGAGGCAGAGTAGCTTTAGAGTAGCACTTCAGCTTGGATCATGAACATGCATTTGCTTTCATTTGTGACACAAGAAGATCTTGGGCACAGAACTTAGACTTCTTTCTGCTGAAACTAAGATAGATGATTCACTTTGGGAGCCACCTAATACGCTTCATGCACAGTTGACTTCTCAGTGCTCAAATCAACTTGTCAGAAGTAAAATTTCCTGTAATGTGTTCTGCACACAGGATCCTTAGCACCAGCTGCTGTGTGGATCTGTGTGGATGTGCTCCCTTTGGGTAGCTGCTTGTTAATGCAGATGTAACCTGTGCATCACGCAGGGTTATGCATGACAAAGAAGCAGCAAGGCCCATCCACACTGGCTCTGGAAATCTGCCAGTGGATGGCAAAGGCTACCATTCATGTGTACCAATGACAACTGGTCTTGGCACAAAGCTATCAGTATCTTTATGAGTTGATGTGCCCAAGGGAGGGAATCATGTTAATGTTTCATTTGGTCCTTGGTAGTGGGTTCCCAGTAACCATTTGCTCAAACTCTAATGAATGAAATGAGCTAAATTCTATCCTGCTGTAGCTGTCCCAGTAAGAGATGACTTTGACTTGGATGTGTATGTTAGAGTTGCATTGGTAATCTTAGGATGGGTAATTTCAGTGTGCACCTTATTTTGTTGATGTGTGAATAGTTCTTTCTGGAATCTTTAAAAATAGTAACATTAAAATCATAATGTAAATCAGACTTGGATTTTATTTACTGTCCTTTTCTCTCAATGGTACTCCATGGGGTTCTTTTGTTTCGCTTTTTGCGGTTTTTTAAGATGGAAACAGCTGCTGGCTCTGCTTAATTTGCTTTCTGCAGAGTAAAAGATTGTATGAAGAGTACACATGTGAGTTTATTATGCAATAAGGAAAAACTTATTGTGGCAGCAGCATGCTTTCCTGCTAAAGATGAGCTGTTAAACACTGTCTCACTTACACATGGACTGCCTGTGATGAGTGATACCAGATGTAGAGAAAAGTAAAGTAGCTGATGTAGATAATTTACTATTGTAACTGTAAATTATATAATGTGTTTGCATTTACTTTAGAGTCTATCAGAAGTAACAGAACATAATGATAACAGGTGGTAGAAGACATGTTGACTTTTTCCTTCATTTTCATACACTTGTGTCTAACTCAATAGTGTTTGCTATGTGAGAATTCCTATTGAAACACTGATTGAGTAATCTCCATTACTCTGCAGAGGGAGATAAACATCCAAACCAGGTGAGATCTTAGGCAAAAGACAGTCCCAGAAAAGGATTTATGCTGGAACCCTATTTTCACAGTTTTATTTTAGTAAGCATCTCACTTTTGGTTTGAAACTCCCTGCGGGAACCTGTTTTCAAATGAGGAAAGCTTTAACTCATTCCAGAGCTAGACTACTGTAGCTGTGTATGATTGCATGTACTTCAGTCTCTTCTGTGGAGTCATTGTGTATTGTAAAGTTTACTGGCATAAAGAAGGATTGAAAGGATACCCGATACATCTCTAAATTCTCTCTTTTTTTCTCCCAGTAAATATTTTTTTAAATTCACACAAATATGGCGGAGCTTCTATAGCAGTAAAAGAAACAGACCTTTTTTTTTCCTTCTATTTCTTGGTGAAATGTCTATTATATGTAGAAAATGTTGGGGTGTGACTTCCCCAGAAAACAAAAGATATGGGAACCTCATATTCTTAAAATTTTAATTGTCCAGCCAAAGTCTGCTGGATAAAATAGGACTGGTGGAAACATACTGTTTGGTGTTTGCTTTCTGATATGATGTGTATCATTCTCAAAGTAGTGAGGACAGAATGAGTTGCCTAAACATAGGCTATTTTACATACTCTGGGTTATTCAAGACATCTGCTTGGAATTTACACATCCCACATCCTTCTGGGGTGGCAGCTGAAGGTATTTATTTAGACAACTCACTACTAGTGCTCCAACATTTTCTAATTCTCTGCTGGGTTATGTTCAGACACTGTGATTATGGAATCTACAAGAGTTGGGGTAATATCAGTACATGCTCACTGACAGAAGTAAAGGATCATATGAAACTTATGAGTATCATTTGTGGAAATATGGGCAACCATTATACTTCAAGGTAATTCTAGGATTTGAATTCTGAGACTAGTATGTGAAGCTGCTGTTTCAATTTATTCTGCATCTGAGTATGACCTCAAGGGGCAGAGGAGCAAACCTTTTGGGCATCCATACAAAGGACAGTGACTAAACTTAGCCAGGTTATCACAACATTTTCCTTAAGCTAGTTTTCCTGATCTAGATAGGTCAGCTTAACAGAGAGTTAGAATAAAACAGTTTGAAAATTATCAATTATTTTTCATGTGAAAAAGCAATTTTAAAAATCCTCAAAATCAGAAGACATTAAGGAAAATAAGTTTATTCTTGTTCTTTTTCTAGCAAAACAAACCCCACCAAACCCCTAAGTTTATTTTTAAGATTCCAACCTCCCTGCCAGCAGCCAAGCTCCATGTAGCCATTGGCTCCCTCCCCCACCAGCAGCAGGAATCAGAAGGGTAAAAAGTAGAGAACTCATGGGTTGAGATGAAGACAGGTTAATATGGAAAGAAAAAGCCACGCACACAAGCAAAGTAAAACAAAGAATGAATTCACTGCTACCCGTGGGCAGGCAGGGGTTCAGCCATCCCCAGAGCAGGGCTCCATCAGTAACTTGGGAAGAGTGACTTGGGAAGACAAACACATCACTCCAAATGTGCCCTTCTTCATCCTTCCCCCCACTTGATGTACTGAGCATGATGTCACATGGTCTGGAATGTCCCTTTGGTCAGTTTGGGTCACCTGTCCCAGCTGTGTCTCCCCCCAACCTCCCAAGCACCCCCAGCCTCCTCCCCAGCCTGGCAGTATGAGAAGCAGAGAAGGCCTTGGTTCTGGGTAAGCCCTGCTCAGTAACAACAAAAACATCTCTATAGCCCTGTGTTCAGCACAAACTCAAAACATAGCCCTCTATTAGCCACTGTGAAAAAGAGCAACTCTACCCCAAGTGAAACCAGCGCACCTCAATTTTAATTTTTTTTTCTCCACTTCCTTTCAGTAGAATAACCTTATTGGTTCTCCAACACAAATACTTATGGTGTTTGAATTATTTCTGGTTGAACAGGAATTATATAATGAAGTAAAATTTCAGAGAAAATGGATTTTAAGAAATTTAGACAAAAATAATTTTCTTTAAGGTATACATTCATGAGAAAATTTCATCTGCTCTATTTAAACCCTGTGATGTGATTGCCATCATTTCTACTGTTTTTGTATTATTTATTGATATGATGTCTACATAAAAGCATTTAATAAACTAATTCTATAGTAACTATTTGAAAATTGAGAGAACAGCTAAGGAATAACTATTATCTTTTCTGTAGAACTTTTATAGAACTGTTAGGTAATGCTCTATATTTTTTAGAATATATGCAAAAAACCAAAAAAAACAAACCCAACCCAGGCTTCAAACTTAAGGAAAGTTTAACTTAAACAGTAGTGTTACTGAAATACATGCAAAGACATACTTAATTCTAACAGTTCTGTAACATTGGCATTCTGACACAAAATATAACTTTTTGTCACTGATGTGAATATCTTTTATTTTATTTTCTAATACAATATTGATGAACATAATATTTGTGGCATAATCCCTTGAAAGCAGTTTTAAGTGGACATGCCATGAATATTTTGTCTCTTTATTACCTTAAAAGAGAGTACTCTTTTTCTTTAATGAAAACCAGAGTTGTTTTTATTTCAGTAATTTTGTTCAATACTAAAGGCTTATAGTTCACTTCTGACAATTTTTAAACCCAGAATACCATTTCAAAGGAAGCAGCTATGCTTCCCCATCACAATTCTGACTTATACAGAATCTGTAAATTCTCTTGAGACCTAGAATGTAAAAAAACAATTACTGATAGTATAAGAATGAGAAGCAAGAATCATTATTGTGAGTTCAAAAATAAACAAATAAATTTGAGTGAAACAACTCTGTGTACAGCTGAACATGAAGATAGAGAAAGAACTTCACAGTTCACTATTTCACATGTGGCTTCATAGTAATTATTTTCTCAGCTGGCTAGGGAATACAGGAAAGGAGACATGGGAGACTGTTGAGAAAAGTGCTGCATAACCCTTCAAGAAGGAAGGGTACCATCATCCCACACTAAGAGGACAGGTGCTCATTTATACAGCTATGTTCCAAACTCAGCATGTGATATACACAAAGGTGTGGCCCAAATGGGTTACTGTGGTCTTTAAATATTTTCTTCATCACTTATCTTCTTCCCTTTAATATCCAAGAAGTTTTATGCACACAAGTAACGGAACAATTTGGACACATGGATGTCTTACTGAAGTCCTGGTGCTTAGCTTAATTTTTTGTGGTTGAATGGGATTGGAGTTAATGCAAATAAGACTTATTATCTTCACAACTCACAGACAGTCAGACCATTATGCTATTTATGACATTCATAAAGTATTGTGAAACATGGAAAGCATCTGCCTCGCAGTTGCAGCAGTATAGCACAGATTTATCAAATGAGTAATACAAAAATTCATGTTTAAATAGTTTTGATAGCAAGTTAAATTTGTTTATTAACAGATTATATAAGACTTAAATTTATCACATCCTTAGAGTCTTTAAATTTCCCACTCTTTTGTAAATTCATGTCTAAGTGTCTAATCAAAACCAGTATTCACAATTAAACTAGGGTTGAGTTTTGCACACCCGCAGCTGAAACTTCCTTGATTGGTGTAAACCTTGAGTAACAGGCCTTTGTCTTTTAGATTGTGGGGGAATTAATCAAAACCTCTATGTTTAACCTCATAACTTTACACAATCTGACCTCTCTTTGGTGGGGAAAAATATTTACAAGCCTTAAAGATGCCTGATTTTTTCCCATACAAATGTCTTGTTCTATTTTCAACATTTACCAAAGCCCACTGTTACCACTTTATTAAAAAGAAGAATTTAAGATGGAAAAAGGACCAGATTAACTCCTGATTTTTGTGAGAAGAGTACTTATTTTTCCTGCTGATCATTCCCTGTTTTATTATTTCCTACCTGATAAATCTAGATCAGAAAACTTTATTGACCATTAGGTCTTATGACTAATGATTTGAATGTAGACAGTAATACTGATGGGACCTGACACTGAATAGGTATTCTGACAGACAAATTCTACTTCTATTAATCCATAAAAGCTCTGTAATTTTGGTCATATCTCCTTCTACATTTTAAATTTTCTAACTACTATGTCCTTTGTGTGTGTTGAGATCATTTAATTCATTGAGGCACAAGCAACTTATAAAGTGGCTGGGACGTTGGATCCCTTATTTCATTGAGACACTCAAAATACTGGTGCATTAATAAAAACAGCTGAGGAGTGGGTGGACAGAAAACGTCATCCACAAAACTAGTAAGTGCAGACCCTTTGGAAGCAGGGAAGTTTTATGGATCAGCATGTTGCTTCACTAAAGAAGCAGTAAGAGAATGAAGACGAGGTGGACTAAGGGAAAGCAAAAAAGAACTGTCTAAAAGTTGATTGTCTGTGAGTACAACAGCCTGTCACCAGTGGTGTACTGCTCATGAAGAAGCTTTGGTTTGTGAATGAGGCATCATTCTTTGGATTAAATCAGGTAGAGACATACAAAACTGTGTCATGGATTTTTTTTTATTTTTTTCCCTTTCGTTTTTAGAAGAATAGAAAAGAGAAGAGGACTTCACTCAGTATGGGTCCCTTTTGCTTATTGAAATAATAGATATCTGCTGGCTTGCTATAATTAAATTTTCATTAAGACATTTGAAATGTCAGTGTGTGTTTTGAATCAGTTTGGAGGAAGGAAACTACTATTGTACAACTATTTAATTCTGAAAGGATAGTTATTTTGAAGACTGTAATATAATGAGAGGAAAAAGGTTCTGAAAATGTGTGAAAGCTATTGTTAAAGTTTTATTATTGTTCCGCAATGTGCATGCTAGGAGAGGATCCAAACTACACAGAGGCTACAAAAATTTGTTTAATATGCTATTTATAGAGTCCCATAACCTCTCAGTGAGGCTGATTAGAATCACTTGCAGGTATGAGAATGATTGTGTAATCAAAGACACATAAACATGGTGGATTTTTAATTATTCACACCTGCACACATTCTAAACAGCACATCCTGCTGTATCTTTCAGATGCTCTAAAAGCAAACATTTAGTTCTGATTCAGTGTGCTATTTTTAAACATCCACAATTTGTTAGTTAAAGCACAATTGTCACATTCTTTTCCTTAAATATAGCAAAAATCTCTGTTTATTATGCAGAGAGATGTAAAATTTTGTTCCATTTCATTTGAATGCATTGTTTAATCAGAACTGAAAATAAAATCTTTGGTGTAGGACTCTCATAAGAAATCTAAAGGTAAAAGAAAAATGGATTAATTGAATATATATATTTCATCCAGCAATTTGGAAATTACAGAATTCCCCCAAGACATTAATTCAATTATTTGAAAAGAGTTCTTTAAAGAGAGCTGAAGACATACCAATACCTGGAATGTTACCTGTAATTCTGTGTTGAGGCTAAGAATTAGGGATGCTGAAGGAAAGCAATTCTTGTCATATAAATAGTTGGACAGCTTTAACACCTAATTGAAATAATCTTTTCTAGTGAATATATAAGATAAAACCCAAAGGAACATTTCAATGCATGAGTTCCTGACTCACAGAATATATAAACAATCCTTACAGGGATGTAGAGAAGAACACTCTAACAGGAAAAATAGCCATTACGGTGCTTAATAAGCAAGTGCTTAGCTTCATGCTGCTATATAGACCAACTCTGATTCTGTAATTTGTCTTTGTCTGATTCAGAAAAGGCATCTGACTTATGTCTTCCACTCTCTGCTTGTATATGTTAACTACACTGGGACACCAGCCCACTGTTGTGTCATAAGAGTAATATATCTAGAGAAGAGACGCTAATATTTTGTTTTGACTGTGATTTTACATGAACTGTCCCTTGCTTCTGTTTTTTCTCTATGTCTCATATATTCAAGAAACCCCGGGGAGTCTGCTTGGACTGTCCAGGCACAGCAAGGTTTACTGTTTGAACTTACTGAGCCCCAAGGAGGCTGTTGGACACACTCCAAGATAGTTGTCATAGCCACAGAATCATGATGCTCTTTATTTGTATATGTTCCCCTATGTCATTCCCCCCATGGTGATAATTCACATTAGACCTCCAGGATGTTGCTGTTTCTGTGCCTTAAACTCTGTCTACGTCACCTATCATTATTTTCAGGTCAAACTACAGCCAGACCTTTTTCTTTTATGGTTAGTTGGTGCTGCTGCTTTTCACATTACCTCATCTGGCTCCCTTTCTGTGAGAAAAAGCAGAGAAGAACCTCATAGCCTAATGCCTTATTAGCTCTTTGCTTTCTCTTTTCCATCTTCCCTCTGGGTGGGCATCTTTTCTCAATGTTTATTTCTTTCCCATTCCTATCCAAATAGTGATAAAAAAAGGAAAACCTGCCCAACACCATAACTCTGCCCCTAGATTTCTCCCCACTCCTTAAATATTTATAACCAATTTTTTAACATCCCCTCCACTCAAACAAATGCATACATTGCTTTAAAATCCACCTATGTGGTACACTCTGTAGAGATGGTGATGGCAGTTCAGCCCTGAGCAGGCAACCTCTCCAAACACAGCAGGGCTGAGCTACCAGAGAGAAAAAATTCCCTTCTGTTGTGGAAAAGAAGGAAGAGGGAGGTGGGTAGTCTGAGTCACACAGAGGGGCTGTGGGCACCAGGATGTGTGGTCACCTATTTTTTTCTACACCAGGTTACTTATCTGAGTTCACCAGTCAAAGCCCAAAGGCTGCAAATGCCACCAGTTTGTGGCCTTGCCCACAGAGGCAGGTGGCATGAGGGCTGTGCACAAGTGCTCGTGCTAGACTTTGCTGATGTATCTGCCTGGAAGCTGGTGGATTTAGCCCAAGAACAAGTAACTTTTGGCAAGCCTTCCACAAGCAGCAAGATCTGTCTAAATTTTTATTCCCTTGTATCTAATGCTGAAAGGACAAAAAAAAAAAAAAAGAGTATTGATGAGGTCTGTACAACATTTTAACAATTTCATAATTAATTCTAGCAAAAAAGGTTATATGAATGCATTTCATCATAAAGCCCTCATTAGTGGAAAGCTGAATTCAGCTCACATGTGAGGAGACGCACAGAAGGTTTCAGTTCTGACCTGCTCACGCTTCTCTACTTCTCCCTCTTCTGAAATGCACAGAATCCCTCTTCTGCAATTTCACCCACTGAACATTTTCTGCAGATAAAGCAGTTGATTGTGAGGGTATCCAAGCCCACCGCTTGCTCTTGCTGCCTCTGACCACCCTTCCTGTGCCACAGCAGGACCTGTCTCCAGCTCCCCACAGCTCTGTCCTGCCTGACCATGGGCCCCCTAAGGCAGGTGTACTCTCAGCCCACGCCCCAGCCTGACCTTTACCTGTCCCTATACCCAGTGAGGTGCCTGGTGCTCCCGAGCTGCCCTGCACCTGGGCGTGGCACTGGCTGGTGGCCCTCCAGGAGTCTCTGGCTCTTACTGTGAATAGAAAACTGAAGGAAACTTCACGGAAAGGCATTTTACAAAAGCAGTACATTTAAAATGATGAAATATTCCCTTTAAGGTTTCTTATTCTGAACTTCATATCGCTTTACATAAAAGCCTGCAACAACCTAATTGAACTACCATAATCCTGCTCTGGAACAGGCATGGAAGCATCCACCCCACTCTTTCCCGCTTAATTTGTATCCTGACTCTGTGTTTCTGTGGCTTTCCTTACACTGACAAATTCTTAATTTTTAAATTTCTTCTCAGGAGGCAAGGGCTGGGAGGCAAGCATAGCCGAGAGAAAATGCAGGATGTGGGTGGTCTATCTTTAGCTGCAGCAGCATGTTTTTAAAATTACTTAATCTTCTGAAGAGATCCTAAGAAACTCTAGGTTCACCCATGCTTCTACTAATACTCAGTGATCGTGATTGTACAAATATAAATCTTCATGAGAAGATTCATAGGTGACTTAAATAGGGAGTTATATCACCTCATGGATGGAAATCACTACATGAAAACAGCTGAGAAGGGTTGTGTGAGTGAGCTGATGCATCATACTTATTTAACCCTGGAAACAAGCAGTGGGCTGTGCTCACATGTGCAGAGTATTCAGCATGGAATATGCTTTCCCTTCTTAATGAATAGTGAATTAGTTGTACAATAAGTTATCAGCTTATGTTTTCCTTTTTTTTTTTTTTTTCCAGACATATGACTTGTCAGGTACATGTAGATACAGGTAATTTATGGTGCATGGAGACATAAGTTCCAAGTCCCAAACAGCAACATGGAAGCAAGATACCCTTATTTTGATGGATTCTATCTTAGCCTTAATGTAGCCTGAAACTGACATATCCCCTTCACCCATACTCCATGGTATCCCTAATATATGATATGAAAAAAAAAAAAAAGATGGAAAACCTGAATGCTAAAATTAACTATAAAAATTGAGAAATACTAGAAGCAGTGTGCAGTTTACCATGAAGCATACACAGAAACCTCAACTGAGGGCACTCCTAAGAACCTTAATTAGAGTTTCCAGAACATATCAGAGGATAGCGCAAATAAAAAATATTAATGAGTTGCTTCACTGGTTGCCATTAAAAAGAACTAAAAATCACAAAGTTATATAAAGAGCAAGATTAAAAAATAGGACAGGGATGGTGGGGGAAAGTGCAACAGTACTTGACACATTCAGGACAGAATTCTCCTGATGGACTGTTGTTGTAGTGCCATTGCCAGATCAGAAGTATCTGCTCCAGATACCAGTCAGGAAAAATGTTTAATTTCTATCTGTCTGTTTAAGTGCATATACCATACTTACTCAGGTGTCTTGCAGACTACCAGCTGAAACTTATTGACTTTTGAAGTGGTCTCGTTCTCGTCTTCAAAGAGAATATCCAGGTTTCTCTGGTGCAATTTTACTGCCCCTGTTGAATATAAATCTGTTTTGTATTAGTGTCCCAGTTATCCCCAGCATCACAGGTGCATCAGAGATTCTCTGGTTTTGCTTGCAGAAATTGAAGATTTACCACAGAGGGTAAGAGAACAGGTTTTTTTATTGACGAAAGAAAAAGTTTCAGTTCTGAAAATATGTTATTGGCACACAAGATGATATACATTGTTTTGATTTAATTTGAAAATGCCTACATTTCTTTGTTATTTAGTTTTCAGCTAGGAAGACCTAGAGAGGTCATCGGAACTAACACATCTGTCATCTCCATTCCCTCCAGTCCTCTACTTTCAGAGTCCTTGGTGTCACTGCAGCTCCCTCCTGGACATTTCGTACCCTAAAGAGTGTCCCGTGGCCTCCTGCTCCCTGTTCTCCTGATGGGAGCTATCTGAGACAAAGTCTGTCCTCTCTCCCCTGGCATTTCTTTAGAGGTACAAGGGAGATGGGCCTATCCTTCCCTCAGGTTACTGCTACTCTGCTAGTCAGTGAGTGCAGCACAGGGAACCTAACTGGTCACATTCGCAGGAGGTGTTACTAATGTCATCCCTGATAACTCGGCACCTTGCCTTTCTTCTTTATATTGAATGTGTTTGTGCCTCAATATGCTGTTTACATATGCAGAACGGCCATGAAAGCAAGTTAACACACTCATAGAGGAAAAAAAAAATCCTCTCTAATTGGCTGTGGTGATGCACTTGGCTTTGGTTTTAGCCCCTTTTTTATGGCAAGATTTCCAGCAGTGGTTTTCCTTATGTAGGAAATCAAACTAGTCATTTTCCTGTGAGAAAGAGGAGGACTGGCAGCTGACTGTGACATTGTTTTAGTGATGTAGGGATCTGGAGGAACAGGGAAAGACGTGTTCACAAAAACTGCTGTATAGCTGTTTTTTCAAACAAGTATGGAGAATTACATGTATTTTTTAAAACAGGTGTTTCTTTCTGTTTTGGGTTTGGGTTTTTTCATATGACAGGTACAGAATTTTCAATCTTGAGTGCTTTTGGCTGATTTTAGGAATTATATTACTTCTTTCTTAGCAAACCTATAAAAAGATAAAACATTCAGCAAATGAAATTTAATAATCTCTAAGTTACATATCTCTACAAGAAATCCCCAAGTCCTTATTAAATATTATTCAGCATTAGCCCTCACCCAGGTAAAGTCTCCTGATCTCAGTTCTCATGATCCTATATGTTATATTTGCCATTGTCTCAAACAATGGTTGCTAGGTCAATAAGTGATTAGCATGGTCCAAATGTTTTATATTATGTATTGTTCTTTAAGCCAAAGCTCCCTTTCCTTAAAGACTGAATGGCAAGAGAATTCAATTTCTTGAAATGTACACTGATGTATGGCTAAAAGAGCAAAGCAGAATGGAGAACTTCTAATCCATTACCTACTGTAGGATCTTTGAATCAATCTAGAGACACCTTATTGTTACTAAAATTAGATTCGTTTTTCTTGGAACAGTTTCTTTTCCTCATGATAGGAAAGGGTACTCAACATTTCTTGATGGAATGATTTCATGGCCTCTAACAAATGGTCTGCAGTCTGTCAAGGGAGGAAACACAAAAAAGCCTCAATATTTTGTAGCCTGAATTTAATGTTCATGGACACCATATTAAAAAGGACTCTTGATGGGTTTTTTGCTGTGTCAGAATATATCAACACATTATATATGAGATTTAGTTATTTTTAAATACATTCCTGAGTAGTTTTTAAGGATGCTTTTCTTTAATACATTTGAATTATTTTGATTGACTTTACAATCAAAGTCTCAACAAATTTCAAATAACACATTTTCTGTGTTAGAACTGTGTATGACATCTACTAATGATCAGTAGGTTAAACCTCAAGTGTTACATGATTTGCAATTATAAAGGTCAGAGATTGCATCTCGAGTATAATTAGGCATTTGGGAATGCCTGTTCCTTAAACCAAACATAGGAAAAAGCATTTAATGAAAATTTTACTTAGGTCATCCACTGATGAACAGTTCCCATTATCTCCTGAGGATATACATCCTGTAAGCTGAACAGAGATGTAGATTTTTAGACTTGGTCTTTTTTTTTTCTTTTTTTTTTTTTTTTTTACAGTGACATAAAAATAACAAAGCCTATTCATATTTATATCAAAGGCATGTGTCAGGTGCAAGCTGAAACTTTGTCAGAATGGATGGGCAGAATTCCTGAGCAGAATCCTGGCATACTTGGCAAGGGTGAACTTTTTAAAGCCATAAAAATATAAAGCAAATCTGTATCTTGTTGTATGATGGCTGCCAGCTGCTATTGCAGCAAAATGTATCTATTAAAATCAGAATAATAGTATAGTATTATAATAGTACAATAATAATGACAATATCATAATGTTAAAAATGTATATAAACCAGTTTTCTAATAAATTTGAAGGAAATGATGACATGATGAAAAAATATAAATAAAAAATTACAAAACGTTAAAATCTTCAAGTCTTTGTTGATATTTTAAATTTGTTTCCTATATCAGAAACAAAGACTGATACATTAGAACGGGGAATATGCACTTGCTATTTCAAGCTTTTAGGCACTTAATACTGCAAACAGATATTAGCATCTAAATATATATTTTTACATGCTTTGAAAACCTTCATATTGTCACCATTAAATCTTCAAGCTTATATCTTGGCATTATTCTCAAAATATCCATAGTCAGCTGTGCAAGTAGGTTTAGGTTTCATGACACTTTGAGTTATAAAGTCTGTAAGTCAGGCAACTAACTGAGACTATAATTCAGTTTTCCATCTGAGGTGTTGCAGGTATCTCTGTACCTGCCCCTCCAGGAAGAAATGCAATTAGACAGTGGCTGATGCAGAGGAAGATGCACAGAATGCTGAATTCTGGGACTCTTTTTTTAGGGTCTTAGAATAAAAAACATCAAAGACAGAGGTGCATCTGAAGCGCCTTCTGCGGGATCTTGTGTAGAAGCTTCTGTGCAGCTGGGATTTAGGGTTTTCAGCTTCCATTTCAGTTCATGTGAACAGGTCATGCCTTTCCCTTAAAATACAAGCAGGTAAAAATTCTGCCTTTCAGGAAAATAGTTCAGTGGCAGGAGCACACTGCAGGCATCACAGTTCTTGGTACATTTCTCCTTAACCTGGGAAGATCTGACCTTTCTTCCCCTCTCTTTGTTCTAAACTAATACATAGGATGCAGTAGGACCCCCAGGGTAAGTGGTGGGACACAAGCCCTGTCCTTATGGTGATACTCTCTTTGGGGTCCCATTCATGCTGTTTAATTGTAACGAACCCTGACCTGGCTACGCCTTGGATCGTGCCAATGTGATAGGGCTGGTCTGGGCCAAAAACCATGCTGAAAGCAGGCTGATGATAGAAAAATACAAGAATCTTCCAGTATTGGACCCCACGTCCTGGCTGTGCCTAATTTAGTGGACTAGACATAGTCATTTATACCAATATAATGAGTTTCCAGGCTGTTCCATGTCCTCGTCACTCTTCTGTTTGAAGCTGTGCTGCTCTGCAGCCAGGAATACTTGATTCAGAAATCCAGAAAGAGAACAAGTGACCTTGTCAATTGAGTTTAAAACACTCAGTGAACAAAGAGAAAACTAAATCTAAGTCTTACTTGCTCGACAAGTTCTCAAGGCAATGTAGAACCAGCAAACATCACCTCCATTTCTCTCCTTATTATTATTTCAAAGAGAATAAGAACTGTTCAGTTCCTTGAAAGCGTGTTTTACCCTGTGTATTCAAAGTGGTTGAACTCACCTTCAGCTTGAGGAGATAAAATGTAGGAATTCAAAGATTTCCACATCTCCACAGTTTCCTGATTGTGATTCTAAAATGCCGATTGCACTCACTTTAATATGCATGTCTCTTTTTAAACCCTGGCTAATTTGTACTGCAGATTTTTCATTTCATTCACCAGACCAAATGAAAGGTAATCACTGAGATGAGGTAGATTCTGCTATTCTGGTCTGAATTTTGATGAAAGAAAGACACAAGGAATTCTTGAAGGGTATTATTTATAGATTTTTTTTCTTGTCATTCTCCTTTAATCACACAGCTTGTTAAAAATACGTATAGGTATAAGTAGAAGTGAGATACTTTCGGGAGAAAGCCTGCATGAGGCTTTGAGTTTCACAAAGCTGAAACACCACCTACAGCGTGCAGAAACGCTCTCGCTACCGCCAAAGCCCATTTTAGATCACAGCTACCAGCAGATCTCGTGGGTCTCGGTTATTCAATCCCCCAGATGCTGTCAGCTGTGTCGATTATTGACGCCCCACACCAGCAATCGCTGCGGCAGCTTCGTCGCTGGGTTTCGGCGGAGCCCTGAGGCCGGCTCATTAAACACGCTGCCCACTAGGTGGCGGCAGACCCCCTCCGACAGGCGGCCCTGCGAGAGGAGAATCCACCGAAACCTGAGCGCGGACGCTTCGAGAGGAGCTTTGCCTCTGCTTTTGTTTCACCCGGGGAGGAGCTGGGTTTTTTTTTTTTCTTTCCCCTCCCCCTCCTCTCGTGGTGGCGTTTGTTCGTTTTTGCCTTGTTTGTTTTTCTTCGATAAAACAAGAATTACTGTTTGCGGACTGCTGGACTTTTAAGGTGATAATGAACTGAGAACGCGGGCAATTAAGTTCAGTTTGGGTTGATGCAGAGCCACGGTTTTGAACTTCCATTATTACAAGTCAGGTCATTCCTGCAACAGTACAAACCCACTATTTTACTGGAAAATAAAGTAAGTAGGTCTATGACGGAAATATCCCACATGGGTATAATATGCATGCAGACTAATGTGGATTAATTATTTTTAACTGCTTATTGAACATCAGACAGTTGATTACAACTGCTAGTCCATAATAAGTACGTCCAGTAATTTAAAAGTTAGGCATAGGAAGAACACAAAATGATCTACCTTGTCAGAACACAGTGAGGCACCGTAAGTCAACGAAAGTATAACTTGATTAGCAAGTTCATAAGACACAAACTGTCTTGTGAACATTAGCAATGTTCATAAGACACTCCTCATGTCTTCTGTTTTGGAGTGAAAATTTAAAAGAAAGTCTAACTGTAGTCAGAGTGGCTTAAATTTCTAGGGTGCAACACAGTTGAATCGTGCAAATAAGACCACATACCTTTATTGCAATGAATGAATGAATGACTGCTTTTCCTGTAGGTCAGCAATAAAAAATATATTGAAAGAGTACACTTAAAATATTATGAAAGCCTAGTTGGCAGGAAAGGTCAGTTGTTGCAAATTCTAGAGGCCTTTCATAAAGCAGGTTAGTGAGCAATAGGAGGATAGTGTCAGATTAATGGGGTTTTTTATGACCATGTCTCATTTAGCATTTAAAAGGTGTGAAACATGAAATCAAAGGTTAGTAGTTTAATCTACTGTTGTTTTCCTTTTAAGTAGCATGTTTACTGCTGCACGTGTTTCTTAATTGTTCTAACACATAGTAGGAGTTGAGACAAGAAATTTGTGATTTTATGAGCACATTCAGTTTTGCCTAATTAGACAGAGCCAATATGTTATTTGAGAACAGACAATTAAAGTTCACTTTCCAGCACTTTCAGATTACCACTACAAAAAAAAAAATCAAAATAAAAATGAAATCATGTCACATATTTCTAATAACTCAAATTATTTGTGCGGTGCAGATGGTCCCATGTTTAGTTTAGAATTTTTTAAAATTAATTTTATCCTTCCTCAAAATACAAAGGCATTCCATCTTTTGCTTCAGTCTTTGTCACCCTTCCCTTCTTTTGCTTAAACTAAAACTGTCCACTTCCAGAGGGTGTGTTTTGTTTTGTTTTTTTTCCCCTTATTTGTGCTGATAAATGATATTATATAAAAGTTAAATGTGCTTCTCCATAATTGAATGTTACATACAGAGACATTTTTTTGCTATCTGTGAAGAGACACATAAACTCAAATTTGGAACTAGCTTGCTTGCAGTTGCAAAAAACCCATTTGCAGAAGCTCTAAGTCGTACCAGTGATAAAATGCTTCTTTCACTAGACCATTCAATAATAAAAGAAATTATGGATAAAGCCAGTAGGTATGATTTAAAATAAGAAGAATTATCATAGAATATATATCTGTCTGATTTCTGTAATATTCTATATAATAATATTGAACTACAACACAAGTACTTTAAGAAATTAATATTATAAACTTCAAATGTACCATAATTAGATATTTTCAGGGATGCAAACGATTTATGAAAGTGTACTGTAAGTACACTAGACTACAAGCTCAATCATATGAAAAATACCTTCTACTCAGATTGGTTTAACACAGGTTTAAAGGGCTTTTAAAGAGTTTTAAAATTAAATTTGTTATGAGAACTAATTTCAAATGTGCCAAAGTATCAAGTACTGAATATGTTTGCATTGCAATCAAACCACTCTTAATGTTCTACCTTTTCTAAGACACATTTCACTGAAAAGTTACTTAATAAGGCTTAAGAAGCATTTTCATATACTGAAGTAATTCCATGCAGTGTTGTGATTCATGCTCATATTGTATTCATGATGAATATTAACCACTCTTTAGAGTATCAGCTTGGTTGTCATAAAATGTGCAACGTTCTTAACTGATTATATGCAGGTTGGAAGACTAATCTTTTACTTCTTGCTGTGTTTTAGTCAACCTATTCAAAAATCCCTTAAGTAAAGGTATATGCCAATGAACATAATTGTTTCTCACCTTTTGCCACACTCTGCAGCTACTCTGAATGATGGGATGTCTCCCTTCCTCGTCTCCACATACTTTTTTTCCACACTACACCTGTCTCCACCACTTTTCCAGTGGCATAGCCTGAACACCTTTCTAATCCAAGTGTTCCACAATCTCTTTCACTTTTCCACAGTCACCATAATCCCACACCTACTGCAGTTAAGGCACTTTGCACACTTCAGCATGACTGCACAGGAATAGCTGCAGTAACAGCAAGAGAGAAATCTCAATCAGTGAAGTCAATGACAGCTTTTGCACCATGAATTGGATGTCATTACCAAATGTTTTAAATTATGATCTAAATATTCAGGTCAATTTGCAAATACCAAGTCTCTCTTTTTTTTTTTTCTGTCTCCAAAATCCCAAGGAGAAATATAAATGAACATACTGTGAACTGTGCAATGCTAGATTGCTGCACTTACATTTTCTGCATGAACCTTGTGAACACTGAATACATACATGTGCAGCCAGTTCAGCACTCTGCAAATATGGCAGGTGTGTTAAACACTTACTGATGCACTCTGTGAACAATCAGTGCATTCTTGATGATTTCAGCTCGTTGTAATCGCAGAGAGGTTTAATTGCTTTTTGTTTTAATTTATTTTAATTGCTCTTGTGCTGATGGAACAACTGTACTCCTGGGAATCCAATACAAATGACAAAATTTCTCCTTTCCCACCAAGATAAATTCCTTTTCCTCTTGGCAGGGAAAAAAAAAAGAAACAAGAAAGGAAAACAAAAAGAAAAAAAAAGGCATGTTCTGAGAACCCAGGACACAGCTACATCAGAAGCAGTAAATTAAACACTGTCAAGACCCTCAGAGACTCTGTCTCTGAGGCCAACTAACACAAATAATCCATAGCCATTACTAAACTTTCTTACCCTTTAGAATATGGCATCTGCATTCAAACTAGGAACTGGAAATTCTCTTTGCTTTAATAAAAACTTCAAGCCACATCTGGGAGAATACTGGCCAAAATCATGCCAAAGCACTACTCTGACTACTTAACAGGATAAGGGAGGATTTGTCAAGGTTTAATATGTTAGAATAGAGTGGTCACAATGCCTTCAAGAGTGGTGTTGGTTGTGTGAAAAGATTGACCTGAAAAGACTTCTGCAGTATTAAGTCTTTGCATTTGCTACCATTTTAGCAATTAAGATACATTTTAGTTTGTGTTAGGAAATTTTGGCTTTCTTGACTATACAGCAAATTATGATGAAAATGGTTTATTTTCCTTTTGGTTTGGAAAGAACTTTTTCTACTACCTGAAACTAGCCACAAATTCAGATTGAATACTTACTTTTAGCTGAAAAACAATAAGTAAAATACTTAAGAAATCGGAGGAGGTGATTTCAGACATTTCTAGGTGACATATTCTGAGTTTGCTCTGCAAGCAGATGTGTTGGGATTCAGGTGTAATTCCACAAATTCAGGCCAGAATTAGACAGGTGTAGGGAAGTTTATTTGAAGGAACAGGCTACTGTAGAGTTCTGTTTCTTCCTAGCTCAGAACACAAACTTCAACAGAAATTTTCCCTCTCACAGCAAAGTGCCTAAGTCAGCAAGTTATAGACCAGCCTGGAGAGTGAAGCTGCTTCAATTTCTATTAATTGAATGCTTATTAATTCAGAACATGGTAGCCACCTACCTTCTCTTCTCAGATGAGTGCCTGGATCACAAGGTTTTTGATAACAGGCATGAAAAAATGAATGGTGAATGGTATAGAAATACTTTCAAAATTTTCTTTTTAAAAAGTGTGGACTTGACTTTGACTATTTTTTTTGATTTTCAAGAAAGGTGAAAAAAAGCCCTAATCCCTAAACTGAATCCAGTATATTGGATTGAGTTTATTTATTTTAGAGCTAAAATAACAGAACAGCAAATACTCAATTACCCATTGGATTTGAAATAAAAAAATAAAGATCGCCCAAAACAGACTTCTGCATTTTATTTTTACTTGAGTCTTTGAGATGTAAAAAAGCTGTTGCTTCGTGGCACTCACTATTCTTTTTCTCCCAGTTCTCAACTGAAGTTCTGAAATAATAATTTTGATCTTTATTTCCCATGTTTTAGTTGGAGAGTCAGCAAGGACACGAGCATCCTGCATTTCCTGGTGTGTATGCAAAATAATAGGCTCAAAGCACACTAATGACTGCCAGTTCACGCTGTCTGCGGAGGATTACTAAGGATTACATGTAATTATCTGAAATTGCACACTGGTTTTTGGCAATTTTTTGAAAAAGTGGAATTGATAGGGCTTCTAGTTTCCTGCTAAGATTTTACTTTTATATTTTGCATCTAATATTTTCTCTTTTATGAAAAGAAAACACTGTAATAAATGAAAAGTCTCTGAAAGTCACTTAGGGATTAAATATATATAAATCTCAAAGCTGAATGTGGAACTCAGAGACAATACCACTAATTTATTTAATATTTTATAGAATCTTGCACAAAATACAATTTTAAAATGCCACTGATAAGACCATTGACCAGATTTTGATTTTCATTTCTGGTTTCTGGAAGTCTGTGTAGGAAACAGTGTGACAAAAATTAATTGTAAGAATTTATGGAAGAAGAAGGTGACATTTATTTTAAAGAGTTTCTAAGTGATTTCACGTACTCATATTGTCACACTCCCATCTTTTCAAGCTGAGGATTCAATCTAGCAGTTAAGCCAGTGCCATTTGTATACCCAGCTGCTGAGCCCACATCATATCTCTTGTGATATTTTTGATTAGTGATCAGAAAGTAGTTTTTCTTTTAGTCTTTTTAGATTTTTAGATGCCAGCAGTTACTTAAGTTCTTTTGCATTAGAACTTAGCTTATCTAAGCCTCCATAAGTATTAGTCAAGGTTGCCAGTCATTGTCTCTTTGTCTCTGTTTGGAACACAAAAGTCTTTATGGTTCCAGCCTGTCTTCCTTTTGGTCAAACAGAAGAAATAATTGTGTGTGTGATGTGCTGTAGCTTTGTTTTCAACCTCCTGTTGTCACAGTACAAACAGATCCTTCTGCCAACAAGTTCCCTGTGCTCTGGCCTTATAGACTGCAGGCTTTCCAGCTTTGGAGAAACAACACATTTTTCAAATTTATTACTAGAACAGTGTTTTTTGTTAACACTATGTGCCACTGTTTTAACCCTTGTTTTGCTTTTTCTTCCAATATTTACATATATACATTTCCCTTTACAACTCATATAAATCTTTGCTTATCAATGTTTAAAAAACAAGGGGAGATGATTTCAGACATTTCTAGGTGACAGATTCTGATTTTGCTCTGCTGGCAGACATGTTGGGATCCAGATGTAATTCCACAAATTTAGGGTAGAATTAGACAGGCATAGGGAAGTTTATTTGAAGGGACAGGCCCTTAATATTTCTGTTAAAATCCTCCTCCTCTGTTGGCCCTAAGGATATTGGTGTTTTTTGTGTAGAGCTTTAAGAGAGATTCCCAGTAAAAATGTTCAGCTTTAAATGTTAGTGGTGGCCAGATCCTGTCCTGGCCACTATTATCAGACATACTTCATCACAAATTAAAAATTCTGTAGTTAAAACAGAAAAATAGAAAAAAAAAAAACCCAAAAACAAACAAAACAAAAAAAAAAAAAAACCAGGAAAAAAAAGCCAAGAAGAAAGTGCTATACATGAGATAGGACAAACCCAGGATGCTTTTAGTCTGTTGCAAACACTTAAATCACACCAGTCCATCTCTTACACACTGGCAAAATGGAATGGAGATTCACCAGGTCTAGGTGTAGGCTCAAAGAGCAGAGGCTGTACAGCCAACAGGTGACTCCTGCTTAGTCTAAAAAGGCTGTGCTGGGATAAGAGACGGATTCTATTATTTAAAAATCCTTGGACCATATTTATTCTCAGTGTTATAGTTGCCATGTGGAACGACCACTCAGCCTTACTGCAGCATGTGGTGCATGTGGCATTTCAGGTTACTATAGGAATAAAAGTTATTTGCTTGTATTCGGTTTTCTTACAGTCCATCAAGAAATGGACGTTGTATTTTTTGCCAGAGAAGACCCCCAGCAGTTTCTTTTGGTCTTTGGGTTTATTTCTCTACATTTTACAAAATCTGCTGTGTCTGAATTAAAAGGCTTCCGTAATTACAATGTCCAATTTTTCAGCGTATATGGAAAGCTTTATTTAAATTTTTTGTCACTACTAATGAGTGATCTGAGATGATGACTGGTACATTCTAATTATATTTCCCAGTCTAGGGAATCACCATAATTAGACTTTGCAATATAATTCTTGTCACTTTACCATGAATCCAAAATTCTTAGTAGAATGTTATTATCACAGGTTCCAAAAATTCATCAAAAATCCCATCTCTGCACCCATATTACACCTTCATTAGCAAATCTAATTAGCAGAACAGTTACGGGAAAGGAAGAGGAAAGAAGGCTTTAGTTCGGTATCAGTCAACTAAGTATTTGACAGACTTAATGAAAATCTGTATGAGAGGATTCACAAAGCAAGAACACTGAGTGAAAATCGACACAATATTCAGCGGAGGATCTGAAACCGTTGAGCATATTGTACAGGCAAGTAGGAAATGTATCTGTTATATCTGATGTGCTAAGCAATGCTTCTGATACTGTAAGGACCTGCTTGGAGCTCACCTGGTGAAACCAAAGTTTTCAAAAGAATCAAAAATATATCTTGGTTTCTTATCTAAAAGTGTTATGACTTCTTATCTTCACTATTTGATAAAGTCATGAAGCCTGCTTGGTCTTCTCCTTTATGTAACTTTCGTCTGAAGACTATGCAAATGTTATTGGTCAAGGTAAAAGCTTAGAAATATAATTTCTTTCTAAAACTTTGTTCTGAAAAAAGACTTTTAAATACTAAAGAGGAAGTTAAATAGAAAAGTCCCTTTGATTCCTTTGGGAACTGACTGTGCCCTTGAAAAAATTCCGCTGAGAATCAGTCAAAATTGGAGAAAATCCCAGACTATCATCTTACTAAAGTCCTTTGGCTGCCCTATATGAGAGGCTGAGGCCATTAGGGTGTAAATATGTTATGTGCAAAGAAAAGGGCATAATTAGTTTTTGAGTTCATCCAAAACTGTAAAGGCTGGTGCTGACTGAAGGGGAAAAAATGTATCATATCAATTTTATTATTTATTAGGACTGTATTGAACTAAAAATTATGTATGAGTTTGGTAAGAGTGCCTGTTGTATGGGTTCATCCAAAAAAGCAGCATATGAGGCATACAAAATCTAACATTTCAAAATGTCTAAATTGTTCCAGCTTTGTCAGCTGGTCTAAATTCATATCATTCCACTGAAATCTAAGGGGTTACTCCTGTTCATCCCTGCTGAGCGTTTGGGCAATTAAGTGTCTGAAATCTGGGCAGTCATGTCAGATGTCAAGGAAGATGCCAGTTTGAATGGAAACATGGAGTTAGTGAAATCCTCCACATGCAGTTAAAGAGTGGGCTGCCAAAAGGTTAAATCAACGCACTTTATTAAAAAAAAAGACAAAAAAACCCCCAAAAAACCACTTCAACACTCAAGGAGTTAAAAGTGAATCAAGAGCTCATGAAAGGTCTAAATGCTAAGGTTGGGGAAGTGCCAGAGAGAGGTACTTGGGAAGTTGCTCCTGTTGCAGGACTATCAAGGGGCTGATTAAGCTTCCCACAGTCTCCACTTCCTCAGGTGGTTTGTAACCTCTATTAAATCTAAAACCTTAAAATGTATCAAAGGTCAAAACAGTTCAGGACAGATGCCTTCAGCATTTAAGAGTTACAGCTTATAAAGGGAATCTAGTGCCAAAGTCAGGTCTGAACAACAGTACACTAAGCACATCGATCTGCTTGGATTACAAAGAATTTTTGGGATTTGGTTGGATAGGAAATTTATACCTATGAAAGATGATGACTGTCCTATCAAAAGTGTTGAGAACACTCATCATGCTTTTTAGAGGGCACTTTAGGCAGCAGTGTCTCATGAACCTCTTCAAGCCAGGTAAAAATCCACTATCACCAAAAAAAAACCCCAAGGAAACCCGAAAAGCCTGTAGGAGAGCTGCCTTCAAATGGAGAAGTTAAGAAGGAGAATGACTTAAAATCCAGATTAGAGGGGATCAGCAGCTCCTGTCAGGATGCCGCAGTAAGTGAACACAGACCCGTAAACAAGATGTGAATTGTTAACACGTCTAAGAGCAGCAAGTGAAAGAAGTAATTCCACTCCAGCATGTGCTTGTGACGATTCTGCTGCACCCTGATGCTTTCCAGGAGGTAGATGTGTGAGAACCAAGGGCTAATTAGGGAAAACAGATTAGCCTTTTAAGTTGGCAGCCTGGTATCCACCCAGTTCCTGCACAGCTATGAACCCATGCTGCTCATTGTAAGAAATGTGTAGAATTTTTTTTGGTTTTGTTTTATTTTACTTCTTATTTTTCTTTTAGAAAAATACCACCTTGAAACTAAGCTTCACTAGGACTGTCAGATTAAAATCACTTCAAAATCTAATTAATCAAGGCAGACTAAATATAAAATTAAAATTAAAACATTAGATTAATTATAAAGTATGATTAATCTTTATAAATTTTAAGAAGTTTGCTATCTTCTTGGGTATAAGTTCTAATTAGATAATTTCGTCAAGTCAATCAATACAATAATTTGAATGTTTAATGCTGAATCCAAATTAATATCTCATTCTTGAGCCAAAATTTCAAGAGAAATACAAAAGTTTCTTCCTTAAAATTCTGCTCTTGTATGAACACTGTTTCCTGCCCAAGAGAAGATAGTGACTACAAGTTCAATAATCACAACTGGTAAGAAATTGTGAAGGGAAACTTTAATCTTGGTAGGGCTTTAAATGAAGAAAATAGGGCATAGTTTTATGGTGCATTTTGAGACACAAATTCTAAGCGAGATTAAATCTAAAACTGTTGGGTTTTGTGCTTTCTCCAATATAAAAATTAAAGAGGTCTATGAATGTCCCTTCAGAAACAATGACTGGAATTTCAAGCCAGCTACTTAGCATTTATTAACATTCTGCAAAATGGAAAATAAGCTCAAATTTATGACTAGTAGACTGACATCAAACTGTTCTGAAACAGCATTTTATGTTGATCTTTCCTTTTTGGAGCTGTCAAATACCTTATCTCTGGGAACAAGGCTATCCAACACAGCAACAACTGCAATTTTTCACTGGGTGTTGCTCAATGTCTGATAGAAAATATGCCTAATAATTTAATGCAATACTGGCAAAAAAATTGGGTTATGAAAATTAATTTATGAATAAAATGTCATTTAAAAATGAAAGAGAAATATTTTTATTATGGAGCTATTTCATTGTTCCAATATTTGTGTTTTCCATTTTTATGTCATTTTAGATCTCAGTTTGACAAAAATTTATAAATTTACATTTCTCATATGCAGCAAAATATTTTATTTTGCATTTTTGGGAGTGAGGCTACAAATTTCTTGCTTATCAAAAACTTTGTCTCAGCTTTAATTTGACATTTGAACTACTTAAATTATTTCAGGAGGAAAAAAAGAAGTATTTTGGTGTTTTTTGTTGTTGTTTTTGGTATGTTTTGTTTTGTTGTTTTGGTTATTTCAGTGTTAAAATTATGAAGAGCAGCTACTTTGTATTTGAAACCTAGAAACCAATTTTCTGTTGCATTGACCCTATCCCAGAACTAATGTTTTAGAGACAAACAACACAAGACACTTAAGATACATTTTCAGAATCTGAAAATACAAGGCAATTTCTGTAGTCATTTGTATATTTGAGACTCTGTGTGTATGTGTGTGTTCACATAGACACTGTGTATATATATTATATATATATATTTATATATATATATATATATACTTATTCATTTATTTATTTATTTCCTTATGGCACAAAAGACTTTGAAAGTAGTGGAACTCTTCATACTTTCATATCCTAATTTGAAAATTTAGTATTTTCTAGTAGATCTCTTAGGCCTTACTCTAAAAATCTCATAAGCTCTTTTTAGTATATCCCAAATTCTTTCATGGTGTTGTTCCAGTTTCTTTCTTATTCTACTGAAGTATTGAAAGAAAAAGGAATAAAATTCCTTCAGTCAAGATAAAGGGAATATTAGCAATGATAAATAAGATGTCTTGTATATAACCACCAGACATTCCTTCCCACCCCTTTCATCATAAGCCAGAGAAATAAAAGCCAGCTCCCTAATAAACTCGGAGAAAGGTTAACGAGTCTGCCTTCAGTGAATCATGGGAGGGAGTAGAGAGTGGCTTTCTCTGTGAAGGATCACTCTGAGAAAATGCCTTGCTGCTCCTACTAACTTATTTTAAAATGAGCAGCCAGAAGTTCAAACCCCTGCACTAAATACAGTAGTGGTGCTACCACATGCAGCAAGAGAAAATCTGTCAGCCAGCCATAACATTAAGCCTAAAATATTCTACCTCTAATCTAACTTCAGAATTTAACGCCATCACTCAAGGAATAATCACTTACAATTAGTAACTAAATTGAATGGTGTTTTCTAGAACTTTTGATTCATATTATGATGTGTAGGTAATTTTATTTGGATCAATCTTTCTAACTTGATTTAAGACTTTAATTATGGAAATATTATTTGCCCTCTGTTTCCCCTTTAAAAATGTCCTGCATTCCCTGGAAGCTTTATTTTCTTGGTAATAGAATTTAATCTGAGGTTAATGACAGATAAATTCTACCTGAGTACTTAATTCCATGTTTAATTCGCTTTTATTTTTTTGGTTTAACTTAGTTAAAATAGGCTATGGTAAAACTGAACTTAGCCCCTATGTTTTTAATGCTATTTTACCTTTTGGTAAAATACTTCAAAAGTATTTATTCTTCAATGTTCTTCTGAAAGCAAGTGGCTTTAACCATAGTAATTCCAAGTTCATAGGTAAAGTGCATTGCTTCTTGAGGAGCTCACTACAGATGTTTAGCAGGACTGTGTTTGTCTTTATCCTTTGCTCGCATGAGGAGGTCACCACAGAAAAGTTATAGCAGGGAAAATGGAATTCTTAAGATTGTTTGTTTGGGAATGCACAGTTCTAGCTCATTTTTCTGTTCATATGAAACTGCTGATATAAAGCAGATCCAAGTGTGTTTTGTCTAGTATGGAGAGTTACAGTGAAGACAAGCTCTTTTTCCCAAGGCAACACCAACTTGTGTTTGTCAGAGACAAATGCAGCCATGCCATGCCATGCCTTCTTACACTGGGCAGGAGACACAGCTAGGGCGGACAGAGCCATATTCTGATAGGAACATCAACATAATAATTAGTGGAAAAACAAAACATGGATTAAATAGATGAAGCTATGCTTAGCTTTCTGGCAGGCAGAGAGCCTATCAGATCATTGCTCTCTGAAGCTCTGCTGTATGTCTGCACCTACCTCTTGTCCCAAGCTTCCTATATTGTTATAAACACCCTGGTGGATTTTTTGCTCCCTAAATGTGTTCAATGTCTATCGCAAAAGGTTTGCTTGAGCTTCATTGTGCTCCTGAGTGTTCACATATGACAAAAAAACCCCCAATAATAATAGTAATAATAATAATAATAATAATAATAATAATAATAATAATAATAATAATAATAATAATAATAATAATATTTAGAGACAGGTGGATGAACTGCTGCCTCAGGCAGCAGTATGATTGGATCACAGCAAAATCATGGCTTTGAGAGAGGAATAGAAGGAGTGAGCCATTTCAAGCAGGATTCTGCAGGAATTTCAGGGGGTGGATTTGGTCCTCCAGAGCTGATGCTTCCTAGAATGGTGCAGGCTCCCATAATCCCAGCACCAGGAGTCAATCTATGCCTGGCTCTTCTCTGAACCCCATTCTAGCTGCTGCTGCTGGGCATGGAAGGGATACACACTGGTTCACTTAAAGGATAAACTGTCAATTGGCCATACTCAGTCTCAAATTTTTTCTGGGCTGAGCTGGCTATAGCTTTTCTTTTTAAGAGGATACAGGCAAGTTTTTTGAATGGGCCTAGAGAGTGGACACAGCCCCCAAATAGCTCCCAGTCAGTTGGACAATATAGCTGCTTGCTGAGGACAGTGCCTGGGACAGTCACTGTCTGCTCTGCCTTGCTGAGAAGCCTGAAACCAGGCCTGCACAAAGAAGGGAAAACCCAGGAATCCCTAAATTCAGTCATGGTCAGTGCCTGACAGGAGGAGTCAGGTATTGCTAAAGCTGCTCAAGAAATCCCTGAAATGATGGTGATTTCATCAGCTTTGCTCTCTCCTTGAGAAACACCAGCGTCCTACACAGAGAAAGGAAAATATATCTCCAACTGAAAGTCTTGAGGGGTGTGGTGAAGAGGTGTGTGTACAGGTTAAATCAAACCCAAACTATTTGCAATGGTGATAATATCAGAAACAAGGAGGGAATGCTCAAAATGAAATGCCAGTCAGATCAGAAAACATTCATGGAATCGCTAAAACAAGTCATTATGTCAGGGAAAAAAAAAGGCAGGCTAAAAGAATTAAAATGTCTCTCTTTGCAGTGCTAGCCAAAATAGCTTATTTAAAGAAATTTCTAGAAGATCAGTCATGAAAAACCCTAGCTCATAGACCCAGAATATATTATCAAGTATTGGAGAAACATCTAGGAGAATCCAGCTGAACTGCACAGCTTCAAATGAGTTCAGGTGGAGATTCTATAAGAAGAAAATGCAAACACAAATAATGAAAAATTATTAAGACAGCCTTTAAAACACAGAACTGGAAAGCACAAAGACCAGATGCCATCCGCAGTTTGAGATTAATTGTTTTTTCTGCTAAAATCACTGTTTTAACATGTTTCATAAGAAGAAAAATCATTTAAAGGATGACACACACAGCAGAAGAGCACCAGTGCTTAAAAACAAAAGCAATCAAGTGTTTTGAGACTGCAAAGAAGTCGTATGTCTCCCTTCCTTTATCTTCCTCAGAAACTGCTAATGCTGGTTTTATAATGTCAGATTTTGAACTGTGATTGACATTTAACATAGGATCAAAATGTAGACAAATGAAAAACAAAAGACATGAAAGCTCTACGTCTGATTGACTTCTGATTTCAAAGATTGTTCAGTCCAAGTCAAGAAATTGTAGCTGTAGAATTTTCCTGCAAAATATTTGATTCAGCAGCCTCTAGGAGTGTTGTGACTGTTCCAGCTTTCACTTGGGCATCTATAATTTACCAGGGAGCAACAGGAGCTACAAGATGTTTTTTCTTACAAGATTAGGCAATGTCTTTTTGGGAAATGTTGCCTTGTAAGCTGTCATTTTGTCCTTAAACTGACCCCTGGAGCAAAACGGGAAACATAAATCTTGATATTCCGAGATTCATCTCGGCTTATGGGCTTCTAAGGCTTTGTCAGGGTGTCTCACTGCATGTACACCCTTTTTTTCTGTGGAAAGAAAGTGTCTCATATTTCTCAGCCTCCTCAACTTTGGTCTTAAAAAAAAAGACAAAATTCTAAGTCAAAAGCAGGAAAGTTTGATCTAGAGATGCAAACATTGAAACTCATGATTAGAATGCCAAAAATAATGTTAGTAAAATGGGAAATTAGAACAGTGAAATGTGTCCTTTATTACCTTGTTCACACCACAGATACCTGCTATTTAAGTTACTGAACATATATATGGGCTCAAAAAAAAATAAAAAGGCCCAATTCAGGTGAGCATTCATCCATCTTCTAGATGCCAACATTCAGAATAGGAACTAAAATTAGTTCAGCAACCAGTAAATTCATGTTCTTTCTCAGTTTCTGGTTTGTTTATTTTTTCTTTTCCTGAACTCACTGTGTTCAAGATTTTTCTTTCTCACTTTAGTTTTTTTATGGAACAGACTGTAGCTGCACTGAGCTGCACTTCAGTACTTTATCAACCTTCATAGGCACTGCCATAGTTTCATTTTTTAACTTGTGAATACTTTCAAATTTACATGTCTATCAGCAACACTTTCATGATGTAAGACATATATCATAAAATGTATTTCCTGAATAAATGTCTCATAAAATTTAAAGTCTCAAAGTTTGCCTTGAACTTTTTATAGAATAATGACATTATATTAATTCAACAGCAACCTGATCCTCAGAAATGTTTTTTTTTTTTTTAACCATCTTTTCCAAAAATTTTGGAATGCATGAGAGTAGTGTAAACAACCAGATGATACAAAATTTTAGGGTGTTTGTCTATCAGCACCACTGATATGGAAACAATATCAGAACTTAAGAAAAGGCTGCATCAGCCAGCTCATGACATTGAAGTGGGCACTAAATTATTTGGCAGAATCAGGCCTTCTCAGCTTCATCATAAAACTGGGCTTAGGAAAAACTGACAGCACTAAAGAGAGTGACAGGCAATGAGCACATTTAGTCTTTTCCCTCATATAATATACCAACTGAAGATCAGCTTTAGAGATTACAGGCAAAACCCTCTTAGATGGGCAAAAGTGTTAGGAAGCTGATGAGTGTTCTGCTAAATGATCCAGAAAAGACTGCTTAAAACTGTTCATTTGTTTTAGACTCACAAAGCCCGGTTCTTCACACAGATTAGCTGGCACATCCTGTTTTGAACCAGCACACAAATTATAAAGATCCAATGTATAGCAAGATTATGTTTCTGAATGGGACTGGCAGATTTAGGACAAAATATTGGGGTGGCAAAAATAAGCCTTCCCTGGGACCTACATGGCTAATGCTACTTCCCTACAAAAGTGAGGTGTTGGGAATGCTGAAATGAAAGCAGGAAACACTGCAAGAAAATTTCAACAAGTGACCAGCTAGATTATTAAATTACACACTCCATGAATAAGAAGCCAAAAGATGTTTGGCTGTAAGTGTAAGACACTGTGTAAGAGATTTGCCTGCCTGAACATAGTGGTCCTGTGTGCTTTTAGACAACAGAAGATATTTTACCTTGCTGATAGATGAAACTCCCAAGCTGCATTAGATGCTAGTGTTTAGACACCCTTATCTCCCTCACACTCCAACACGCGTGCTTACCCCTGGTATGAACACCTGTCAGCTAAGAAAAATGAATAAATTACTGAAGTAAATTAATAAAATAAATAAAAATTTCAAAAATCTTCTTCTGAGTATTGATCTTTAAAAAGAGGAAAATAGTCAACCTTAAAAGAAAGCAAAGAGTTAGGATCATCTGCAGCTCATTTCAAAAGTAACCATGCCATGGCTATTTCCATCAGAAATGAGCTTAAAAAATGTTATTATGAAGAGATTTTCCATACTGGTAGATCTCACTGGCCTCCTAAAGATCCAGTTGTTTTGACATCTAGATGAAAAATTGCACACAACAATGCTGGTGCATGAAGCTGTGATTTGGCATAATAGGGATCGTGGTGTAATAAAACTGCTCTGATTACACTTGAAACATTTATTTGAAAGCTTAGGATATATATCAGTTTATAACAAAGTGGCATAACTCCAATATTTAGAATGTGCTGACTACATTTAAATCTTAAATGTAGCACTTTTCTTAGTGCTACTCATTCAAGCAAAACTGATTGATTTCAAAAGGTATTTTGGCTGAGTTAGAAGCTATGGACTCTGTAAATATGTAGCCCAACCAAGGTGAGGAGAGAGATTGCTATAGCAAACATAATTAAAATTTCAAAACAAAGATTAATTCAGCTAGTGAATTTTAACTTAGCCATAGCAGGAAAAATGAAACAAACCCTCTTTCTTGTATATGAGTATACAACTCTCTTAACCCAGTTAAATAACAGAGGTCATTCAACCAAGTGTCCCTGCTGCCAGTTACTGGAAAAGAAGAGGAGAAATCCTGTGAAATGAATTCTCAGAGGATAAAGTTTTTCATGAAAACAAAAATAAATTGAATTCAACCGTTTTCTAACTGCAACCTGCTAACCTTATAAAAATATATCAATGATGTTAAAAATAAAAAATGCAGCCAAGGGAAAGAGCCAGATTCCTGAGGGAACAGACTGAATTCTCCCTGGTGGTGGTTAGCCACTCACCTTTCTTATCCTGATAAGCAATTAAGATGCTATTCTGTTAAAACCCAATGCCAGTTACTCTTAGTTTGTCACAGCTTAGATGGATAAATGAGCATGGACTATTCCTTCAGTTGCCTGCCTTGTTTTATTAACTGCCTATGCACAGCAGGTTGGCAGATCTTGTGCAGGAGGTGTTAATTAAGGCCTTTTATTTCTCTTGTATTTTTTTTCCTACAGTGGAATTAGAATTCTCTACACTCTTTAGCAGCCAAGCACTACAAAGTACATATGCAGTACACACACTAAAGGAATTGGAAGTTTTGAGTATCAGTATGCTGCAGAAACATATGTTCTTAAATGTGGCTGACTGGGATAGCTTGCAAGCCTCTGAGGTTTTTTTCCCTCCATGCTATTATTCTGAGATAAAACACATTTTGTTTGTAAAATTTTTAATACCTATAGTTAGGGCCTAAATAGTGACTACCATCTGACGGTAAAAGCATCAATAATGAAGATAATTTTCCATTTCTCCCTACTATTGAATGTTTATTTACACAAAATGAATAGGCCCAACATGAGCAATACCTATATCGCAGTGGCTTGGGGGTTAAACAGTCACCTGTCACTGAGAGGAAAAACAAAGCCAAAACCTCAACTTCTTTCACTTACTTTTCAATAGAATATCATGATAACACCCTAGTGTTTCTCTCTGTATGCTGTCCATGACTCACACCCACTAACCAGATGCCTTAGGATAAAGCTTTCTCTTCAGAAAATTTGACAGAACTGGTATGTTTTTGTTTGTGTGTAAAAAAATTTAGTTGTGATGAATATTCATCTCGAAGAAGAAAAAACCCCAAACCCAAAAAACAACACAGCTGAGAAAGAGACAGTTAGATGACATTTCTTAGGGGTTATCCTAACTCTAGCTTATCTGGTTTAGCATTGAGCACAGATACATTTTATACTTCACTCATACCTTGACAGTAAAATAATTTCTGACTTTTATGAGCCGACCACTAGCTCTAAGCAGGCTGCAGTTTTTTGCCATTCATAGAAAGAAATAAATGGTTTGGAACTTTCATCAGAGCTGAGAGCCAGACTCACCTAGCCAAGGACAGTGTGAGGGTTGTGTCAGCACAGACGACTCAGAAATTGTCACCACCATAACAAAAGCTTTGATGGCACCATTTCCAACTGACAGCCGAGAACAGAATGAATTTTCAAGCCTCTGTTGCTCTCAGAATAAAAGCTCTATTGAATCTTGCAGAGACAGCTGACAGGATTATTTTCCTGCAAATGTTTGCCCTGCCCACCTTCTGTTTCAAATTTCTTTCTAACGTAATAGAGCAAACAGCTGATGAGGGCAGGTTGGTGGTGGGAGAACATCATGTGAATGGAATGGATGAGAATCAGGGGGATTTGCCATTCTTTGCAGGCTACTAAGAGGCTGTTTATATTGCTTTTGCACCAGCTGCAGTAGAGGTAGGGAGAAAAGAAGGATGGTCGAACGCATTCTAGAAAGAAAACTGTAAGAGTTGAAATTACATATCTGGCACGCTGTGCATGTCAGCAGTTCCTAACACGCTAATGAATTTGGTTGTGAGGAGCTAAATGGTGTCAGGATTTGGGTACAAGCCTGACAAAAACTGACCTGCTAGCTGCAAAGAGGAGATTGAGAGTCTGTAAAGTATTTTGTTGATAAATCAGGTTGCGTGACCAGAGCATCTTGAACACAGTTTCTGCAAGAGTATAATGTAATGATACTTCAGAGGGTCCTGTCTTATGTCTCTGGATTCATACTTCTCTGTAACTACCATAAAAATGCTGTTGTATTCTGATATATGTTTGATTAATTTATATTAGAACCAAGGAGGAAAAATACTGTTGACATACACACTGCAACTGAATCTGACATAAAATTATAACTCTGACATAAATTATTAATGCTGCTTCTGATTTTAGGATTAATAAAACCTAATTTTTACTATGCTGACAACATTTTCTCTTTGGATATTATGATTAGACTACATTCAAAACAAATAAAGCTTTGAGCGTTGGAATTAAAAAAATTGCCTCTTTCAAATTTTCAGCCTATTTGAGAGTTTTAGAGACTGTTTTTTAATCTACATATTATACAAGCAAAAGTGATCCACAGCTATAGGTTGAACTTCTTAAGAGGTTTACATAATTTTGTTTAATTCACTTTTACAAGGAAGTGGGTGTTCTATGCATACTCTAAAATAGTTCCTTTTTTTTTTCCCTAAGAGCTAGCTTCAAACATTGTGGAAGACTCTGTCAACACTTTGCCACCATTAAATTTCATTTCAGAATGATCCTTGCTCTGGAACTTCAATAGGATTGGATCAGGAACCATGAAGCGGCATTGAAAAGATGTTTCCATTGTCTGTGTTCATCATCTGGCAGCAGAATAAGGAACAAAACTGACGATTAAGCCTTATGGCTCTTGCTGAGTTATGCTTTTTACTTTAGGCCCCAGGTGTTCACATAAATGCAGAAATCTAGAACAGCACAATGACCAGGTAAAGTGTTTCAGTTGCTAATGTCAGTCTTCTATTTTGGAGGCAGAGAAGCTTTGGATAAGTACCCAATAATGTGTCTTGTTGCCAGACACATTTCTTCCTACCTTTTGGCGCTGCGTTTATGGCATACACTTGAAGATAGGCTCTCCACTGTAGTTCAGCTGAAATGAGTTATCCACTAATGCATAGCATACTTATACAAAGCCATTTTAAACTTATTCCTCTCTGTTTTCATGTATTCCCAGAAAATCCACACATTAAACTTCTTCAAAATTCCTAATGACTGTAATAGTCCTCTAAATAGCTGTTGTGTAATGTGTGATGAATATTGAGGATTAGTGCTCTGAGAAATGAAAGAAAATAGAAAAAAAACAGATTTTTTTTAAAGGGATCAAAGACAAAAAAATCCTCTATAGTTACTTTTATAGTGAAAAATAGAAGCATTCTGAAAACTGTAATAAACCCACAAAATAAATAACCTTTGTAATAAATATTCCACTCACAATGAGATAAGATTCATTAATTTTCTCCAATTAGAGAATAATTTTTTTGTTCTTTATTGATACAGGATACATATTTACAAATTTCTTTCATCGATTTTATTTAAGAATATTATGTTGCTTAATATTTAAATCCCTTTTTTGTTTAATTCAATGTAAATTATTGTTATTTATAATTAAATACTGTGATAATAGATACATGGACACTTGATAGGTTTTATTTGAGTATCAACCAAATTAAGGTAAGCCTTGTAGCATTCTGTCTTTTTTTTTTCTTTCAATAATATTGAGACATGTAAAGTATTAATGATCTAAATATGCTTGGATTTGTTATTAGCCATGTCCACATTTTTTCTTAAGAACATTAGTTAGGTATCAAATGTTCTTTACTTCTTCAAGTCTTTCTATGTAATTTTTAGATTGAGGCTCTATCCATTTTTTGACTGTGAATGCAAACATTGGTGGCTCTGCAGACTACATTATCCTTTCATGTAACATGTTACAGTTTTAAGTTTCAGAACTGCCTTGCTATTTATTGTTAATATTTTAAACATGCACGTCACTTATACACTTGTCATAGAGGCATCTTGATTTGTATACTTACTGCAAGAAGTGCAAATTCTGCTTCTTTGTGGGGGAAAAGAAGTTAAGAATCTGACCACATCTCCATAAATATAGCCTTCTTTAGGTTCCATAGGCATGTAAAAGTATTTTGTTGATGCCAGTCAGATTCCAGTAGTATTAGCAGAAAGTAAACAAGAGATTATTTTAGCATAACAATTTAATAATTAATAATTTAGTATAATTTTCACATTTTCCATTAATTCCATTAAGCTTTTGCACTATAATGTTACTATAGAAAGCACATACAGATTAGCACTTTCAGAAATGAAAAAATAATGAGACAAATGAGGGATAAATAATGAAAAAAAATTGATACTCAGTTACATGATTTGTGACTTATTGACATCAAAACAGTTGCAATTATTTTTCTAATTAGATGGTGTTTCCACCAGGCATGAACTCATGCTCCATTTCAGATAAAATATTTGTTTTCCAAAATTAATCACATTCTTTCTTTTTGTTTTTCAGAAAATGATTGCACAGTCAAGAGGTGCACTTGAGCTAGACAAGCAGTGCTTATCCTAGGCTGTGCTGTGAAGTAGTGGGCAGAGCTGGGAAGCTGGGGATAATTGGGGAGATCTGAAGTGACCTGTTTGAACTTTGGTGAGGGAATAGTGGATGTTGTTAAATAAAGTTAATTTCCTTTGGCTAATATGTTGTTAGAGGCTGCATGAATTCCTGCATGGATGAGACAGTGACACAAGGGTCTTGAAACTGTAAAATCTGAATAATGGAAAATAACATTCATTTGTTATTATAGTGATGTACTTAATGGAGTAATGAATACTGGTTTATTTTCATAATTTTGTACAAAATTATGCATTTGATGGAGTAATGAATACTAATTTATTTTCATAATTTTGTACAAAAGATGTGTGTGTGGGATCAAATTAAATACTTGCATCATTCCTTTATCTCATTACAAGAAAACTAAGAGTAGTTAGTAATTTAAGAGATCTGTATAACTTATTGGACTGACTTGTTTCTTTGAGACTCTAAGAACCCTTACCTATTGAAATCTTTTAGACCAGGACATTGTATTTTAAGATCTATTTTAGATGTATGGCTCTCATAACTTTCCATTTAAGTATCCTGACCTTATAATTCCAGATTTATACAAACATTCAGGGTCTGTTAAGATTTTGAGTATGGGATTTGAAAGGAAGCTAGTAGAATTTATGTTCTTGACATGCAAACAAATGCTTCTGAATGCAGTATATGAAGATCTACATGTCAAGCTTCTTCTCACCTGTTTTGACTCCATAAAACTTTACTGTCTGCTTTACACTTGAAACTGGACTGGCTCTATGGTCAGTGGGTGAATTCTTCCCACCCTAATGTGGTAATTGTTTTCTTTTATTGATTATGGGAGTAACTTCAATAGTTAGCTGAAAATTAGGCAACATGAAGCCTTGTAATTATTATTTTATTTGTTCATAGTAATTAAATAATTACTTTCATGAGTATTTCATCAATACAGTATTTATATGGACTAATTTAAAGAGAATATCCAAAATTTTGCAAAGAAGGGAGTGGATTTCAAGTTATCTGCAGCAAATATAATCCTAGGATTTCTGGTTCATGAATCTTGGCATGTAATAGAACTTGTTGCACTTTGTCCTTTTGACCTTTTTTTTTTTCAAAAAAAAAAAAAAAAAGGAAGAAATCATTATGCTGCTGCCTTCCCAGCCATCCAATGTCCATCAGATCCAAAGCCCTCCAACTCCGTAACAGTTAGTTTCTCATCTGGTTTAATCAGCCTGCCCCACAGGAAGCTTCTACTGGCAAAGATAAGCTGTCAGTTCCTACCTTTGGGCGACAAAAAATGTCTATCTTGTCTTAATCCTCTGCCTCAGAGCATTATCTGGAGTTTAAGGAGATCTCATGATATCTGACACAGTAAGAGGAGAAAAGCAGTGAAGTCGGGCTGAAAGGCATTGCAAGAGCTTGTAAGGGTAAATGGGAGTTTGGAGAATGAGTGAATGAGGGAGAGCAATGGCGCTCAGCCATGTGCTGGTTTTGCTGCAGCTGCCTTGTTGGGATCAACTCCTCCCTGCCAAGGGCACAATGCTCTGCTCTTTGCTGTTGGATCAGACCTGTAGGATCCCAGAAAAGATGCTTGAAATACACACAAATTTTTATTCTAAAAAAAAAAAAAAAAGGAGATGAAACCTGCATTGTTTAAATAGATTTAAATGGTTACTTTTGCTTCTTTGGTGAAGTCTAAATTCACTTTCAGAGGTGCTTTCCTAGCTCTACAGATAAGCCTTTGGGGAAAAAAACCAAAACAAACCTGGCAAGGAAGATTTAAAAGGTGCTCAAAAATCAGCTTCAAAGAGTTTTTTTAATGGAGAGTCCAATGTACTCTGCAAGCACAAGTGTTCCTATAGATTGTGCACTACTTATTATGTGCTCCTCTCCAGTTGTTCAAACTGGTACGGACTACACAATCATTTTTATGATGTTTTCTGTGGGTGTCCTTCAAGGCTTTTCTGTTCTGTGCATTATTTTGTGAGCATTCATCATGCAGTCTTCTAATCTGGAATTAAACCCCCTTCTAATCCTGTATCTGAAACAAACAATTTAAAAACAAAAACCCAAAAACTAAATCAAAGAAGCAACCAAAACCAAAGCAAAATGTCCCACAAAGCACAGAAAACCAGGGTATGTTTCAGAAGATGCAAAAACCCCAAAAACAAAACAACAAAACCAAAACAAAGGTATTTGGATTTCAAGAAGTGAAATTAAACCACACAAGAATTCAAAGTCAACTTAGTAATAATCTTATCTGGTTAGATGTAGCTCATCAAAACCATAGCATGCTGAAGTTAGCTGCTTCTCAATCTCCCTCCTTTGGGAGAAAAGAAGGGAATGTAGTCATCTAATACTCCTTCACAGAGAGCAGGAGGATGTGGAAAAGGAAAGGATTAATGAACGGCATTCAACACAGATATCCTCAAGGACCCCCATAACAATAAATTATTAAACATAAAAGCATAGCACCTGCTACAGCCAAGCTAATGGTGAAAATATTTTAAAAACAAGAACTATCCTGGGGTATAATCCATCCATCTAGTCTGCATCTAGAATTTTTATTGTAATTCTTCAGAAGTCACAGATTGGGCAGCAAATGCATTCATTACATTAAAATGCTTTTACCTGTATAAGGGATAGGCCTTGCTGTGATTCTGTAATGCTGCCAGTCCTCTGTTTATCTTTGTTCTGGCTGTATGGCTCTAAATCAAGATAAAAACCAACTCAACATGAAGGAAAATAAAAGGAAGGTCATTTAATCACCACGTTAGCTTAAAATGATTATTGATTCCTGGAGGTGATGTCTAACTCTGCCAGAAAATCCATTTCAGTAATGATTACTGCCCTCTGCCTTATCTATTATACTGGAGGTTATTAAAAGTGGGAATCTCTAGGGAAGTATATAGCTTTAGACCACTAATATCATATTTAATATGTTTTTAACAGAACAGAGTTTCAGACTGTGCCCTTTAACCTACAAGAGAATCTAGGAGAGTGTAGGTCTAATTATTATAGATACTCCACTGGGATCTAGTCTCACACTAGACAGATAGATAAATATCAGCTGGGACAAAGATGTATTGAACTCTTCATCACTCTAAATTACCAGGTGCACACAGCTCTAGAAATAACATACTCAGAAAACTTACAGCACCCTTTTGAAATAGTTACTCAACTTGCTGTTGCACTTTACCAAATAATGTTCTCATCCTATGCCACTTGTATCATGTTTTCCTCCTCCTCTCAAAATCACACATAAAATCAGATATAAACTACTGTGGGAATAAAGAATGGTCTACATACTAGAACATCTGTCCTGCCATTATGTACACACTCTCTTGTGTGTCCCAATTCAACTAGATTGCATAACTAAATGAATAATAATAATAGAAATCAAAGCTTAAACATTTAGAAAATTAGACTAGACCAACAAATCTAGTTGCCTTTTGTGATCCTAATTTCTTTCTTTATATGAATCTCCAATTTAAGGGAAAAAAACTCAAGTAATTTTACATATGAAATAGCATATTAAAGTTATGTTGTTTTGGTATTCCATGGACCAATTGGGATTATTTCCTTGAAACTTTTTACCAACTGCTGTTAATCCCTGAACTTTTTTGAACCCCAGAATCCCTGAACTTTTTAGAACCAAAGGATCTGTATTAACACTTCAAAATTTTCATAGATCATAATTTTTTCTTTTTTTTTCTTTTATTGGAAAAATGTATTATTTCAAGGATCAGTTGCAGATCTTTTTCCACAGAATTTTGGACCACCATTAATGAGAATGTGAGACTGTCACAAGACCTATTGAAAATATTTTTTTTATTTTTTAGTCCCAGAGAAGCTTTTCAAAAAGTTATTTTAAAGAAAAGTGTTCAAAAGAATAAATTACAGAACCAAATTTCTGAAATTAATTCATCTGATAGTATTTACAATATGAAAAAATAGCTTAAAAACAATAAATAGAAACCATATAGCAAAACTCATGACTGCCTCTTTATTTATAACATTTTTTTATTTTCTGCCATGAACAAGAGATACTGTAGATCATATCAGTGGTATTATATTTGATAAGAAGAGATGTCCAGAATCAATGACTAAAAAAAAAAGTAGCAGCAAATTGCAGTTCCAAACTACTGCACATATTTTAGACATTACAGAGCATGAGGCACAACTACTTTTAATTCTCTGATGTGCACTCCCTATAGCCTTGTGTGAATTATTATAATATTTTATATATATATATATATAATATAAACATACAATAATGTATTTTCCAGCAGTATGTGAAGCTTATTAATATTCTTTTGCCCACAAAGAACTCAGGGAAGATTACACGATTCTGTCTTTGTTTTGATCTTATTGCACTTTACAAAGGGAAAAGATATTTGAAGCAGTCGATTTTCTCATCGAGGCATCCCAACTACAGTAAATAAGTGCAAATAAACTACAGTCTAAGACCCTGGTCAGATGAAGTGCCATACATTTAGGGAATAAGCCCTCCAAAATTATGCAAACACATACACCATGCTTTTAAAATGGTTTTTTTACAGAGTTGTGCTATGGTACTATTTCTGGGAACTCAACACAAAGTAATTCTGAAAAATATTTGTCAGAAGATATTTTTTTCATCTTACCATTCTTTGCAGGGTAATTTTCTTTTCTCTTGATACTCCTGATATTATGGCTTTTGTACTTTTCTTAACTGATGCAGACTCAGAGAAGTTGCTGGAAAGCTTTTCAGTGGACTTAAAGAAATTTTGTAGCCATCCAACAATTAATTAGGCCCTAACAGAGTCAGAGAAGGCCTGATGATTACATTTTGAGATGCAATGTTCAGATTATTGGCCAGATAGGGGACATACTACTAATTATTCAAAATGTCATAGAAATTTGGTTTAAAATTTCCACATCAGTAGTTTTCCACATTACACAGAGTTGATAGATATGATCCAAACTTTATAAATACAGTGCATGAAATACTGTCAAGTGTTTATGTTAATGGGTGATCAGTGATTAACTTTAATGGGGACTATACAGACTGTACTGTAAAATTAAGAAAGGCATATGTGCTCTTTAACACCCTACAACTTAATTATTTAATTCTTGAATTTCTGTTCACTTTGAAGGACCTGTGGCCCAATAAATTATTTATTTCAACTGTGCCTCTGAATGCTTTGATATTTTGATATTTTTATAATAATGTATAGAATTCAATTCCTTTTATGTGGTGTCAGTAATTCATTATAATGCAGAGAGATATGTCAGCTATGTCAGTTGTAGGATAGCACTGCATTTCCTGGCTGTATTGAGTGATAACTCATTCATTTATTTTGAGCCATTATAAGTGGACTTGTATTGCTCACCACTAGGACATTTAGCAGGAAATCTGCTGTTCCTTATCATGGGGACCTCTGGAAGAAAAAACCCACAAACCAACTCTAGATTAATGTTCTCAATGTGTCACTGTCAGAGAAGTCAGCCAAACCACAAAGTACTTTTTAATGGAAGAAATATCAGTTATTTTCTCTTTAAAATACAGACATAAATATGATCATAAAAATAAGGGGAAAAAATTGTGATTCATTGACCAAAGCTGGGGTCAGATTCTCAGCTGGCATGAATTTGCATGCTCCATTACTGTTAATTGGATTTATGCTCCCTGAAGGCCAGATGTTCTGTTTCTTGGTGTTGAGTGGTTTGAGAATCATAGTAGGTTTTTTCTTTAGTATTCTAGTGGGTTTTTTTGTTTTTTTGGTTTTTTTTATGGACTGGGTACCATTTTATTTGCTCTGGTCAGTCTTTTGCCATATTTTTGCCATATACTCTGCCATGGTTTAAACAGTTAATTATAATATTGCAGACTTAGGTTTTATTAAATATTTAGGATCCACACCATTTTTAGCTAAGCAATTCTTATGTTTGTCAAATTAGATTACTTATTTATATAATATTCAGTTGTGAGTGCAAATAAGATTTTAACTCTCCCTGATAGTTTTAGCACTCACAATTTCTCCTTCCTCACACCTCTGCTAACACCTTCATTCTCCTTGTTCCCTATCCGAAGCAAATATATTCCTGTCATATACTTACAGTAACTGTTTCATAAAGTCCTAAAGTCTTATATACTACTTGATAAGACCAAGAGCTTGGTGGTTCTTGTGATTTTCTTAAAGTTTTTTTTTTTTGTTTTCCTGATGATAAAATGAAGTTTTGATTGAAACAAACAAGAAAATCCCCTACCACATATTACTTAACGTAGTCCACCAATGAGGTTGCTTTTTTGACCATGTCATACTGAATATTTTGTTCAAGATTTTATTAATGAGAAGTACTGTGGTTTAGTTGAAAAACTTGCAACTAATCATCTTCATTCCCATAAATCTCATGAATCAGACACTATTAAAATTTTTATCCATCCTTGTCCTTTTCTATTGAAGGGAAACAATTTCACAGTACATGCTGTGCTTGTAACTTACAAAGTTAAAAAAAATTATAAAAATTTTAAAATAGCAAATTAGTTGTATTTTCTGTCTGAGATACTGAGACTTCTGCTGCTTTAAAAAGGATGCCATTTGAGCATTGCCAGTAGGTCGAGGGAGGTGATCCTGCCCCTCTACTCAGCCCTGGTGGGGCCATATCTGGAGTGCTGTGTCCAGTTCTGTGTTCCTCAGTACAAGAGAGTCATGGAGCTCCTGGAGCAGCTCCAGCAGAGGTTTGCAAATTTGATTAAGGGCCTGGAGCATCTCTCTTCTGAGGAAAGGCTGAGGAAGCTGGGTTTGTTCATGCCCAAGAAGAGATTACCGAGAGGTGACCTCATCAATGTCTGTAAGTCTCCAAAGGAGGGTGCTAAGAGAATGGAGCAAGGCTCTTCCTGGTGGTGCTAAGCCACAGGACAAGATGCAATGGGCAGAAACTGATGCACAGGAAGTTCCACCTGAGCATGAGGAAGAGCTTCTGTACTGTGCAGGTGACTGAGCACTGGAACAGATTGTCCAGAGAGGTTGTGGAGTCTCCCTCACTGGAGATATTTGAGAACTGTCTGCACACAATCCTGTGCTCTAGGGTGACTGTGCTTGAACAGCCAGGCTGGACCAGATGGCTCAATGTGGGCCCTCCCAGCCTCACCGGTTCTTTGATTCTGTGTTTCATTTTCACTTGGAAGTCTTATGAAAGTTGTTGTAAAAATAAAGTTGACATCTTGATCTTGTCACTTGAAGAAAATACCACATTTGTCCATATTTGAGGGAAGAACTCTCATCAATGATTTCATTAATTGACAAGAAATTTTATTTATAATTATTACTTTTATTCTATGTAAGCATGTACTTTTTTGTCTTATACAAAATCACTATGATTGTAGCAGCAGATCAATTATTAGTAGCTTTCTTTTTCTTTATCATTGTTCCTAAACTTCTCTAGTATTTATCAACTCATTTTCCTTCTTTCCCCTGTATTGTAATAACATTAAAGAGATGGTGCGAGTTATTGATAGCTCCCTTCTTATATCCATTTTACCTCTAAGTCCACCCATTGCCAGTGGAAAATATAAAACAAATTTATTTTTCCATAGCTCCTCACTATCAACAAATGACCCATTTGAGATCAAATGTTCATTGACTGCTTTTTTAGGGGGGAAAGATTTGTCAAAACAAGCTTCTTTTTCTTCTTGTCACTTCCAGACAGCACAATGAAGACTAGAAAAACTCGTATATGATGGGAAACCTGGTGCCTGTTGAGCTGTGAAAAGAGCTGCAATTAGGAGCCCAAAATATTTCTGCCAGGTCAGCAAAGTATGAGAAAAGTTCCCATTAAGCAGTTCATAACTATACACCTCTTTTTTCTTCCTTTGCCTCCCTCCTCCCCCTCCAAGCGTTTGATAGCCAGCAATTCACTTTGCTGGCACACACTGTGGCCTTTCTCAGAGTATAATTCACAATGTTTATAACTGTCATTTCAGTCTCAGTACTTTGAATTTTTTCATCTCATAGCCTTTCTCTTTTTCAGGTCCTTGTCACCCTGGAAAAACACTAGTGTTTATAACCTCCCTGGCTGCACTGACTGGCTGTGTCACCGGAGGTTTTTTGTAGCATCCATAATGACCTGTTAGGAAGACTCTTGTAAACATTCTGTCATACTAAGTGTTAGGCTAAAAATCTGTTACCTTAACTTGTATCCTCAAAATATTGGCATATTAAGTGCTTGGCAATTGGCCGATGTGATGGGCTCAATACAGTAAATTCTTCAGATGCTCTTTTTTCTTAGTAGTATTAATTTTGCCAGAAAATGGCCATTCTAGTCAAAGAATGGGTGTGTTATTAGTTTGTGAATTCTTGGGACCTTCTGTGATAAATATTTATAACTAAAAACACTATCCAAAAATGGCAATATACTTCTAGAATAAAAAGGAAAATGCTTTTTGAAGTTTTGAGCAATATCCTAAATGAGAAATATAGGAAATTCCAAGTATTATGGTTTTATATATATTGCTGTGGGAGAATGTAGAAAACTCCCAACTCTACTTTGTTATTTCAACAATAACTGTCTGAGGCATCCATAAAGCTTAGCAGAAAATTGTATTTTCTAGCACTAATACATTCTGTGTAATCTGTGGTGCTAGTGTTGCAATAGTTAAGCTTTCCAAATCCTTTGGAATAGTCATGACACTTTTTGTAGTAATACTTTATAGGTGAGAACTATAGGTATTGTTTAACTCAAAAAAGGCACCAAAAATTTAAGATGGTATATTTACAGTTTGTTTTGATTTCCATTTCTGTCTCAATTTTAAATTTCTGTCTTAGAAATCTATGAGAACATTCAAATTGAAATATGATACTGGAAAAACATGAACCTTTAGCTACAGTATCTCCCAGGTGCCACAATCTAGATATTAAAATCTATCTTAGATAATATCCATATGTATATATATAATATATTCATATAAAGACACTATAAATATATGGTGGGGCTTAGACATTATGAAACAATGCTGATTTTCACTTATGTTGTAAAAATTTAGACTTATAAGGAGAAAGTGGATTAAAGTTAACCTCTTGTCTCAAGGAGGTATTGGGATGTCTGTCGGTAATGGCATCAGTGCACATAAAGCTGTGAAGAGTAAGAAAACCTTAGCTATGATTTTGCCAGAAAATTGTGAGGAAAATCAAAGAAATTAAGTAATTCTCTTCACTATACAGATTTACATCTCCCATGGATTTGGAAGTCAGGAGGACAAGTATGTGTTCTGGCAAGTTTCTTTTTTCCTTGGAATGAGGCAAAGGACTTGCTGCAAACTGATCACGAATTCACTGCTGCCAGGAGTGTGTACTAGGTGAAATGGAGAAGTCCTTTGAGAAAAGGCTGGGATTTGTTTGAGTGAAATTGTAAGTGCATGAGTATTAGTGACCCTGGAAAACTTAGTCATCTGGAAATCAGGAAATGAGTATCACCACTTTATTCAATCCTTTTCTCCATGCTTAGAGATATAAAGGCATATTGCTCCATTTTGCAGGGATCAAACAATGCTTATGAATGATTGCATCGCAGTCATGGTGTCCATGTCAAACAAGCACATACTGAAATACTTGAATACCAGGAAAAGCAGAAAAACACCATGAATATTGGAATCCATCCTAGATAGTGTTAAATAATACCAGCCAAAAACTCTTAGATTTATTCCAGGAACCACTTCATGCTTATCAGCAAAAATGCAGAAAGCCTATCACAGTGGTCAGATGAATGAAGTACTAATGGGACAAAGCAATCTGAAATAATTTAATTTTTCAGATAATGCACAAAACATAGTTGAATGGATAATACTGTAACAGTATCCCTTGGTCCCCTTCAGTTCTGTATTCATACATATAAAGAAAACAACATCACCCTCCCCACACATTCAAAGATGATTGGAGTCCAGAAATTGCCTTGACCATGTTTATTCCTTTCTTTCATCTCACTAGAGCTGATCGAGGTTTTCATTTCCTTCATGAAGGGTGTGCACAAAATTATTTTTTATCGGACAACATTTTCTTTTAAATACTTGCTAAAAATAAAACCCTAAAAAACAAGAGCTTAGATTCTGATTGCTAAACCCAAAATATTTCTTCAAAATTTTAGAATATACTTAGTGTGTGGGAAAACAGTTGCCATGCCTGTGTTTACAGAAAAGGATAAAGATTGGTTTTGGAGGGAAAAAACAAACAAAACAAGCCAACACAAAAACAACCCTACACTACAAGAGAAGGATGTATTTTAGCCCCATTGCTTTGATTTTCAGATATTTTTATTCAGTTGTAGCATGAGCATAAATATGATCTGGATAGACAAAATAGCTCACCTGATCATTTGTATGTGGTTGCTTTTTGTGCTGTCAGTGATAGAATCAATTGTCTGGCTGGAAGAGAAGGTCATATATACCTCAGCATCAGTGGGAGGATCAGCTGATAGTAGAACTGTTAATGACATTTTTGGATTTGAGATGTGAAACCAGATAGATATTTTGTAATAAAAATGGTATAAACATGAATCAATCAAAAAAGGGAGTAGTTTTGTGCTGACCCTGTTTGGGAAAGCTCTGGAATTAAGTCTCTGTTAGTAGCAAAAGTTCAGTAATACAACCAAGCTGGTGAAAGGACTGACAAAAATGATTTTAGGGGAAGTAGGATTCAGCTGCTTTCACTTTACCTGTAAATTAAAATTTTGTTTTCCAGATAAGTCATCTCAACTATTCCAAAATCAGTGAAAGTTCTTGCATTAGTTAGCTGTAGATGAGTAGTTCAGATTACTAATCTAAGATTTTTAATATCTTCATATCTGAGATATGAGACTGACTTAAAGCCTACTTATCCTCTCTCTCTCCTTTTTTTTTTTTAATCCCCAAATTATTGAATAATTTAGGTTGAAAGAATTTTCTGTAGGCAACATGACCCTTCTGTCAAAGCAGGGCTGCATTACCTACTGCTCATCACCATCCTCCCTTCTTCACTTGAAGCAGTGAGATTGATATCCATGGTGGGTGTCTCTAGAGAGGTAATTTGGTGTATTTCCTTTAAATTTATTTCCAGCTTAAGTTTCAAAGTTCCACACCTCCCTCATTCAGTAAAAGCTGCTTCCAGGTACAAAAAAAAACAGTGCAAACCAAACTTCACCTCTTCCAGCTTAATGCAATAACTTTTTCACCAGAACTCTTCCTAATTTGCGTTAAAGTTATCACTGGGCATGAGAACTGCAAGTAAGACATGACACATTCAGTTTTCTTCCTAAACTGAAATTTTTGGCTAGCTACCAGAGAATGAATATATGCATACAAAATTTCAAAACACATATGCACACATATTTCTAAGGCATTTATTTGAATATAGAAATTTATGGGTTACTTAAGACCTAATAGAATTTTCAAAGTATGACTGGCTGGCTTTTTTAACACTCTGGCTTTTTTAACATGCAGTATCATTGTCAGGCAAGTTAAAGTAAAAGAAAAGAAACTGAACGTAATATGTGATTATGTTTCTCATTTATATTTCTTCTACATGAGAGGGATGGAGGAACACACAGCAGATATTTTAAACCCATCAGATAACCTCAGTCATTCTGATGCTCTGGAATGCTTTTTATGACATTCCTTCAAATCATCAGGCAGATACAGGAGGAGATATTCTTTCATTGCTTAATAAAGGTTTTAAAGATGAAGAAAGATTGGTTTGGTTTTGAGGGGATAAAGAAAGACTGATGAAATAAATTTAAAGGAAAAAGAATACAGTTGATTAGTGTCAGTATATTCTTCCACCAAGTTCAAAGAAGGGCTTTAACACCTTCTGTTGAATGAGGATTTAGCTCTATTTTCTATTAGTGATCGAAAATAAGTAACTTGAGAGAATACTGAAAGTTGCTTGCTTCTTTTCTTGTTATTTTATCCCCTTTAAATTATTCCTAATAGCACTTTAAAACAACTAAAACTGCAACAGTGTATACACAGCTTTAGTCTGGAAATTTGTGGTGATTCGACACCAAAGAAGAAGTTTAATATTAAGTGATTATATTTCATTTTTATTCCTGATTATTCATTACTACTGACACCCTTTAAACACAGTCAGTGAACATGGCAAAAGTTAATTAACATGGGTCTGTAAGTGAGTTCTAATTTCAGTGAGAGTACATTTTGTTGGGAAGACTGACATTAAAGATCTTGTTCATAAAACCTCAGCTTCTTAAGAATGTCCCATTGCACTGCACTCACTCATGTTCATTCCAACATCTTTTCCCCTCCAAGATTCTTTAACTTTTTTCTAATCATCTGCCAATCAACCTTTCTCCTCTTGTTGCACACTGAAGCCTTAGCCCCTAAAAGCCATGATCTGCTTTAACTCTGGCTCTGGTAAGCTATTGAATCATCCTCCTTTCCGAAGGGCTTCCTTCCCTTCTGAATTGCTACTGAATGTCCCTTCCTCTTCTCTTAGCATTTTCTTTTTCTAATAGTCTGTGCACCATGGTCCCTCTACAAATTGAAATTCAATTCTCTGTATCCCTCACCTTCTTCCATGAACAGAAGCCCTTTGCTTGTGTTTACTAAAAGTTTTGACATTTGTCTCTTTCTGGAGGTGATGCTCTCCCTTAGTTTTCTTGTCTCAATCTCTTCTGATAAATCCTGTTATAAAGCCTATTAATATAGATATAGATCTAATTATATATTTATATATAAATTTATACATATATATGAATTTATATGTATACCTATAAAATGAAAACACATTGGAAACATATATTTTCTTGCCTTTATTGTATTTACAGGCTAGACAATAAAGAGAATAAAGGATTAAGGTCATTTAATCTGAAATTCAATATTATTAAACTAATTTAAAGAGGAAATAAGTCTGAATTTTGCAATCATAAAGTACACGAATTACCATCTAAAGCAAAATTTAGGTTATAGCTGCTAACTGACTCACAAAATGGGCAGAATGCTTAAGGTCTTAGGACTGTCTCTTCTGGAATTTGGTGTGGAGCAGTCCCACTCATTTCATTATTCTAAAGATAGGACAAGAGGATAAAAGACAGAGGGAAGGGCAGGCAGATTATATAAAGCTAGAGAAATATAAAAGGCTAACCTGAACCAAGTCTCTCATGAGACTAAAAGGAAGTTGCAAAAGATGATGTCTTCTAGAAATCTGAAGAAATTACATGATAAGTATGGTGAGATAGTTTAACCTAAACTTTGATTACATGAACAAGTAGCACAAATAAAAAATTAAAAAACAAAACAAAACAAAACAAAAAACCCCAAAAAAAACTCTAAGGGATTTCTTTATCCAAGGAAATACTAAGACACATACAGAATAAGTACGGTTGTATGGAGATTTTCATATCAGAAATACACCTTATGAAATTACCCAAGACCTCATTTCCATTTGGGAATGTCTACCATTATTCCTTCTTCTCTTAAAGGCAAACACATTTATTTGACTCATTGGCAAATTAATCTTTTTTTTAACATAAACTGACATAATCTGAATTTTTCTTGGAGAAATGAACAGTTATTCCAAATGGTGTGAGAAATACTTTGTATTTCTCCAAATATATTACTCAAACTCATATGAACAAGTAATTTTATGGAATGAAAAATATCAGTGTGAGATATTTTTAAATTCCTAGGCTGTAAGTCAAATATTATGGCTTTTCATCATGATATGGACAGATGCATAAAACATAATTCTTATATAGTAGTGATACTGTCATTTGTTCTGAATTTCAGTATCTTTTTCATCCTTGTCAGACCTCTAACGAGAGGAAATCAAGACAGAGAAAACATATAATGCATATACAGAACAAGTTTATGAGCATGTTTTGGGATAAAGTACTGTACATAATGCCTGTCTGGTGCTTCTATTAGGAGTATCCAGCACTATCTTCCTCTTTTTTTTCCCCAATTAACTTAACATTTCTGGTTAGTCTGTGGATGAACTTGTTCTCAAATGTGCCTGTGCAGTATGCAAAAATAGAATAACTTTGAACTGGTTAAAAAAAAGAGATACAAATGTCATAGGTAAACCAAGAAAACTAAATCCTGTCTATCAGTTCTTATAACATTTTTAGATGCATATCCACCTATTAATCTATTTTTCCATTTAAGTTTGGATCTATATTATTTCTGCTCCAAATATCTACTCTCTTCCTGAGAACAGTACCCATCTTTGCATATTAAGTGTGGCTTACCCAGTGCATCAAAACAAAGAAATGTAGCTTTGCGTGCCTTGTAAAACATATGAAAATTAATCCCTCCACCTGCAAAGAGATTGCACAGAGCAGTCATATTCTGACTTGTGGAGATAAGTGTAGATAATCAAGACACACACAAGAGACATGGAGCTTGTTGTTGCGTGAACACATCAGTCAGGTATATAGGAAATTCTGTGCTTGTAAAGAAATTTGCACTGATAATTTGTGTAACTTGAAGCTGAAAATGAAACAATTGTTTGAATTTATATGCACTGACTTTGAAAATTACATGTTCACCTTAAAATAGATTTCTGAGTAAGAGTGCAGCAGTACCACTATGTCTCCTTAAACTCCTGAAAGCATTGTTCTGATTCCAGAGGCCACACACTGCTAAATGACTGACTTCACCAGCAATGGTGAAGTCAGGATTTATATTAAAGTAAGAAGAAATTACTTTCTGTAATCATACTGAGAAAAGTATATACTTTTTGGTCTGTGTATATGCAGAAAGACAGAAACCTTTCTATTTTCTTATTCCTTAATGTAAAGAACTCCTTTTTTACTCCCACTTATACAATGTCTTTCAAAAGAGTTTTTTTTTAATGACTGGTCCATTCGCATATTATTTTTAGTACATGTAAACAACTGCATTAATTTCCATTTCTTCTTACTGGAAGAATGAATTGAGAAGTCAGATTTAAAGAATTTGTACTTCAATTCATGGGAAGTACTTATTAGCTTTACAAATTAATTTCCAAGACTAACATTATTAGCTGAGACCCCAAAAAACAGGCTGAACTCCATTGACTTAACACTACTAAACAGAAGAGTCCCTCACATCACTGTTAGGACTGGATTTCTCTGCTTCCATCTTGCCCCGAGCCTGGATTACTTAGAGCATAGGGCTTTTAGGGATATACACTTTCTTCCAGAATACTCTTTTTGATGGTATTGGTAATCTATACCCAAGATCAACCTACTTGGAAGCACCTCAAGCTCTCAATACATATCTTACAAGACTGCTTATGATGTCTTACTCACACTACTCTTTTGCAGAAGTTTTCTTAAAAAATTTTTGAAGCAGAAAGTGTATATATATATATAATCTGACTTTTTTTTCTTAAATTAATTGAAATGATTTATTGAGGTAAGCAGGTAAACATGTACAATTTTAAAACCCTTATGAAGGATTTTGGTTACTGAAATGCAAAATTCAGACTTAAAAACGTTCCTAGCAGTATCAAAAAAAAAAGTATGTATTAACTGGATTATGACTACAACCTGAAGTTTGTCACCAAAAAAACAGTGGGGTGCCCCCAAGCAAGAGGGATATCATGGAGTCCCTGGACTTCTGAGACACTGATGTGACTGTCTAGAAAATAAAATACTTGTCATTTAAAAATGACCAAAAAAAAATAAAAAGGCAGTCACAGGAAATGCAAATGGATTTTGTTTGCAAAATGGACCTTCATTCAGAATGCTTTCAAATAGCTAAGTTTAATGTTACCTCAGCAGCATATATAGATTCACCCACAGAAGTCAACTTTTGAACTGATTCAAGTCTATCAGTTGTTCAAATGAAATGTCAGAAAATGTCTGTACATTTGTCAGAGGTATAAATTGAAGACTAAGGGTGAGAATTTGAGTCCACATTTGCACAGCACTGATGATGCTGATATTGAGGTGCTGAATGTGGCTCTGTTATCTAAACTGGGAAAATGGGACAAGAAAGAAAGAGCTACAAATTTAGCACAATTGATAGAAAAAATACTTTATAAAGAGCTCAATAGGAGAAACTCAGAATGGGTAATGTTGGAAGGGAGTAAAGTGAGTCTTCTGGTCCAAGCTCCCTCTTCAAGCAGGAACCAGATTGCGCACAGGGCACTGGATTGTGTCCAGATGGTTCTTCAATATTTCCAGTGAGGGAGACTCCACAACCTCTCTGGACAATCTGTTCCAGTGCTCAGTCAGCTGCACAGTACAGAAGTTCTTCCTCCTATTCAGGTGGAACTTCCTGTGCATCAGTTTCTGCCCATTGCCTCTTGCCCCATTGCTTGGCACCACTGAGAAGAGCCTGGATACATTCTCTGGGCACTGTTCTTCAGATACCTACAGACATTGATGAGGTCCCCTCTCACTCATTTCTTGAGGCTGAGCAGGCCCAGTTCCCTCATCCTTTCTTTAGGAGAGAGGCTTCAGTTTCCTCATCACCTTTGCAGCCCTCCACTGGACCTGCTCCAGGAGCTCCAGGTCTCTCGTACTCAGGAGCCTAGAACTGGACACAGCTCTCCAGATGTGGCCTCACCAAGGCTGAGTGGAGGGGCAGCATCACCTCCCTCAATGTGCTGGCAACGCTCTTCCTAAAGCACCCCAGGACACTGCTGGCCTTCTTGGCCACAAGGACACTCTACTGGCTCATGGACAGCTTGTTGTCCCCCAGGACTCCCACGTCCTTCTCCACAGAACTGCTTTCCGGCAGGTTTGCCTCCAGCTTCTCCTGGGACTGAGGTTATTCCTCCCAAGGTGCAGGACTCTGCATTTCCCTTTGTTGAACTTTAGGCTGTTCTTCTCTGTCTATCTCTTCAATCTGCACTTGACTTTTCTGAAGAGAGCTGAATTAAAAATGTGCAATGGCTTTTATGGTGGTTGTGTGTAGGAAAGACATTCTGTGCTGTTCTTGTGAGCCAGCGAAGGCTTCATAAAGATAAGGAAAGACCTGTATCTCTTCTGAGGAAGACACCAAGGTTGTCACCATGGCAGCGTGATGAAGGAGAGAAAGTTAAAAGATACAGACTCTAGGTGGCTCACATGGCTCCTTGGTCACCTATCAAGACATTTGTTTCTTTCTTACGACCAATGGGCAATGTATGTATCTGTTTAGTAAATGTAAATATCTTGGAGAACTATAAAAGTAACATGTTACTCTAATAAATTCTCTTATGCACCCTTCTGATGGAGTCGTGGTGCTTTGCGCCGTGCTGCCCTGTATAGCGACAGTTATGCATACTGGATGCAAGATCGATCTTTAGCTTAATGCGGAAAGGCATCATAGAAACAATTGCTAGGAAGCTGAAGAAAAGCAACAACAGTTTGTTTCTGCATTTTAAAGTAATTATTTATTATTTTTGTTTTAGTGGTGTATAGGAATACTAGCCATAACACAGAACAAAAAGATTTTGGTTTTGTTTTTCTTTTTTGCTAAAAGGGGTTCAAGTCATAGCATTAGGCAAATGATGACAACTAAATGTAGGCAACTTTGTAAAGCTAGCAAATTGTAAAAAGCTGTCTTAGATTATATGTTATAAAAGTCACATGGATGTCAGATTTAAAATGATCTGAATTTAATTTTATGATTGTGCAAGGCCCAGAATTTAGTTCACACAATGCAAAAATAAAATAAATAAATAAAATAAAGGAAGTGTAAATGATAGTATTTTGAGAAAGGAAACCAGAGTTCCTTGGGTTTGCCTCAGAAAATCAAAGAATTTCTCCCAGCATGTGATTTACCAAACAGCAGTTACACATTAGTTTTGCAGGGTTTATTATAAAACATTCTCCCAAATCCCAGTTTAAAGATTCAGCTCTCCCTGAATTGTTGAGTTGACCAGTTTATAGGTTTCTCCTAGCAGTTGTGAGGTGGTAAGAGAAGACAAATATCACTAAGTTGTCACCTCCATATCTGAGCTCTGACTATGAGTGTATGTTAAATGTATAAATGAACAGGGGAAATGAGTGTTCTAGCCTTGCATGCTTGCTTTCTTTCTTTATGAGTCAGCATTGCTCAGATACTTTTCATAAGTGATATTTTTACTGAAGAAAATTGCAATGTCTGCAGGTTCAAAATAGAAATGATTTTTGCAAACTCACACACGAGCACATATACATTTATAAATGTGTATTTTAAAAGCATCAGGAACAATTTAGTCATGAAAGATGAGAGGAAAATTCTGAGCAGTCAGAAATATAACATTATCAGGAAGTTTTATGAGAACAATTTGCAGAACTGTAGCTAACATTGGGTCAGGAACTAAAACATGAAAATACATGTTCTAAAAGGTGAGGGGATCACACCATTGTAATAGCAGTCTGAATAACTACAGAAGTGAAGTAGATTTAAACTGACTGCTAAATAAAATTATCTCCATAACCAGCATAAGGAACCTGTGAACCCCAAACTGAGATGGAAATTGCATTTTAGCAAGTAGATTATAGGTACTGTATAAAAAGACCAGTCCCTTCAGAAAATCTACAACCTAAGGTTTTAGCAATATCTATAAACTGAAAATGAATGTGTCATGTGATAGTATATGATCAGAAAGCCTGGGTCAGGGTCAGGTTTGGTTGATTCTTATTAATGGTTTGAATAGACTTCATGGTCACACCTGGTTTCTGGAGTAACCAAGGATAATGATAACAAATGAATCAAATTTAATTTTATTATAAAATATTTCTGTGTTGGTCACTGATGTTGGTAACTCTATGGTACTATTTTTATAGTGACAATTGTGCTGATATCTCAGACTTTTTGTCTGAGGTATCACAGATGTAATTGAATTAGTCTTCTTTTAATGCAAATAGTTGCGATGGATCCAAGTTAAAAGAAATAACCTATAATGATTTAAATAACTTAAAATTCAATAATACCACAAGATGAGCTTCTGCTTTCAATGATTTGACCAAATATCCACTAATTTTCTATATCTTATTGTAATAGTCAGTCAGTCTGAATTAGAGTTATTGTATGTTTGAATTTTTTCTTTTGTCATGCTTTACAATAGACATTCTTATATTTTATTATCTCTATCACTCAGGTATTTTTTAAAATAAAGCAATTCAACTTTATGTGACAGAAATGAAAAACACTTTTCAAATAGACTATAATGAAACATCAGACCTAATATGAAGCATGACCTCAGCTGAGGATTCTGATTGGTGTTTTAAAGTATCTGACATGTTTTAGAGATGTTACTGTCTTTAACCTCTATATTCCCATGTAATAAGAACTATTAAGTACTATTTTGATTGTGATACTCTCTGTTTTAAAGTTAGCTTTACCATAAATCTTTGGACTACTAAAACATCTCTGTAGAGAAAACCAGACCAAATCTTTGGTCTGGGACAGTGACAGAATGTGAATGCTAAATTAAGTTGTCATTCTTATTTCTATCTGATTTCTAACCCACCTGTGCATAAAGCTAAAGTAAAAATGATCCAATTGTAAGAAGTGCTCATCTATTTTCAGGTTTAACTAGGGCAAAAGCTGGAGTACAACATCCTGTTCAATAACATAAAATTTCAACCTAATGAAAGATACATCTCTCAGCCAAGAGAATGACTGTTCATCATGCTTAAGCAGCACAATCAGACTGAATGTCTTGTTCATCAGAGATTTCTGCAAAAGTTTCATCAGAGATTTCTGCAACACCCTTGGACCTGAGGCTCAATTTACCATCAAAACTTTCCTGGGGCTGCAACAAAAGTTCAGGCTAATTTTTTCCTCCATATTCAACTCTGAAAGAAGCTTGAGGCCTGCCAAGATTGCCTGTTATTTAGCATGAAGGTTGATGAAAATGGGACATGTTGGGTAAGAAGGAAGTTGTTATGAATGACTGAAACCCCAGCAACATTTTGCTGGTGCTGCTGCCAGTGCCTGGTGGTTTTGCTGTAATGACATATACCAGACCTACTGAAAGCAATCCAGTTTTTGCTGAAGCCAGGTGAGAATTAACTATCCCTCAGTCTCAAAAGGAAGCTGTTTCCTGCCCAGGGTGATGTTGCTAACAGCTTTAATGGCATTCTAGCTACATCAACTGCAAATGTAATCTGTACCTGCTGACATTTGGCTAGGGCATACATTATCTTCCCGTTTGTGGATATTGCAGTATGTCAGCATGGGGTGAAGCATTATTTCCACTTTCCAAGTGCTCATCAGTCAGATTAAAAAGAAAAAAATAATTTTCTTTTTCCTAAAAATTTTCATCCAATGTCTTCTACATCTTTGTGAATGGATAGGCATGAACTACACAAGGAAATAGCGTCAGAACTAAGAAAGAAAAGTGAAAAGTAAATTCACTGGTTGAAACACAAAAAATTAGCATGCATTAATTTAGAAATGCTAACATCATCCCGTGTATGGTTCAGAGATGGCTCCTGAAAGAACTTCATACTGGGACAACTAAATTTGTATGGTCTTCTCAAGTGATGATTGAGTGCTTCAAGCATCATCTTGTTACTAAGTAAAACTTTTTCTTCATTCCCAAATAATGGGAATGTAAAATTACCACTAGTGAAAGCATGTGAAGATCTTCAGGTTCTATTTTTTCTTTGTATAATCTGGAATATTCCTGATGTGACACAGTACAAAGAGAGATTGGAAGATAAACAGCTGTGCAGATACCATACAAGCCATGCAAAAACAGATCTTCATATTTGAAAATGAGTCTATAGACAGCTTAAATTCCCAGCTAATCAATGTAGGATCAGAGGTGACTGAATGGAAAACTGGAAATAAACTGCAAGGTACAAAGTCTCAAGAAGAGCCTGGAAAATTCATAGATATTGTGGAGTTGAGGAAAGGTCTTAGGAAATCATGCATGGGGCTATAGAGGCAGAGTGGGTTTTCAGAAAAAAAACCAAAACAAACAAACAAACAAAAAACCACAAATAAGAAAGGAAGGAATAATAGCTTGTTTTGGTTTGGTTTTAATAGCTGACTGTTTTAACAAGCTACAAACATGAGAATCAGTTGTAACCAATTGAAGCTGTTCTGTGACATTATGCTATGCACGCACAGCGCTAGAGGCAATGTAGCTCCAGTGTGAGCAAATTCTATACGCTGCTGCAACGTGCAGACAGTGCCTATGGAGAATCACAAAGCATCTATACCGTTCTTTGCACTCACTAATTCCCCACTTAATGGCATGTAGAACTAGGAGAAATGGAGGTTTTTAGGGTGCTTTTGCAGTAGAAAAACAACATGAAAAAATTACAGATATAAATTTTGCTTTGTTATTCTTTACAACACTTTGTAGCTTGCATTCTTTTACATATATTTGTATTTTCAATGGCAGAATTAAAGTGGTTTAATCAATGCATTCTTCCATGCAAGAAAATATTTATTTACAAAACATTACAAAATTTTCTTTTAGAATATTTTTGTAGTCAAATTAAGTGGAAGGAATTGCAAAAATATTTAAATCAAGAAAAAACTATATGTCTCATCAATTAATTTACCTTTCCTCATGTGTATTTGGGTTAATTGATTATTTCTTTTTCCAGATGCCATAATCATTACCATGAGAGGTTTTGAGTTTCATGTCTTTTTTTTTCAGAAATACCATGAATTCTTTCTTTTTTTTTTTTTTAAAGATAATAAAAGCTTAAATATTGTTTTCATTGTTGTTTACCCTCTGGATATGTAATAGTGACTATCAATCACAGCAAAATACTTAATAAAATGCAAGAAAAAAATTTCTTAGGCAAAATAGGCACTCACTGATAACAATAGGCAATAACATATACAATTAAACATGTGAAATAAACTTCTTGAACCTGCAAGTCAGAAAAAATTAAGTTCTGAAGATGCCAATTTAGCTAATAATTCAAATAGCAAGGTTGGATAAGGGAGGAATTAGTAATGGTTGCCCACCCCCGCTTCCTCTGCTATTATCACAGCTGGGTGTTCCAGTCAGTGAATGATGTGACATCTACATAAAAGCTGCCTTGTAGCCTTTTACCACTGGTTACTAAAGCAAAGAGCACAGGGAAGGTATATCTCATCTGGCCCCTGACTCCCTGCAGGTAATTTGCTTTTGCCCTCTGACAGGGTTCAATCCTTTAATAATACAGGCAAACATTGGGTGAACACCTCAAGTAGTGCAGAGACAGGAAGAATTACTCTAAATTTAAAAGCCACACTGACACTAATGGCTGATTCAACGGTGCAGAAGGAGACGCCCTTCCTCTTTCTAATCATGCCTGAGCTACTTGGCTTCGCTGCTGTATTCATTCACTTACCTAGACATTTCCAGCCTCTCTTATTTGGTTGTGTTTCTGTACAATTTCTGGTCCAGGAAATATAATCAGCAAGAAAATCCTTTCAAGATCCTGGGATGGGATTTTGTCTCAGCTGAAATCAGTAAGAAAATGCTGGGGGCTTCAGTGTAGCTAGAAGCCCACCTTAGTCTTATGTGCATATATGTTTTTGTGCGTGTGTTCAAACCACGGAGATAAAAGAACCACTTTTTAGTCAAAGAATTGTAGGATCTTCCATAGAAATAATGATTTGGTAATTCAGCCTAGAGAAGAGAGGTAGTGGGGAACTAACTCAAACTGTTTAAATGACAGGAATCTGCTAACAGCTGACACCCATTACAGCATCATTTCTGACACACACAAGCTCATGATTCACTCTTCTCTTTTTACGATGCTCTTTCAGAGTGTGCTCTGCAGCACAAAGCTACAGTACTTCAGCTTTTAAGTGCTGTCTGCTACTCTTATGCCACGCCACAGTGTTTTCCCACAATGGCTCTTCAGCTGCTTTGTTCCTGAGGTGACTGTTCAGGAGGATGCAGTATAATTTTCAATCTGGTGTCAGGGAATGTGTGTATAACTATATGTGTATAACTATAACTATATCTACATAATTACAGTGCCCATGTGTCATGAAATTCCAACAGTGCTGGAAACTTCCTGTGCTGGTGGGTTAAAACTGAGATGTATGTTCCTGTTTAATGCCACGGTCCTGTTGTTATAGTTACTTACTCAGTCTGGGTCTTGGAGCTGGAGAAAGCTGACTGGATATGAAATATGTTAAAAAAAAAATAAAGGAATAACAGAAGATATCAAAAAAGAAAGCAGGAAATCCAGGTGCAAAATTCGTACTTTGCACTTATTTTCAAGATTAGTGCCACCTTGCCTGTTTTGTTTCTTAAGAAGAAGAATTCAATTTTACTTTCTCACAAAACCCCCCCAAAATCCCCAAATAAACAAACACCCATCCCTTAAAAAAAAAAAAAAAAAAAAAAAAAAAAAAAAAAAAAAAAAAAAAAGTTGACAGTATGGTAGAAAATTATAGGTATTTTAATTGTTTCTTGGCAGCATCTTTTCAAATCTTCTTAGGGTTCTGTACTGCTTTGCTTGTCATTTCATCTTGAATTTACATGTTTTGGGCTGGTGAAAAATCTCTCTTGTCCCTTTGAAATAATTTAGTTCTTCAGAGTCCAGGGAAAGTACCAAGAGCTGGATTGGTGTTCTCCTCTTCTTCAGCAGCTAGTAGCTGTCTGCAGAATCAACTGGGACACCTTAGAAAGCCACCTTGTAAACCTGCTGTCCTCTGCAGAGGCCGAGCCCTTCCTGAGATGAGCAAAGTCAGGCAAAGGAGTTTCCTTTGGGGGATGGGGGGGTGTCTCCACTAGGTGGTGCTGATGATATGTGTGAAGATTCACAATTTGGCACTTTTGGTGTTCGGTTTTATTTTAATATCTTTTTTTTTTTGAGAATTCTTTAAACAAAAGAACATTTTTTTCCCCCTGCTTAAAAGCAAAACTTTTTTTTAAAGAACAAATTTGTGTTTTTTTCAGATGTCACAGCCCTAAAAAATACACGCTTTTATGCAGAGGTTACTTTGAGATTTGCATTCACGTACAGGGAAAAATATTCTAAAGGAAGAAAAAAACATACTGGGACCTAAATTGAATTCTCAATTTGAGTTTGGTTTAGTTTCATCCCTTTAAATAATTATTTAATTCTTGTTGACCTCCACTTGAAATCACAAATCTGTCTTGTCAGCTACTGTTGCTGACTAAATCCTGTCTTTAAAAATCCTCTTTAGTGAGTTTGCAACCTCAGCGGACAGAGGAGGACAAAACTAAGGGGTGAAATTCCCTGTGTTGTAGATGGGAAATTGAGTATGTGTTTCCACCAGCAAATCCTGGTCTTCTGAGTCCTGTTCCACTGACAAATCTCAATTTGTTATCTCCATGGTATCACTGGGGTATTTTACTCACTATCAAACAATCAGTGAAATATCTGTGATCTGCTCTGCTCTCTAGCTGCAAACTACATGTGGCAGCAGAAAAATCTTACTATATTTTAGGGTCAGAGATGGTTTACTTTGCTGTATGAAAACAGTAACAATATGTTGTGCATCACAGCAATTGGCTTCAGTAATTCGTCTCTGACCCTAATGAAATACTTGTCAATGTCAAGTACTATGGTATTGCTTGGGAAAATTTTATTTCTGGATGTAAATGATGAAAAACTGATTCAACACTGATTAAGATGACAAGACCTATAGATATCCAAAATAACACAGAATGAGAAATAAATTTCCCCATTTTCTTTTCAGTGAAAAGAAATCTTGTGCTTGTGATTACTGATCACTTGCTAGACCTGCCCTAAGAGATGTTTATCAGGGTATCCAAGCAGTACTTAATCAGTTACTAAAACAAAAGTTGAGAAAAGTTGTTGTCATTTATTTGGAGATGTCTTACACTTTGCTGAAGTCTCCAGGGCTTGCTGACATTCCTGACTCTTCGTGAATGAGGCTTTTTTAAAATTTTATTTTCCCTTCATTTGTTTAGCTCTTTACCTAATTGATTTTCTGTGCTAATACGCTAAAGGTCTGAAGAAGGCAGAGCCTCAGGTGTGACAGATGAAATAAGGTGCTTTTAGTCATTGCTTTTATCTTCCATGTCTAATGTGTTGGTTACATCTGTGCAGTTTAACAGCAAAATCAATACATCATTTACTGCCAGTATCTGAAAGAATTTGGAAGCCTGTTGGTGCTTTAACTATTAGGTTTCCCTGAAAGGCTCTCCTTACCCTGCTTCCCCCTCTGCTTTGTACCTCCTGAAGTAAAATGTTGCAGGAAAACAAGATCTCTTTCTATCTCCTGGTGTTTGTGTATGCATTTAAGTTTATTAAAGATTCACCCTTACTGCCAGTTGCCTAAACTACCTTCTAGGCAATTTCATCTAATAGCTGATTTATGAACCTTCCATTTGCCTCTATTACAAGTGTTATTCAGGATGTATTTAGTGCTCATGTTTTGAGGATATAGTCTCTGAACATGAGAAATATAAAGGAAAAGTAGGAAATCGTTTGCATGACAATGAGTAAATAAAATTTCTGGTTCTGTATGCAGTCCTGGTTTACTGATGTAGCCACAGATGTAGTGCTATTTGTCCCCATTATTTGAGTAAGTACATTTTGACTTCAGAAAATGACAAGAAAGCAAGACTTTGCCAAAGAAAAGACAAAACAGGGTTTTTTAAACAATTTGTGGACTCACAAATCAGTTCAATTCCTTTTCATGTTGTGTATGTTGCAATATTTTCTCCTCATCTCCTAGCTGTGCTTTAATTTGGGTGAACTTAGTCCCTTCCACATCAGTGCAGTGTCATTTACGTCTTGTTTTCCTCTGACTGCCATTGTTATTTCTATGATCTTTCACACTGTGACACTTATTGCCATTTGCTAAGGAAACCCTCAAACACAAAAATTGCTCTCTAAATAACATGACTACTTTATCATTGATTTATTTCATAGTTTGCTATAAGTGTTTGCAGTGTCACACTCTGGGAGATCTGTGACAAGCAGATAACAGTTTCCTGCCCGGAAAAGATGTACAGAGCAACACAGTCTTGCAAAGAGCTCAGTCATTCCTGTGAAGTACTGTGCAACTTTACCTGGCCTGAATCTTGGCCCTGCCTGTTTTGGTTACATCCTGCCCCCTGACTGATCCCTCCTTGATGAACTAATTCTGTGACTCAATACTTTGAAACATTTCTAAGAGCTTACTTGAATTAAATAATCATCTGAGAAGGACTTAACAAGTCAATATTAAAATATAATAAAATGCTATTATGATTATAATTCGAATTATTATTATTGTTATGACTACATTATTACATGTTACAAAACCAGCAGCCTAAATATTCATCCCAGTAATGAAACAGATGCAACAGATTTCAGGTTCAGGATAACCTGAATTCTCTCTGCTTTTTCTCTCTTGTACTTTCTAGACTTGCTCTAAACTGGCATAGCCTGTATTAAAAGTATCAGTTTGAATTGTGCATCCAGCATATCTGAATCTAATGGTATTATATTTATTCCTGCTGTTTAGATATCATCAACAATATCCTTAGCAATCTCCAGCTGTACCTGAAGATAGCCCAATTGTACTAAACAGATCTTTTCAAATGCAGCAGAATTATTTTAAGACAATTTTACTATTGGGCATATGCTCAATTTAGAGAACTGATTTTTGTAGTAAAACAAATTGTTACAACCTTGTTAATTCTAAACCATTGCTTGAATAACATCATCACTTCCCCTCCCCCTGACTTCTGACTGTTACTTATTATTTCTGACTGTTACTTATTATTTCTGACTGTTACTTATTATTTTTGACTTTTAATGAATGCAGCTTATAATTACATCAATTTTCACCAAAACTTATCTTTATCTTCAGTGCAGTGAAGAGATTTCCTGATATATTTCTAAGGCCAAAAGATATTGTCGTGCTCAGGTTGACTGTCCATACAATACAATTCATACAATTTTACTGACTGGTTTTGGGACCAAGTTCCTGACTCCCTGCTCTCTTAGAATATAACTCTTGGAAAACTCTCTGTCCAATAAAATGGTTAGCACTTTGGACTAGTCATACCCTTCAGAAATTGTGCCAATTTTTAGTTGCTCTTAGAGTTTAGAATGTGAATTTGGATGTTATTGGCTTCCAGTTGTTAGAGTTTATTATGACTTTTTCTGCTTCTTTAAATACCACTCTTATCTAATTTCTGTGCCTCCTGGAAGTGGTCATGGATAGTGATAAACTCTTTTCCTCTTTTGGGTAAAAAATAAACTCCAGGCTACAGAATAATTTTTTATTGATTTAGATTTTTTTTCAAGCTATTAACATGCTTTTCAACCTGCAAGCAGCAGATCTGGATATGGTGTCAAATTAATAGTCTGTCCTGTTAATAATCTCATCAGGACTGACAATACAACTTTTTGTTTTGATTTGTCTTACTCCTATACTTATTGCACCAAAGTGGGAAATTGTGCATTTTGGTGTCCGCTGTGATAACCAAGCTCTATCCAAAATCACTGTTTTCAGAAATAATCCATAAAAAATTATATGAAAAATATATGTTAGTCTAAAGACAGTGAAAATACTTTGATTTTTGGTCCATAAGCTTGGGGTTATCTGTGTTAAATTCAGCACTGAAAAATATCAGTGTCAGTCACTTTTACAAAAGTATTCTTAAATACAATACCTTTGTATGATTTAGAGGTTTTATTCTGTTGGGGCTTTTTTAATCTACTATGAAACTTCTTGAGTCCAAGATGCCCATAAGAAGGTCCATCACATCCTTTTCAATAATCTGGCAAAAATTTGAGAGATCCAAATTCATTATAACCTATCATAAAGTCAGGTCATTTTATGACACACTAATAAATGCTCTACTTATAGAATTATGTCTTATTTTTCAGTCTTTTCTCCCCAGTTAGAGACCCTCACCATACGGATGTATTGGATACTTTTGCACCAAGACAGTTTTTCCCTCCTAGAGTACATTTTCCCTCTCAAAGTCACCCTTTGCTTCCTGAGAGGATAAAAGGTGAAGACAAGGATGTAGGGAGCATGTTCTTAGTACCTTGCAGCCACACACAGAGGCAAAAAGCAATCGTTCACTTCAGAGAGTAGGTTTAGATGGCACAGGTACTAATCTTACTGTACCAGGATACGTAGTAAATAAGATGCAGCTTTTGAGATTACCATACTATAAAGTAATGCATTCGTGTGATTCTTCAAAAAACGTGAACTTGTCATTCACGCTTAGCAGGCTCTAGTACAAAGTTAAGCCTCAGGTACTTAACATTGCAATTGTCTTTTCATCTGATACATACCAAAATAATACTTCTCAGTCTCTGGGATGAAGCACTCTATAGCTTATTTAAAGCAGTATAACATCCCTGTTCAGCTTCCACTGTCAGGGTGCAGCCAAAGCCTTCTGTGAGGCCACCAGGCACAGCCCATCCCACTGCTGCAGCCAGCCCTGGGTGCTCCCTGTGGAGCACAGCACCTGCCCTGTAAGCATTCTGCACAGAAACCTGTTGCAGCTCCTGCCACACATCTCACAGGGGCTCACACTTTCCGTGCTTGAATACCAAAACACAGACTCTGCTGGTGCTTGTAAACACAAAATAAATGAAAGTACCGTGTTTATTCAAAGGTGTCTTTGCTGGTTTTACAGTAGGTCTTGGGAGGAAAGGATTAAATCAGATGGTTTCTGTCTGTAGCTGCTTAGAAAAAGAAATCATCTTATGTGAAGAAAAATTACATTAAAAGAGGGGAAAAAAATGACCCTGTGCATGAATGTGTCTCATTTTCCATCACCATCATTGAAAATAAGTGGAGAAGAACTTTAGGTTTGGTCGACACAGGCACAGATGAAATAGAAGGTGTTATCTCTGAAGTTTGATTTAGACAAAGTGGTGTTTTCCTCCTTTTTGTTTGTTTATGAGACATTCTAGAATATTATTCTATGCATTCCATGGCTTGAAGTTAGGCTTGAAGTAATTTACTGTTGGTCTTGTTTTGAAATTGTTTTTAAAAAGGATGAAATAGAAAAACATGTTAATTTATACGTTGTAGCCCCCCCTCCCCCTTCCCTCTTATACTTCACCTCAAATTGTGCAGTCAATCAGCTTCAGAGAGTAAAGACCAATTTTTCTCTTAAAAAGCTGAGAGCATTCTCTGAGATGAAGAAGGTGTATATTGTTAAAATTCTGTGATACCATGCCTCATGAAGAAGGCTTCAAAAGCTGCCACCCTCTGTTTTGGGATTTATTTTTTTTAACATGGATGAAAAACAGAAATATTTTGCTGAAAACTTGCTTCATGGTCGTACATTTTTGTAATAGTCTTTTTAAGTTTATCTGGGGTTTGCAATCAGGCTTTTTATTTATAACTAATGAATATCTCTTGGACTAGGAAAGCCATTGCAACCAGCTGGAGTTAGGTGACTCCTTCTGCCAAAGTTGGCAGAACTCCCTGACACACCACACAGTTTAGCTACTCTGGGCCACATGCTTCTTTCTGCTGCATAAATATGGAGGAGGTGTGAAGGGGTTGGGGAGAAGACAAATGCAAACCCAGTCTCCCAATGAGAAAGAAGGGTGGATCTTTCAGAAAACACTTGCCCCTGATGCAGAAATCCCCATCATGAAAACATGGAGTAAGATGAGATTAATCCTCAGAACCCATAAGGGAAATGGTTGGTAAATGTGGGGTTTATTCAGGCAGTAGCTACTCTGTAAAAGAAGTTTTATGTTTTATGTTCCCCAGCTCAGTGGAACACTACACTGCCCTTTGCAAGTTCTGTTCTTCTCTTTTTCAGAGGTTTTTTTGTTGTTGTTGTTGGGGTTTTTTTTGGGTTTTTTGGTTTTTTTTATTTATTTTGTTATAAAACTTTCATCCAAGATATGTTAAGTGTGTTAAAAACCAAGACTAACATCCCCCCTTTCTTCTGGGCAAGCTCAGAAGCACACATTGAATGCCTGTGTGCTTTTCTTCTGTGACATGGGTATGGAATTCTAGCTCTGCCATGGCCCAAATAGAGACGAAAAGGTGAACAGAGAGGCAGAGAAAGGAAGAGAGACAATATCTAAGTCCAAACCATGCTTTTTTGGGTGCTCCTTTGAGAGATGGAAATCTAAATGCTTATCTTTTGTTTTAAGCCAATGGAGGAAAAAGTGATAAAAGGAGTAGCTACGCCATGGTTATTGCAATATGTAGCTTGTAATCATTTACACCTTTTTATCACATCTGGCCGATACTGATAGGAAAGCAACCATGGACTTTATTTTAAGCACTTTTTTCTTTGGCTGGAATAACATTACAAGACTCAGGAAAAATAAAATTAAAAAAAAAACCAAAAAACCAAAACACTTTAATATACAAATTTCCCAGAAGAAATGAAGTGGTCATCCTCTTGGATCCAAAATCAGACATATTTTCCAGCTAGGCATACATTCCTTCCTAGTATTTGACTAGTATTTATCACAGATGAGCCATAAATAGCTCTTCTTTCTTCCCACAAAAATGAAAACAGGTGATTTAAGCTGCTGTGTCAAATGTGAGTCTGCCTGTTTAAAAATAATATTTCATATGTTTAAGAATTTCAAATTAACCTATCAATCTGTACTTCTTCCTTTCTATTTTCTGAAAGTACAGGCATTGGTCCTTTATAACTTTGAAAATTTTTCATTCCAAACATGTATCCTCAAAATAAATAAGCAAGCAAGAACTTTTGGCCAAAAGGCTTTTACTCTTGAGACATCTTCCAATGATCTAATTTGTCTTTCTTTGAAAACACATGCCAGATTCCAAACCCCATGGAGACAACTGCTTCCATACTGTCCTCTGATGCTCACAGGAGTCAGAGGAGACAAAAAAGGAGAAATAAACAAAACGATGAACACATACCCCTTTTTTCTGTTAATCAGAAAATGTTCAAAACTTAGTAACTTATTGAAAACATGAGTTTTTGTCATTGTTCAGCTAATTTCAAGAAAAAGTTGTGTGGAAGCCATTGAAAATGAGATTCTTCTTCTATTAAGAATTCTCTCTGCCATGTGTGCCCTGTGTAAAGCAAGAATTCACATCCTTGTGCTTCACTTTTGACATCAATCTTAAGCTGAGTAGCCTGCTCATCCCCAATCAAAGCTAAGATTTGCTGCACATCCTTCACCCTATGTACGCGTTTTTGACAGTGATTTTGTTTCTACAACTGAGCAAATGACAGAATCATCCTTTTACCTGCTTTCTGTGTCGACTCTCCAGACTGTGATTTCATAAGAATGTTTTGTTCAGTCATGTTGTTGATGGCTCCATGTCTCACTTATTTTCACTCTGTGTGAACATTCAGGTGCTCAATCTTCATTAGTGCAAATAATCAGGGAAAGGACATGTTAATCTCCAATTTGTCAAAAGTAATTTTCAAATTGTCTGTTTAAATATGATACTGAGCTCACTCTTCTTTGGTTAATTAGATGTGTTAATAGAGGCAAAGAAAAATGTATAGCAGAAGCCTAACAATGTAACTGTGAGTGAACTGAAAACTTTGAACATTCATTCAACACAATTTTACATGCTTAGTACATCTAAAATGAAAAAAAAAAAGTTATTCCATTTGTTTTTGGTGTTAAAATACTTATTTTCTCTATTAAGACAAACACACTACATGACTGAAACTGTCCTCAAAAGAGAAGTATCTATTTGCATTATTAACTTTTCTTTTCTGGATGATAGTACTCTTTTATTCCCAATATTATACCATATTGTGTCTGTAATGAATGCTAAAGTCACTGAGTTCCAGAACTACAATGTTTATTTTTCTTTAGTTTGGAGATGTTTAAGTAAATCTGCATTTAAAAATTTGAACAGTTGGGTGTGTTATTTCAGCTTGCAGCCAGCTCCTCGCAGTTCAGTGCTCCAATTTACTGTCCAAAGGAGGAATAAGAATGTGATGAAAAGCAAAAAGAAGAAAAAGAAGAAGACAATTTAAAAAAATAAAAAGGAAAAGGAAAGAAACAAACTACTGTTCCTCAGCAAAAAGAAGCCCTGTAGGTTCTCTTCCTCTACAGAATCTGTCTTTAATAATCCCTCAAAGCAAAATTCAGTTCCTAAGTCTCTCATAGGTAATTGATTGTTGTCTTGCATCTGTACTCCAGCAAAAAAATCCCAGTCACTTAACTATTTCAAAATAATGCTTGTCTGAAGTATGCCAGAAACTTAAAACTAATTCCCCTTTTTGAAATAGAATAATAATCACCTATTTCTGTGTGGCAAAGTTCCTCCTCTTATTTTTAATAACTTCTTCATGCTTATTTATTTATGTGAAAGTTTCCATCAACAGAGAACTGAATTTCATTTCCATATTATCTGCTGGAGTTGAAACAGAGTGCAGAGTAAGGTTTGCCATAATATATTAGGGGTACTTCAACTTTTATAATAATACAATATAAAATAAATAGTGGATTTGAGAGCAGAGTAATTGTGTTTGTGCAGCAATATTTCATAGTGATTTTTCATTTATTAATTTGTTTTATTGATTTAATACATCAATATTAAGTCTATGTATGAAACAAAAAAGAAAAGGAAATAGACTAAATTGATATTTACAAGTATGAAATTAACATGAAGTTCAAGATTTATCAAGAAATTATGTTCTGGTTGAACAAACTGAAAGTGGAATCGTTATCAGAATCAATTGTGTTATATCTTATGGTAAAAGTTTTGAATTATTAAAGCTTTTATCTTGTTTTACAAATGTCAGAAATCTATATAATATTAATTTTATTATTATTATTATTATTATTATTATTTTAGGTATTAATTTATGTGGTATTTTAGGAAGAATATAAAATTTTGGCTATAATTGAAAATCAAATATGAGCCAGAAATTTGCACCAGCCAGTTATGACAACCTCCTGAATTATATGATAATATTTGTACACACAATTAATATACTAGAACATAATATAATTGAAATTAATTCAAAATATCATGGATATCACTCCATTTTAATTTTACTGTCTAATTTATTTCACTCTATCTCAACATATTACTTACTTCCATAATGATAATATTATTTATGATCCCAGCAAACAATTAATATTTCTATTATTTTAAATTTCTCTAAGAAAAATCTAAAAATGTAATATATATAGCAAAAATATAGGGGGAGGGGGAATACACATTTTGGGGTTTTTTTAATAAAAAAATCTTTAAACATTTTGAAGCCATTTTTTTTTCTTTTTTCCTCTTTTTTTACATTTCCCTCTTCAGTTTTTTGGGGTTTTTTTATGTTTAAAGTGTTGACAAGTTCAGGAAAGAAACATAGACAGATGGTACAAGTTAATTCTACTAATTCTACTAATTTTTAAAAAATATATATTTTTGATTTTTTTTTAATTTTTGAAGTTTAAGTGATATTTATAAACTCTTCACCTTTTCTAAATATTGTTGTATACATATTCAAAAACTAATTGAAATTGATAATTGAGACTTCAAACATGTTCCTTTCCAGACACAATAAGTTGATTTTGATACTTAGCTTTTTTCCCTATTTCCATAAAAACCATAATTTTTTTATTGTTCTGTATAAGAACTCACAGAGTCAAACTATGTTTCTTGGTGTATATTTTCACTTTTTTAATAATATATGATTTAATATACTTCATCATCTTCTATTTCTTCTTCTTGTTCTATTTCCTCCTATGGCAGTTTTCCCTGGTACTATTTCTTTTATTTCATTTTTCTTCTCTTGTCCTTCCTTTCACCCTTGCTCTATTTTGTCTTTCTTCTTGAATTATGAATCTTGTTTTCCCTCTGTCTCTCTTTAAAGAAGAAAATCTTCCTTTTATTCATTTCTAATCCTTTTCTTGTTCTGCTCTACCCACTTTAACATTTACTTTTTCTTCTGTCTTATATCTTCTGAATCAATCCATGATGTACTCTCATCCATTTTAAGCAGAGAAGGGCCTGCCCACAACCAAGCAATTACTCACCAGGCTGAGATATTAGGAAATTAAGGATATTTTTTTCTTTCTTAGCTGGAACATGCCTCCAAATCAGGGTTCAACTGAAATAAGATGGGAATTCTGCTGAGAACATAGTACAGCCCCCTGGTCTCAGTGCGATCAAACTATTCAGAATTTTGTGCCACAAGATATTGAATAATTTCAAGATAGTACACAACCTCTTTTTGAAAGTCTGTTCCACAGTCTGACCACCCTGAAAAAAAAAAAAGGTTTTTTTTTCCTTTATGTTTGAATAGAAATTCCCATGTTCATCCCGTCTCTCTTGTCCAATCACTGGACACCAATGAGAGGAGTCTGGATTCATGTTGTCTACTGCTACCTCACTAAGTATTTAGACACATTGATCAGTTCCAGGGACCAGGGAGGTCATTCTCCCCCCTTCATCAGTACTCGGCACTGGTGAGGCCACACCTTGAGTGCTGTGTCCAGTTCTGGCCCCTCAGTTTAGGAAGGACCTTGAGATGCTGGAGCACATCCAGAGGAGGGCAATGAGGCTGGTGAGGGGAGTGGAACACAAGCCCTGTGAGAAATGACTGAGGGAGCTGGGATTGTCTAACTTGGAGAAAAAGAGACTCGGGGTACCCTTATCACTTTCTACAACTGCCTGAAGGGTGGGTGTATTCAGGTGAGGGTTGGTCTCTTTCTCCAGGCAACCAGAATGAGAGGACACAGCCTTAAGCTGCACCAAGGGAAATAGGTTGGATGTTAGGAAAAAGGTTTTTTACAGAAAGAGTGATAAAGTTCTGGAATTGTCTGCCCAGGGAGGTGGTGGAATCACTATCCCTGGATGGGTTTAAAAAAGGATCAGATGTGGCACTCAGTGCCATGTTGAAGTGTTGGGGCATGGGTTGGACTCAATGATCTGAAAGGTCTCTTCCAACCTAGTCATTCTGTGATTCTGTGATTCCCCCTCAGCCTTCTCTTCTCCAGGCTGAACAGTCTCTTAACCATCTTTATGGTTCTTTGCTAAACTAGCTCTGTTTTGTCCAGTGTCCTTCTGGTATTGGGGTCCCAGCACTCCAGATGTGTCTCATTAGGACTGAGCAGACAGGAAGGAGCACCTCCCTTGACCTGAGGACAAAGGTCTTCCTAGTGCAGCCAGGGATGTTCCTAGGCTTATTCTACTGTGAGAGTGCATTGCTGGCTCAAGGTCAGCTTGGTGTCTATTCTGAGCCCCAGGACTTTCCTTGCCAAGCTGCCTTCTGGCCAGCATGTGCTGGTCCATGGACCTGCTCATCCCCAGGTTCACAGCCCTGTTTTTCTCCCTGTTAGAGCTCAAGGGGTCACTCTTTGACACATTCTCCAGCTGACTGAGTTACCTGAGGGAAACCATCTAAGCTATCAACACTCCTCTCAATTTTGTATCATTTGTAAACTTACTGAGGGTGGACTATTTCCATGATCTGCGTCATTCATGAGTATGTTAAACAGTGCTGATCCCAGCATTAACCCCAGAGCAGACATACTGTTGGTCACTGGCCTGCAGCTGGACTTTGTGCACTGGCCACAAATGCTTGGGCCCATCAGTACAGAAGGCTTTCATTTTACCTTACTGTCCTTTTATCCGTCCTGTACTTCATCAGACTATGTCTCAGAGATCAGGTGAAGCTGATTAGTGTACAATTTTCTGAATCTTCCTTCTCGCCCTGCTTGAAGATAGGAGTGACATCTTCTGTTTTCCACGGTCAGGAATATTCCCCAGTCACCATAACATTTCAAGGATAATGAACAATGTCCTCAAAATAACATTTTTCAGCTACCTCACCACTTGTGGGTGTATCCCATCCAGCCCTATGACTTTAGTTCCCTCACTTTGTTTAAATATATCCTAACCTGAAACTCTTCATAAATAAGGTATTTTTGCTCCAGACTTTCCCACTGATCTCAGTGGCCTGAGATTCCTGATAGTAAACCTTACCAGTAAAAACTGAAGTGAAAAATCCTTGAGAAATGCAGGCTTTTTCATGTCCTTTTCACAGTTCCTCTGCCCCACTCAGTAGTACATCCAGATTTTCTCTAAACTTCCTTTTTTTCTAATGTAATTATAGCAGTATATCTTGTCTTTCATATATGTTGCAAAATTCCTCTTTAGTCTGGATCTGGCTTTCTAATCCTATCAGATTTAAAAGTATGTCTTAGTTGATCAGACAACATCTTTTCCTTCCTTCCTTCCTTCCTTCCTTCCTTCCTTCCTTCCTTCCTTCCTTCCTTCCTTCCTTCCTTCCTTCCTTCCTTCCTTCCTTCCTTCCTTCCTTCCTTCCTTCCTTCCTTCCTTCCTTCCTTCCTTCCTTCCTTCCTTCCTTCCTTCCTTCCTTCCTTCCTTCCTTCCTTCCTTCCCTCCCTCCCTCCCTCCCTCCCTCCCTCTCTTGTACTCTTCCTTTTCAGTCAAGATCAACATGATTGTCCATGCAGGTCCCCTGACATTGTCTTTCTTGACTTGTATTGGGATGGATTGTTCTTGAGTTTGGAGGACATGAACCACCTAGAGGACAAAGCTTGGATGTCTCTTCTCTCCAGTACTATCTCTAATGGAATTCTTCCAAGCAGATCCCTGAAAAGGCCAGAGTACTCTCCCGAAGTCCAGGGTTGTGATTCCTCCTCTCAGTGTCTTGAACTCCACCATCTCATGGTCACTGCACTTAAGGCTTTTACCCACCTGCTCAGTCCTTCCCTGTTTGTAAGTGTGAACTGCAGCAGAACGTGTCCTTTCACAGGACCTCGGTTCACCTATGTCAGGAAATCATCAGCGTGCTCCAGAAACCTTCTGGATTGCTGCTTGTTGTACTTCCAGCAGACACTGAGGTAGCTGAATTTCCCCATGAGGACCAAAGCCTGCAATCCTGCAGACTCAGTTTCAAAGGCATAACAAAATTCTTCTGTCAGAAAATATTACAAAAATCCCTAAACTAAGCCTTCTTCAGAACGTATTTATCTCCTAGACAATCTTAATATTTTTTTCTGAATGCCAATATCTCATCTTACTATAATTATACCTGTCATTAAAATATTGTTATCAGAAATATCTGGGTTGGGTTGTTTTTTTCCCTCTGGGAAGCTTGCACTGGGGGACTCCAGTGAGCTTCTTTCCCCTTAGGGTCTCTTACAGAACCTGACCTTTTTTAGGTCTGCTTTAAACAATTTCCAGAACCAATCTGTGACATTTTTAAAAACATAATCTGAAAATAAATTGTAGAGAAAGGTTCCCATGCCTTCAGAAAGTGTTAGTAAATGAGTGGGGGGTGTAATGTGGGAGATACATTAGTTGCTATACATAGGAATGAAGTATGCACAACAAGAATAAAAGGAAGAAATGTGATCAATGCTGCTACCCACATTGTTATGGATTTTGGATGGGTTGTAGTCAGCTTGACCTCCATAATTTACATGGAGAGTTCTGGAAGGTGTAACTTACTATTATTAGCATAATTAAAACTGAAAAAAAAATTGAAAACCCCATTATATAAAGATTAAAAATTACACTCTATTCAATAATGTCAGCTATACCTTAACACCCCCCTAGTCAAATCAATACATGATGTTATAGCATCATGACATTTTTGATCATGTATACATTTGCTCACATTTAAAAATCCTAGGAGAGAGCAGGTATTTTATTGTTTTGACAGAGCATCTGGGTTTTATCGTTTTGAAGTCTGTGAAAAATAAGCACAAAATATGTGTTGAACTGAGATTGTACCTTCAACAACAACAAAAAAAAAATCAATAAAAAGCAACAAAAAATCCTACCCAAATAGGCATCACCTAGTGAGTAATAACTTCATTTCTGTATAGCTCAGGGGGGTTGCAAGGGGAGTGTGAAAAGTTCATTATTATCAGCCAGGAAAAAAAGTGAGTGCTAAGAAGAAAGAATCGTATTTCCTATTGGGATTTCTCTCAGACTGCATGATTTGCATGAAGGGCGCCACATCAAACACATTGGGTGCCCTTTTTCAAATATTAATGTGAAGCTTGTTTCAAGTTCTTTCTTGACTTTGTGCCACCTTGTATCAAAGGAACTTAAAAGCAGGACTTGGGAGAAAAAAATACTTTTCCAACTGTTTCAGCACTTAGCAAAAATCTTTCTTTATTTGATCAGTTCTGCTTCAAACTTTTATTATTTTGACAAATAGGCACATTTTTATAGCTGTGCTTTCTATTGCAATTTGATTTGGACTTTTTTCTCTTCTTTTTTTGAGGTTTTTCCGTTTTTCAGCAATGGGTGTCATAACTGACCCACTCAAAACATTTGTGCACTACATACTTTAATTATCTGCCTTACTCTTTTCTCCTACATGTCACAATTTCTATTAAATATTTATGTACCTGAGGAAGATTACACCAAAGTATGCCACAGAAAATGGAGCCCTTAAGATTAAATGTGCATAGTCTGAACTGTCCTAAGCTTACCTCACTGAACTTTGTTCCTCTTTTGGTCATTGTGCTTCTTTTTTGGTCAGTGGGGTGAAATAGCTGCCTCTCCAGGATGGCTTGGCTAAATCAGTTACCTGAGAGAGATTACATGAATTTTGCTCCAACAGAAGCAGTTTGTTTTAACTGACTATTAAAACGGAATACAATGCTTAGCTTGTATTTAAACTACTAATATTTAGACCTAAAGTGTTAAATAATTTCCACTGAACAAAAAACAGTAGCAGCACCAAAAAGAGAATATAAAACGAACATAATTTCTACCTTTTCCCCTCTCCCCTCAGAAACAAAGAAAGCAGGAGAAAAGTGGCAGAAATTTTTGTTGAGCAATCTAAGCACAAATAAATTTCTCATAAAAATGCAAGAAATGAAATGTATTATATAACATGAGAATAATACAGTTATTAGAGGTAAGAAATTAAATTGTGGAAATTTACAGAACAGCAGTTCTGTGAGGAGTTGGTCTTTCCACAATGCACAACTCACAGTCTGAAGGACAAAAATATGAAATTGCAATGAAATAGAAATAAAATGCAAGTTCTAATGAGTAACCTAGGAAATAGAAGTATCGTAGAACTACATTTTCCCAAAGCCTGGGAAGAAATTTTCTCTGAGATTTCACAGGATATGGTAGGCAAAATTTTAAATTTGCAATTGTCATTCAGATCTTTAAGTGAAACACCACAGGGTTGGAGTATGCAAAGATACTGCAGTATTTTATCAAAAAATTCCTAAGTGTTCTGGAGAGTAAAGGTAAGCAGGTTGTTTGGACTGTAAGACAAAGGATTTTTGAAGCATTTTCCTTACTATTTTTCATTTAAAATTAAGTTAGAAGGAAATTAAAGTGAACTACTGAAAACAAATGTGAAAAGCTTACCAGTGTTACTAAAATCTAGTTAAGTTTGGACCTAATATATTCTTTATAGTCCTAATACACAAAAATACTGAAGTCAATTAGATAATTTTTTTTTCTTGTAAGTCACAGAAGAAGCAGACTTTTATAGGCATTTCCTGTTGATGTTTTTATGAAAAAAGAGTAAAGTTATTAATATTTATTGACCAGTCTTATCTATGGTCAGAAGCAAAATAAAATATAATGATCCTATCTTTAAAAACATAGCATGCACAGTAGTGAAAGAAAAATATGATCATTAAGAATGGATGATATGGATGCTTTTTCCCTCTTGCATAGAGATGAAAACATCTGATTTTAATTTTTTTGTCCTTTCCCTCAGGGCAAGTTTGCTGTCACCTGTAGGTTGGATGTACTGTCATGAGTAATTATTACCATTTTCCTAGATTTTTTTCTGTTCCCATTGACTCAGTTAAATTCATGGGCATTTTGCACATTTTTAAGCATTTGGGCTAAAATTATTAATAAAAAGAGAAAAGCTAAACTATTACATCATATTGTAATCCTATATAATGTATCTTGATGATAGTTTCAAATTTTAGTTATTAATTACTGTGAGGAGACTAGATTCTGCTCTACAACTTTGGCAGCTCCATTTGTATTGAATCAGTCTACTTTTCTATTGGAGTTTTTAAAAGCAGGATGTATATCTATGAAATTAGTGATATAAAGTTTTATTAGATTATTTTGCTTATAATACAACACACCACTAAGAGTATTCCAGGTTGGCAATTATGGGCAGAAGACCTTTTACCACTTAGCTGTGCACTCTCTGTGGTTTTTTTGCAGTTAAAAGTGACAAAACTGCTCTATCAGAAAAGGCCCACACCAGTAATTTTTTTGTTTGATGTTTCCGAGAAATAGGGATGAGGTATTTGGTTATTGGTTTCCACCATTATCAGCAAAATGAGGTTTAGGAAAGAAAATCCACATTGTACATGCAACTACCCTCACATTCTTTCTACTCCCCCACTGTTCCCTATCTATCATAGATCATTTATGCAGAAAAGATTCACTAGGCTGACTGTTCCACAAGCTGAAACAAAAGGTCTTTGATTTTCCAAGATTCCTCCTAACTCACAAGGAAAGGCACCAGACAATGCTCACCTGAATTTGTTATATTAATTCAAATATTTCTATATTAAAAAAAAAGGGGAAATGTTTTCTGGTTTTTATCTTGATGTAGTGACAACCTGGAACAAATGCAAGCAGAACAGCATCACTGCAGTTAGATATTGCAATCCATTTATCGTTAAGCTACATTTTCTACCAGGCTTAATCATGCTTTAATTTCTTATCAGCTTGTCCTTATGGACTCTATTTATTGAGCATCAACATCCAGAGCTATTACAGAGCATGTTGAAAGGATAAATCTCTTTGTAGGAGAGGTCTTCCTGGAAAAGACACAGTATAAGTAGTGGTAAGCAGCAATTACTTCCCATCAGCCTACAAAGACTGCGAGATTATTGAGTTATATTTAAGATTGTGTTATGGATGTTGCCCCACTTAAAAAATTCTGATATATCTATTTATCTATATATCTATATTTAAATATATATCTGACATGGTCTTAAATCACTGTAAAACATTGTGCATTACCAAAAGCTTTTAGCAAAGGCAGATGCTTAGGATTCCTGTACCTGTTCCCATGTCCTCTGCAACATGCCTGCATCATTAAAAATCTTATGACCCCTCCCCTACCCATTCCAGCTAGACCCTATCTTTCAAAGCTGCCAATGTATGAGTCAGTGTACTCTTGTCCACTATCAAGGAGTAGGCTTCAATATTTTTCCCTGACTACAAAGTTACAGATCCTTGTGCAGAGACATTTTGATTTTGTGTCTTTTACTTCTGTTCCTCTTCTACAAAAAGCCCTGGGAATGTTCCACTTTGGGTAGTTTGGTTCCCAGAATGCTAAAGCAGCTCTTAGTTCTCTGCTTGGAAACAAAACCAAAATGGTGTCATTTTGTACAATTGGTAAAAACACTGTCTGCTTTTCAAACTCTACCGTCCTTGCTTCTGCTTTTTCTTTAGAAGAACTTTTGCCATTTCAGCCCTTATAAAAACAGGAAAGGGAAAGAACAACTAATTTACTCTCTGCAGTCAGAGCATGACAATTTATAAAGACTTTATAAAGCTGACAGTTTATTTTTCCTAAGTATTCAAAAATGAATACACATCTTTTCAAAAAGTATAAGTCCCAAGGAAGCCAAAATTCAAATTATCATTAAAAATAATTTCCTGTTCAAGATCTCTAAAGCTACATAATACAATGCATCGTGACTGCCAAACTCTGAATTATTTTAAGAAAGAAAAAAAACCCCATCTTACCTTCAAAAAATGACAGCTTCATATCTGTATTTCCAACTCCTATCTCAGAACACATCCGATCAGAGATTTCCTTTCCTGGACTGAATAGGAGCTGTTCAAGTTTCTACCAGTCAGTAGTTATAGGTAATATGATAAAATGTCAATTTTTTATTGTTGGGCACTGGTTCCATGTGGCTGCATAATCTTATGTTTCTGACTAGCTGCGCACCCATGACATGTATATTGTACTGCGCAACTTGGTATTCATATTATGCTAAATCTTGTAATATGACAAAATTACACTCGTAAAAAATTCAATTCACTCTCAATAAATTTATTAAAACCTTATGTGAAATAATTTTCTGTCTTAACCTTTTATATTGGATCAAGCCCCTGATGTGTTTGAGAGCTGCACTTTCCCTCCTTTTTGTCTCAAATCACATTTTTAGAAATAAAATTGTTTGAAGTCTGGGTAGAAATATTATGAAAGCTCAGTTTTCTGTGAAAAAAGCAATAGAATAGGCATCTCAGAACACATATCCAAGTCACTAGGAACTGTTTTTGGTAATTTATGTTGGAGTTTATCCCTTGGTATATAGAGTTATGATTTCTTCACACTGAGGGCTAATACAAAATGTATTAACTGCAAATGAGGAGCTACAAAAATCTTGAAAGGCAGTGTTTTAACACATTAATTTCCAACTCAACTGATACTGTATAAAGTGTTAACAGTAAACACTGGACCACAAGGAGATTACAGATCTGATCTTATATTCTGTGTAAGATCTGAGCCATATTTCTCTTTGATGCTTTCGAAGTTATGGTTTCCCTCCTCATCCTGGAAGGGAGCAGAACAACCCCTTAACTATTTTTCACTATTGTCTCTTTTATTGAGCAGTACTTTATAAAAAGACAGTGCAAGTGGACAAAAGAAAATTTTAGAGATTTACTAAATGAAAAGAAAAATATACGTTGCAATTACCCTAAGACTTGTTGGGAGAGTTGGTGTATTCCATGTATTAAAAGAAATGAACATAACGATGAAAGTTCTCTGAATACTTAACAATTAAACTGACAGAAGTTTACATATGTAAACTTTACATATGTAAAGGAAAATATGCTATAGGTATCCCAAGTTCACAGGAAGTGTGAAAAAAGACACACAATGGAAAAATAAATTATAATATAGTTCTTTACATTTTAAGGTGGAATATAGCTCCAGGATGTAAGGACAAGGTCCTTTAATTACATGTTGTTTATTCAAGTACTTTGAAACAGACACTTTAGTCCTGAAAGTGGAGGGTTTTATAGGTGTGTTACTCAGTTGAGTTGATCTTTTCCTAAGGTAGGATTTTAAAAATTCAATATTATTGGATCATAAAAACTTATTCCTAGAATGGCAAGAAGTAATAAATCCATAACTGCATTAACTGCAGAAAAGTTAATAGACATTTTAATTAAAGAACCACCCTAACAGGATTAGAATTCACTGCCCTATAAACGCTGAATCGTGCAGTGTCTCATCATAATTTCTGAGAATGTACAGGTGCTAAATTAACTACAGAGACCTCATCTTTTGTTCCTTGCGTAAAATAAAAACATATTGTAAATTAAAATGAAAAATTAATTTACAAGGTTATCACTCCAAAATTCAGACAAAGCCTATTGGCTAGTGAAGCTGGTCAGGAATTTCCTGAGGTGCTTCTCTGTTTGAAAATGTTGATCATGAGAATGAATGATTTCTGGGAAACGAATCTTTTTCATAAAAAATTAATCAGAAAAAGCATCTTGGGACTTGTCAGGTTTTCTGATCATATCTGGAGCACAAGAGACTTGAACATTTCAGAGGTCAGACCTCTTACCTTGCAGAATAGGCAGCTGCTTTTTACACAGGAGGGGGCCTGAACCTCCTGCCTCTACAGAGCTTGCTGATGGTGAGCAAGGTCTGCACAGCACTGGCAGCAATGAGGATGCTGGCAGCCTTTCCCACACAGGAGAGAAGGAAAACCATGCTGTGTGCCAGCTAGAAAGCCATGTATTCACAGCAGTGTTTGACTTCTCTCTAACATGCTTTTGGGAGTCCATGTAGTGTATCTGACTCGCGTAGAAGCACGAGAATACAGCATCTCAGTTTCACAATATCTTGGAAGCTTCTATGTGGTACCTTTTCCCAGACTGCAGGGGAGGAGTAGGAAAGTAGGAACAATTTCAGTTATTCTTTAATATATATTAATCTTCCCTGGCTTCTCTGTAAGCAGCCTTGCTTTCAGTCCCATTAAAAAAAAAAAAAAAAAAGGCTTTAAAATGATAAACCAGGGCACTTTCATACTAGAGGAGGAAGAAAAAATCTTGCATTCATTTGAGTCACTTGGTATGAAGGATGTATACAAGCAAAGCATCATAAAATGTAGACTAAATATCATGTGATATTTTGATACTTAACTACCATTTTTTAAATTCAGTGCAGTGTATTTTTCCTGCTAACGATTACTGGAAGAGCTCACTGGACACTGACTGAATTTATAAGTTGTGAGAAGTGATCTATTGGCAGAATAAAAATGTAGGTGATTATATCCAGTGGTTGTAGGAACACATAAATGGCCTCTGCCTTAACTTTACTAACAGCAGTGTTTTTAATTCTGTTTGATGTTAGATGAAAATGAAATTAAAAATCACCCAGCAACCCTCAACCCAGCAATATGATGCCAAAACAAATTTGTTCCATTTCTGTGATAAATGCATCATTCCCTGCATAAAATTCTGCCTTGACTTTATAGATCAGTTTCTATAAGTTAAATGTTTCCACAAATAAGACTTCTGCAGGATAAATAAAAAGTCTTTTATGTAGCATTGAAGCTGACCCTCTTCAGGAAAGGCTTACAATTTCCTCCATTTTCTTATAAAAAACTTGTTCCACTCATGCAGAAGATCAGATCCATCTTTTCTAACAGAGACGTTTGCTTGAAAATATTTCTGTTTGAGCTTGCCATCAAGGCTCTCTTCAGAGTCAACGAGCTTAAATTGACACTATACGTACATCTCACATTATCCTATATTTTTACATATATAAAATAGATAAGAAAAAAACCCAATATCTGTAAGCCCAGTTCTTTCAATTGACTAGAAAAAGAGGCTAAAGTAGTAATATCTAAGGTATAGACAGTAAGACACATGTATCTGAAAAAAAGATGAGATTAAAGACTTGTAAATAAATACTTTTGTTAGAGTTTTTTTCCCCTAAAAGCTGAGTTAGTATAAGTTAGGGACAATATAATACATGTACATGGGTTCACTGAAATGGGAACAAGATTAATGACACACATGATCACATTGTTAGTAAAATATTTCACTGGTTCCTGGAAACTGTTGTGGTTCCAGTCCTCAAAAATGACACACAGACAGGTTCCTTTTTCAAATTCAGTCCTATTCCCTTGTGTAAGACAGCAGCTATATATCTGAAACAGTAACACTAATAATACTACACAGATATTATTTCTTTACTTTCATTGTTACACAATCATTATGTTAATACTGTAGCAGAGGCATCACAATAAAAATAGTGTAGAGTTATGATTTATAATTTCTCAGAGCCCCATTTGGGTATGAATTTTAAATAATGTATTTTGATTCCAATATATTCTGAGAAATGAACTCTCCATCTGTTCCTTCCCACTCTTACCTTATGGTTGATATTTAGTTTAAAACTAGCAAAGTCAATACAATCCATTATAAAAGAGACTTTAGTAGGCAAACATTTCTGTGCTATATTGAATATGCTCTGTGTAATAAAAGTGATTTGAACAACCTGCACTGTACTTTGAAGTTATTAGCTTGCATAAAATATGGACTTATATCAGGAAAAAGGTATAATGCACTTGCTTCTGTATTACAGTAGCATGAACAAAGAGAATAATTATCAAAATAGGACATCCTGAATAATCTTCACATTTTATACTCTAAGTACATGAAAAAATAATTTGAAAATAATGTCTTCATTTTACATTGAACTTCCTTGCGGTCATCAGCCTCCTGTCCCCCTACCACTCCCATTTCAATAGAGAAGGCTTGCAGCCAAGAGGGGAATGGAAGGGAAAGAAAATAGAATTTGCCATAGGTTATGCTGTGTGAAGAATAAACAAATGCTGACACATCATGGAATCAGCTCTTCATTTCCCAGGCTCTTCCCTTCACCCCAGTTTAAACACAAGTGCAATATGTATCCTTCAGAATGCATGAAGAACTTGATGATGATGATGATGGAGAACAGGCCTTGAGTCCCTGCCGAGTTATCAGGTTCCTGGGGTATGATATGGTTCAGGATTATCTACTCCCCAGGTTAATGTCCTTGTTGGTACTCTGTATGTACCAACAGAAAAACTATATGGATGTACAGGGAAGGCCATGGGTCTGGTGCTGGCCTTGGACTTTTTTTTTAATACAATACAAATTAAACTATAGAAGGTAAATAATGAATTAACCCTTCATCCAAGTTATTCCACAATAGAGGTTTTATATTATTATAGTTAGCCATTTACTTGTTGCCTATTTATATAAATTATAAATTCTTTAAACACTAAAGGTAAGATTTTTTTGCCTTTTGTCTAATTTCTTTTTTTTCTCCTTTCATACCCAAAACAGCTAAAATAACTAGAGATGCCTGTAATACAGCATTAAGCAAACCTGAAAATGAAAGTCCTACAGTAAGATTCCTGATTTCACTTGGTTTCTGCCTTTTTTCAAACCAGGAAGAAATGGAATAATAATTACCACCATTTCTGCATAGAAGCTGTCCTCAGATGTACAGCTTGGTAAAGACTCGGTGCAGAAGGGCTGGATTTATCCATGTCCTACATCCAGCCTTGTCTGTCTCGTGGCAGACCATTGCTCGATCCAGCATCCATATCTACCCCTTTTACCTAGGGAAACAAACAAAACAAATGTAACCCACACACATTTCTTACTGCTTCATTGTGGGTCTAACCTGTCTCCACACAGGCCTATCAGAAGACAACCTGCTTACTGTCAAAAACAATTCCTTAGTCCATTCCTGGACTAAGATGCATTCACAAGATGCAGTTGGGTATTTGTACGATGCTACAAATGCTGCTCTTTGTGTCTTATGACAGATAAGACACATATTGCTCCATGGAAATCCATTTATCATGCTTCAAGCATGCAAGGTTATGTAAAATTACTTCTAGTTACAAATAAAATATTTAGGGAAGTTAAGTAGTTATTACAGGATTTTATTTATTTTTTTCTGCTTTTATGTTGCCTACTCCAAGCATAGAGGCTACAGGCCTAATAAGGTACAAAAAGCTATAAACACTCATTATTCCTTCTGACTATTTCTTTAAACAGTAATCTCGTTACCCTTCTTAAAAACCACTATTACTTTTACTGTTATTATAATTTTAGAACATTAATGACCATAATAAAAAGTATAAAATATTAATATTACCTTCAAAAGTCAGGAGATCATTTTCAAAATAAAAGAAAATAAATAAAATTAAAATAAGGCAAGGAAAACTTGGCAGAAAGACTAAGAATTCTGTGGAAAGTATTTCTGAACATTTATTCTTTGGCTTTTGTAATTAGCCTATGTTAACCTCTTTGGTCAACTCATAATACTATGTTATTCTCTATTTGAACCACATGCAAAGTAACTTTCATACTTTATATTTGCAGCATGTAAAAATCAGAAAAATAAGTTCACGCTATCAGCATTCTGAAAATAGCAATAAGATTAAGAATTAGGAAAATAAAAACTAGCCAGAACAAGTTTTGCCATATGTATTGTTTTATAATGTCTATTTCTTTAAAGGAGGCAGGCAGCATATACAAGTTTTTAATTCTGCAAGTATTTCTTCTTTGAGCTAAGTGTAAATTGTGACTAACAAAGAGGTTATAGTACTGCTTCACAGTGCTTTATTCAATGTTTTACAGTCCATTGGGAATTCATTTGCTTGACCTCACAAACACTAAATGTAATTTTACTTTACCTTCATTGATAGGCTATCTGCTATCCTTTGTGACCTTAAAGATCCACCTCTTCAGGTTCCTGTCAATTAACACTTTTCAGGGGCTTACAGACAGTCTGACTTGGCTCTGATGATCCCAATGTACTGGAGAGATGCTGAGTGGAGTGCTAATAAATATCCTAGAAGCTATCTAGGCAGGGCTGAGATGTATAAGACCATTTGGGGTTTTATTCCCTCTGGTTTAACCAGTTTGAATGCATGCCTCCTACCTATTTAAGTTCTCAAGCAAGTTTAAGAGATTCATCTCCCACTCAGACTCATGGTTATCCAGAAGTTGCCTCAGGTTTTGCAAGTATTTGAAATAACTAATTTGCATAGAGTATTTGATGTGAATGTGAGTAAGGCTGCATGATGCTTCTTATACATGTTGTTTTAGTTTTTGTTTTCCCCTTCAAATAGAATCTGGAGGAATACATACAAAGGAATCTGTGTTTTGACACTCCATGCAATTCATAAAGGGTGGCAGTGATTTGAAAAAGCCGTGCCATTGTTTGTAAGTCACAGCAGCAGGCATGAGGCAGTACAGAGGCCTCCCATTGGACCACTCAAAATATCATCCAGATAGATGTGAGATATAAGATCTTGAAATTCCCCATAGCTCCTGACCAACATTTGAACAGACTAAAAATAGATATTAAAGTCCTCAATTGTCCTGGTTTTGGCTGGCGTAGACTGAAATTTTTTCACCGTGGCTGTGTTTTGTATTTGTGCTGAACACAGGGATTAAAATATAGAGATGTTTTTGTTATTGCTGAGCAGGACTTACACAGAGCCAAGGCCTTTTCTGATTTTTGTACTGCCAGGCTGGGGAGGGGGCTGGGGGTGACTGGGAGGTTGGGAGGAGACACACCTGGGTCTGGCGAACCAAACTGATCAAAGGGACATTCCATATACAGACCATGGAACATTATGCTCAGTATATAAAGCAGCAGAAGAAGGAGGAAGGGGAGGGTGTTTGCAGTGATGACTCTTGACTTCCCAAGTAACTGTGAGGTGTGATGGGGCCCTGCTCTCCTGGGGATGAGCACCCACCTGCCCATGAGAAGCAGGGAATTCATTCTGTGCTTTGCCTGTGTGTACAGCTTTTGCTTTTTCTATATAACTGATCTCATCTCAATCCAGGGGTTATATACCTTATACCTCTCCAATTCTGTCCCTAATCTCATTAGTATGGAAGTGAGAGAGTGACCATGTGGTACTTGGTTTCATGCTAGGGTTAAACCATGACATTAATCAAGGACCATTTATGTTCTTATCTTGTAGTTGAGGACTTTTCTTCTGTTGAAATCTAATACATTTTAAACATCTCCAATACTCTTTTGTAAATGAGAACTTATTTTTTATTGTACAAGATGAAAACCACTGTAGACTCGATATGTTCAGTTTTTTACATGCCATTAATTTATCTAAATTCTTCTTTCTAATTCTTAAGACATGTCTATTCTTGAATAGGAAAGATAATCAACCTTCTCTAAGATTGGGCTGTTAGTTTTAAATTTAATGCCTCTGAAATCTTGGTTAAATTTAGAACAGGAAAATTATGTTTAGGGCAATATTAATTATTAGAATTGGTCATAGAAAATAGAGTTCTCAGGTTAATTGAAAATAAATGTGTACTGATGTGAAGAAAGTTTAAAAATTCTGGGTCTGCATAGAAGATTAAAACAAAATACCTCAATTTTCAATAGGTCTATAAGTTCTAATTGAAAAGACCTGGACATTTTAAAGTGATTGATTCTGCATTCTAAATTGGTGTCTATGAATAAGATTTTGGTCAAGAGGAATTTAGGATCCCAGCTCTCACTGAAAAGGAAAATAAGATTCCTAGATATACCTTTATATTTATCTCATAGGTTTGTTTACTACCTCACAGCATAGCAGATTTACTGATCACATTTTAAGCCTTCAGCTTTAAAAAAAAACATTTTTTCAAGTGAAAGAGAAAACAATTAGAGGAAAAATCTAGAAAAATTATATTTGACTACTTTTGCCCAAAGCTCTGCATTAATAATCAATGCAAATATTGCACTGGTACATTGAGATGTGGTACCAAATTTAAATGATGCAAAAGAAGAAGAAATAGCAAGATAACAAGAGCTTGTTTAGCCGTATGGTTCGAAATTCTCAGTATATTGTCAGAGAAGTTCCTAAAATATCTAATTGGAATTGATATTCAAATAAATAACCTCTGGATGCCATGAAGTTTGAGCATATTTGAATTCAACTTTCCAGTTTATAGTAAATTCTAATTAGAGAGAGGTTTTGTGATTGGAATAATTGGACTAAAATTTCTGTTTCTAATTGTTTCTCGGACTAAGGCTTTCCATGTTATCTAAAAATTTATTTCAAAGAAACCGAAATACCTTTGCCCTTTACTACTGGTAGCAATTATAATTGTGCAGTGACTTACCTGCTTTTTTATTTTGACAACATTGCTTTAAGGACACATTATTCATAAAGCAGGAGGCAACCTTTGAAGATGATAAGAGCCATGCAGTATGCTCAGTTCAAGTAGCGAAAATAGTACTTGAATTCAGTCTTCTTTCAAGTCTGATCTGCCTCTGAGAATCAGGAATGGTACAATAGAAATTAGTATGTGCATGAACTACCTACAAAAAGACTTTCTGCAAAGGTTTCTGTCTCATCCTTCCCTTGCTCTCTTTTGTTCTCAGTGAACTTCTTTGCAGGTTGGTGAAAGTGATATATTAAGAATTTAAACCTTGCTCACTGGAATAAGTGTATGAAATGAGGAATCAGAGGAAGAAAAACTCGGTACATGTCTTTTGCCATTTTACTCTTTTAGCCTACACACAATGCCCTATGGCAAACAGAACTGACCTACACGGGAATTTCAATCCAGTTTAGGGATGGGGAGGAGGAAGGTGGGGAGCAGCCCTCATTTCTGATCTTAATAGCAAAAATGAAAAACAAATAAAAGTACTCTGATAGCTGTGTAGATAACTTGATTAAATCACCCCATGAAAGTGTAAACAGAATAGAATGCCTTATGTGTATGCTTGATTCAGTGATACAATAGTCTTGCAGTTTGCTTATTTTTTATTTCTTCCATTTGCTGTCTTGTGTTTATTTTACATTACAGGCCATTTATTTTGCAGGAGGAACTTTTCCTCTTATATCATTTTTCTCTTGTGGTATCATACTGTGCATGCTATGTTTATTCATGAACAGTGAAACACATTTCCTGGGCTCTAAGGAATGTATTGTTTTAGCCTAAGTTTCATGGGACTCAGTGGACTTAAGTCCCTTTCGGTTCATGACATTTTACTTAAAGGTATTTAAGCATTCAGGTAAGTTAATTATGTGCTGAAGTGTTTGGTTTTACAGCCATGAGTATTCTATTATAACTTTTTTCACTTATTGAAATTGTATTGTTTTATAAAATATGTACTGAATATACAGAGGTTGTTACATCAGCCTGTTATATTATTATATTTGAGATACTTCTTGCAACATGATTATATATAGTTTCAGCATAGACAAATGGGGAAATTCTGTATGTAAGAGCAAGTTCCAACATTATTAAGTCAAGAAAGGACCAAAGTATAAATCCTTCATACTATTTGAATGCTACTCATTACTTAGCTAAGTAGATCCCCACACAAATCTCATGAAGATGCCATTCTGAGCTATGATTTTTTTCTTCTGTTTAGGATGTACCACAAGAAAGTTTAGTTATTTCATAAACATAATGAAAATTTAATTTCCTTGTTTTCCTGAGAATGGCAAATTCAAATAGTTTTCAGATTTTAAACTGTACTCTACCTGCATATCTGATACATAATCAACCAGGAACTCTCTAAAACTGTCCAAGACAATCATTATGGAAGCTGGCAACTTAGAGGTAGCGAAGTCACTGCTTCTGCATACTTCCTTCATATGGTCATATATTTAGGCATCCTGTGTGGCTGATTAGGGTTATAGAGCAGCTAAAATTTCAAAACTACAGATAGTTCAATGAGGAGCAGAAGAGTGGGTTTCAATCCAGAGCTTTTATCTCTGGATTTGCCTAAACAAAAGCAGGACAGATTTGCATCATCTTCAATGTAATTGGCTTTTAATCAAAAATGATTTTAACATAAATATTAAGATTTTTGTTCCTGAAGCAGCATGATTGTTTGCATTTCCCCTTGAAACAGGATGTAAGTTCAGATGCCATTCAGCTGGAATGCTGACAGCCAGCTGAACTCCGAGGGCTGTGACCCCACTGAAACAATTCTTTATGCTGAGGAAGTGTGTGCAAATAGCTTCCAATGCAGAAAGTAGAAAAGAAATGATTTGTAACAAAAGTATATTTTTTACAAGCTGAGATAAAAACCAACTAGACAAACAAATCAATTTTTATTCAAATGATCATCCAAAAGATTCAATTTATTCAATCTAGAACAAACACAGACTTATGAACATAAATAATATAACTAAAATAGAACTTAAAAGTGAGCATGAAGACCTGCACTGAATCATATAATATGAAATATTTGAGGGAAATTTAAAAGCTTGTTTGTCACATGTATTGTCTAAGCACCAAAATAAACAAGGTAGGATGGGGCTACTCTTCTCACTCCTGTCAGTGTCAGCAACATAAGCACAAAGAAGGTTCTGCTGCTAAATTTCTCTCCAGTGTTGATGGCTTGAGAGAGAGGAAAGATAAGAAAAGACTAAATTGAACAAAGGATATTTGATGTTGCTTGCTATGGCAACACAGCCGTAGCAAATAGGATGTATGCTGCTATAAACCAAGAAAAGTGCACCGAGTGTGGTGTTGGAGTAGAGTGGCCCAGCTGTACTTTGTTGACTGCAACTTGACTTTACACTCTGAAGTGATCACAAGCAAGGTATTTGTAGATTAAAAGTATACCTCAAAAATCTTAAACCTGCCATGATCTAACAGCCTTCTGAGACTTAGTGCATCAAATCAGCTCATTTCACGGGCAGAGATGAACAAGACCCAATGCAGTCATGGTCTGAGCCAAAATGTCTCTGAGGATTTTCTCTGGAGAAAGTAAACCTAAAATTTGCTTTAAAAGAAGAATAATTAAAATGAATTAAAAAAAAATAAATCAATCCAAGCTAATTCAAAGTTATAAATTTTAAGGAAAACCTGTGAAAAAACAGATACACCACAAAGACCCTGACATCAGGTCACCAAGGCGCAGACTACCCTCACTGTGGATATTTACTTATTTAAGACCACTAGCTCCTGATGTGATGTGCTCAGGGACAAATACAGTACAAGGGAGTAGCAGAAAGAAATTAAAAACCACTGAAAAGCCATGGAAAAAATATTTTGATAATTATCATTAAGATGCATAATTTGTCAATTTATTATTCCATTATACAACACAGGAACTGAGGTTACAGTATTAAACAATTATATAGCAGAACTTGAGAAAGAAAAAAAAATACTATCAGAGTTGAAGAACAGCTTCATTACAAGGAGCAATAAATTAATGTAATACTTCCAAGAGTGGAAGGAAGACAACAGGGGAAGGAGGTAGTAACACACAGAGAAGGAAATGGGTAATGATGATGAATTACAACTATTATCCAAAAATTTTAATAGCAGAAAACCCAAGGGGCATAGAAATTAAATCATCAGGTGTAAACTTTGAAACAAAGAAAAAGAAGCTTGTTTCACACAGCACGTAGTTAAAATGTGATGCACACTGGATGCCAAACTGAAATGTGTTTGAAAAGCAAGTAGGCAAACTCACAGAGAAAAGTTAATTAAAGTTTGCTAATCAGAATATTGAACAATAAGCATGCAGGTCAGGAAGTCTATAAACTCATGATTTGTCACAAGATAGGAGGAATATAGTGGAGAGAAAAAAATCAAAAAGATTGTATAATGATGGAAGTATCATTGTACCAGTTTTTTGTGCACTGCATTGAAGAATCAACTACCCGTCTTCTCTGAAACATTGCACCAATAAGAGTTTACTTGGCAGTCACTACATATATCTGAAACAGCTCTAACATGGACTGTCACCTAACCTCACTACTAAACCAGTTAAAATCTCTGTATTATGGAGAAATTATATCTGTTAGCATTCTAACTGAAAATGAATGCACGTATTTTAAGAGCTTCAGGGTAAAACCAGTATAACAGTTTCCTGGATAAGAAATAAAGAAATCATCAAATATAAATTTTAGTTGACTGCTAAGCTTTGGCCAAAAGTTTATGCTTATATTCAAGACTATTTTAAAAATAAGAACCTTCCTGTAGATTTAACTAGAATTTCCTTGTAAAACAGGATTGATATTTATTCCAAAATGTGTCAGTTGATTCACTTATTCAGTGATTATGTTAGCCTCTGTAGTATTCTAGTTTAGCAAATGTCTTGCTTTAAGGTAAAAATTTGTTGAAAATAGATACATGGATGCAGGATCTAAGGTTGTTAGGTGCTTAACTACTTTTTTTTTCCTAGATGAGAGTAATGAAGAGGTTTATTGTATGGGCTGTGTGAGATGTATGATGTCTTTAATATTAGTATTCTAACCTTCAAATAGTTGAGCATCAGGTAACTGACCAATTCAATTTGGACCTGACCAATTAATTCACTGAGTGGTAAATATTTTTCTAAACCTTTTTTAGTGTTGAGATTTACAGAGGGAATTATACACACAGACAAAAAAGACCTTAAATTATAAGAGTATCTATATGTGTAAATGTGTGTGTCTGTGTGTGCAGATACTCATGCACACATACCTTTTAAGATATTCTTTTTTTTAGGTTCTTGAGGTTAAATATGGGTATAAGTGCTTTGTTAAATGAGGATCATCAGAACTCACAATCTTAATCAAAATCCCTACAGAAATACATAAAAAGTTTTGTCACAATAATGTTTATAAGAGGATTTTTTTTTGGAACATTGTCAGATATCCCAATGAATTAAGTCTCAAATATTGAATTTTATTCAGTTTTGCTTATTTAAATACCTTGACCTAAATCTCAATATGTGTAAGAGTAGTATAATCAATGGTCCATTGAGTTAATAGACCTGGGATAAAATCTTGAGAGGAGAGTTTGCTCCAGACTGTGGGAAGACAAAGTATAAATTTTGCAAAAATCCCAATGCCCAAAATTCCAATATCACAGAGCATATATGTACAAGAACAGTGTACATATAAGTACAGTATGTGTACATATAAGTACATATATGTATCAGTGGGAAAGTCCTCTTATTTGTAAAGATGTTGTTACTGTAACTTCCTCCATTTGGGTCTGCAATTGTATAGAACAATTTATATGTAAATCCCTGATTTCCCGAATGAACCTTGGTTGGTTGGCTACTAGTTGCAACACGGCTAGCAAAAATCAATCTCAATGCTTCAGCTTGCAAAATCTTTCAAATAAATACTGTAAATGAAAACATGGTTGCAATAAGATGCAAATCTTATAGTTAATTAGTATTTTAGTGCACTTGTTTGTCATCTGGACATAACTTCTGAAGAGTTTAGGGGACAGGTTTGTTCCTGGCTAGGTCTCAAATGTAGCTTGACATTGTGTAAGTAAAATTCCATTTACTTTATAGCCTTTTACCTCTGTGATGAAAGAGAAACAGTATATTTGGGGTGCCTCCATAAAAGAATTCCACTAATGCTCTTTCTCCTCTGGTCAGAAGAGGCAGTGCATGGTCTCCAAATGCTAAAAGTCACCCTAGAGTGACTGTGTAGATTCTGCACAAATCTGCTGAGCAGCATAACCATCTCTCAATTGAGTGTTCCCTTGGTAGCACAGGAGTCACAGAGATATTTACAGGCTGTGAACCTTTTTCCATTTCAAAATGATTCCTACATGGACTACAATAGTTCTGAATGAACTTTAACTAGTTTGTCTTCTAGAAAAGGTATTTTAAGCACTTATCTAGCTATTGGCTTGGTTTGTGCTTTTTCATGTAAAACAGTGTTTATAAAAAGCATTTACACTTAATACTGGCTAATGTTAACCCCTCAATTTAAAAATATGCAAATTTTCCCTTCCATGCCCTAAAGAGTCTTCCTTCATAGAAAACAGGTCTTTGGGGTGGAGTTCTTCACTCTCCTGGACTCAAAAAAGTAGATATGGGAGGTTTTCAACATGCAGATACTAAGAATGTAATGAGTTTTTTCCAAACTATGTGATTTTTAAGTCTTCAACAAAAGTTCCACCAAAAACAGAGAAGGTTTCTAAATCTGCAATAATTTTCCTTTTGTGCATGAGCATTTGTTCAAAATAGAAGAGGAGCACTAATTTATGATGCTTTAACTACTATAGTAACTAATGGACTTTGAAGCAAGCATAGTGGGCTGAATACTGCTCTGCTAACCTGCTCCCTTCCCCCACTGCCCTTGTCAGCTCCAGAGGGCTGCACAGCTGGTCTGGAACTGAGCAGTGCCTTGCTGCTTTCCTTGCCCTCTGCCTGGCTCTTCGGCTCTCCTGTGTGGGATTTGCATATAGCCTTTTGTGAATTCTATTCAAATACGTTTCAGTACAGTAGAATTCTTTACAGCTTGTCAAGAATACACAACAGAGATGCACTAATACCTAAAAGCTTCAATAGAATACAAAGGACTTGCCTTTGGGATGTCTGATTTACTTCTCCTTTTAAGGAAAGTGTAACACTATACATCATTCTGGCTAGCATCACACTGGATGTCTGTCAGAAGCTACCTTTTTCAACTGTCAACCCATCAAATTAATTGCTTTCCTCTGAACGTGGGTTGGGTGTTGACAGATTTTTTTTTTTTAATTTTATTTTTTTAATTTAACCTGCTGATATAGGACCTAGATGTTTGGAAGACAGAGTATAGGCATTTTGGAGAAGGACAAGATGGACATTAAAATAACTGTAAAAGAAATCATATTTATTTCCTTATGAGGTAAGTAAAACTATACTGAAATAGTAGAACAAGTGCAGGCTTCTTGCCAACATACCACTCAGACTACAGTATAGCTCTTTTAAAACTTTGCCAAGTATTTTGGCACTGAGAAACTGCTGACAAATTAATATGTTTATGTGCTGCATACAGCATCTATTTTAGACTGTAGTGCTGCACTAAACATATTTTCCCAAATACACTCACTTTATCAGATTTTTTTCCTCAGAGAGGTTTCCTTATCTACCTTAAACTATGCAAGAAGGTTTTTCTTTCCACTTTTTTTTTATAAATATTTCAAATTAACAATTCATTATTCAATCCTTAGGGGCTTTGGACACTGTAGTAATTGCATGTAATTTTGTTATACAACATATAATTATATAAACTCTATAAACTAGGCAACTGGAAACTTTAGGACCGTTGTGCATTATTGGATATACAGAAATGTTGCTATATAAGTGATGTTTTGCTTTCCTTGCTAGTTTAAAAATTTACCAGAGCAAAGGAGCTGTTACCACTGGACCAACAAAACTGTGTACACACACAAATAAATACAAACATTTTACTTATGTCATATGTATATGCACATACATATTTGTGTGCACGCTTTTAATTCAAAGTGAAAACACAAGCAAAAGTCTTATTTATGTTATGCTACATGATATATTTAACAAGAAAAAGGGAATGGGAAAACTTAGATACAACAAACACAGTGAGAACAATGCCCTTCTTTGAATAACCTAGTAGTCAGACCCCCTATCCAAGCTGCAGGAGGCTGAATTAAATTTCTTCTTCTCTCTGTTGAAATTTTAATCCAATTCACCCAGGCCAAAAAATAGCTCTAAATGACATGTTAAAGGGTACAAATCTGGAAAGAGAAGCATTCATTTAGTCTACTCTCTTCATACTGTTGCCAATTCTCTATACTCTTCACACTTTCGATGTTCCAAAGTGTGGGATGTGCATGTTGAACACATATCCTTCAGTGCTTTGGTATGTTTGCCCAGTGCCTTGAATAACTGCTAAAATGAAAATAAGGCTCCCTCATCATTGTCACCCTGGACAGCCCTGAACATGTGACATTATGCATGGATCCAGATTATCTGGGCAGACGGGAGGGACTGGAGAGAGTTAAATTGTCTCCCAGAATAAATGGTATCATGAGCTGAGGGCTTATAAAAGATTTGTGAATTTCTAGTCTCCCCCCAAATTTAATATGAAATAAGTTGACTCAACATAAGTATTTTTTATTTAATGAAAACTGCATTTTTGATAAATAAATCATTCATCAAAACTTTAAAAAAAAAATCAAGACTGAAGATAACATTCTGCAAGAGAATAAGCTCTTTTTCTTTAGCCTAAAGTAGCAAAGCATTATTACTATGCTAGAGATGAGGTTGATTTACATTACTTAACATTTCTAAATTGTAAAGTTCAGAGTCTGCTTTGGATGATGTGGATAGCAGCCCATTTTAGGTGCTCTCATACGCAGTCCATGTAGCCTGTGATTCAATGCAGTAAGTGCCATGCTGTGCCATCCCTTGTCAGTAACTTGTCCAGTGCTAACCTTCTTTCTGACACTTACAAACCAGCACAGGGACATGTCGGCAGAAAGAGGCAACAGACACTCTGTCCTCCAACTATACTATTTAGGATCAGCAAAATACCTCAATATTAAATGGTTGAACCAACATTCTGATAACATCTTGGTATGCCTCCAAATATCTGAATGACTTTAGGAAGTAGTTATAGTACCAGTGTTTGGAAAAGTTCAGTGGGAAAAGATGATCAGTCTCTTCCCCCTGTTCCTCCCAGTCCTTGGAATTCTAAGTCAGAAAGTTTCTAAATATATATTCCTGATTTGTCTTCCCATGTCTGTCAAATCCCACCTAACAAACACGTGTATCTGTGTCACACTAATAACTGAAATCAATTTTGGTGACATGATGTGCTTATAGAAGTGATAATATAATGTAAGATACAGTAAATGGAGCACTGAGAAGACAAAGACTTTTTAGGTTCCTTTGTAAATGCCTGTTTACTACAAGAACAATGTTACTTACAATTAACACAATTAACATTGTGTCAATGTCATAGCCTTAAATGGATGATGACAGCATCATCCATTCACATAATATTCATTTAAAATCAGTAAAAGAAAAGAGCAATAAAAAGCTTGGAAACATTATGTTCGCCGATGAATTGATAGGTAGAGAAGTCCAAATAAAGATATCAAGGAAGATCTAAAGTGCATGCTCAAATACAGTCTTAAACAGGAAAAAAAAAATATTGCTGGAAAACTAATGATGCAAACAAACAACAACAACAACAACAACAAAAACAAAAAAAAACCCCAAAAAACCCCAAAAACAAAAAACCACCAAAAACTCAAAAGCTGAAAATTGATAAGAAAACAGAACTGGCTCGATTAGATCAATTCTATTAGAAGCTCTGAAAGACAATAAATGATTCAATAGAGGTAATCTGCAGTTTAGATTTGCTCAGTTATCCACTGGAGGCCTTTGTCAAAATCTTTTGACAAGCTAATTAAAAGGAGACAGTTATGCAGCACTGAGTATTTACCTCTGTGAAATGAATCAACCAGTCTTCAGGTTTCCGTATCCATCTTTTCTTCTTAGCAGAGACACACTGACTTTTCTGGATGCCATTTATAAACTCCTCTTTCACAATTATGGCTTCAGAGTTACAGTCATTTGACTGTACTTGGGGGTATTTATGTTTATGTAAAAATATGGAGAAAATATTATGTAGCTGGTACTGTAAACCTCAACAAATTATATAATCTACATATATCTTTCTATCTTTCAGATAATGAAAATGTTGACAAAAAAAGTTATAAAACTCCAATATTCAGAATATATCATTAGAATATTTAATCATCTTAAAACACTATGATGACAATATATTTATTCTAATATCAATTTACTTTATATCTTAAATTATTCCTAATTTGACTGGGATAACATTATTTATTAAAATATTTTAAAAGAAGTTATTTAGAAAAACAAAAAAAACAAATTAAAATGTCTCAGATCAAATCTTAACTTGATGCTTCACATTTGCTTTTGATTATAAAGATCTTAGATATTTTTGTTTCCTTTTCAAAACTTTATGATTTTTGATGGCATCCATTTTAGAGAGAATCTGTAAAACCCTTATCTGTTTTATTCTGCTGCTGATACTGTGTGTATTTGTGATACTTTTTATCTACATCAAAATAATTGTTAATCTGCATGATTTCCCCCACATTTCCAGATATCTCTGTGTGAGTTGCATTCTCTCCTAGATAATTGTAGGTTTGTTTCAGCCATCCTTGATCAATACCATTTCTACAATGGAGGTAAGCTGATAAGCAAGGCTCTAGTTACTACTCTGTGATTGACTCAGTATTCAACTGTCCCTTTCCTGCATTTCACTTTGTACATTAACAGACAGAGGCTAATTATGTTTGCATTAGAAATGTAGTTTTTAAAATATGTGAATGATAAGATACTTTGATGATTTAAGCTAAAGCTTCATTTCAAAGCTGGGACCAATAAAAAAAAAAAAAAGAAATCCTTGTTCCAAGAGATACGTGCAGAATCCATAAAACTGTGTCTGGGTGCTGCTGCACTGGAATTAGGGCCAATAAAATCCACAAAGAAAATTCTGTTCCTAAAAAGGAAGAAGCAAAGGCAATAGCCTCCAAAGGGGACCGCCTGTGGCGACTGTTAGTTTTTCCAAAAGAGACCTACGACCTTGGCACTCCTTCAATAAGAAAGCTTTTATGTAGCATAGTTCACACTAGTATTTTGGAGGGAACAGATTAGGGTCAGTCTAATTTCTTTCAGTTACCTGTTAACTAGTGTTAAGTGACATGCATATGGTGGTGTTTTATGAGTTTGGGGGAGTATTGGTTTATGCCACATGCCCCTTAAGGTGGAGACCTATCAGTCCCATACTTGAACTTATGCAGGACTCTGAAAAGAGTAAACTGATACAGCTGGTGCTTTTACTCTAATGGACCCTTCCATCAGGGCATATGGATGTTCCCACACTGACATATTATTTTGGTCCAGGACTGAGCTTTTCAAGCTGATCTACCACTGTCAAGAGATCAACCACAGCTGATCACTCAGCCCCATACAGCTACTCACTCCGTTTTGCTGCACTGGGATGAGAGAGAGATTCTGGAGAGTAAAAATGAGAAGAATTATGGATTAAGAAAAAGATAGTTTCTTACCCCTCCCAAAAAAGCTGCACACCCGGGCAAAGCAAAACAAAGAATTCATTCACCACTTCCCCTTGGCAGGCTGGCATTCAGCTATTACCAGGAAAACAGGGTCCCAGGAAACCTGGGTCCCATCACAATTAACACTGACTTAAGAAAGCAAACCCAATCACTCCAAATATCCCCCATCTTCCTCCTTTTTCCCTCCACTTTATATACCAAGCATGAGGTTATACCATATGGAATGTTCCTTTAATCAGTTGGCGTCAGCTGTGCAGGCCGTGCCCCTCCCAACTCCCTGTGTAACCCAGACTCCTTGCTGGGGTGGTAGGTGAGAAGCAGAAAAGGCTTTAGCTCTGTGCAGGAGCTGCACAGCAATAATGAAAACATCCCTGTGTTTTCAGCACTCTTTCCAGCACAAATCCAAAACACAGCTCCATACTAGGTACTACGAGGACTATTAACTGTGCCCAGCCCAAACCAGCACAGCCACGATTTGTCCACTCTCCCAGTGCTAGATTAAAGCACATAAGCTGGATTCCTTCTGGGTAGCACCTAAAGAGTTTGAATGTACTCAGAGCATACCTCAGATGCTTTTAGACTTAGGACGCTGTTGTGGTTTTACCCTAGCCAGAAACCAAGCCACACACAGCTTTTCACTCACTCCTCCACCAGCAGGATCAAGGAGTGAATCAGAATGGTAAAAGGTAGAGAACTCGTGGGTTGAGATATATACAGCTTAATAAGAAAAGCAAAAGATGCACACACAAAAAAAAATCAAGGAATAAATTCACTGCTTCCCATGAGCAGACAGTTCTTCAGCCATATCCATGATAGCAGGGCCCCAACACATGTAACAGTGACTTAGGAAGACAAACAACACTACAAATGTCCTCCCTTTCCTCCTTCTTCCCCCCACTTTATGTACTGAGCATGATGCCACATGGTCTGGAATGTCCCTTTGGTCACTTTGGGTAACCTGTCCCGGCTGTGTCTCCTCCCAGCCTTCCAAGCACCCCCAGCCTCCTCTCCAGTGGGGCAGTACAAAAAAAGGAGGAAAGGCCCTGGCCTTGTGCAATCCCTGCTCAACAAGAGCAAAAACATCTCTATTATCATAATTGTGCTACAGATTCTTTAGTTTTGTGACACTACTGATGTGTTTGTGTATGTGTATTAGAAATTACACCAGTTGAACCTATTTTTACTTTTATTGATTCATTTTGGAATGGTTTTCTCTTTTTCTATTACGTAAATTAACATATTTAAAGGAAATGTTTTTTGGTATAAACCCATGATATAACATTGAGTAATTTACTAATGTACTCATCCTGGTTACTTTCAGCCATCCTGAGCTGGCATAGTGTAGCATTGTAACTATGAATTTTGTATCAGCTCTCAGATTCACCAAACAGTGATTTGATACAAAACAGTACTGTTGTCATTTTATTTCCATGTGTCTGTTTTAGACATTATCAGGGTTACATAGATTCAAATTTTCATTTTGCAATCTTCAGGGCCTATTACCTAATAATTGACTTTTTACTTTCAGTTTTGGTTAACTGAAAATTTATCAGTATTTTAAGGATTAGTTAACACATTCTTTTCAAATATAGATAGAACATTCCTATCGTAGTGAGACATCATGATTTGATACACAGGTCTATGCACCACAGAAAATTCCTTGAATTTCTTCATTGGGCAGGGGAAAATAAATAAAAAATGAATATAATTCTTATAGAAACTGGAGGCTGTCCTTTAGCTGTATGCTTGCACTCCTTATTAATGCCAAGCAAATTGAGTTGATCATTGTCTTAGCCCCCTTTTTCTTCTGATGACATCCAAACGTGCTTCCAGAGTGACTTCACCTCACCCTAGAAGGTACCACATCTCACATCCCAGATGATGATTAGGTCTCATGTCTCATTGTCAAAAAATCATTAACCATTAACTGATTTACCCCACACAAGTTCATTTGTCTGCTAGGCCAGCAAATGTACCTAATTTCAACAAATCATTTGAGTGGGGATCTTCTCTAGCAAATTTTATGTTCTAAGATTTTAATTCAAACGGCAACTGGTTATTTTGGCTGTTCCTGTGCTTAATGGAGAGAACTAAGAAATCTGAGAGGGCAAATCCTAGCATCTACTTTACATATCTATTTTAAAAAGGGGATACATTCTCCTGGAAATGTCTCTCTTTTTCTGCAGACAGGACATAGATGCTGAGGACAATATAAGTCTAATGCCTATCAGTCAGTAAAAAGTTTGTTGACTGGAATCAAGGTAATTACACCAGATTCTTCATATAAAGAGTTAAAGAAATAAAAAGATCCAAGGTGGGAATCAGCCTAAAACATTGCATCTGTGAGGTGAAGTGTTTTTTGGAAATGCTTTCTCTGGTTAGTGTAAAGGAAGACTAGCTTTGACTGCCTAATACAAACAATTTTTGATGTTTAAATACTTGTGAAATGAGTACTCTGGTATGTGAAGTCCTTACCTAACAGAACTTATGCCTATGAGTAAGTGATTTATGAAACACAAATACCTACCTTTTAAATTCATTCCGGGGTCTAGCCAATGTGCAAAGTCCATGTACATTAGATAAATGTACACATAGTGCTATAATGTCCAGTGCAGCCTTTCTCTCTACAGTAGATGCCCACAAATATTATAATTGATCAAAAAATTATCATAGTCTCCAGGTTTTGGCATAGATGACGTCTCAATGATTTTCTGTGACAGTGAATTTCCTTGGCTGATCACCCATTGCCTTAAAAAAAATTAAATTCTTATAATTGTGTTCCATTCTACTGACTTTTAATTACACTGAAAGACTCTCTGTGTTATGGAATCATTATGCATCATGCCACTGCTACTCTGCCACAAGATAATGATGAGGGACTTTTCAGTTCTAAATTTTTAGTGCCTTGACTCAGTCAGTTCAGTTCAGCATTAAGTAATGTTAGGCTTTATAATTTCTAATCAAATATTAGTTCTGCTGTGATGCTTGCTGGACACCTTCATGGCTCATCTTCAGATTTTTCATTTGGTACAGGACACACTCTGATTTCAGGCACCTAAAAGTGAAACTCCAAATTCAGCACATTGCTTGACACATCTATATAGTTCCTAATATGAACAAGTTTTGTTTTTTTTTTTTAAACTGGTCACTTCCTGCAGAGATGTTATGTCTGTGTTTTCTGTAGGCTAATACCAAACACACGTACAGTGGTACTATCCTGAGATTGGTACTGGGGGTTTTTTCCCCTTAAAAATTAGCAAAAAATTAAATAGATTTTAAAATTAAAATAATTTTTTTAAAATTTTTCTTCTTGATAATTGTTTCTGTGATATTTAGTTCAAAATTACAATTGTATTTCTCCATAATTTCTTTTGGTGAGAATTGACAGGATTTGGTTTCTTCCAGGATATCCTCATAAAGGTTAATGGAAATTATTTCACATTTAAAAGACTAATTTGAAGATAAAAATCTTATAATAAACTTTTTTTTAACATCTAATTTTAAATACCTTACCTTTAGAGAAGTGTAAGGAAGTCTGAGATCTCCTTTTTTGATCATATTTAATTTTTTCCCCTCTGTGCTTTGCCTTCTTAGTTCCCTTTCTCTACAATTATTCTGATTGTAAAGCAAAGCTATACATGATCAGCACTAAAATCGTCACTGATCCTTATCTTGACATGTTTTCCCAGGTTACCAAAAATAATTTAGGTAACTATATAGGTGCTTTTGCCCTTATGTTCAAAGCACTGCTGTTTAGCTTTTAGCTTTTATTTTAGTGAGGGTTTTATTTTTTTGGGGGTTTTTTGGGTTTTTTTGTGGGTTGTTTTTTTTTTTTTTTTCTTTTTATTCTCCTGTCTTTTTCCCCTCCAAGTTTCACAATCAAAAGCAGCACGCAATCTACTTACCATGGTTGTTTGGTCAAGTTAGTGTTATTTCAGAAAGGTAAGATAAACCCCTGAGTCTCCAGAGTTCCTTCATGCAGCAAAATATAATTTCTGGCTTTCGGTCTTTTAATGTAGGTCTCAAGCTTATAAGAGTGTTCTGGGGTTTCCGGCCTATAGTTTTCAGGAAAGAGGAAAAAGACTTTGTGTTCCTCTTCTGGGCTACAAATCCAAGCATCTCTTTCCTGAAATTTCGGGTTACTGTGTTCAACTGTGTTCAATTAACCAGCTATGACCCTCTAGTCTTCTGTTTCTTTATATTCAAGCCTTGTCATTTTCTCAGTCAAGTCAACTTGAGTTTTTTAATTTCAGCAGATTAAGACCCATAGTGTTGAGAAAAATGTTAATGTAAAGCATGTAGTGCTAAATCCTGTGAGATTGTGACCACAAAATCACTCACAGGAGGTGTTTGGCACTCAGGGACAGTGTTCAGCATCTTAATGAAGTACATAAGACCTCATCACACAAAAGCCAATATTTGCACCTAGTTTTCACAAGAGAAATTGATTTCATAGAGTTGAATCTACAAGTAAAAGTCTTTCTGTTAGAACTCATGCTAGAAAAAGATTCCAACATTTGTTTGTTTTACAGTTTTTTCTTTGTTTAGTTTTGGGTGTTTGTTTGGAGGTTGATTGTTTGTTTGTTTGTTTTAGGTTTGGTTTGTTGATTGAAGCTGTGGAAAATGACAAATGGTAGATGTGTGTGCATGTGTGTGTGCTAATGTATTAAATTTGACTTCTGAATTCTCAGGTACAAACCTCCTGTTTTCTGGCTGGTTAGACTGACTGCAAACTTCTCTATCACCTGGACTGAAAAGAACGGTACATAATGAACCCTCCAATTATTAAAGAGACATGAGACAGAATCACTGATGAGAAGGATGATCATACATTATTTCTCTGTATGCAGTCTAATATAGTAAGGAAACCAAAGTCCTTGGGTCCTGTAAAGAGACTTCTTGAAAGGAGCTGGTCTCAGAAAGAATAAAGCGGCCTGGAAAGAAGGTGGCAAAGATTGTGGGTGGAGGAAGGATCCTGCAAATGAAGGAAGATTCTGGAGAGGAGAGGCGCATGGAGACAAATGACAGTGGATGTCCAAAGACCTTGGCTAGTGAAACTTGGAACAGGAAACTGAACAGTGGCAGGGTAGGAGCCCACATGGCTTTCTGCCCAACCATTCAAATAAATCAATACTTCTTTGGTTTATGTATGGAAAGATTTTGCTCTCTAGCACCAAAAGAAGAATTTTTGAGCCTTACTTAGAGATTGCTCATCTGAATTATGCCAATCAGGTAATAACAAATTAGTGAAAGATCCATTAGCTGCAGCCTCCTCAGATTTCTGTGTGAGGGCAGTCTGTCAGGCCACTCTGCTATCTTAAACCTTTCTTTTCCTATTAATAAATCCTTTGGAATTCCACACTAAAATACCAGCCACTCCTGTAAATTCCACTGTTCAATATATAGGGTAAAATAAGAGCACACTTAGTAAATATGTCATTTTTAGCCGCTGAAAATGCCGTATGACATGAAAAGATGTTCTTCATAACCACCCAGAAAGTATAACATCCATGAAAGCATTAGGTGATGCTTAAAAGACATTTTAGTTAGTGCTCCTGTGTAAACTGTCAATGGAAAATTATGGATTTTAGTCTGTACCTCTGCCAGGTACTTGCAGGACACATAAAATCTTTTTTTTGAGTTATCTACATTAGATCATTTCATGACTTTGTAGATCCTATTGCCAAAGTCTTGTAGACCTAATTAATGAGGCTTTTGGATTTCCTGCAGCCAGGTATAGTGTCATCAAATTGTTCCATATCAGAAGGAAGAAGGCAATATAGAAACTTTTGCTTTTGGTCTTATTCTTGTTGAACATGTATGCATATATTTTGGAACCAAAAACACATTGTTCCTGCCGCAATCTAATACCACATTTACTTCGATTTTTATAACTCATGAGAATATTTCTTAGAACTTTTTACTCTTGTCTAGAAATCAGAGGAATTCTTGAAACCATACTGATATAGACTTCATTCATAGTCACTGTCTTGACCAGCCAACTGCGGTGCCAACATCTGTTAATAACTCTACAAACCAGAACAATACCTGCATGCTAAACAGAAGGGACAAAAAAAAAAAAAAAAAGACATTAAATTAAAAAAATAAAACAAGGGATTATAGTTATAGCTATAAAAGTATTTTTCATTCACAAAGCACATGCCTATATACATAAATTTATTGTTTTGCCTCTGCTTGTAGTCCTTCAAGTTTTAAACTTGGTGCAGCTTGGAGGCTACTTTGGCTTGTACAAGTGCAAAGCTTAAACATGTAGGCTAATTCTTCATGAAGATTTTATATACCAGAAGATGCTGAAAATGCACAGGAATCAATCCTTCAGCAAAATTTTAGAATGGAGACATTGAAAAAGCTAGCCAGCCTATAACAATTGCTGCACATGCAGTAACTTTTCCAGGAAAGTGACAGGAGAACTTTAAAATTTAAATTCAGCAAATGGCTAATAAATCTTCCTGACTAATAATTTTTCAGAGAAAAGAGCCTGGAGCAAGTGCTGGGTGGCCTGTGAAAGGATAATTAAACAGTCTTACTTGTCTACTATCCTAGTCTAATCTCTTACCTGCTCCAAATACTTACCTCCTTCTGAGAGATTTGGATTCTGATTAAGCAAAGCGCTTAAGTATCTGCTTGATTTTAACTTGAGTATGTGCTTTATGAGAGCATGTAATCTGGATATTTCTTCTTCCATCCTTCTCCCTGATTATCCATCTATTTGAAAAACAGGGAGAAAAATTATAGTATTGTTTTCATCTTTTTTATATCACATTCAATTTCAATTTTCAACAATCAAGTACCTTAACTAGACAGTTTGCCTTCATCTCAGTGAGATAAATACATAAAAAGAGATGAACAGCTGGAAAATTTTAAGCTATTGAGATTTGTTTGTACAAATTTAAATACTCTTTCTTTTAAAATAAGAAAGAGGAATTATAGTATTTTATATATTAGTAGCAGACAAATTTGCCTTTGAAATGAGAAATGTGGTTTAATTGCCAGATTAGGGATTTTCATATTTGGGTCCTCCATCTCAAAACATAAAGCTTCACCAAAGCTGTCCTGTAAATTATTATTGAAAGAATATTTTCACCCCTGTTGGTACAGGAATATCTGTTTTTTGGTTAAATGACAGTTATTCTACCATTAAACTATTACAGTTAGAGCACTACTTTGCGTTAAAAGAGATTATCGTCCGTACAAGGATGATCAGCTCAATAGAGAAGAGAAAGAACAGAACTTAAAAGTCACTCCTGCCAAAGTTGTCTCTGAAGTGAGATATTTATTTTCTTCTTTTGCCAGGAAAAAAAGAAGGGAATTTCTAAATGGATAAGCAAAGAAAAAGGTGAAGTGAGAAACTGAACACCGAGAAATAGGCAACCGAGTGAGTAAATTAGCTAGCTGGAGAAAGGCTATCTGGAAAGAAATATGAATTTTGATACTTTCAGTATCGTTTTTGGACTCTGAACAATGAGGTCTGGATTGTCTGCTCTGCCTACAGACCCTTTCCCTAAAGGTATGATGCTGAAAGAAGGGAAAGGTGTCCAAGATGTAGAGACAAGGTAAATATAACCATGTGTCTGACCTTGGGCAATATAAAAGTAAATTGTGTCAGATCCTGTCACAGGGGAAAACCAGTCAGTTTGCATGGCTCAAACCCCATCAGGATTGAAGCAGTTCATTGATTTATGAACAACACGTTAACAAAGATCAATACAAACACAAGTGATAAATCATGATACTAGACAGTTGCAAAGTGCGAAGTAGCTATGCATTTCCCAGTCCTGTAGCTAATAATCCTCAGGAGGACACACCACTAGCTCACCCCCAGCTCCTAGGCAACTCACTCTGCTCCCAGCCCCTGGGTCACAAACCCTCCCTTTCTGGAGCAGCACATGGCAGAGACTGGCAGTGGTAGGATGTTGCTTCCATTCCTCTGCCTCTGAGGTCTGCTCTGCCTCACAACTGTTCCTGCTGCCTTCGTGCCTCTCTTCAGGCTGGCTCCCTCTGTATTTCTGTTTCTGGTCCCAGGCCCACAGTGCACATGCACTTTGTGCACACCCACACTCTTGCTGTAACAACTGGGGACAGTGGGGCCACTGAGCTATCCCAAGGATGAGTCATGCCAGCACTTCCACAAACGTCTTATGTTATCCAGCAATCATTCTATGAACAGTTTTTACAAGAGATTTTGAGGCTCTGGTCTCTCTTTGCTCCTTGAAATTTTATGAGAGAAAATTGAGCAAACTATTTGATGCAACTAACTTATACTAGTTATTTCTGAAAATACATGCACAGAAAATTAAATCATGTGGTGTCCATTAGGGAAAATATTCCTGAGTCCTCAGACTCTAAGCTATGAACATAGAGACATTTTATTTTATCAGAATTTGGCTCAGCATTTTATAAGGTAGGGATTAATGAACCTGAACAGTGCATAAAATTTTATTCTCCGTAGAATCATCTCCAAAACAATCCCATAGAACAGATAAGTAATATGACTGATGCCACTGTCCACTGCTGGAAAAATGTAGTAGAGTTGTATGGTTTTTTTTTTAAATATATTGCTTTCTGGACTTGAACTTAATCAGGAGTTTGGTCAATTTGAAGCATTTGTTACTCAAGTATTTAAAATGGCCAAATTAAAAACAAAGGAAAGGAAGTGTTATTATTTTAGACATTATGACAGCTACAAATAATATTGTTCTAGATCAAAGTATTAATTCATCATTATCAACTAAGGAATATAGTTTTAAAGTTCAGTGCAAGTGGATTACTGTCCCAGCTATCCAAAGAAATCTTGCACAAATTTATACCTCATTAATAGATTTATTCGGAGGGCATCCCAATATAATTGAAGTTATCTAATTGAAAACATGCTTGATTTTATTTTCTGTTGAGTGGATATTTTATTTTTAATATGCCCCCTGAACTATTGAAACCAGATCTGTCATTTGGATGATTGACTTTACTGCAGAAGTGAGATTTTTACTGCTGTGAAGGCATTGATTACATATATGTGTATGTAAAGATTACAACATTGAGTGTATGTTGATCAGCTTGTATTCCCTCTATATATTATGGGAAAATTAATACACTCTGCCCTAAATGACTGTTCCAAACAAGAAGGATGAATTCCATCTTCCTCTCTGCTGTCTGAAAGAAAAGAAGGATGGCTGAATGGCTAATTTGATCTGTCTCCTCATCTTTAGGCAGCTCAAGTTATGGTAATGCTTCTTGCAGGACATGAATTTCCACTTTGAACTATTTGTACTTTTTATTTCTACTGTCCAAATCCAGATCCAAGTCTTGTCTGTCTCAAAAGCTTCTCTCTTCTATATTACTGACAGCCTTGCTGTGCCTGTAGTAAAGCTTACTCATGAAAACTTTCAAAAAGTAGACTATAAACATGTAAAGTGCTTTAACTTTAAGCTGAGTAACATTACACTGCCCACTACATAACTTTATCTTTCTCCTGCTGAATGCTAATTTTCTTAATGAAAATGCTGAACTGAAATCTGAGTCTAAATATGTATTTTGGAGATCTTTATTGTATCTTTGCTTTTTAACATCAGCCAGTCTTGCATAAACAGCCCCTATATGCTGAATAAATGATGTGTGCAAAACAAATGTTTTCCAAAAGCTGCTACTCGTAGTACTTAAAGTACATGGATAGTGTTTAGATTCAGTTTGTCACTTTGAGCCTAGCAGCTTTCATGGAGGCCTCATTTTGCTTTACACATGTCTTTTCTCACTTTACCCTAAAGGTAGTTCCCAATTCTGTCTTAAATAACTCTGATTCTTTTGTTTCCCTAGAAGGTATGTTCATGTCTTTTACAGAACGGTAATGGGAGAAAAATTACAGCTACTGCAAAATGTGTGCATCAACTGGGCAATAAGCAGTAACAAAACTCATAAAAATACACACTGATGAATCTGTGACTACTTGGCATCTTGTGCAGTGTAGTAAGTTCATTCTGAGAAATACATATTTTCCAAACTATATCAACAATTTGCTTTCAAACTACCATTCGCTGAATCTCCAAAAACCATCATTTTCAAAACAGTTAATTGATTGTAGGATGTTTTGTGTGTTTTAGAGCAAGGCTTGCCAGCTAATCCAAAAATGAGTCTAGGACATCTATGTCAGATTTGTTGGGGCCATTTCCCAAAGACGAGGGATTCACATGCAAAATGCTCACTGCAGAGCCTGACCACAGCCACATTACTCCAACTTGGAAATGAGCCCTTCTCCATTAGTGGAAAATTGTGTGAAATGGTATAGAACAACCTCTGGGTCCTGTCCATCCCCCTCCTGGCTACTGCAAAAAATTACCCTTATCCTGGCCAGAACTAGGACATAAGGTTTAGGAAGAAAATATATGAACCACAGAAATATTTTACCTTCAATTCAATTTTGGGGAACTTAACTATAAAATAGGTTCACAGATTTTGTAAGGAGACCTAATAATTTGCTTTCTGTCACTTAAGAGGCATTTTTTGCTTTTAATTTTTTCTATAAGTTAAAATGTAAAAAACTGTTTTTCAAATATCAGAAATACCAAACTGCCTTTCCAACATTATATTTTGAAATTTGATAATAAAATTAAGAGATTAAAGAGACTTCAATGAACAGATTATCATCTTTGAATAGAGCTGGCTTCAACTATTTCAAACAATCAATTTAATGAACCATTTTAATTTTATTTATTTTCTGTTTCCCAATTGATTGTGAAAGGAGTTTGATTTTTTATATTTTTTTTCATTTTTCATTCTTGGACTACCTGAATAGTTTATGAAGATGGTGAGTTACAGCAGAAAATTTTATCATAATAGTTTTGTTCCATAGAAGAAATGTTCAAATGTGTTGCATACTTAAATAATCAGTTTAGTTTGTAAAAATAGTATTTTTTATTGTATGACAGATGACATATTTTAAGATGAAAAATGTGAATGTCAGAGTAATTTTTTCCTCCCTGAGATTCAGCCAAATGTCTTTCCTTTCTAAACTGATGAGTTTGATAAAATACTAGTCAGAAGTGGATTGAACTAAGGCAGCAAGCAGGTCTCCAATGGCACCCAGCTGTTTACATACACATAAGTATTTGCATAAATGGACAAGGTGGGAGAAAAAGGGTGAAGTCCAAGGATGCTTATCATAATTATTGTTTCTCATTATAGACTAAATGAAATTGAGCCCATCATTAACTTTGTGGGTTCTTCCTGCTGTTCATGTCTGATTACAAGGGCAGATTTTGTTTCATGGGCTTACCTGGGAACAAAAATTTGCAGAATACTGCAAGCTTTCACAACTATTTTCCTTATATTTTAATTTATGCTAATTTTCTTGTAGTCATATTCTGTCTCCCACAGCCTTGTTGCTCTTGTGATACATTGCCAATATTCAGAGTCAAGAATAGCTGCCACCCTAACTTTTAGCTTACTTTCACAGGGGAACCTCCTCCTGTTACAAAGCTAACGCCATAAGGTTCTGTTTTTTTCAGGCCCTCTGGTCTGTTTTTTCTAAGTTAATTCCTTATAGTGGAACAAAAAGACCAGAAGTTTCCTTTCCTTGCTATCATCTCTCTGGTCAGCTTAGGTTTCTGACCTTCTTCTGTTTTATGCTCCTTCTACCAGATTTTTCTATACCAGTAGTAGATTCTGGTCCATTGATTTTCTGCACTGAAACCTGTGGTCAGAGTTAGTCCAGAGCATGTTCTTTATCTATGAACTACAGCTAGCTTTTCTTCTGGGTATTCTTCTTTGACCTCTGTCTCTCATTAATTTTTGTCTTTTGACTTAATTTCTCCTTTCACTCATATTCTTTGCTGTCCATCCATTTGTTCTACCACTTCATTCCAGTGGAGGATGGAAGTTCTTGGTCCCCCAAATCCTCTACCCACAAGAGGAAGTGATGTATCTATTGATCTTTGACTCCTCAGCCAAATTTACCCAAAAATCTTCAACCTGCTATTGTTCTATTCACAACCCTGTTGTCTAAAGGCAACCTTCTCATTGTCACATATGTAGAAGTCTAATAAAATTATTTTGACACAGAGCCACCTGTTGCTTCTCCATTACACTTATTGTGTTGTGTTCTTGCATAGTTTAACATTTGATACAAAATTTATTTTTCTGCCTTCCAGGAAATAGTTTAGATATCAATTCTGGATTTCACTGATCCTGGGAACTGACAAAAGGCAAAAGAGTCAAGGAAAATAAAAGGAATAATAAATGTTTGTTGAAAGAAAAAAAGTTGTGGATATATTTATTGGATCACTAATTCAAGCTAAGGGATCTGTTGGATGTAATTGGGCTTCCATCTGTGTTCATCTTCCTTGGATTTTGCCATGTGCTAGTGTTTGTTCCAGTGGGACAAGGGCTCAGAAGAACCAATGGGATGGTGTCCACGTGCACCTTGGCTTGACAGGCGTGCATATGCTCTTTGTCAAAAGCTGAGGCGCAGTTTTTTCCCCCTGAGTGATAAATTTGGTGAGATAAGCAGCTTTAACAGCATATCTTTTCCTCAGTGCTCTCTAACAGGATTTGTTTCCACTAAGATATTTCTTAGATCTTTGAGAAAAGCCTGAAAATCCAGGCTAAAAATTTAGAGCAGATTAACAGCATCAGTATTTTGTGGATGATACAGATAGTTCTAATGTAAGTGATGATTACTTTGTGTGGAGATCTGAAGTCTTCTGGCCTGGAAACTATTTTTCTTTCTCTTTCTCTTCTATTGTCTGTCTGGGAAGAAGAATTTAATTACCATTACAAGACCACACAAGCATAGCATTTTCAAACAGATAAGCCTTCATTAAAACTTCAGATTTAATCTGAATATTTGGAAAGTACCCTTGCTAGACATTAATTTTGTCAATAATACTTCTGAATATTGGACACCAAGCTAAACATAGATGCTCTCTAACACCAAGTATTTTCTTTCTATTTTCTTTTTACTTTAAATAAGAAATTACCATTTGTAAAAAACCTGATGTAAAAGCACTCCACCAACTCCTTCTAGTTAGCTTTTGTTTTCTTATCCATCTGTTTTGTTGAAGACATGTACATGGGCTTGACTTAGTGTGATGCAGTGAATTCTCATTTTGCTCCAGTGAGATATGTGAACTATATTTCTTTCTCAGGTGTTATTTCTTTCTCAGGTCCTTCTCAAGTGAGAAGCTGCTGTATGAAGAGACTCTTTTATATATAAATTTCTGAGATAATAATATAGCCTAACATTGGGTTTTGGTACTCCATAGCAGAAAGAAATCTAGAAACACAAGCTTACTTACATAAAATTTTACTAGATCAAGAGCAGGTTCTTACTGGGGGGGAGAAAAAAGAAAAAAGAAAAGGAAAAAAAATGAAGTAATATGACCTGTTTTTTTAATTAAAAAAGCTGTTTTTTTCTTTTTTAAATACATTAGTTCATATTGCATTCAAAAACCCAATTTTGAATTCTTTGAAAATTGTGAAGAATGTATTTTTTACTTGGGGTTAATTTTAAATCATTTGAAGTTGACAACATAAAAATATTAAATTATTGTCAACTGTTCTGAGCCTCAGCTTTGTCTAAGTCGCTTCAGTGGGACTGTTAGTGCCTCTGCAATTCCCAGAGATACTGTTGGGTCAGATAAATACTACACCAATAATACTTTTGAAAATTTACTAAGAACAGGTTTTTACCCGATGTCTTGTTTCAGTTTTGAAATTGCATAGACAATTATTTAACTCTTCTTTTTAAAATAATGACAGTGATGCCTCCCTTCAGCTTAGGAAAAAAGTTTGACATTTATTTCATCAAGTACTTTGCAATTTTTTCCTGTTTATAACATATCAGATTTATGAGAAAAGATATTTTTACTTTCTTTGCTGATATGTTAAAAAAAAAATCTAAATCCCCTTTATTCGTATAAGTCTGGCTGTCTTCAAGTTTTCTGGACAATTTCAAGACAAAGATATTTCATTTTTAAGGAGACCTTTTCTGTCTCTTACACTTACTATACCATGTGATTTATCGAAATAGGTTTTTGAAAAACAAAATCTATCCAAATAGGAATCTTGATGTACAATCAGCATTTGCACAGTAGAAACGCTGTTGTAGGTTATAAGTGAGGGTATAAGGCAAGATTTGTTCTAAGCCAACTGGTCTTTAGAGAAAACCAGAACTTTCAAAGTCCTTGAAATAGATCTCTTTTTAGAGACATAGTTACGATTTTTTTTCAACCAGGATAAACACTTCTCAATGAATAGCATTCATAAAGAGAGGAGAAAAAAAACAAAAAAGGAAACTCCAGATCCAACCAGACTTAAAGCTGGCTCTTAAAACATCTTGTTTTCAATTATTTTTTTGTCTTGCTTCCTTGTTCCTTTTTCAGTTCCTTATTCTCTCTGCTCTGTGTAACAGCTATTGTTTTTGTAGGTTTCTGCCCTTAAAAAATTAGTGATTCTTGTGCAGAATAGATTATACATGAGTATTTGCTGTATACACAACAGATTTACACATTTTTCCACTAATGCTGTAGTGCTGAAATTAGAAATTTCCGTATGAGCAAGCTGAATCTGTATTGTGTTCCTATACCTGATCACTGACACAGTTTATTTCAAAACTGGCAGTGGAATATTGAAAAAATAAAAAAAACAAACAAAGCACCCAGAAAATAAAGAAATAAGGAACAAAAGGAAAGAAAAACTCAAAACAGTGAAGACATTGTTTAAAAAACCCTTTTCAAACAGTTTAAAATTTTTATCAGCAATAAAAAAGATTGAAAATGGTGAATTTCCTTGTGAAAACTACTGGTGTTTTTAGCTGAGTTCACCCAAATTTGCCTATAATGCTGCACTGTCCAGAGTACAAGGCAGAGAATGGGACACTCCATTCTGCCCATTCTGTTTCGCAGAACGCAGGAAAGGCAAAGTGGGGCTGGGACATGTTTTTCTTTTACCCTTATTCTCTCACAAACCTTATGTTTGGGTCATATAAAGCTGCCCTACTGCTTCAGGTGCTCTGTCTTTCCAAAGCAATCCCTCTGTTCTGCCTTTGCTCAGTTTGCATCATCAGGAAGTCAAGACTGAGCTCAAGCTCTGTGATGCCTTGCAACTGAATTACCTTCCTTAGAAGGCTGATATGAGCTTTCAAACTTAGCTTCAAACAAAGCTTTCACCAATTATACAACTATGAAATGTTATCACTAGAGTAGTTTCAAAAAATTACCTGACCTGGAATACTTGGGGAGATTTTGCATAGCAGGGCTGGTTATCTGGCCAAGAGAGATGTTGTGCAGCATACCAATAATTAACACAATCAATGAATTATTGCTTTGAGCCAAGATAGCACAGAAGTATGTTTATCTTACATACCACATCTGGACTGATAAGCTTAATTGATACAAAACACAGGGTTTGGTTGGTTTTGTTTTTTTTTTCTCTCCATTAAATTATCATGCATATGAGCTGTGCTTTTCAAATTCACTTATGCCAGTAGATCTCCCTGGAATTTTTTGGAGACTGACTAGCATTTCTTACTCAGTATTAATAAGAATTAATAAATTTTAATAAAAGCTCAAGTTTCTCAATTAAACAAACAAAACACAACAAGAAAAACTTACATGTCATATTAGTGAGAAATAAAAATCTGAAATGCTCACTTGAAAAGTTACAAAAAATGGCATTGAGGTTCATCTTTGGTATTATAAAAATCATTCCACTCCTAAAAGAGAGTTGTCATTTTATTCTTTAAAAATGATCTTACTGTAGTGGCCAAGAACCTTTTAAAGAACAATTGAATTCTCCAAACTCCAGGATGTACTCTCCAAACCCCTGATAGAAGATTTGTATCTGTGGTCTCATGATCTGCTTTCTGATCTTAGTATTACTGTCGTTTCACAATATTTCATTTCCCCTGGGAAAAATTTTCACAGATAAAATAATTCAAGGCCTGCATGTAGCTATAGTTTTTCAAGAAAGAAAATATAATCTCATTTTTAGGAATGCAGAAATCATTTTTAAGTAGAATAAATATTCTTTTAAAATAAGTTCATTAGAAAGATCTAATAACAGAAGTTCCACTCTATCCCTGGGCTGCTTGTTGCAGGGCTTAACTATCTCTACAGTTTAAGAATTTTTTTTCTTTAACTAATTTTAGTCTTTCTTTCTGCAGATTAAGTCAGTTGTGATTTGTTCTGTCCTCAGGTAAAGTGGAAATCATTAATTGTCTTTCTAATAATCATCCACACATTTAAAGATTATTTTAGTCTCTTGGTCTCTCCAAGACTCAATGAAGTGGTGCTTTCAGCCTTTCTTCACAAGTTGTTCTTCCTAAACCACTCATCATTATTTTTACTCTTCAGTTTTGTTCCAGTGTTCATATAGCTTCAATTTTGGTGTGTAGATCTTAGCACAATCATCCTTCTGAGGCCTTATCAGTGCTAAACTGATCAGAATAATTTAAATAATTGCCTTCTTTCAAAAATACTTTTTTTCTCCATAATTATAAAGGAAGCTTGTCACTATTTGTTCACATGTAGTTCTGACTTGCATCTTATTAGGAACCTGACAAAAAACATATACATGATATGTGGGCCACAACTCTTTTTTATGTAACAACAGATAATACGTTGTCCAGACTTGCAGATTATGAAAGTGTCTTTTTCTTCTTACACCCCTTCAGTGATATAAGGCGATATAAAGAAATAGTATCTAATATCATAACCTCTTTTAAGGTTAAGTTAATTTAATTTAAGTTAATTTAGTCTGCATCAGCTTCTGAGAATAGTGAAGACTCTCCTAAATTAAACAAATATCACATTTCTTGCCTCCTTTTCCATCACGCCTGTTACCTTCTCTAGTCCTCACATTTCACGGTTTATTCTCTTGCCTTCCTTGGGCTCTTGAGAATCAACATAATTAACTCGTACTATCAGTTTGAGCTGTTTATCACTTTAGAAATAATATGCATACCTATATACACACACATGCACAAATATGTATTTTAACTGGCCATGAAGAAGTATTTTCTACTAATCTTGAAGATAGCTATATGATTTAAAGTCATTATATGGCAGCTTATGGTAGTAAAATTCTACATTCACTATAGTACTTTAAGAATAAATTGCATGGTTGTTGGACTGAATTTATTTTTTTTCACAATGCTTTTATCTTATTTATGTACTTATTCCACAGCCAGAGAGGAGAATTGTCTTGACAGCTCTTTCTTCTACATGGAGACTAATTTTCATTTCAAGACACAACTATGAGACTCGACATTGCTGTTACTATTGATCATTTTCTCATTTGTAACAGATTCTTGCACATTATTACACTGAAAAAAACCAAAAAAGACAAACATTTTCACTTGCTTAAAAAAAAAAAAAAGTATGTGCATTTCTCTTACATCTAGCAATGGAGAGACAAAGCAATACTTAATTCTCTGGATGTCTGGATGCAGGCTCCTGAAAGAAAACGATACAGACGTCATAGAACACTAAAACCTCTCTAAGTTTCTAAGCTTTTTTCTTTTTTTTTTCAATTTTATTGGCAGATAGTTTGTGCCCTTAACTTTTCATCTGGGAAACAGCTTTATCATTAGCCTTTGGCCACATGAAGCTGAAACCAAGTATAGATGACTTCTGGGGAGCTGAGAATTAACTCTCTTTTTATGCAGCTGCTTTGCAACACAAAGTAACCTCCAACAGGTTTGACATTCTCCACTGGAGTCAGCTCCTTTGCCAAACCTTATCCAAGTGAAAGAGAGGCCTTAATCCCCAGAGCTCCCCATTCAAAGGACCATTCAAGAAGGATTCCCCTGGCCAGTCCACCTGGGGGCTTTAGAATGGCTTCTGCGCGTGTAACCTTTTCGCTCCAGAGTCTCATATTGAGGATTTGCATTAAATAATGCATTTGCTTCGCACCTTTTTCCTGTGACATTTTTAACTCTCTTTATGGTCATGGCAGTAGCACCTGAAGACACACCAGCTAACCTGGCAATCTATTTTAACTGCTATGCATAGTGAAAGCAAAATCAGCTGTGCCTTATGGAAATACTCACCCTGCACTTCACAGATGATTGAAGGTGAGCTGTGTCATTAAATGACTAACAAAACAAAACAAAGAAAAGCACGTGGGTCCAAGATTTGCCATAAAGGCTCAGCTTGCAGTGCGGTATGGGGACATTTTTGGATGCAAATTACCATGACAATAAGTATACATCAGAATTAAATGTAAAAGCAATACACAGGAAATTTAGGGAACCAACGGAAAATTGCTTTCCCTTTTCTTTTAGAGAAAAGGTTGTAAATGAAACACTGCTTTTGACAAGGGAAGGGAAGGGAAGGGAAGGGAAGGGAAGGGAAGGGAAGGGAAGGGAAGGGAAGGGAAGGGAAGGGAAGGGAAGGGAAGGGAAGGGAAGGGAAGGGAAGGGAAGGGAAGGGAAGGGAAGGGAAGGGAAGGGAAAGGAGTAAAGAAACTTGGGCATAGTAATAAAAAACATTGTAACTATAAACTTGCATACATTATACATAAAATTTATAATTAAAAATCTCAATAAAGGTGCTTATAAAAGTGTTCAATATTTATAATGGAAACTCTCTGATAAAATCTGCATTCTTATATCAACATGGTGTAATTAAACCTTAACCCCAGCAACTTAATGATTATTTTAATAAATGTAACTAAAAACTCAGGCTTTATTGACACTATAGGGACATGCACATTTGCTGGAATACATCTCCACATTTCCTCACATCGTAGTGAAGGAGAACTTAATAGAAAAAAATTTATCCTACTTCTTTACTAAGTCAGTATTACAACTCCATAGGTACTATATACATATATATGCACACACACAAAAGTCCACAAGAACTGTGTTTAAAAAGAAATAAATTTTCAGAATTCCAAGATCTGCTTTCTGTTTTCAATGGAATTGAGCGTTAAAATATGGTTGGATTATAGCTCTGAGCTCCATTCCTGCAAAAGTTTTTCTTGAGCAGAACAAAAAACAACTTCTGCTCCAGTGAATCTGGACACTCCCCCTTTATGTGGGGGAAAAAGGGAAAAAATGTATGAGGTTATTGCTGAATTTATTGCTCTTTTATTGTTGAGGCAACACAGTCTTTAAATATTTGAAGAATCAGAGACATGTAAAAGCCACAGCCCAGTAAGCAAATATTCCTGAAAAATTACCCTAATTAAATCTTTGTCACACTTGATAATGAGATATTTGCTTCTGTGGCCTTTTCTGTTTTCTTTTCATGATGATGATGAGGTAGATGTCAGTTTTAATTTAATAGAATCGTATAGATTTTTCTTTGGTAATATCTTTACAGATCAGTGCACTCTGGGGCTGTAGGTAACAACTGGTGTCAACCTTGCAGCCTCCTCCTTAAGGTTAACCAAGCAAAGAGTCTTTTTGAAAAATCATGATTACATTGTAATAATCAGCAAAGCGAAGTCATTTTTCACAGTACACAAATATTAAACTGATAATCAGTGAATTTCAGTGGGCTTTCCTTCTGTCAAAAGGATTTCATTAAAAAATACTCAAGATTGAATGTCTTCTTTAATAATTAAATGAAATCTAAACCAGAAACTGTTTAAAGATCTCTCATAAAACATGGAAAAGAAAACTATTCTTAAGTGCTATGTTTGATGTGAATTCTGCAGACAAGACAGTGTTCATGTCTTGGCCTTCTTGCCCTTGAAAGCTTTTGAGACTGAGAAATAGAGACTTCTGTACAGACTTTGTAAAAAGGTAGTCTTTGAAATTCTCCTTGATGTGGTATTTTAGGCTTATTAGAAGAGTGGATTTAAGTACCATGTCAAGTCATAATCCAGTTCATGGGTTTTCTGTTTTATCCTTAGGTTCCCCCAACTTGCCCCCAAGAAAACAGAGCTTGCTGTTATTAAAGTACTATGGAGTAATGGGGTTTTTGTATTATTTTTGCAGAAGAAAGCTTCTTGTGAACAGAAATGAATGAAAATATTAGTCTGAATGCACACGCCTGTTTCCAGAGAAGTGATCAAATTCCAGGTAATTTTAAATGTTACTTCTGTATTATCAGAACCAGGAAGAGTACAGGAAACCTCACTCTCAGATAAAACACACTTTTCTGTTATTATTACCTAAACAAAATGTATCTTGATGCATTACAACAATAGAGTATCATGTTGTTAAGAATCAACCATGTTTCAGCTTCCCCTCCACCCCGCCACTCCTTTCTGAATTGTCTGCATCAAAATAGCTGCAAGGAAGTTGGATTGCAGTTAGACAAAAGAAGGCCTAAAACCTTATTGGCTAACACAAGATGTATGGTTTACAAGTAAACAGACATGGATAATTTGTAATCTTAAGAGAGGAGGGGATTTTTTTTTCCTTTTGTGATATAATGACTTTCACTAGTGGGGTTCAATTACAGATCACAAAAGTGTGCTTTAGAGTGTATGTGCATTAATTAAAAGCACTATCATTTTTTAAATACTAAATTCATTATCTATCATGAGTCTTTTAAAATGTGTTTATCTTGTACCTTCAGATCAAAAAAGATATGATCCTTTCAGAGTTTAGATGGGACTTTATTGTATGTCAGCATCTGAATGGAGATAATGTCCAAATTTTTTTTTTTTTAAATGAATATCCTAGTGAATATACCGGTACAATGCTTCTTAAAAGTTAGTCAGATTTGGCTGACCTGTGGATGCTTTACTATGAATTATTTTTCTTACAGATATGTTTCAAATAATTTTGGCACTAATCAGAGTCAAACTCTGTGCATGTGTAGCTACTTTTGCAGTTACTTTTGCTGAGATAGAATTTAATTCACTGAGGCTGCTATTCTTAGTAAAAGCATCACAACCTTACTTTTCATTATGCAGAAGGGAACAAAAGCATCTCATAGAGTTCAGCAAACAAACAAATAAGGTACAGACTGCACACTATGCAGAATGAACCACTGATTTAATCACTACATAGAGAATTTCCCATTAAATTATGGGAATAGTAGGGTAAGAATTTGTATTTGCACATGCACAAGATATGAAGAAATTAGGAATGATAAAATTGTCAGCATAGAAAAAGCCTCAAGATCATCAAATCCAACCACTAACCCCGCACACTAAATCATATTCCTAAGAGCCACATCTATATGACTTAAATACTTCCAGGTTTGGGTAGTCAAACTCTTCCCTGGCCAGCCTAGTCCAGTGCTTGACATTTCTTCTGGTGAAGACATTCTTTTTGATATCCAAAACCTTCCCTCGTGCAATTTGAAGTCATTTCCTCTGGAGGCTCTCTAAGGAGAATTACATATATTACCTATCCTAATCCAGCTTAATGATGCTGAATGTGAACAAGTTTTTGACTTTACACTAATGCACAAACAGCAAAAAAACTCTTGACATGAGCTGAATCTCTATGTTCACTGCATAATATGAGTCAATTAGTGTTTCTTAAAAAATAAAACCTCTAACTTTTTTTAGTTATTTACAGGCAGTTGAAATATTGGGAAAAATGTCAAAGGGACATTAGCTCACCTATATCCCGACAAGAGGCACTTTGTAATTACTATCACTCACTAGATCACTAGATGATTTCACTGTGAAAATCTTCCGAGTCTCATAGATTTGCCTATGGGCTCTCTAAATATCAGTGTTTGTTGAATCACTTTATTTGAAACGACACACAGAAAATGTGACACAGCTATTTATTGTATATTTAGAAAAAATAATTTTAGGTTGACATCTACATGTAGTCTCACATTCATCTCTGTAAGATAGGAATATTCAAAGATGTCTTCTATTATTGAAATTAATAATAGAAGTAAGCAATTCTCCAGATTAGAGAATGCAAAATTAGAAATGGAAAAATTAGAATGGAAAATCAGCTACAAGACTACCTGCAAAATTTCACTTAATGTTACTTTCACCTTGTTTAAGTTCTCAAAAGCAGATACTGATGTTGTACATAAGATATAAGGAGTTTTAGATCTAAAAGTGAAATCCCGTATGTACTTAAAAATAAAGAAAGGAAAGAATAGATGTAACACAAACTTAATTGTTAAAATCTGGATCTTAGAGGAATTAATACAGAAGTGGGAGATAAGGAATCACACCTGGAATGAGGGTTGCAACGGGAAAAAGTGGGGATCATTACAGAAGTACTCTTGAAAGTTGCTGTATTGGAAAAAAAAATTAAAAGAGTTATTCCAGCTTTTGTGACAGCTGAAGCTTGGTGTTCTACTGATAAAATGGCCGTTGGTTGTACTAAATTGTGTCAAATTACATGCAGTGGTTATATAATGTGTATTACTGTCCATGAGGGACAAAGATGAGGCCACTCATTTTACTTAGGACTGAAAGATGGATTTAAATTATACTGCCAGGGATGAAAGGCTAGCGCTTCATTAAGCAAGCAGCTCAACCTTCATGCTTACTCCAGTTTTAAAACTATTATCCTACAATCGCAGTGAATATCTTTGAAATAATATTGCAATCTTTCTTTGATAAGAAAGCCTGTTTTTTCCCTTTGCTCTGCCATGCAACTAAGTAGCAGATACATAATTTATATTAACCTTGACTTGTGCTTCACCTACAGATTCTCCTGATTTTATATCATAAGGGAGAACCCTTTTTTCTTCACAAGTGAAAACATGAATTATTTCCTTTATATAGATCCTTTCTTTTTAGTCTGTTTTTCAGAGGAACTAGGATTTATAAAGCATTGTTCCTAGCTTGCAGAAAGTAGCAGCTTGTTTCTAGCCTTCAGACTTGTCCAAAATCAATCTCATCACTTTGGCTGGATTTTGCATAATATTCTTCCCTGAGTGCAGTTTCTGTGGTTTGACTGCAGCAGTGCTACGGTGATCAATGGGAAGCTCTATTTAAAAAACTGATGACACTGCTGAGTGCTGAAGAATGTCACTGCTGTTTTCAGGTGTTCATTTTTACACACATATTGTAGAGTGCTAAAACAGTACTTTCAGAAGTTGCACACTGTTAAATTGAGAACTGCATTTATACTCAAAGCATCATCATTATAATGCCTTATTTGTTCAGTACAAAGGCTCTGCGGCTCACTGCCCTTCTGATATTTCAATTATTTGGCTGTAATCATGTAACAAAGCAGATATTGATTTCCTGGGTATTCAAATTACATCTCTAAAAGCAAGAGCTAGTAAAATGGCTTTATCATTTAAAATTATACAAAATTTGGTGAAGCCAGTTGATTCCAGTGCAAAGGAACATATTCCTTTATTTTAAAAGTCACATTATAAAGGGCTGTAGGGGTGTTTCTTTAAGGCTATAGTCAAATTCAATAGGTCTTCCTTATTTTGAGAAATATACTGCTCTCACCTGATATTTGGTAGAAGTGAGAAAACCAAAGCAGTCCTTGGGACCTGATGGATCCATCAGAACATTTTTAATGCTATATTTGTGAATTGATTTATTACATCAATTGAGAAGTACTAAAATCCTCAGGTTTTATTTTTGATACACGTCAGATGGGAGTTGTTTGCTATCATTTCATTCCTTTTTTAAACTTGACATAGCAGGTGCTCTCTTTGCAGAATGGGTCAAACAGAAACCTGAGATAAGTCAATTCCTTCAACAAGGTGAACCTGAAATATACTTTTAAGATTTCAGAAAATTTCTGGCTTATGCTCAAATGTTCCTCAAATGCCAGGTGCCTCTACTTTGTGTATTCCAAAGGCTGATGGCCTAACTGCAGAGATACTTTATCAAATCACAAGGCAAGGTCTTCAATGAAGACAACTGTCACAAACATATTTTATGAAAATCCTTTGCTAGGATTTTCTTCTCCTGAGAAGCTGAGGAGCTTCAGGACAGAAATGTAAACAATAACTACCTGCTGCTGTGGAATGAAATAGGTGTTTCCTTGACTGGTCCACGTGAAGTGTTTTTATTTAATGACCAATCAAGAATCCAGCTGCATCGACTTTCTGAGCTGTCACAAGACTTTGTTATTCATTCTTTTCTATTTTGTCTCACTTTCTGATGAATCCTTTCTCTCTATTCTTTTAGTGTAGTTTTAATATAGCATTTTAAATATAATATATATCATAATATAATAAATCAACCTTCTGAAACATAGAATCAAGATTCTCATCTCTTCCCTCATCCTGGGACCCCTGTGAATCTCACAACAGACAGTGTTTCATCTTTGCTGTACTGCTTGGCCATGAACAGCATGGCCAAGGTTGGAAGCTGAGCAGATGCTCCCTGGGAAGCTAGAGATAAATTTGAAAAAGCCAAGGAGCTGGCTAAACCAAAATCCATATGCAGTTTCCAAAAGGAAAGTGAGAAATATAATATTATTGTTTTGTGAAACAACGAAATAAATGACTCCCAAAAAAATCAAAATAGTAGTATTTTAGACTCCCAGTGACCATTTTGCATCTTTTCCTTATTTTGTGAACCATACTTCCAATGAGCCTCCAGATTTCTTAATTTTACTTTCTTCATTAATCTTTTCACTCCTGAAAAGAAGGAAAGCTCTGAAACTGCATTCTCGTAACAATTGATTTCTGTCTTTCTTTGTTTCTACATCTTTTTTATTTTCCTTCTTTTTTCCAGGAGAACCCTTAGTCAAGGAGATTCTAAATATGTTTTTTTTTCAAATGTATTTGCTTAATTTAGCATAAAGACACATACATTTATATGAATAATGCCTTGTAGAGAAAGCTAAAAGATTTTGGACTCCCTTGGTTGCAGCTAGGCTACCTGAAGCTTTTGTATTTTCATGCACACACAAAAAACCCCACAAGCTGTGTAGCTGGCAGCAGGAGTATTCAATAGAATATGCTGAGGAAGAATTGGGTACTACTTAAAAAAACATTTAATTGCTAATAAGTTTCTGGTGTCACTGTCCTCTAAATAAAAGAAGTTAAAATATTTTAAAATGTAAAAAAAATATAATTTTCCCCTAAGATGTGGTAGTATATGAGAACATCTACAAGCTAGTGGGAGGATTTTGATTTTTTTTCCTTTTTTTTTGTCCAATTTTGTGACAGACTACAAAAGCTTTTCACACAGAAAAAAAAAGCAGTTTCAGGATGATGGACTTTTTTTGAGAAATGTTGTGTTTTCCTTTAGGTGCTATTTTGTACTTTAATATTCTTTTTGGTTTGAAATATTTTGCAGAATGATGCTATCATTCAAAGAAAACCAGATACTCTCAATGGTTGATACTTGTTTTGAAAATAAGATTTGCAGTGTCTTCAATTTCTTGCACTTATTAGAAAGGTTAATAATCCAGTGTTATTTCATTTCTACCTGCTTCCTTGGGTAAATGTGTCAAGAGTTCTAAAAACAAGAAAATATAACAATTTCTTTTTTTACAAATGCTTCCACTCACTTGCAATCTCTGATCCTGAAGTAAGTCAATGTCATTGTCATCTATTAAATCCATTACTTTGATCATCAGGACATTCTCGTTTCATATGTACAAGTTTTGACAAGAGCCTTGGAAATACTAGTAATTCAAAATGGGAGAAATTACAAAGCTGGTGTCACATCACCCCTGTGGAGGAAAGGTTTAATAATGCAAAAGACAAATATATAATCTAATTTTATGTCCTGTTTTCTACAGATCATTTCTGCTTCATTCAGCTATCTGTCACTGAATCAAAATTCCTGAATTCAGTGAGGTTATCTTTCATGTCTTCCAGAAATATACCAGATTCTACTAGGATTTCCTCTTATGAATCACCAATCTGATAATCCACATGAGAATGGCTGTTTTCAGTTAATATATGAGTTATTTTTTCTCTTAGTGAATAAAAAAGAAAATAAATAAAAACTTGGTGGATCTTTTACATTCTTTGAAATTATTTGAAATTCTAAAACCTGTATGGTTCTACTATCATGTGCACATCTTATATGCATGTCATCATGTCTTTGGGCATAAAACATCTCAAAAAATCTGAGCTTCAAAACAATCCATTTTATAAAATGTCTGGTTTACTAATCCTTGTTTTTCCTGGTTTGGAAACAAGATTTTTACCAAAAGATCCAACCACATTTTGTATCGAATTTTATTAGCTTTTTTAATTAGTGCCTTACAAGTAAGATTAGCTTAAAGAACCGCAGGCCGCCCTAAAGAAGTCTATGCAATTCCAGGTAGCTTTTTACCCATGAACCTAATTGTAAAGTGCTTACAGAGAGCACAGAATTTGTTGAAAGTCTGATCATTTCCCCCTTACTGTAATAAATGCACTGTGTAACATCTGCTTTAAGCAGTTCTTTGGGACTCACTTGATGAACTCCTAAGAAAATACAGACAAATATGAAATAAAAATCAAATACCAAATTATAGCCTGAAGCTAAGAGTGTGAGTAGCAGTAATTACGAACAATTTTCATGTTTGTTTACAAATTTTCTGTTTCCAGAGTTATGACTTTGAGCTGGCCAAAATCAAAAGCAGGTTCAGTCATCTCACAGTAAAGAAAGGATGTGTTTGCTTCCACCCAAGCACTGCTGTTTAAATAATGTCCCATGTATTCATTTACCTCTACATTTGACTCCTCCTTTTCCTCCCTGGTTTTGTATGTTATACCAAACTTTGGATTCATTTTCATCCTCTAGTCAAAGGACTACTATATTAAACTGTGGAAGCAATTGCTTTATTAAACTGTGGAAGCAATTGCTTTAACATGAGAGGCTTAGTGAAGCAGCTTAACCAGTCGCATGATGGTCACAATATATGCCTTTGTTATGAGTTTCTTATTCCTATAAAGCCCACAGCATTTTGGTCAGGATAATTTCCTGCAAGGTAGGAAATTTTAGGCTGATGGCTAAGTTTACACAGGCATCTTACATTGTTTAAGTCATTAAGACATTAAGTAAAACAGGAGTCAGCCCCAGTTACGCTCGGCTTAAAACTGTCAGTACCATTTAGGCATGCCCCGAGAAGGAATGTCGAATCAGACCCCTTTGGGAATTTAGGCATAGAAACACTTAGAATGGGATTAATCTCATGCACCTTTAGGCACATAAAGGAAAGACATCAAAATCTGAACTAATTGCTCCAGACTATGAGAGAGAAGTAGGCACTGTCTAAAGCTTGTTGCACATATTTCAGATGCCTCTTGCATGAGGTGAATCCATTTAGATGACACCAATATCTCTCATATGACTTCTAAATGGATGTAAGGTGAGTAGCTCATTCTGACTTAAGTTATGTTCAGCTTCTGTGTCTGACAGAGCAGATGACTGAATTGTGCTGCTTTGTCAGGTTTGTCCACACGTGGCCACTGTTTTGGGTGTTATTTCCCAATTGTCCTTCTGTAAGAGCTCCTGTTCTTTATTGGGTATTGGCTTGACAAAATCAGAACTCGTGGGGAATACAGTACAAGATTGCTAAAATAAAAAAAACAGAGTGTTATTGCTTCGAATAAGAAAAATTTTGTTTTGTTCTTAAAAATTTTTTCAAAATTCCTTTTCAAGCAAACAGTGGCACTGATTTCCAGTTTGTACTGCTGATGTTTACTCCCACATACTCATGAGACAGGGATGAGTTCAATGGCACATCAATACCAGTGGCTGTTTATAATGAGAGATTCACTAGTAATTATAAACCTAATCAAACAGCATTTGATTGTCAAGGTACACAGGAACTAAACCTTTATTTGATGGTCATGAATGAGACTTTGTGGTCCTTTCTATATAACAAAAGGGCTTTATTTCTCACATGAAACATGGAGAATTTTAGGGATTTATAGACTTTCTTGGTGGACCTATCAGAAATAAATTTAAAAAACCAGGGTGGTTAATCTAATTTTTGATATAGAAATTTATCATCCAGTCTCACTAAATGTTAGAAGACAGAATCTGGAATATAAGCAGGAGACTTGTCCTTGTTACTTGTATGGGGCTGCTGCAGAATAATGCAAACAGTGCTGTGCAGCTATTAAGTTAAACATGAGCTCTCAATCGAGGACAACTTACTGTATGTACAGAGATATTAAGACTTTAGTGTGTTAATGAATGGTCTTCGCTTGTCAGAGTGCTGTGCTCTAGTATTCAGTCATGCAACACAGCAGTGACCTGAGCTCCCAGAAAACACATGGACATTTACAGCTGAAGCTTTATAACAAAACCATTCAGACTTTTTTTTCATTCCTGACTGAATATAATTCAGTATTCAGAATGATGAGCAGGACTCCTTCTGGAACATGTAACTGGAAAGGGGCTTTATCTAATGCTTTGTCCTGGAATGGACTACCACATACTGTCAAAATTGAGATTTTTCTCAAAATACAAGTTTTGAATTTCTATTAATTAGAACATCCATTTAATGTGTCTTGTTCTTTACCTCTTCTGCAGGACATGAGTGGAAAGAGAACTCATTCCTTTAATGATGTTTCACAATAATTACCTAAAATATGTCAATATTCTGGAAGCAGGGACTGTAAGTCTGGAAGCAAGACTTACACTCTTTTCATGTGTTTTTTCAGCTCCTAACCTACAAAGTCATCCTCTAGTGTCTTAAAGATACTATTGCACATCTGCTTTGGTTCTGCTTGTTCTTAATCCTGTTCTGAGGAGGTGAAGTCTTTCCAGAAATTTTAATACTATCTCATCCAGGCTTCTGGATTTCATTCTGCACACTGAGCTCAGATCTACAAAAAAAAAAAAAAATTGAGTCAATTTTAATGAAGTTATTTTCAGGAAATTTACCCTAGAATTTCTGAAAAACTGCAGGTAAAAATTCTTGTGAATTCTTCTTTCTCTAGTTCAGTTCTTGATTTTAACTACTGCAGATATCTCTCAGCCAGGTAGTTATGAAATTGAGAAATTCAGAAATTCTTCTCTCCTATGGTTGAATACCTTTTTCCTTAGGATACCTGGGTTGTAAACAAAACAAACTGTAATACTCCTCAGACACCAATAAACGAATGGATTTAGGCATAAAATTAGTGGTAAAACAAACTAATCTCTGAGCAGACAGCAGATGTGATCTAGTGGGTACCATTTAAATGATGATGTTTTTAGTGGCAAGAAGTATAAAATCTTATAGACTCTCATTAAGCAAACACTTAGGATTTTTTTATTACTTTGTAAAAACTTTACTACTTTAGATAGAGATGAATTTCACCTGGTATGTTATGTAATTCGTTCAGTTTAGCAATGACTCTTTAAAACATTTTTTTTAGCAGGTCACCAGTAATTTCTCAGTCCAATGAATAAGTTGACAAAATCATAGATCATGATATAAACTGAAACAGACAAATGAGAATGTTATTTTTTTCTAAAGTAAAAAATATATTACTTAAGGGGCGTACATGAAAAAGGGGATATTTTTGCTTATATTTGATTTAAGAAAGAAATTCTAAAAAAATTATGAATGTTTTCCCCTATTGGTTTTTTTTTTGTTTGCTTCACTGTATTTAAAAAAAAAAAAAACAAAACACAAAAAAAAAACCCACCAAAAACCCTCCAAAAAACCAAACACCAAACAAAAAAAAAATCCAAGGAAGACATAATGTAGGAATTTATTTATCGTTTGTTTGCTTGTTTGTTTGTTTGTTTTCTTCAATATCACTTTTAGGAATTCAAGTCCTATATTAGGTTTATTGCTGAAATAAGCTAAATTTTTAATGACAGAGCATAAGTCCTGGGATATAACTCCAACACTTAAGATGAAGCTCATCTGCTTCTCCCCTAAGTCCCTCTCAATCTAACACAAAGCTTTAGAGGTGGGAAAGAACAAATCTTTGCAATTCCTTTGACATCTTCTTTGGTGTCCCCTTTACCTTTTCAAGTTTAGAATTATCATAGCTGATTTTCTTGTGCTACATATTAATCCCTCAGAGCACGCTTCTGTGCAAGATTTTACTTGGTCTCCAATCCCCTTCCTTAGAGTGACTTCCATGGCTTGTTTTCTTTTCTGTTTTCTTCTTCTTTTTCAACTAAGAACAATAGCCCTGACACATTGTGATGAGCCTCAGCTGTTCCTCCACTCAAGGTAGGCTCTTTAATGAAATCAAAGCAAAGAAGATGAGAGATCCAGAGAATAAAAAAATTAGCTCAATAGATACTACAAAAAGACATTAAATGGAAAATAGGTTTTTAAGCTGAGAAAATTCAATTCAGAGCTGGATAGAGAATTGTCTTTTTCAAGACAATTGTTTTTACTGAAGATTAGTGGAATTTTTTGCAAAGAAATAGACAGGACAGTGGGAAGACCATGAAGAAATTGAAGATGTTTTGGGTTATAAATATAAAGGAAAAAGTTTAAGAAAACTTAAGGATAGAAGTGAAGTCAGAAACTTATTTGAAATTTTAGGTTAGAAAAAGACACCGAAATTTATAAGCCCTTTGTAATTTGACTTTAACCTATCAAAAGCACCAAAATGCACCTTTCTGTGCATTGTGGCCACAAACAGTTCTGAACAGGCTGAACAAGACAAATGTCTCAGATAAATGATCTGCATCAATGCTTTAATTGTTCAGCAGACATCTTTAATACATAATGAAAAAAAAAAAAGGTTTCATTTATTTAATTAATATGTCTATTCAGCTTGCAGTTTTTGTACTTGTAGTATCATCTATTCCTAATGAAAGATTTCAGCCCTGATAACAAAGAAGTCTTGGCACTATTATTCTTCCATGAGTGTCATCTAAGTTCTTGTAGATAATCAGTGTTTCATCAGTCAGTAAATTATTTATGTTAATTATTTTCACATGTATAGTAAAAATACTCTGATTTTCAAACTCTGAAAATCAGACACAATTAGAGGTGCTGAAGGGTGGTGGGTTTCCTGTTATCTAAATATCTCTGTGCCTCTCTACATGTTTGATGTACTTGCACCTCTAGAACCTGGGTTTGCTTTCAACCACAAAAAAGGTCAAAGTAAAATATAGTCCTTAGCTGCATTATATTTACATTCATATCAAAATTTCCCTAATAGATACAGGCTATCCAGACACATGACTCTTGTTATGACAGTATCGGCACACTTTTAAGCATATGAGCTTTAATTCTAATTACTGTAGAATCAAATACCAGAAATTTGTCCTCTGACTCCAGTTGTCATTGCACATTGAGATGGCCGATTATGTTCAATTATCAACAGCTTACCTTCATCCCTTATCTATGTCCACATTAAAACAGATATGAAATGTTTTAAAATAACAAAAGGTTAAGAAGTAAAAAAAAATAGAGCTTGAAAAAAATATGGCACTAGCCAGTGAAGTACCATGGTATTCCGGAGCTCTCAGGGACTGTCATGGATAATCAGACCTATGTGGTTATCTACTGTGAAGGAGAGGAAAATACCACTTGTGTATGCTTTCCCCAATCACTTCTGGCATCCACAACACTGAATCAAGAGGGAACCTTAACAAAACAAGCAAATTATTGTTTGCAAGTGTTTTAACTTACCACCAGTAGGAGCCTTCATAGAACAATTCATCCTTTCTATTTTAGACAGCAGTCTGAGGGTGGGATGAATCATCTTCTGGAGGAGCTTAAATGACTAAACGGTGACTAGGTGTGACTGCATGGTTGGATGACCCTTTTAGGCCAAATACTTGAGTTTTAGTTAGTTTACAGCAGTTGGGATGAATCCAAAACATCAATACACAGCTGAAAATCCAAATTGGGTAGTCATTCACATAGTCTGATAGTGATGAAGCTGGCATAAAATCTTGAATGCCAAAGAATTAAAAGAGAATATTAAATTTGTATTCCATTGAAGTCTATTAAATTGTATTTATTTTACATTTTAACAAATGTTTCCTAAGATAGATGATAATTTCTCTACAAAAGGCAGCACATATGGCAGCATTTGATAGCAACAGCATGAAATGCCAGTTTCCTATAAATATATGCTTTGGAAAATTATCCTTAACACCAATAGCTTATGAGGTAAATAATTAATAGGAATGTTAATTTTTCATTAAATTTAGGAAAATGCTAAGAAAATATATAATGTGCTGTGTCTTTGATTTATCCGTTCTTTTCTCCCACATTTTGCACAGGTCTTTTATTAAATTCTATGGGTTTTTTAATTGTAGAAACCAAAAAACAGAGTTAGTGTAATTTGGTAATGGTTATAATACCTCCTTATTTTTTTTTTTAAATACGAAATCAGAAATAATTAAAGGGTTTTTTTTCCTAAATAAATGAGTGTTAAGATGGTCCCTTTTAAAATAACAGATGATGTATTAATATTTTTTGAAAAGATGGGACTTTGACATTATGAGAATACTACTATATTAGTTTTGGGAAAGTTATCAGGAAAACAGAAATTATTGGAATGCATTAAAACTAGGCAAAGTTTATATACATTTTAAGGAATATCTTTAAATCACTTGCCAATGTGATATCTGCTGCTACATCATTTAAAGAATCAGTTGATGCCTATCTAGGTGACAAGAACAAAAAAGCCTGTAGGGCAAAGTGCACAGCAGGGACTAAAACTGCATTTGCAAGAAGACCTGAATACTGCAAGACTGACAAGAGCATAAAGCACAGAAAAAATTATGCCCTTTCTGCAAAACAACAAAATCCACAATGCTGTTCATTGATGTGACGACGTTACTTAGTAGAAAACATAGCACTAGATCTTAAAAATTTCCTGTTCCTTTCTTGCCTATGATATCTTCTTTCCCATTGTGACAGGTGATTGGTTGCTAGTTCTACTGGAGGTGCAAATCTATTTGCAGAGCTGCATTAAAGAATAAACGAGAAGCAATGCTTTTTGTACAAATTGCAGTTCCTAGATGAATCTGTGCAATCCTTAGCCTTGCAGGAACACTGAAAAAGGTCTGGGAAATAGCCAGCTCCTTGTATGCATGAGAGTGAGCTTTAACCAACCTGGCCAGGTTAGGTGGCAGTAAGTCTCTTGTCATAACATAGTTAAGTAAAAAAAGTATTGGATGAGAGAGTTGCTTTAGAATTTGACTTTTAATTTTAATTGGCAGAGAGGTACAACAAAGTAGTTATGTTTTGTGCCTAGGAATCTTCACTCATGATCTTCGGTTCTTTCTTATAGATCATATAAATCTATAACATGGGGCTAGCAACATCTGTACTGGTGGAAAAGAACTGAAATTAATCTCTTTGAAAGTCTTATTATAGAAGTCAGTAGGGATGCTCCCATTAAAGCTGTCTGACTTTGCTTTTGGTCATTTTTAAGCTTGCTATTCTAAACGTTATTAAACAGAATTTGTGTCAGCCCTCTGTGGCAGTTCAGATGTATTTTCTGTTTCTATTCTTCTAATAACAAAATCAGACAAAATGTTCCTCCATAAATATGGAGAACACATTAAATTTCACAACATAAATTCTGAAAATATTTCAGTCTAGTACCTTGATTCAGTACGGAAGTTGGAATTTGTAAGAGAACTGTGGTTTCTGTCTCTGATGAAGTTTATCTTAATTTTGTGATGTAAAGAAGCGTTAGAAAAAATGGCAAGTTTCATATGAGAACTAAGACTTCTAAGATTTCAGTGACTAAGATGCCATGACAATACTCTACTGAGGGAAAGGATTTCCTCTGCCACTCCATGCTTGTGGATGCCAACCTCTCTCTCCTGCTCTGACCCCACCATCACAGCAAGGAAGAGGAAGATGTTTTAGCCTAAAACAGAGGGACATAATATAAAAAATTTAAACACTCTGAAAAAAAGCATGAAACTGGAGAGTGCCACGCTGTGATATTAGTATGGACTGACCTTACTCTGAAATTAGGAGTCTGAGGAGAAGAATAAAATCAGAATTTTCCTGTGTGAGGAAAATGAAGCTGAGATGAGTAGCCAAAAGTTCAAGACAGAATGGAAGCTCAGAATGGAGTCTTTATTTGAATACATGTGCTATGTATATATGTGTCAAATATATGTATATATGTGTCAAACTCATTGTAACAAGATGATGGCAAACTTTCAGTGTAAATCAGCGCTAGGGAATGAAAAAATGTCATTTGTATTATCCTTTCTTTCCTAAAAAACAAGAAATGGTCTACTGAATAAGTAGTTAGAGGATGGTTAAGAGTAATAAATAGTGCCCTAATGAACAAACAAGGTTCCTACCTCTACTACGAAACATCTGTGGCAATATTTTACGCCATAGAAAGCTGAAAATTTAAAAGACTGCATATTAATTATGTCTCCATAATTTTCTGCATTTTCTGCAGACTTAACTTGGGTTATCTTCAGAACTGCTGAGAGCTCACAGCTGCAGTTGCCGTCTGTAAGGACTGCTCTGGAAATAGAAAATGCATTAATGTCAACTGTGTTAATAAGTTTGATTTCAAATTGTGTTTCTTTGTAATACCCCTCAGTTTTATTTAACAAGATCACCACCCCTTCCTCTTATTAAAATGCTATGAAGAGTCCCATTAATATTTATAAAATATGCAGATACTATAGTGAACACTGCAATAGAAAAACTAAAGAGATATTTAATAATTTTTTTTTTAATTGTATGAGTTGTGTTAGACAGAGGGCCTATGAGTTGGGGGGTGAAAAAATACTTGGGTTTGTTTATTTCACAGTTTGCTGCAAGAGTCCGTGAACCATGAAAAAATGGTGTTAGATGGTAGGACAAAGAAAAACACTAGTGAATTTTTATCTGGTATCTCCTAATTTTTCTGGTATTTGACCTTATAGCTTTAAGAATACGCTAAGAATTCTTTTGCACATAACATTATTGTGCATAATATTATTGTTACCAAGTGTGACTGGATGTAGTCCATATTTAGGTTAAGGGAGGGAACAATTGAATGTTAGTTTAGTGTCACTGGGACATGTCCAGATCCCTGACCAGACTGGCAGGGCCTCAGCATTTGAACTGCTAAGGGAGTGTCTGGGACACAATGTTTAAAGCAATGAAAACTGAAATCATCTTTGAATCCATTAATGTCATGAAGGAAACAAGGGAAAACAAAAGCAAATATTTTCCTCATGAAAAAAAAAAAAGGTAAAAGACCACAAATGGTCGGGATTCCTATGAGGTCACAATGGGTCATGAAATTCATAGCAAGCCAAATTGTGAGTGTGGTGGTTTTCAACAAAGTTCAGGGAAATGAGCCATTCCTCTACCTCTCCTTTAAGAAAAGTGTATATACCAAAAAATGAACTACTTGAAAACTAGCAGGAGTTTGTTTATCTTTCCCTTCAGGAAAACAGCCTTTTTAAGATCTCAAAGACTAGTTGATCACTTCTCAACTCAGATATTTTAGTAATAAGGGGGTGTCAAGTACATAGAAAAAAAGACTTCATGTTCAGTCCATGGGATTGCAAGCAAAAAAGAACCAATGTTTTAGTTTTGGTTGTTTTGGGTGGTCTTTTTGGTTTGGTTTTTGTTGTTTTTGGGGTTTTTTGGTGTTTTTTTTTTTTTTGTAATGGAGAACATAAGCTTGTATAAACAACTGTAGGATGTGTAAGGGATCATAATAATGTCAGAGACTAAAGCATATGAGTCTGTGGGTGTCCCCCACTCAAGAGAGGTTAACAGAATCATCTCTCTCTCCTGGTTATGTTAGATGTGATATGTGTGACAAAGTATTAATCAAAAGCTTTGGCTTTGGTTAGACAGCTACTAGGTCCAAGAATATTTTATCCTGCTTTTATTCCCTTTGCAGCATGGCATGATAAAATAGCACAAAATATCAGAGATTGATCACAACTAGAGATAAGGTCTTAGACATATTTCTATAGACAACAAAACCTCTTTTCAGCCAGGGCATAATCCTTACATCATCAGTGCTGAAGTTGTGATCAAGAAGGTATTTCCCATAGGTCAAATTCTTGGAATTTCTTTGCTGGGAATGACTATGATTTTTTACCTGTGGCTGTATGGTCTGTCATCATATAGAGGAATGCATGAGCCAGTATCCTGCTGCTCATGTTCAATTTGCAAACAGTAAGAGAAAGTTTGCCCAATTGAAATGTTTACAGTGTGCTAGTTTATCACCATCTTGCAGGTTAAAAAGACACCACAACTACTGATGCATTTTTCCCAGTAGAAAACAGGTGTATTTTGATTGCTTCATCAGCAGGGAGACAGTGACTGAGGCTCCCACTTACTGTGTCATTATAGTGTAAACTAGGTATTGAAAAATGGTGACAAGCTGAAGTGTGGAGAACTAAAAATAAAGTTTCCAGGTGTCTACCCATTTCTCAGTATGAACTGGCAAAACTTTTCTATTCCTCCATAGAATTTAACAGTATATCACAATTAAGAATATTTTGGTTTTCCAAGTAACAAGGGAAGGAAAAAAGCCAAAAGAGACAGAACAGGACTAGCATCTCTTACTAATTTAAGTTTTGATGCAGACAGAGGAAATGAAATGTGTTCAATTTTCTTTTGTGCATGGCTTTAAGAACATTGTTTCTGTGCTTATAATTAACCATGTATTTATGAGATGGCCTGGATCAGAGCCCAAGTCTTTGGTTTACTTTCTAAAAAGAAACCTCCTGCCTAAAGCTGATAAATCACATAAACATTCAGCAAGCTTTGTTAAGCCATAAACATTTCGTACCCTGATAAAAGAAAAGGAGTTATGATAACATCAAAGGGAAACATATTATTGATGAAATAATTTTATACATTTCTTCCTAACATGGAAAGGTTCTTGAAAATTAATTAAATAATATTAAAAACCCATGTACTGACATAAAATAGTTCTGTGAGAGCAGGATTTATTGATTTTGCTATACTGTTGTGCTTATAAACAGTAATGCAATATGTTATTTGGGCTGCCGTAGGCAATTAATTTTGATTTTGTAGGTTTTTTTCTGGTTTATTATTTTATTTTAGATTCACTAAAACCATGTGGTAGAGTACAAACTATAGCAGTAAAGAAATATTTGAAAATATTTTAAGTACCTTTTGCATTTTTTTAAAGAAATAAATACTTTGAGAACATGTATAATGAAAAAAGGGTACAAAGGAAAAAATATGAATATTTGATAATATGAATAAACTTGCTAGTAATTACAGGGAAAATGCACCAAAATATTTTTTATCAAATCAATTAAATTTGATATTGAAAATAAACCTACCAGAAACAAATACAAGATTTATGCATCTGTACTGTATACAATTGACAACTGGCATTGTTAGGTTCTATCACTGCTTTGTTTTTGTGTTGACAAGATAACAAAATTAGAAGGTGAGGCAGGCACAGAAAGTGGGTGCAACACATTCCAAGACACCTCTCAGTTTGTACAGTAATATATCAATGACATGGAAAAATACTGGGGCCGTCACCTGTTCCTTTTCTTGGTGTCTGCCTGTATCACTCAAACATGATAACGTTGTTATTGACAGCAGCTGCATGAAAGCAACAGGAAATTTAACTCCTCTTGGTTCTTGGTAGAAATGTAAATCCTGTTGGTTTCTTGCAGTTTTACAAGAAAGATAGAAAAAAAATAATTTCCAGCCTTCCTGCAGAATTACTCTTACCACTCCTCATGTGTGCCAATAATTACAAGTGCCAATTAAAGAACTCTTATTTGATTTTTACCAAAAGTTAACATGAATATTTGTCTTCTTCGAGAAAAACTCTTTTCAAGACTGAATGCATGTGCTATTGTTGCTGTAATACATTTCTCATGGATATGACTCTTTGGAGATGACATAAATTTCAAGGAAATGCATTAGGTTTTAGGCCAGTTTGTCACTGCATGGTGATGCAAACTACAAATGTAATGGAAGATTTAGCAACAGAGACATTTCAAATAGAATAACAGTGTTTTGTTCACAAGATTTTTCCAGAACTTTCATTTCAACTTCATTTAAGATAAAACATCCACCAGAGAGGGAATTCTAACTCTAACTCTAAAATGTGTTTCTAATTCAAACACATTTTAATATAATTTAGATTCTTCTTTTATTAATTTGTAACCAGATGAATTAAAGACCATGAAGATAATTTTATACTAATGAGCTAGATCTGAAACTTCACCATTTACCTGCAATGATTGAACTGCACTAGTTTAGCTAGAAGTGTTCTGTGGCCTGTTAGATGTTTAACTATCTAAAAGTAGACTTAAGCTATTTGAATGCTTCAGCAGAAGGCTTGTCTCTTGCCACTTAGCTGTATACAGACTTTCATTGTCTAGCAGCAATTAACCTAAAAGTGATTGATGTATACCTTGTAGGGAAAAAATTATAATTGTGTGTTCATCCATTAAAAAGCACAAGACTCTAAAGTGGCCTAAATAGATTAAGGAAAGAGACATGTAGGCCACTTTAACACTGCATAGGAGTGCCAGGACTCCTATGCAGTGTTACTTCACTTGCCACTCTTAAATTCTTAGCATGATACCTGACATAGTATTGATTTAAACTATATATTTTTATTTTTATTTTTATTTTTATTTTTATTTTTATTTTTATTTTTATTTTTATTTTTATTTTTATTTTTATTTATCAAGGAGGACTACTTGAAGAATTCCTGAGCACAGCGCACACAATTAACACTGGCCGTGGGCCACTCCCTACAAACAATTTGAATGCTACTACTTTCTTCTGTAAAGCAAAAATTTTGAAGCATATACTCAAGAAGTCATAACATACAAGTAGAGCTCAGTGTAAGAGAACACCCTAGGCACATTCAACTGATTAATATGGGCAGTTACCAAAATGGATCAAATCTGACCTATATTTAGCTGTGTGAAAGACTAAACTATCTGCCTAGGATTCCTCACTGGCATAAGAAAGAGCTAGTCACCTCTAGCAGCTGAATCCTACCAGCTATTGTAGACAGCTATGAAATACCTTTCTTGGGAAAAGTGAGTGTGGCTGACAAAGCTTTTATCAGTCACTTCACTTTAGATGGTCAGGGTAAAATGAGGCACAGAGAACCAGGAAGTTGGTTGTGTCCATCCTTCCCTGTTGGTTACCACTCTTGCAATCTCCCTTCCCCCAGTTTTCTTTAACAGAAAGCTTAATTCATCACTTGCTGTGAACTTCCAAAGAAAGAGAAACTGCCTCATTTTTTTCTGCTAAGGCATTTTTTCTATCCAAAAGGAAGCAAAGTTACTGATGCTGCTTTTTCTGTATAGCCACAGTTGTTTAAATGCTGTGGATGCATGGTCTCAGTGGCAGAACTAACCACCCTGAAGCAGGTTTCTCTCTCCAGGATTTTCACACTGAAATTCTAGCTCTGTAAGCAAAATTTGTATTTCTGGCCACCTTAATAGTATAATTTTTATTCAGCTCTATTACTGCAGAGCTCTGAGATTGGTCTTGGTGTCCCACTGTGCTAATGCTTTTGAGTTTTTTATATTTTCTTCTTAAACTTATATTTATGTTTTATGGCCAGAGAGAATATATCAGTGTGAGCAACCACTCACCAAATAGTTCTACTTCAACCTTATGTATTTTTGTTATTGTCTGTGCAACTCTTCTGCTATAAGACACTTTTTCAAGAGGTTTGAGCTGTATTTCTTATATGATATGTTTTGCAAATATAGTAATAGTAAATAATAATAGTGTGTTTTGCAGTAATAATAGTAAATATATTGTTCTGAAATCTCTGATGCAGGTCAGAGGGAAAGAAGGAAAAAAACAATTATTCTCCCACCTTGTTTAAAAATGCTTTCAATCCTTCTTGTTTTCACACTGACTCCTTTTCATCCCTATATGTTTCTCCCGTAAATGTCATATTTTAAGACTGAGCTTTCAAAATCTTATCATAGTTCAAACTGCAACTATTGGGTAGATAGTTGCAAATGGGGCAATGTGCAGAATGGGGCACAAATGGGGCATGTGCAGAAATATTTGGAACTTATTTTCTTCCTACTTTATGCTCTGGGTCTTTTCATGCATCCTGGCATACAGGAATATTTGTGGTAACATAAGCAATTTTAAATGCCAGAAAAGGTGTAAGGTTAATAAAAAATATGAGATAAATGATGGAGAAATTATCTTAGTAGTTCCTTGCAAATGTCAGGTGAATAATCCCCTTTCAGGAAAATAAGTAATGCTTTTCTTCAGCATTTCAGAAATTCAGTGGGAATTTTGTGTATATTTTTTCCTGACTCTTTTTCTATAATGCTGTGTTAAGACTATATTAAGGTGCAAGCTAGAAAGTAAAAGTAAGCTAAGTCCCAAATACAAGAAAGACATGAGCTTGTTGGAGTGAGTTCAGAGCAAAGCCACAAAGATGATCAGAGGGCTGGAACATCTCTTCTGTGAAGAGAAGACAAGCTGAGAGAGTTGGGATTTTTCAGCCTGGTAAAGAGAAGACTTTGGGGAGACCTTGTAGCTGCTTTCCTTTACCTAAAGGGAACCTACTAGAAAGCTGTATTTTTACACACGGAGACACAGGACTGGGGGGAATGGCATTAAACTGAAAGAAGATAGGCTTAGATTAGATATTAGAAAGAAATTCTTCACTATGAGGGTGGTGAGACAGGAGGAGATTGCTTAGGGAAGTTGTGGGTACTCCATCCCTGGAAGTGTTCAAGGCTAGGTTGAATGGGGCCTTGAGTAACCTGGAAGGTGTCCCTGACCAAGACAGACAGGTTAGAAACAAGTGGTCTTCAAGGTCCTTGCCAACTCAAACCATTTTATGTTAAACTGAAAAAAACTCTTTGCTGCTGAACAACTTTCTGAGAGATTCTAGCACTTTTCAGCTGACTAAATTGAAATTCTTTTGCTATTTTTCCTTCAAGAAGAAGCAAACTTTTAAAAGTAAAATGTTGTAAACCTCCGTAGCCACAATTTCTATTATGTTGTAGACACATTTCCAACTGAATGGGGTTTCAGAAGTGGCAGATAGAGTTAGTCACAGTGGATAAGTGCCACAGCTCATTGGTTCTGCTACAACAATCAGCAGCTTTTGGTAAGTGAGATAGTCAATTACACTTTTATATTTAACAATGCAGTAAGACGAGCAGGAGTCTTTCTGTTAGAAAAATTGTTTTCTTCTGAACATTTCTGACCATGGTTTACATAGAGAAGGCCTTTCCTAATATTTGATCCTCTGTGACCTGCTTTTTTACCAAAACTTAAATTCTAGAAGACACAGTAAAGGCTGCAGGAAGTCCATTGAGAGGGTGTAAATTCTTTTGCAGCAGCACATTTTCCTTACCCATAGATTCCTATTATCCAATGGCATGAGTGTTAAATAGGATGAATTTGAATCAAGAATACTGGAGGAAAAGTGTGAAAACATAGCACTTATTGAAACATGGTGGGATGAATCACACAGACAGAATGTCAGAATGTGTGGATACATATTGTATTAATGGGAAAAATTTAGGAGTGGACACAGGAAATATTTTTTGTCACCTGTTTTCATGCAAAGTACGTTTTAAAAGGAAAGCTGAAAATAAATATACATTTGTTACTATTTTCTTAGATTGTTAGCAGTTAGACACGAGTCAAATATTGATGACAGAAAGGTCAAATGTGTATGTGAATTTTATTTTAATATTCTGATTCTAGAACAACCGTGATTCTGAGCTCTTATCTCATCAACTGTAGCCCTGGAAAAACTCTCAAAAAGATGATTTAGACTCACAAATGGATATAGAAACTTTTTTTCCACACTTCTAATATCAGTTACCTCTGTTGGAGGATTTCTAGTAGCAGGCACTGCTTTTTAAAATTTCTCAGATGCTAATTACCTGCTTTCTTATTTCAAAATAATGGCCTTCTGATTTTGTCTGATACAAAGTACATCTTTCTCAGACTCTCTGTAGCTGAGATGGTATTATGAGATATATTATGCTGCAATGAAGCCACTGGTAACACACAGACTTCAACAGTATTCCTTCAAAGCATATTATTTTATTAGTAATTATAATTTATAACATGGAAACCACAGAGTGGCAAAGAAAGGCAGATTTTAGGAGAAAACAATATGAGAGGTATGTCAGTATGGAAGAAAAAGTATGAATTGTGGAAAATATTGAAATGTTCATAGAAAAGGCCTTCTCTGTCTTTCTGGAAAGGTCTAAGTAGTTATAAACAATACTCTTCCAGGCTACGTCTTTGAAAATTCTGCATTCAACATGTGAAATTACATCGGAGTAGAACTAAATTTTGGTTGTCCTGAAAAGCATTGCAGCAGAAAATGGGGGGCAAAATAAATTTGTGAGACTAGATTTGCATCCAATTTTGTCATTCCCTTCTTGCACGAGCTGAGTTATTGGAGACCTCAGCAAGGGTGGGTGATCCCCAGGCAGTGTTGAGAAAGGGAATTTCTGGGCATGTTTGCTCTTGGCGCTGCAATCTGTCAGTACTTGAGGTGTTTATGAGAAGTTTATGACAAAAGTGAGGCTCTCTACTACTACTGTTATTCTCTGTCACAGATACGTTTTTATCTGCAAGAGGTAAGGAATCCCTATGTGAACAACATCTCTGCACTCTTAAAAGAATCGCTGGGAAAAACAGACATTTTTTTATTGTCAATTCAGGGAATGGCATAGTATTGACTACTGTCAATAGAAGAAGACCTCTGTACTAAACACTGCATGAGTAGTTAGATTGTTTTCCTGACATATGGAGCTGAGCACAACATCTTCACAACAAAGAGTTTTAATCCATAGGCAAATGGCTATACCATCATCTTCTTCATTTCCAGATTTCTAATAAAGAAAAAAAAAACCAAAAAACCTTTCTGAAGTTTCAAAACAAAATTGGAGCAAAAGAAAACCTTTTTATGAGATGAAATATATTTTAATGACACAGTGAAATTAAAAAAAATAGTCTTATTTTCTTCTAGGTTTTTTTTTTTAAACTTGAGATAAGATAGAAAATAACTCATTAAAGAGACAATTGAAGTCTTTATTGTCTATATATATCAGGAAAAAATTGAGCTGTACAGGTCATTCTTCAGAGACATTCAGAAACCTTGAATTGAGAGACTCATGTTTATGTCTTCCATAGTCACCAAATCCAAGAAATATTTTGTCTTTTTTATCCTGAATAAGGAATTTAAATACATTTTATTTTGTGTTGTTTTGTCAAGTCACTGTTTAAAAAAATTGAAACTCCATGCAAATAAAAAATATAAAATATATGACTTTTTAAAAAAATACTGTTGGTTATTTTCTTCTTGTTGCATTACATTCTGTCTGTTACTGCCAGTAGCAAGAATTTTGTGTATATACCAAAAATCCTTCAAAACATGATCACTTTATATTTCATATGTATAAAAAACCCATTTTTCTCTTTGTATGTCAGCATTGTCACTCTACTTCTCGTCAAAATCTCCAGCTGTGGACTAAGTAATATAAGGGTATTTTTATGCTATTTCATTTTGATTCTTTTCCTTTTAAAATACAGGTCTTACTGGATAAATTAGAATGCTGGAGCTGGTTGTATCAAATAATTTGTTTAGATGTTTCCTCTGAAGTACTTTTATTCTTGTACATTATGCTACTAAGCATTAAATCTAATTGGAAATAGGTATGTCAGTGACCAGTTTGTAATCAAAGACACTTAGCTACAATTTCCAGGCTTGTTTGTATTCTCAGATTATTTAAAAGAATAGTAATATGCTTTCTTTTCCTCACCCTTGAGAATCAAAACAGTTGAGAACTTTCTTGTATGTTTCTTAAAATATCATGGTTGCTATCACTTTTGCACATAAGAATATGTCAGACTCTCCATTTATTGGAGTTACAAAATGTCTTGGCAGCAGTGTAGGGAGATACAGAAGATATTGAATTAGGTTTAATGTACTCACCTATGAACACCTGCAGGCCAGAACACCACTTTTTAAATGGTATAAATTGTATTTGTTTTATGTAATTATTGCACACAGATTAAATTAGAGATATTACAGGTTTGTGCAAGCTCATCTAACTTGAAGGTGGCAATTAGTACCTATTTAAAATACACTACAAGTTACTGTCTTGAGGCAGTTTTCTCTGTCAGAACTGCCAGTCCTCTTGAAAACAGATGCACATGCAGGTTTTGAGATGTCAAATGAAGCATAAAAAATAGTTGTTTAAACTTGATATCTTAATCATTCTGATCAGCTACAGTGAATCAAACATTTCGCCTGGGGCAGATTTCAGTAGGAATCATAAAGTGCTAATGGCCATGGTTTTTTCACCTAACTCTGAAATATCAAGCTGAAAACTATATTTGCATGTAAAAACTTACTGTGATGAAAATCGATAAAAACAGTGAAAAAGTTAGACTTATCAGCTCCTGTGAATTTTAATTGGCTTTTTAAGGCTAAAAATATGAAGAAAGTCTGTGGTAAGAGATACTATTTGAAAATAATAAATATTGAAAAGATATAGCTGACATGAGGAAGCAAGAATAGTTACTGTAATTGGATACCAGGTTATGAATGAGGAAAAAGATGGAAGAGATTAAATGCCTCACACAATAAAAATGAGACCTGCAAGACAGTAGGAGAGTCTAAATGTAGAAAAGAGATTGCATTACTGCAACCTGTCTTGGAAGGTTTAAATAGCAGAGCAGGAGAGCTCTGTTCCTCTTGGGCTAACGTCTCTTAATGAACTCACCACTTCCCCTCTTCCTTCCAACTCTTCTATTTTCCCTAATAAACCAGCAAGAAGCAAGTGAAATCTGCCCAAATTAAAAAAAATAAATAAAAAAAAAGTAATAGAATTAAAATAATAAGGAGGAGCAGTGTAAGTGAAAGCTAATGATATGCTGGAGGATTACAATTACAATAAAAGTGATACTGCTAAAACTTGCATAGGTTCATTAGAAATCAGAAGTTTTAATTGTCTTCATCACTGCTGGCTTCATCAATATCAGCCACAAATAAAACTAACATGCATATATTACCATACTGGTATAAAGCCAAAGCACCTGGGTAAGGTCACTTACCTCCTTTAAGTATAATATTAATCATGATTCTGGCATGGTTTTTGTTCAAGCTGATTGGTATCCTGGCACTCTCCTGAACAGGGCATGGGCATCTCTCTTTGGGCAACAGGTGTGAGGTGACTATTCTTGGGACCAGATGAGAATTCAGCCGTGTGACGCTGATTTGTGCAGTGCTATTTTCTCTCAGCTCCATGGGAGTTTTGGCTCATTTTTTACTTCAAGCCTCAAAGACAGCAGGTAACTCACCCCAAGCTCCTAATCAGGCTGAGCACCATATAACTTGGATGAGAAATTTACACAGTTTCATACATTGTTATCCGCTGCTTAGAAAAACCTTTGCTTTGACAAATTATGCTATTTTGGGAGCAGGTGCTGTATTTAATTAGAAGTTCGGCTTTTTTAATATTTTTTTATTAAAGAGCAGATAAAAATTATAAATGTTACTAACTAGTTCTAATCATTCAATATTCTCAGTTGTTGGCTGTAAAAGTGGATTCTGCTCCTAGATTTTACCTGCATCTGCTTAGATTAGGTATGAGAACATCTGGTCTCCCTGTTTGTGCCAGGATTGAGCATGTGCTTTTAAAAGTAGGATCTTTCTCTTAAACAGGTGCTGTGCTACCTTCCCAAGTCATGAGTCTCCATGTCCATCAGTCACATGATTTCAATATGCTACCCCTTGACTTTCACACCATTTCAAATGAAAAGCGCTGTTTCAAGCAGTGTTTCCTTGATAGATGATTAGTCAGTCAGCACAAACAGCATTAGGATTTTCAGTATGAAAATTGCTGTATTGATATCAGGGTCCTCTTTCTGAGGTTGGATGAGTCTCTAGGATACACCATAACAATATTTGAGTGATACCTAAAAATTAGTGTGCTCCTTTTATGCAGCATCAAGCCTCTTTTTCTGTATGAATAAATCAAAAATTGTATTTTTGAGACACTTAAAAATTTATTTTGCCCAGTTGACATTTCATGTTGATACTGGGCATATGGAAATATGTGAATCTATATGACCTGCCCATTGAAAATGGCTCTGCAAAAAATTGGTTGTGATTTAAATGCTATTTTGCTAAGAAAAACTAAATAATTTTTAAATTCGTAATTAATCATGTCAAAATCATCATATGCTACAGCAAAAAGCATTACACTTGTGAATTTTGAACTGTATGTATTTATATGAAATATGTATAAGAACTTAGAGGTATTCTAGATATTTGGGAACTGTCTTGTTGCTGGGGCTGAGGTTTATTTTGTATATAAAAGAGAGAATACATCAGTGTTCTAATAAAAAAAGCACTGGTACAGCGTCAGTGCTTTGGAATAAAAATACATGTTTTGTGTAAATGCTATGTCTGTCTTTTTTGTATTGGCAGAAACTTACCGAGATGATTATAAAATAAAGGAAAATTGACGCATAAGGAAATGGCAGTTTTGGTCTTACGTGAAAGTTTTCTATAGTAGAGGAAAACTGCTCATTTGTGTTTAGAGAAAACAGTAATACTTTGACATTTGGAAAAACTGTTGCATAGTCTGAAATGAAACTAATGTGCTGTCTGCCCAACCACATTCCTGAGTAAGATATTTTGTCTATTTCTTCAGATAAGATAAATATGATACAAATGTGATTGAAACCTGTAGCATGTGAGAAGGACAGTAGTGCTTAAGGTCAGTAAAAGTAAAACTAAAACTTGCTTGCTTTCTGATGATAAGTTCTTCAACAATGTAATCTTGTTACTGACAATACCTACAGCAAACTGGACAACCCAAGTTTCTCAGAAAATTGGCTATTAAAATTATTAATAAGAAGAAATTAGGTATTGTAATTGAAGCAGAAATTTCTGTTGCGTTTTGCAGCAAATAATTTCTGAACCTTATAATGCAATAGAAATGAGATGCAGAAAACTGCTGGGAAGGACAAAAGCCAACTCAAACCTCCAGATAAATTATTTAACTACAAATGAGAATATGATTTGAAGTGATGTGATACATGAAATAAAAAGTCTTCTTAAGAACAGTAAGAGGTTTATCAAGGACCAGCTTTCTTTAAGATGGGAAAACTCTAGCAAAATCAGTGTATATGAAACAAAGGAAGACACTAACAGAACTGAACTTAGTCTTCATGTTCAGGATCATCTAGACCCTCTCCACTGCTTGCCTGTACTCCTGGAGCCAATTAGCAGGTAAAGGAAAAAGTAAAGGCATGTTACCTATAGGATCATAAAAGATATCAATTTTTCAGCAAGGGTTGAAAAAAAAAATCAAATCAACAAATGCTTGTCATTAGCAAGCAGTAATAATAAAGAGGAATGATGAAAATGATCAAAGAAAACATGGTCTACAGAGCACTAAAGAACGCAGTAATAAGGATAGTATTATAATACTAATAATTATGACAGGAAGAACAATAAGTGAAACAATCAGTATGAATTTTTTAATAATTTAATTTTTAAAGGAAATTTATATGCAATATGACATTACAAATTAAATTTAAAAGTTCGGCTAATTGATAGCAACAGATTATTTTAATTCCAATGGCACACCAGTTTTCAGTAAGGCATTATTTCCTGTAAAAAATTGCCATGTAAAATTATGATTGTCGGAAGATGGCTGACAAATTTTTGATAACAGCAACTCCCACTGACTTCCCTTAAGGGAAATTTCTCTCTGAAATATTTTTTCCTGGCACAAAATGATTAATAGCTTTCTTAAGAAATGTTGCCAAATCTATTTAACTGAAAAACAATTTCATGAAGTTACAACAGCAAACACAGGGTGATCTCATCCCACTTTATCTGTTTCACGCATCATGCTGCAAATCAGGCAGGGATGATAAGAGGAAAATATCCATATCTTTAACAGGGCACATGTGTGTGTCAACAAATGGGAGCATATTGATCTGGAAGTAAGATCTATTTAAAATTACATAAAAACTCACAAAGTAGTGCTTTGAGTACTTTATAGTTAATTCATTTTGGGAAGAGTTTGCAAGCAGTTTAAAAGCATGTATCGTGTTTCATAATAGAAGTAGAGCTGATCCCACTCTCTTGGGAGCGTACTTGATGATTCCCAGACCCAGGCTGAAAGGATGCGTTATAATTGCAACTTCAGAATTCAGGTTGCTTGCATTTCAGCTTTCCGCCCCTCCTTTTCATTCATGTTAATCTAATTCAGTATAACTAAAATATATTATAAACCCCCAACTTTTAGTCCATACCTTTAAATTCTCTCAGTTTTGGAGAAGATTATGGCACTGATACTTTTTTTAAATTAGGAAACAAAAGTATTAAAATCTTGATGAGGTCTTCTCTGTTCATTGAATGAAGGTGTATGTTTAGATCTCTACATGCTTATAAACCATAAATAATTTTACACATGGTTCTGTGTCAATGTCTTTGTGCAATGACTGACAAAAATCTTGTCACTTTTCCTGATGATGTTTTGACAGCTGTGCGCAATATTTAAACAATGAAACTGATTAAATGTCACTTATAGTTTTAAATGTCACTTATAGTTTTAAATGTACTACATCTTTACATTTGACAAAAGAGTTTTATGATTCAGGTTATCTAGATGAATTTAATATTATCTTTTTCAGATGACAAAAGTAACAGAGTTGGAAGCAAGGGAAAAACCTGAAAGTAAGAATACTTTGCAATATTTCCTGTATTCTTTGATATTCTGGGATCTCTGATATGAATAAAAATAAATTTCTAACTTTGGAAATTATTTAATTTCAACCAGATTGTTCCTGTCACAAGAATACACTCTCATTCAAGGTTGAGATCAGTGCCAAAACTTATCCAGAACTGCTTTTAAAAAGGCATTTTTTCTATATTAAAGGCTTCATATTCAATATTTCTTGGTGCTTAATGAAAATTTATTAGGGGAATTCATTTTATATGAGTACTTTTCTTGTGCTAATCTTGAATTTGATATTTCCTATGTAAATAAGACAGGAAAAGATATATTTTAAATTTTTTGTAACAATCTCTAGATGCTTAAGCTCGAATAAAATCTGCAACCAAGTTTCACATCTTGATCACCACAATTCTTGAATGCTGAATTTGCATTAAATATTCTTTGGAATGCAAATAAATTAAGCCTTCCAGTGAAAAACTGATCATTCGATACATAGATTATGTATCTTTCTCTTAGTGACTTAGTCTTAGCCATAAGACTTTTTTTTTTTCTGCTCTTACTTTTAGGAGATTAAAAAAGGGTGGTGAAATGAGGAGAAAATTGGTCTTAGAAAAAAAAGAAATTTTTAAAATTGAAACAGATTACTAAAGCTGTCTTGATAAATAAAAATGTCTATGGATTATACATCTAAAATTTTCATGGTGAACAAACTGATTTTGTTAAATTAAGCATAAATAACCTTTCCCTGATAGGCAAGCATTTTACAGACTAACTTTTTTTTTTATTATTATTTTTCCCTTTTTTTAAATTATTTTTCCTTTTTTTTTCTCCCATAGATCAAATATCTCTAAAATCTGCTCTAGTAGACTTGTATGCAAAGCAAATATTCCAATATTAAAAATAATGTAAACATACATATTTTTTAAGGATATCCCATCTGTTTTAGGAGAGCAGAGCAATTCCTTTTGAGCAGGCTGATACGGGCCATTAAACATCTCTGGCTGTGAGTTCCTGAGAAGCAATAACTGCAGTCTTAATTTGGGATCACATTTTCCAGTTGAACAAGGTCTTCCAGGCAAAAAAAAACAGAAATGAACTGCAAAAAACCTAGTAGCTCTTTTATTCTTTGATTTTGGACCCCAAAATACAAAACCACAACGTACTTAAACTCCATAAAATTCTGTAATAGATCATGTTCATCTGCTAGCATAGAAACTATTTCTTCATTTTTTGAAATGGGTGTTTACAATTCATTCGTGTAGGCAGAAGTGGTAGCTATAACTTCTATAAACCTTAAATTCTATTTGTTGCTCACTTTTAACGACATCATCTATCTTTTTCCTCTCAACTTACCTGCAGGGTTTTTGCCCTTTACAATATACAGTTCTTATGCTTTCAATATGCAGCTATACATCATCATGAGCATAAATAAATACATAAGTAAGAAGAGTCCTGCTGAGAGTTTCCTCACACCAGTTTTCATGGAATTTCTTTGGATTTTAAAATTTTATCCTGATTCAGATAAATTTCTCTAGCTGTGGTCAAGAGTACCAGGACAGCACTTCTCTAAAAAAAAATAGAGTTTGATGTACGATGAAGATATAAAAGTAAAATGTTTGGAAGTTTTTTGTGTACGGAATTACATCCAATGAAATCTGTACATTATTTGCTTCTGATCATTTCACTTACATTTTGATTCCCATTTCAAAGCACTATAGTCACCAGTAAAGGTTATCTGTACCATTGTTCTCAACACATTTTTTGAGAATTGGTATTTTCTGATGCATCTTGGTAATTATTTTTGTTGTCTTCCTTGTGCCTCTAAGTTCCTCGAAGTGGGCCGTTCCCTCAAATGCTTCAGGCTGTTTCCTGCCATATGCCTTTAGCAGGCTGTCCTCAATATTATTCCTATTTTATACAGGAGATCTGGTCAATGAAAACACACTCACTGTTCTTTGCCAGTAGGGCTTATACAGCTGCCTGTGTCTTTTTGTCTTCTTCTTCTTTCTGTTAGTTTACTCAGATGACTCAACTCGCAGACCATGTATAGAAGTATCAAGTGAAATATGTCATAGTGCATTACTCACAGAGTTGTAAAAAAGTGTTATTTGAAAAGCAAATGACCTAGATGCACCTCTAAATCTGAGGTCATCCAGCAGAGAATTCAGAATTCCTCAAAGTGCACATGTAACTAGTAATCCAAAGACAAAATTGAATCTAGCAATGATTTCTTTATAAGTGTCTCTAGTAAAAAATTTTCTCAAATCATTCTTTCTTCTTCAAACTCTCTCTTCTATACCACACTGAAATATGTAGTTGATAGATATTCCAGTGATTTCTATGTCTTCTATTTTGTTTATTCTTTCCTTGAATTAAAAAGGACCCAAAATGAAACCTAATAGCAATTTGGGCATTGTTGCCTGGATTTAAAATGGTATATTACCAGGTATATTACCAGGGGAGATATTGTTGTAATCTATTGTTAAAATATATACTATGTAAGTTGACTTACAGTTGTTTAATTCTGAGTTGTTCCCCATTTCCATTTAGAAATCATTAATCTGTAAATTAATTGTGTTGAAAATTATCTTTCATAATCATAAACTTCTCAAACACAGAATGAATGAAAACAGCTTTATTACAGGCTCAGAATTTTGCAGTAAAATACAAGTGCATATAAATTCCATTTTCACAAGCTCTAAGGAGAATACAAATGATTGACTTTCTAGTCTGCAGTCAATAGCTTATTGACAGTTTTAGGTCCAGATGACAAAACAAAGAACAGAAATCAATGGCTGTGGAGAAATGATGAGATCAATAGCTGAATTTCTCATTAATGGAGCAACTGTCACTTTTGCTCACTTTGACAGAAAAAGACAACAGCCTCACAGCCTTTCTGACTCAGAATGAAGGGCAGAGGTCAAATATGCATAACGAATGTGGATCTGAAACTTCTTTAGACCAAAAAACCCTAGCATCTGTAAAATTAATTTTTAAATAGTTATATGATCCCTGGAGTAAAGTCCAACAGAAATAATAAGAAATTATGGTTAAGTACTTAAAGCACTGTTAGGGTCTATAAACCTGTTTTCACAGACAGTGCTGCTGTGCACTTATACAGAGCAGAAGTATGTTCATAAATTTGTCATTTTTAAAAATTAAATAATTTTGTGGATTGGCGAGGTCAGTTCTGCTGGTCACTTAAGTAAAAAAGGGAACACAGTTTTCAAACTTCTTTTTGTGCTTTTCAGAAAAAAACCAAAAACATTGATTGAACAATCTTTATTCTACATTTATTTTCTGATCTTCAGTTAAAATTAATAAATGGGGGAACTTCCTGATAATGATTGGGAATTATATAGGGGAATAAAAGAAATAAATTAATAAATGAATACAAATGCCTTTTCAGACATTTCAGATCAATGATTGTACTTTCTGATCTTCTACCCTACTCTTGTACATCACCTTTTGAGTATTTTTAGCAAGAGCCTATTGTGAAAATCCAGTTCAGTAGAAGTATGCTGGTAAATTCTTTTGTGCAATGCATGGGTTGCACCAATGCTTCTCAAGTAGCTATTCACACATTAAAAAACAAACAAAAAAAAAAAGCAAAGTAACAAAAACCAAAACCAAACCCATAAACTTTTCCCCTCATCAAAAGAAGAATTTTCTGTGAGAAGAATAAAGTAGTAAGCAAGGGTCATGAATCCCCAAAGCTATTTAAGTCCATAAATCAGAGCTCATAAAAACTGTAACAATAGTCACTAATTAAACCTTCCTATTTATGAGAAGCAGTTTTAAATATGCACTTGAATCATGTTTTATTTTAAAATAAATGTTATTGATGGCCACATATAAAAATTATAAAGGATTATATATGATGTCTTGAGTGGTCAGCCAGTTACTGTAAATTGCTATAGAGTTCAATGGATAAATAGGTTAACTGTGAAACCTTCTACTTATATGCTTATAATTATCTGTAATACACGGTACTTAAGCCTAACATGCTTATGATATTTATGAAAATTTTATAGTCTATTTATATATACAATGCTTTCTGAGGGATGATAATGCTCTGCGGCAAGAAGATTGATCTATATTAGAGCAGAATCAGAAGAATCTAAGATTTCTTGTCCTCAAATCAACTTCTCATAACACTCTAGAAAAAGCCTACCGGTTTCTTTTTTAAGATGCAAAAGTATGAAACTGCAAGTAACATAATGCTGAAATCCTACCCATCTCTTTTTATACATCATACAGTTTTTCTCTTGGATATACAAGTAATAAATAGAGGCAATCAACTGATTATGATAAAAATCTGCAAAGCACGAATAGACTAAACAATATTAGGTCATTCTTAGTTCAAATGTACTTCTAGAAAAATAACCTCTTGGTTCAGATTAAGCTCTTTGATTATTTTTCACTAACTTGTAGTATTTAAGGCTTCACAAAAGTTGAGTGGCAGTTATAGTTCCTTACAAAGTTTTCAGCACTTTGAAAATTCAGATCTGAAGTCATATAATTAATATCAGCCATGTTTTAAGTATCCCACTTACCCAAACTTTTCTATGGCTATTTCTTTTTTTTCCATGAGTACTTTAGATGAAGTCACAGAACTCATTAAAATGCTAAACACTAACCAAACAGGCAATAATCAGGATAATGGAAGAAATGTGGTCATGTTCAAGTCAGGCAAGTGCAAGAAGAAAACAAAGAAAATGGACAATGAGTCCAAGATGTTTCCAAACATATACTTCCATGCCACTACAACAATGGAACAAGACTTGTTCTGCCATAAGAAACCAGTTCAGCTGATTAAACAAGAGTATTGTGGACTATTCTTCTGGTCTTACTGATGACTGTTCCTCATTGAGAAATATAATGGTTATGAAAGAACAAGTGGTAATTAAAGGAAAAATATTTGAGCTTTGTGAAACTTCTTGGATGTTCAAATTCTGTTGGAACATGACTGACCTGCTACCTATGAACAACCTACAGTTTAAAACAATGATCAAGCTTCATCCTGCACAAGCAGGAAAGAGAACGGGAGCAGGAAATAGGAATGCTGAATTTAAATAATAATTGCCTCTTCCATCCAAACGTATTCTTCAGTAATTACAGCTGCTAGTTAGAATAAGAAAATATCACTACATGTTTTATTGCATGTTAATAAGTTCTAATTGAATTTTGAAACCCTAAGACCTATAGGAAGCCCAGAACCTCTAGTGCCATCTGAACCCAGTCTTCTTGTTTTGACTTTCAGCTTTTGTCTCAGCTGCTGCATTTATAGATGGAAGCTTTTAGGTGTTTTCAGAGTTTCCTATTCATCATGCTAGCTTTTTGCAAATAATTTTACTAAATAACAATTTTTCACCTTAATGTATTATATAGGGAAGTCTGGAAAACTTATTCATCTGGACACTTAAAAGTTAGTCATTGAAGTGCTCCTTGTGTCTAATTCTTGTTTGTCACCGTATTGTTATTGAGACATAAAAAAAGACAGCATGACCTCACTTGCCAGTTTCTCAAATGTGTACAGGGAATAATATATCAGATCTTTAGTTTAACTCTGCTCATACTCCTACATGTTATCAGAGAACAAGTTCCTTTTTGGTTTTATTGTATCAATGAACGAGGATTGTGAAATGGCAGTTCTTTTGAATTTATCTATGCTTATGTTTCCAGAACTTTCAAAACTAACAAACACTGGGCATTGATATCTATAATCTAGAGGATTTATAAAGGTAGTCACATACGCTATGATTTTACCTGCTTCACTGAGGAGATTCAGGCAAAGGGCCTCTAAATCCTTAATTACCAATGTACCAGATAGCACAGAAGGGATTTTCACATTAATGAGATAAGGACTATTTAATTTGTTCACAAGCAAAAAAAATGGTTACTCCTGAAATCCATTAATAAAGCAAGTAATTATCTGAACACATGTTAGTTCTCAAAATTAGGATTAATACATTACTTTTCTAAACTTATATCTTATATTTTTCAAAGTAGTAAATACTGCATCTTAGTCTGAAGTGTAGATTCCACACAAGAAGCATAATTTCATTCATTAATGTCCTTAAAAACACACATTCTAATCACTTTGACTTATTTTTTTTTATATCAATAAATCTGTTCCACAGCCATCTACTAATAAGTCAATTCTGTTTAAAAAGTTCTAGATGTTGGGACAGCCTACTGTATTTTGGTGGATTTTAGAAGTTACATAAAATTTCAAAAGTAAGTACCAGTCTCCTTTGTGGACCTTAGAAAACTAATTAGTGTCTTCCTGTTATTGATGGGAATGCTGTGAGCCCTGATTCAGAGAAGTACATATATGCAGCCCTGCTGGCCAGAGGAAAGCGTAAGGGAAATAAATCCTTAGCATTAAGGTTAAAAACCCTGGTATTAGTGAAACAAAGACTATGGCTTGAGATAGTGAGAGGATAAATCACAGGATTTATCAAGGAATTTTTCAAGCACTTGAGTCTTAGGGTATATTTTGTCATTTTTATTTTTGGAGGACAAAGGGGAGACATTACTTGTTTCTTCCAGAACTCTCTGCTGGGTCTCTACTCAACTGTTAATCAAAAACCTGAAAGTTTGTGGAAACCTTTCTACGAATGCACTTCGCATTTGGAGCAACCTATTGGTCTTAATGAAAAGCCAGTGATGTGGGCATTTTGTAATCATGAACTACAAATCTAAAGGTGAATTTTTTACATATATTGATTTGAAAATATTACAAGATGTCTTAAATGCATTATTTGATATTTTGAATTCTCTTCAGCCTGTTGGATACTATTGTATGGATACCTACATTAATATAGCTTTTCTATAGTATGGTTCTTTAACTCCTATTTTTTTTTTCCTGATTCAGAATTCAGCAGAATTCAGCAGAATTCAGCAGACTGTATTAAGAGGTATTTCATCTCTGAAGTAGGGTGCTGCAAACGTGCTTTTGTCTCAACTCCACTAAAAGAGAGTCAGATCAGATCTGATGAAGTGTTATACAACATAAGTCGTTAGTAACTTCCTTTACATATGAATAACTCACTGCTGCTTGAGTATCCTCTAGTTCTGATCTTAAGAACTACTCAAGCCAGTCAGGCGCTCTTAGTGGAATGTGGCACTCAGTTTCTATGTGTGCTGACTTGGTATCCAACTCACACTCATTGGTTTCCAATATTTTCAGATTTCTGTAGGCAAGACTATTGGTTTCCAATATTTTCAGATTTCTGTAGGCAAGACTGATCTTCAGTCTGGAGCAACAAAACATTTCAAACATCCCATTTATGTTTCTACAAGCATTCATTGATAAGAGAGATGAGTCCTAACAGTTATCCATGTTTTCCTTTGCAGTCTTCAGAAGTAAAGAAAATATGATCTGGTGGGTTTTTTTGTTGTCTAAATGCTATGTTTAACTGAGTGTACAATGTTATATTAAAAAATGTATTTCAGGATTTTTTTTATAATTGGATTTGATATCTTGTGTAGCAATGAGATTGGAGAGTTTTATCTTTTTGTTTTACCTTTATTTTTCGTCTTTTTCTTTATTTGTTTACATGGCTGTTTTTATCCCTGAGTTCTGATACAGTGTATGTGCTCTTCCCTTGATTTCAATATCTCTCTGTTCTGTACAAAGATCTTAAATAATTGAATTAATTTTCCTTTTATCATAATAGGAAGAGAAATCAAAGTAGATGGCATCTTCTCACAGCTTCATATCTATAAGCCGTTCTTAAATTTCAGAGAAAATATTGAAGTCCAAATGCCTAAAACAGCAGAACAAATCTGTTCCCATAGAGCCTCAGAAAAAGAATATAAGTTCTAAAAAGTGAAATATAAAAATTTATATCTATCTATATCTATATCCATATCCACATCTATACATATATATATGTGCATGTCTATATCTATCTATCTATATATCTATATATACATGTGTGTGTATATCTATATATATATATGTGTATATCTATATGGAGATTTTATTACCCATTACCATAAGCCCAGGAACAAGGAAACTGCGAAGGAGTGCCAGGCCCTTAAAGTCTCCCGAGTTTTGCTTTCCTTCTGACTTTTTGAGACCAGTTGACGTGGCCATAAATGTCCCTAGTATGTGTCCACCTGTCTGCAGACTAGGAGAAATGCTAGTGACTCTAGTTCCCGACAATATATTCCAGCACCAAATAAATCTCTCAGATGCAAATGGCAACAAAATTCAGGTCCATATGCAGGCCTGTGCGAGAAGTGTTTTAGCAACCCTGACATTCAACAAAGATGGAGATATCAATTGCATTGCTCCCTAAACCTGCTTCCATCAGGATTCCCATTTATCTAAAACATCTGTTTCAGAAGACAGACCAGACAGATGACCTACGTGCTACCTCTTCCATTTTGGAATCACAGAATCACAGACCGAGTGAGATTGGAAGGGACCACAGAGGGCCATCTGGTTCAATGTCTCTGCTCAAGCAGGGTCATCCTAGAGCACATGACACAGGATTGTGTCCAGATGGTTCTTGAACATCTCCAGTGAGGGAGACTCCAAACCTCTCTGAGCAACCTGTTCCAGTGCTCAGTCACCTGCACAGTAAAGAAGTTCTTCCTCCTGTTCAGGTGGTGCACATTCAGCATACAGTTTCAAAGGTTTGCTGCAAAACAAGATTTAAAAATAGTGTTCATGACAACAAGAACAGGCTTCAGACAAAGACTAGGAAAAATATTTGTATTTCATACTTTTATTTCTTCATATACTAATATTTTGTACAGATTTTTTAGTGTAAAAACACCCTTCTTTATCACATTTTAAAACAAAAATATATTTGACTAATAGAATTAAAATCAAAGCACTTAAATAACATTGCTGTTATGAGTTCTTTTGCTGTAATACAGAAGAATTATGTTTATTTTAAAATGGGTGAAGTATGTAAAGAGAAAGCAGAAAAAATGTATACACATAAATTAAAAAATTTTCATAATTCTAGATAACAATCATTAGAAAACACAAAAGCAAAAAGACAAACTACTTACAATGTCTCTGCAGATTTAAGATGATTTTAAGATATTAAAGTCATATCTCCATGTAGCCATGATATTTTATGAAAATCCTTTTGTCAGGATTTTCTTCTCCTGAGAAGCTGAGGGCCTCAGCTTCAAGATGTAAACAATTATTATCTGCTAGGGTGGAATGCAACAGGTGCATCCTTGATTGGTCGATGTTGGATCTTTCTACTTAATAACCAATGAAGGATGCAGCTGGCTCATACTCTCTGGGAGTCACAAGCTTTTGTTATACATTCCTTTCTATTCCTGTCTCACCTTCTGATGCATCTTTCTCTCTGTTCTTTTAGTATAGTTTTTAGTGTGTCATTTTTAATATAATATATATCATAATATAATAAACCAGCCTTCTGAAACATGTAGTCAAGATTTCCCTGTCTCTCACCCTTGTCCTGGATGCCCTGAAGACTACATCTCCATATTTTAGATTCAGATTGCAACAAAAAAGGATTTGTGCTGAATTTTGAAATGGAACTAACGGAGGACAAAAACTGCCAGTTATAATTACCTAAGATTCTTCTACATACAGGAACTGAATACTGTAAACAACCACTGAATATCCCCAGTTGTCACTTGCTACAGCAGGAAATATTATGGCCTGTAATCTTTTGTGAAACATTTCTGTTTTCATACGTAGAGCTTGAGACTTTGGGTCACTTGTGCTGTTGCCAAACTTTGTAGGTATGGCTCAAACTGCCTTAAAACAAAACAAAACAAAACAACCAACCAAAGAAACAAAAAACGAAAACCAAACTAGAATTTAGTAAATATATTTTTAAGCACTGTTTACTACCACCTGTAGTCATAGCAGGATTGTTGTATATGTGAGCTAGTGAAACAAATTACACTGAATCTAAACCAGGATTTTTACACAACATAGTTGTATGATTTCTGGTCCTGACTATAAATTTTTCTTTTCCCCACTTGATTACTCTTGATCGTTTCTACAGCAGATTACCTTCATTCCAAGTTCACAAGGCAAATTCCAGTTTTTTGATGAAAAGTACTTGCTATTATGGCACTTTTAAGACAAACAGTCTTCTGAAGTCTCTGCAACTAATTCCTGGCCTGAAAGGCTTATCATCCAAAGAACCAGTGCAGAATTTTTTTTTTTTTTCCTAAATAGTGGCTAGTCTACATCTCAAGGCTTTACAGAATACAGTGACTGAGATGACGAGTCACAGAGACATGTAATTTACATTGGAGTTTAAGGTACTCTTTGGTATTCTCTTTTTGATTTTCAGTTAGAGAAGACAGCTGGTTCTGGGTGATATGGGAAATGTGGGACTTTAGAAGGAATTTAAGTGACAAATGAATGAGCACAGGTGGGAACATTGGTTTTAGACTGAGGCTGACACAGAGCATATGTGCAAATGCATAGTGGTGTAGAAAGGCAGATGCAATGAGCTGCAGATGATTAAAGGCAGCAGAGAGAAACTTTTAAACTTTTTGATGCATTCACGTATTTTGAGCAGTAGTCAAAGTTAATATTGTCTTATTTTCTACTCATACCTTGAAAGAGTCATTTGTATTTGACCCATTGAAGCTTCACCAGGATTAAAAAGCATAATTATTTTCTACACTTATGACTCCCAGTTAAAAACCACCTGTCCTTAACGATAAAGATATTTAAAATTTTTTTTGCGTATCAAATTACCCTGGAAAAGCTGTCTGTTTAGGAGCTCTGAACTAGAATGGATTCAGTGACCATGGTGGCATTTATCAGTAGCTGAAATTGTTCCAGAGGGATATTTTTATTCCTCTGGAAAAGGAATAATTTTTAGAGTCCAGTTCTCTGAAGGAAAATCTGAAGGTTGGATAAAGAATTATAGCTGGTGTACTATGGAAGGATCTTCAAGACTATATAATTAACTCCCACTAGTGTGTAGTTTAAAACCAATCCCATTTGGGGAATTATGTTAGGAAGGTTGGGGGAAAGTTGTGAAGAAAAAGAAAAACAAAAAATTTAAATTGGAATAAGTTCAGAAAATTTTTCTTTTAGTCTTAAGGCAGTAGATTTTTACTGGATTTAGTTCTAACATGTTCTAACATGTACAATAGCTGAGTCATGTGGAACAGGGAAATTGTCTAAATTGACTTACCTCAAGCATCCATGGAATCACATAGGGGAAAAAACCTGTGGAGATTGTCTAGTCCAAGCCATCACTTAAAGCAGGGTCAGATAGCTCTTACTAGAGCTCTGCTCTGTCCAGTTGAGTTTTGACTACTCAAGACCTTTTGGAGACTCCCCAACCCCTCTGGGAAACTTGTTCCTATGCTCGGTCACCTTCACATTGAAATGTGCTGTACAATTAGTAGTTACCATTTAATTAATGATGGCATGAAGTAAGTGGAGGTAGTGGCCTGTAGAATGGAAGACCAGCAGACAAAGTTCAAAGCCCTGTATTCTTTGTCTAATCTGCCCAAGGTGAGATTAGGGTAAGTAATCCTTGAACTTTCAGGTTTTATCTAAGATGCAGAAATCCTGAAGACACTGCCTGTCCTGAAAGCATTCACTGATTGCAGTGGTGCTCATACTGGACAATGTCTGTTGGGTCTTGCTGCAGACATACACACCTATTCATCCACAGTGAAGAACACAACAACAAAAGGACTCATGTATGTGTTATGTCATATTTCTACTGACATTTCTGTGCTAAACTGGAGAGAAAGAGAGGCTGATGTATTAACCTCATTACTGTCATTATTCCCAAAGGAGAGAATTTTTATCCATAGTTGTAGGAAAGTTTTTTAATTATTTTTTTTTCTTTCAGAAAATGTTAACCTGATTTACTGTATCTCTCTTGTTCAATGTGACAGAGTATAATATCAAGAGAAGTCAGGGGATCCAGTCTTTTCAGGCACAATTCATGCACAATATCCTGAAGAAATTGTTTCAGGGATGCAATTTAAAACACACCTATTGCCTGCCTATTCCTGTGCTCACACCCCAACAAAGATTACAGCAGTGGAAGAGTAGGGCAAGTTTTGCACTTTCTGGAGGAGTGGGAAGAAGGAGTAGAGCAACTTGTCTCCCTTCAAATATAGCCATAGTGGTGCAGTCAGGAGTGTTTTTTTTCTAGAAAGGCTAATCCAAGAAGTTTTTCTCACAAATTTCTGAAAGGATTGAAGAGTTGATATTTCAATAAAAGTAAGATATGTTCAGACAAGACTGTGATATGCCATGTTTTGAATGTATTATAGTCTCCCTAAGGAGGGGAGTTTATTCACCAAGTGAATTTCTTCTCTTAAGATGTATCATGATCTCCTTAATGAGGAGATTTTTCACAATTTAGCACCCACATAACAGAATTTGTTACCAATAAATCTTGTTATAATGGACAGTGGAAGCTTGAAGAACAAAGGAGACAGGGGGTACTTCAACTTTTTTTTCCACAGGACTCTTCAACTATTTGATTGCAAGAGGTGTTTTGTAAGAGAGGGCAGCTGGTTGTGAGATACATTGTAAGAGAAAACAAATACAATTGAGAAAACAAATTAAACTATATGAAAGCTCAATTTTGATTGAAAATTCCACCTCTAGTCATTTTTAGGGACATATTATGTCATTTTTGTACTTAAGTATGCATGTGGATTACCTAAGAAAGACAGTAGAATATACTTGCTAGGCATGGACATAGACAAGGGGCTCTACAGCTTTGGGAAGAGATTGCAGCACTCTAGAATTTCTGCATTCTTATCTGACTCCAGAGAAGGTGTGGGATGTGTCTACTCAAATCTGTCCTTCACCCTTTCTGCCTTTTTTCAGCTTTCAATATTCTTTGAAACTCTTATGAATTGATGAAAATGAGCACCAATTTTAAACATTTGCTGTTCCTCTTTAAACTTTTTTTAATTCTTAAGTGATTCTTATGCAGGGACATAAGAATCATATGCACAAGGTCAGTATAAATATTTGGCACCTGTACGAGACTAATATCTACCAGTTTAGTTATATGTAAAAAATACTAATACTAAAAATCTATTTTGTGATATTTTTCCTAGTTGTTCTCTTAAATTGGAACTTTTTTGATGTGACCTCCCTTTTGCTGTTAATAAATTTTCACAGATGGTGAATGTTGATTGTCATAGTGCCGCACTTAATTTTCAAAGAGGGAGAAAATTCAAATGACTAACAGTGATCAAGCTTAATGGGCTTATACATACTCAGAGATGCTGTATTATCTTTGATTACAGGTGTACAGGATGGGCAGACATTTTATAAATGTACTCAATCTTTTCCCTAATTTAAGTTCCTCAAAATAACTGAATGTAGAGTAGCCAGATAACAGAACTCCTGAATTCTCCCGAGTAATCAAGCACAGAGTACTCAGTTGTTCACGTTTCAAACATGCCGCAGTCATGTAGAGAAGTTCTTGCATCAGGTATCTCAAAGTATATAAACACTTAAAGGAATGTGTTGTACTATGCTAAAAATCATCCATCAGGGATAAGTTTAAGACTATCAAACTGCACAAATTCTAAATAAAATAATGTAGTCCCTAACTGCTCTTTGGCCTGGTAAATTTTCTAAGCAGCATAGCCAAGTCAGAAAAACCTTTAAATGCAGGCCAAACTTAATGTACTTTTCTGACTGATTGTCCTACAGATTGCAGTTTTTTTCTTTTCTTTGATATCTGTGATATCTTTGGACTGTGACATGTCAACAATGTTATTCCTGTCTTTAACGAAGGGATCCCAGATGCAATTTCTTCCTCTCACCTACTTTGCCTTCAGTTAATGTAGTTAGCTGCATTTTGAGAGGGTAGCAACAAAAAAAAATTATGTGGGAAACCTGGCATGGAAATCTAAGCATGTATATGTATACATATATATAGATATGTATATATATATATGGAAAACGGTATGCAAAGGACATCTTGAAAGTAACTTAGAAAATAAACATGCTAATAATATTTTCTGATTAAATGAATATAGCTGTTGGACTTTAATGAGTATATTTCCATAGACTTTGTTTGAAATTTGAAATAGTAAAAGACCTAGATAGGTAAGGGTTTGAGTTTTAGGTTAATCTTTCATGTATGCCGTGAATAACATGATTATTCACATGCTTTAGTGATATGCTGGTGGTAGGGAGACAAATCTCCTTCACTTAAGGAGTGTTTCAAGGACTGGGAGAATACCCTGGTCCACTATCACCTACAGAATCTATATTTTTACGCAAGCCTTTTGCACCTCAGAATGGAAAACTCCACTTAGCATGTAACAAGCTTTCAAAGATTTTGAAATCTTTACGTAGTGGGAGTGACAAGAATTAAAACTTATATTGTACAATTAGGAATTTTTCATTAATCATTTTTATGAGATAGAAGAAAGTAACATGAATGTCAAACAAAAGCATCATCACAAGTAATAAAAAAGTGCAACTGTGACCTTAAGTGGAATTAATTGACCATTAAGTAACAGCATAAAAATTCAAAGTAGCCAAAAAGTTCATTGTGAGGGCAGTATGCATCTGAATATTTCATACAAAACAACGAAGTAAAACAATACAAAATTCACATTATTGGAAAATAGTCTTGTGAAGCATTCATTGAAAATAATCTATAAAGCAAATTTTCATGGTGATAGCATAACCTAACTGGAAGGTAATGAAATACAGTTATTTCTACCTGTCCCTTATCAGTATGATAGGACATTTCCAGGTAAAATTAAAGGATGGGCATGACTCCTTGGTTGTAGATGGAGGCATGTTCGGTAAGGAATATCAGTTGCCAAAGCGTTAGGTCCTCCAGGATTTCAGGTATCGTGTGGTAGAGTAGGCCAGAAGAGTAAGACAAGGACAACCCCACAACTGAACTATTTTGTTGGGTTTTTTTTTCCTGCAACTACCTGCAGGTATTAAACCAGCTTATTTGGTCTTTTATCCTTCAAACAAAGGACCTGTTCTACTCTCTGTTGGGTCTCTGGAAGGTAGTGCCTACCTTCCAGAGCAGAGGCATTAGGAAACAGAGATTGTAGAACTTCTGTTTCCTGAATTCTGAATGGACTTGAACAAAAAACTGTCTCTGAAATCGTCCCAGTTAACCTATGTTGTTCCTATGTCTGTGTTAGAAAACTAACCACCTTAGGTAATCTGTCTATGTATTTATCCTGGAGGCGTGTGGACACTTCTAGAGAGAACTTCTACCTTATTTAGATTATTTACTTCCCTGAGAATAGATGAAGCCCTAGCTCCTGACTTGGTAACAGCAACCATGTGATGAAGGCTATGCGATAAATTTGAGCCTGAAACTCTAGAATTAGATGACTATGCTTGAAAAGACAGGAGTGTTTCACCTCAGTGATGTCTATGTCCTGTTTTATGAATCTTTTGTTTAGAGTGTGACAAAATGTTACAAAAGCAATTAAGCAATAGGAGGCAGTGTTAAAGCAGTTGCACCAATGTTCACAGGGCTATGTGGGTCAGACTATGAAAATGGAGAAACATATAAAGAACCTTTAAATATTTAATTATTTTATTCTATTCTTATTCTATTCTATTCTATTCTATTCTATTCTATTCTATTCTATTCTATTCTATTCTATTCTATTCTATTATTTTGCTTTGTTTTGTTTTGTCTTGTTTGGGTTGCAACACTAAGAAGATAGAGAAATTTTGAGCTACAGTTGTGTAGGATGTCTTGCTTACCCTTGATCCTGTATGTGTGCATCTTTTATTATACAGTCCTTCAGGATCTGATTTTATGTCATTCATTTCTTCCTTTTTTCTGAAAGATGATGCTCATTCAATCACTGGGTTGAAAATAAAATGTGCTTCTGTATTGAATTTGTCCTCAAAGTTTAGGTTTTCCACCCCAATTTCATGCAGAGGTTGGCAGAGAGAGTTTAGGCAGGAATTTGGAGGATGGTCATGTTATTTAGGCTGCTGAATGTTACCCTGGGGGGTTGAATTCCATATTATTCATGCTGTGGGAGAGCATGCTTAATTTATATTGTGCTTTTGCAATTTGAATTAATTATTGTAAACTTCTAAGCCATAACATTGTAGAAAATTAAAAAATAAAGTTATAAAGCACAGTAATGATACATAGGTTTTGTTGTCTCTTTTGTAACTTGTCTGTGTACAAGGCAGACCTGTATCCTAATCCAAAGAATTTAACCCTTCAATCCATAGATTAGCAATCTGACAGGTCTTTTTCAAATCCAACATTCATGACTCTGACCATTATCCAGCTCCTGCTCCTGTTTGTTTTTGTCACGGTTGCAGCTAGCCTGCAACCAAAAATAAATTTGGCCAAAATTAATTTGGTCGTGTCAGACTTCCAAACTCAACCAACCTAGAAATAAAACAAGTCCTCAAATGAGGCAGGGATAGGTTGGGTTCAAACCCAAACAGGGACTCCATCCAATCACTTTCCATCCTAGACTGCAGACATCTCACTGGTCAAAGAGCTGGGCAGTGTTAGATCCAGACCAACCAGCTGTTTAACCCCGGAGATCCTAAGCCCCTATGTGAAGAGAATCCAAACAACAAAAGTCACTGTTGTCACATGGATTGCTGAGAGTTTGTGTCGATCCTGTCTCCGACCCTCCAGCCCCACGTAACACGTATTTCCTCATGTTTAATTTGGTTTTATAATGTTAACTTCTAGGAAGACCAGCGTTTTGAATAAAAAATTTTAATAAAAAAAGCAAAAGAGATTTTACCAAATATTTTTAGATAAGTGAATGCATTCAAAGAAATCACTAGATGAAATCCGAGGGGGTTTTTCCCAGTAGTCATTCAATTTTTATGAATCAGTTAAGGAAACAACTGAGCTTAAGGTTTCGAAAGAAATGCATGAAATATACCATCTTTTATATTTTAGATATCATTTAAAGCATTCAAAATTTTATTAAATTTGTCAACAAACTAGTATGTTCAGAAAATAGTAGAACCTTAGTGAAAGAAATAACTTTTGGACTAACATCCTTAAAACAAAATTAATAATAATGCAATATTCTGGCTCAGGGACACAATTTGTGGAATTTTTTTTGAAAATAAATATTCTGACTGCAGAAAAATGTAAATGACCTTTAAGATTAAAAAATATACACACCAAAGTAATACATGAATCTATATTTAAATCTTTTTTTTAAGAATCGTGTTGAAACGTTGAATTCCTTATTTTTATTCATTAAGAATAGTGTGAGAAAACAGCTGGAAATTGTCAGAAATGTCATTCAACTCTTAGATATATTTTTCAACCTCTAGAATATGAATTAGAGGAAAACAGAAAGTGTAATTATTACAAGACTCCTTTACAGACATTTTGAATACTCTTGTTCCAAATGAGCTGCAATAAAAAGTTGCCATACAGTGTGCCCCTTTTTTTTTTTATATTTAGCAAAATGGATTTCTTGCTGTGATAAGTGATGCAATTGTAAATTTCAACAGAAAAGTGATTCTGATAAACACTGGGTTAGCATTTTTATTAAAGTAACAATGAAGTTATTCAACAACTATTATAAATGGTCTGAAATGTGACGCTATAGTCAAAAACAACTGCACAAAGTTGTTGTTATCTCTTAACATTGGAAAATTTGTCCTTGGGAAATCCTGGGACCTGACTTTATCAACAAACTAAGAGTATCAGTGAAATAGCACTTCAACGTAAAGAATGACACATCAGGCTTTTTTTGCAAGACTGTCAAGATTGAAAAAATCCTTCAAATCAACTAAAATTGAAGGAAATATTTTAGGATATATTTCTTAATTCATGTCAAATAAACCTGGGTACTGTAATTAAGGGAAACAAGCTCATATATCCAGAGAAATTGATACTGTCCTGTACAAGATTTGAGCCTTATCAAGTCTGTCCAACCGGTACAGAGCAAATACCAAAGATCTCTGCTCTAGAATAGATGAATGAATACTCTGAAGTAACTTAGCTATCAACATTTCTTTGACCAGTTAATAATGAGATGGCAAAGCAGTTCTTTCTTAACCTTAGTTAGTACTCAGTCCCTGACTCAGGCCTTCAGGTGGAAAGCAGGGCAAGTAACTTTTCTATTCATAAAAGACGAGTAATTCATTATGTGTAAATATAGTGAGTGAAAAAAATATTGGAGACTTATTCGCCTTGCATAAGTGCTCCATGAATGAATATGATGTTTGAAATTTGAACTTTCAAACCTCCTGGTTTGGAGTTCTGTTACTTTAGGATAACTAGAACTCCCTGGTATTGTACATGCACTTATACTGGAGATATCTGCTAGAAACTTTATGTCTACATTAAACTTATTTATTTGTCTGACAGTATCAACACAGAGATGAAAAGACTGGAAAGATTTCAAATTGTGAGTTTTATATAATTTAAAATTTCTAAATAGTCATAATCAGCCTAAACAGTTATAATTTAAAGTTTCTGAAATATCAGACTTTTTTTATTTTTTCCTTTGCAAACTTCGATTATGGGTAAACTGAGGGAAAAAATGATATGGCAATAGCTCATATACCATAGTGGAAAACTGTAAAGTTCCTAGAATTAACAGGAAAATATTACAGTAAAAAACCTGCTCTACTTTTGCTGGGGTAGAATAAATTTTCATTTTAGCGGGCTGTGTTTGTGCTCTGTTTTATACTTGTGACTGAACAGAGTTGATAAGTCATCCACATTTTAGTTATTGCTGAACAGTGCAGTGCAGCAAGTAATGCTGGGGAGGAAAATTTTCCATGGCTGCCTGGTGCTTAGGGACTATTTGGACTCCAGTGTTCTTCTTGGGTTTAGTTTTGGTGATGGTTGTTGCAGGTTTGTGTTTTGGCTTTGTGATTATCCTAAAAGAAATACTTTTATCTCAATCTAGTTTGGCACTTCCAATTCTTGTCTGCATCCAGCTGAGAGGGAGGTGACATTGAGCAAGTGATTATGTGGTGCTTAGCTGCCTACCAGGATTAAATCACCACAACCCTTTACTTGTAAAATAAAAGAAAATAATGAATAACTGAGATGTTCAGAGAATAAACATTTTTATATTACTGCAAAACAGACTGTTTACAGATTTATTTTTAGACATTAATATTTTATAGTTTTCCTATAATATTTTAATATTGTAAAATAGAAAAAATACCCTGCTTTTCTACTTGCAATTGAATGTGGGAAGAAAAAAAAGTCAAAATTCTATTCTCATGACAGAAGAAATTATGATTCGTTCTATCCCAAAATAAATTTAATAATATTCAGATGAAAAAGCACATCATACACTTTTACTCATTCTTTTAATAATAAAGCATACCACATCTAATTTGACCAGTCACTGTGATTTACATGAGTGTTAGCCAGATTTCCCCATCACACACCAATCTGACAGGAAGATCTGAATTAAGGTATAAAAATGTCAGATCCAGGACTCTGTAGCACAATACAAATTCAGAATTGTAGACTCACACCAAGTACTCGTTTTCTAGTCTTAGTAAAAATGTAATTGTTAGCAATCACATAATACAGAAATAAAACAAACTCAAAAAAAACATTACAAAAAAAACCTCTCAGTGTTCCATAAGAAAATAGTCATTAAAACATTTCAGTTTCAACGTGTAAAATTTAAGAAATGCAGTGTAAGTGCGATATAATTTTGACAAATTTTTTTTTTAAATGTAATGTTCTGGTCTTTTAGCAGTTCTTTAGTAGACAGTGAAATTAATTTGCTATTGGTAAAGAAACAGGCCACAATTAGAAAGTTATTGTTTTCAAAGTTGCAGATAAATCTCATGCTGAAGATTTTATGTAATTTTCTGATTCTTTATTGGACAAGTCCTTGTGAAAAAATTTATTATTACTGTCACAGTGGAAAAATACAGATGGAATAAAAGCTGCCCAGATAAAATGGGAAAAAAATATCTGTTTGTATATCCAACTGCCTACCATGTAGGTGCATGCTGCTACATTGTTGATATCAAGGGAAACTGAAGTAATCAAATTAAAGTAAGAATCTACTGAACAAGTCCTTTATTGGCATTATGGGAATGGAGCTCTTTAATGTTTTTTTTTCTTCACCATAAACCATTTAAATAAAAAAATAAAAATCATTTAGAATTAATTTAACTATTTCAATGCACCTGCACATGTCCAAAAAGTAAAGATTGGAGATTTTAAAAAATCAAGGAGTAAATATAATGTATATTTTTTAAATATCATAATTATTGGCTGGGGCAAATCAGCAAGCAATGTCATTAGATGACTTGTTTGCAATGCTTGTGTCAAAACTAGGTGTTATACAAATACTTTACAGTTATAAAAATGGCAGGTATATGACTTATGGGATGAAATCTATGATCTATTTCACAAGGGAGTTCAATCAATACAGTGTTAAATTTTGCCCTTAAAATCTAAGAATTAAAGTTTTTGATTATAAACTTTTTACACCTTATTTACATGAAAATGTTGTTTAATCAATAAAAAATTCTCAGCAGAGATAGTAAATAAATAAATAACATTGTTTTCTCTACAATGCACCTTAAATAAGAAAAACTGTAATTATAATCTTAGTGAGATCAATAGAATATTCTTATGAATCACAATTAACATTTCTAGCTAAAGATTTATTGGACATTTAAAAAGATAGGCTGTATTATACTAAGACTTATAAAAATATAATTGGGATTATATTAAATGCATAAACATAAAATAATTTTAAAATTCTCAAAGCATCTTGCAAAGATTAGTGGAAACACTTTCATCCATTTTTGTAATTAAAAAACAGAGAAAACAAAGCAGTATTTTTTATTTACCATCTGAGTATATATAGATGTAGAAACTGGTAGTTCTAAAAGCACTTTTAAATGGAGTCCTATTATTTTATTTTAAAGTTTTAGCCACAAAGACGTGGGTAGTATAGGGAGCATGGAGGATTTCAAATGGTTTAAACAATGGTTGTTCACAACATTCTTCTGAAAGACGCTTATGTGACACAAATAACAAGAGCTGATGTCAATTCTAAGTCATTTAGAAAAAGTAAGAATATACTTGGAAGAATAATATAAAAATGTCAATTGCCCTTCCTCAGATATGCAACAAAGTTATGATGAGTCAAAACCAAAGATGCATTGTTCATCATGAAAACAGAGATGATTGGATTGTTGGTCAGTTAATGACATATACTGATGAATCCTAATGGAAGTTAATCCACTCAAAAACAAATTTAGGGAAGCTAAATATCTTGAAATAAACATGTCTAAGTAAGAATCAAGGAAAATATCTTCTAATGACAGTGGAAGGCAGCTATCCATTGTGAGAGAATAAAAAAAAATTAAAAATTAGGGAAATAACAAACTACTAATGTGACTGTATCTGACACAGATTAATACAACTCACTATTCCTAAATACAGAATGTATATCTAAAAAATATGAAAGCAAGCTATTAATATCTCATATAGTTAAATTAGGTCCATAGTTTCAATCACAAGATATTCTTCACAGGTGTGTAATTGGATTACCTCTTAAAATAGCCAAGCCTAAGCAAGTCAGATGTGAGTAAAAACTCAGTTCAGGCATGCTAGATAAAAGAGTGTTAACATTTATTTAATATCTAAAAGCCCTGAAGATTTCTTCTTTGCCGGGAATATATTTAAGGATATGCAAGCTCTACACAGGATTTGCAATTAATTTTCCTTATACTACCATAGTATACAGTACATGAAAGAACAGAAAACTATCCATTTTATGTATGTATTTCCTGCTTCTTTCCGAGTCCTCAGAAAAAAGCAAGATCTGACCCTTTCCGTAACATATGGGATTAGGAATAGCATTGATGAGAAATGACTGCACTATGAAACCTAAAGGAGGAAAGGGCTGGAAATTTGGAATTAAATGCTGAAACTGATTTATGTACTAGATCTCAAATCTTCTGACAGAATAGATGAAAACCAAAATGTGATGAATGGCATGAAATGTGTGAAATGGTGTAGAATGTGGGTAAATCAAATCAGAATTGCTGTAAGAAGTGATTGAGATGAGGTATCATATCCTAGCTTAAGGAGGTCTCAATTAGCTTTCGCAATAAAATTATCCAAAGATAGTGTATTTGACCATACTACTAAATAAATTTTTAAAAAGTCACAGAATTACACAATCACTAGATTGGAAGAGACCTCCAAGATCATCAAGGCCAACCCATGCCCTAACACCTCAACTGAACCATGGCACCTAGTGCCACATCCACCACTCTTTTTTTGAATACATCTAGGGATGGTGACTCCACCACCTCACTGGGCAGACCACTCCAGTATTTTATCACTCTTTCTGTAAAAAAACTTTTTCCTAATATCCAACCTATATTTCCCTTGGTGCAGCTTAAGACTGTGTCTCCTTGTTCTGTCAGTAGCTGCCTGGTGAAAGACACCAACCCCACCTGACTACACCCACCTTTCAGGCAGTTATAGAGAGTGATAAGGGCACCCCTGAGTCTCCGTTTCTCCAGGCAGAGCCACCGCAGCTCCCTCAGCCGTTCCTCACAAGGCTTGTGTTCCCAGCCCCCCACCAGCCTCGTTGCACTCATGTGGATGTGCTCGAGCATCTCAACATCCTTCCCAAACTGAGGGGCCCAGAACTGGACACAGCACTCAAGGTGTGGCCTCACAAATGCTGAGTACAGGGGAAGAACGACCTCCCTGCTCCTGCTGGCCACACCATTCCCGATACAGGCCAGGACACCATTTGCCTTCTTGGCCACCAGGGCACACTGCTGGCTTACGTTCAGTCGCTGTTGACCAGCACCCCCCGGGTCCCTTTCTGCCTGGGAACTGTTCAGCCACACTGTCCCCAGCCTAGAGCGCTGCAGGGGGTTGTTGTGGCCAAAATGCAGGACTCAGCACCAACCGTTCCAGGTCTCTCTGCAGAGCCCTCCTACCTTCCAACAGATCAACACATGCTGAAAAAAGAAAAAAAAAAACCTGGCTGTAGTTGGATGGAAAAAGCTAGAGCCTGTTCCATTTGTCTTAAATTTGTATATTTCTATAGTGATTTTCTATATCTATATTTATATTAGTATTTTTCTATCTACTTCTAATATTTAATATTAGAAGCTGGTACTCCTTAATAAAAATGATGAAAGCTGGTAAGAGGATTTTATTTGCCAACATTATTGCCAAGAGAAATGTGATGATTCTCTGGAACTATTCTTTTCAGAACTCCTGCTAGATATCATTGATTTGACTTTTTGATCAGCTGTCTCCAAAAGCTACTTATAAAAGCACAGTTCCCCTCAAACAGATTTTCTTTCACACAATTTACTTAGTCTACTTTTTTATTTTCATTGAATTAATGTATTAAGCTAATATTAGTGGCTCCTCTGTTGTATATACTTTGACTTTTTTTTTTTAATATAACTGCTGTTGTCCTTAGTTGCTGCTTTAATAAGCTTTTATATATATGGACCTGACTATGGTAGAAAGAAGGTTTTAAGGAAAAGACTACATTTTCATGCAAGTCAAATGTCACTATGTGGAGCTTTTTTATGTCAGGAAGAATGCCACTTTAGGTAGTCTGGCTTCTATTTAACTCCTTGAATCATAGAATTATTTGGGTTGGGAGTTGCCTTAAAAACTGTCTAGTTCCAAACATCTCTGCCATGGGCAGGGAAAACATCCACTGGAAGAGATTGCTCAAAACTCCATCTTAACCTGGCCTTGAATGTTTCCAGGGATGTGGGCATGAAAAATCCACTTTAGCCCACCTTTATTTATTTATTTATTTGCACAGCTCACTGAGGATCTACCAATTTGTCAGTATATTTATAGAATTTTTTTGCCCAGAGCTGAATGCTCTGCTGTAGGGGAAATCACACCAGTGCCTCGGAAACAGAACTTCCATTAGACTTTTGCTTTGTAAGGCAATACATATGCAGTCCAAAATGTCTATTATCTTTTCTATTTTATTGCAACAATATTTCACAATTTTGAACTGATATCTAATGTATTGTATAGTATTCCTAGAATTAATGCTTTCCAGGTTGTTGCCTCCTTTTCAACCTTTGTAGCAATTGGTTTATCTCTGAACAGATTCTTGAGCTTGCATATTTTAAAGCTGAATACCTGATTTTTCTGCCCATGCTGCCAGTTTCTGAGTCCTCATTGGTGGTTTCCACTTTTCTAAATCTATCACTGGGAAATTTCCTTAGCAATGCCCTTGTCCGCTACTTCCTGTTAAATACTAATAAAAATTACAAATCTGATTTCTGGGTAGTTAGTTTCATTCTCAAGTTTATAGATGGAAATTTAAAAATAATATTTCAGATGTATTTTTCATTCAGGTTTCATTTTTTTTTCTAAAGCAATTGCAAATACAAAAATTTGTGAAAGATGTAAGATAAAGAACTTTCCCTGTTCAAGTGCTTGAGTTGAAATCTAGGTTCAAAATGGCTACAGACTTTAACAACAAAAGTAGCATTACTACATACTTTATTACTAAATGAAGAGAACTCTTTGCAGCAGGTTTTTTTTTGTTTTTTTTTTTTTTCAGAGAATCAGAGAATCATTTAGGTTGAAAAGACCTTTAAGGTCATAAACTCCAACCTTTGACCAATCACCATTTTGTTAACTAAATAATAGCATGCAGGCATTTCTTAATCAAGGGTGGTGACTCCCTGGGCAGTCCATTCCAATACTTAACAACCCTTTCACTGAAAAAATTCTTCCTGCTATCCAACCTGAACCTCTCATGGTGCAGCTTGAGGAAATTTCCTCTTGTCACTGGTTGCGTGGGAGAAGAGACTGGCCTCCACCTGGCTACAACCTCCTTCCAGGCTGTTGTAGAGAGCATTTAGGTCTCCCCAGAGTCTCCTTTTCTGCAGGCTAAACACCCCCAGCTCCTTCAGTCTCTCCTCCTATCAGTCACTCTCTAGATCCTTCAGAAGCTTTGTTGCTCTCCTCTGGACTCTCTGCAACACCCTACTGTCTGTTTTGTCATGAGGGGCCCTGAACCCGCACTTGAGATGTGCCAAGTATGGGGGGACAATCACTGCCCTGGTCCTGCTGGCCACACTATTCTTGATATAAGCCAAGATGCCATTGGCCTCCTTGCCTTTTCTACTGGTTAGCTTTCCAGCCACTCTTTCCCTGACGTGTAGCTCTGCATGAAGCTTTTGTGGTACTTGGCCTTGTTAAACTTTATACCACTAGCTACAGTCCATCAATCCAGTCTGTCCAGATCCCTCTGGACTTTTTTACCTTCTCAGCCTCCAGCAGATCAACACGCCTACTCAATATTGCCTGTGAACATATCGGGGGTGCCCTTGGTGCTTTCACCCAGATCATCCAGAAAAAGAAAACTGATAAAGATGTTAAACAAGACTTTTTTTTGTTTTGTTTTCAACATATGCACATTTTAAGAATAGGATTACTCATTACACTACAATGAAAAAAACATATTTACCAATATTTACTTTTGTAAAATGAGCCCCCACACATCCTCACAGAGGCAGAATTCATTACCTTATTGGTTTGCTGAGCTAGCTTTTTGTGGATTGCTCTACTTGGCTAGATGTTCTTGATAATAGATATCGTCACTCTCAAGGGCTGTTACTCTGTCATCTTTAATGAACATAATAGATATGTTTCTTTGCAAACATAAAATGATTTTACCAAAATTAAGACACTCATGACTGTTTATAAGAGCTGAATCTTCCTTACATTTCTGTAAAAGTGCATTTTCTTTCACATTTCTGTGTAACAGAATTCTGGAGATGATGCTCTGCAGTATTAAATTTAACATACTGTCATCTTACTTTAAAATGAGCGTCATGTAAGTATATGGTAAGAATAAAGCATTCTTCTTCTCCACTGAGAAGTGGTATCCAAAATTATTATTACATGTAAAGCACTGTTTAAATCTCTGAATATCAGAATTATTCAAAATTATTACATTGGGAGTACAGTAATTTCAGTACTATCTGACCTTGATCTACAGGCACACCACTGCTTGTTGTGTGAGTGATGTATTCTTATTGCATTAATAATTTTCATCTTTTATTGTGTGAATAATGCATGAACTTTGTTTGCTTTGTGCTCTTCCATTCAGAAAATGACATCAAAAAGTCACATCTCCAGATTCATTCTCATTTGGACTGAGTACATTGAATATTATTAGTTCAGAAATATGGCAGCTGTGTAAACATGCGAAGCCCATGGATACCAGCTGAGAAGTGAAGGGAGATTTTGAGCAACATTACTAAATAAGCATGTTTACTAGGGCTCTTATGTTTCCACAAGTTAGAAAAATGAAGAATTACAGCATCTAAGTGGCTTTATTTTTAAAACCATATTTCATTATAGAATATAATAATATATATATGAATGGATTATGCAGTGATTTTCTTTCTTCTTGATTTAGGAAAAAATTCTTACATGAATATAGCAATCTCACTACTGTTCATGGGAGATAAGAGGGACTCTTAAGAAAAGGGACTCTAAGAACACTGCCAGTAGAGTAAAAAAAGTTGAGATTTAGATATATAGTAGTGGAACTATAGCAATCTTTAAATGGAAAATATTTCACTATAGTGAAATTTCTGTAATTTTCAGAACCCTGAAGGAGGAGATTTCCTGAATCTTGAAGGAGGCATTTTTTCTACAAAACTGTTCTTTTCCTACTGAGGGCAGGAGCATTCAGATGTGCCCTTGTGTCATGTAGTCTAGTGGGGTCTTAAAGGTCAAAAATACCTTGCAGAATGCACAAAGTTTTTTGAAATGTGAACACATCACATATTATCAGATTAACAGTATAACATACAAATTAATGAAGAACCTAAATACTTCCTCCACTTTCAGCACAAAGGGACTCAAATTCAGCTATTGGGAATATTTATGTCTCCAATGGTTACAATATGCTGAAGCTCTGCCCTGAATACTTCGGGTGCAAATCAGTGACCTGGACTCTTAGCCCCTACAAGGCCTCCAGGCAGCTCAAATGCAGGTACTGTGACAAAATTAGAGCAGGGCTTCTGCATGAAGCTCTCTGAGAGCCTCTTAAAGGGGCTGGGAACTCCTTGCAGGTAGATATTCTTTGTGGATGCAGTGAGCAACAAATAAACCTGCCAAGGTCACTATAACCAGTATCAAAGACCATACCTGACATGACCACAGCTGGCCAACTCCTACTTTTTAGCCTTCTTTAGAGGTCATGATCCTCAGCATTCTCAGTCTTTTGGCTCATAGGTACAGCTCCTAGGACATGGAGGGTCATTGTCCTTGTTATAATCATTACTTCAAAACTAAATACATTGAAATAAATTATCATTATGGTATTATACTTGTACAAACTAATTTTCTGAGCTGTTTAAGTAAAAGCTGGTGCTATCTAATACAAGCTCAGTTGGCTGAAGCATGGTACTAACGATGTCAAGGATGCAGGTTTGATCTCTGTATAGGCTATTCACTTAAAAGCTGGACTTGATGGTCTTTATGGGTTCCTTCCAGCTCAGACTATTCTGTTATTCTGTGATTCTTTACATCATTTTTGGCTGCTTATTTGTTTGTGAAGTTGTCAGTTTCTGCAAGTAATCCCAGAAACTTGATTTCAAACTTGTGGCAATTTTTTTTTTTAATCACTTAGCATAAATCACCTTCTCATAAGCAAGAAGCTTCTAGAATTAAAATGTGAGAATGGATTGAACGGAACTTTTTAATTTTGAAGTGTAAAATAATCATTAAAAATGTTTGGGGAGAAAACCCCCAAGAAACAAACCAAAAAACCTAGACTGCCTGGAAACAGAAAAGAGTGGATAATTGTTCCACATGGGTTTGTTTTCTGAATTGTTTATTAGAAGTCAAAAAGCAATGTGTTTTGGGATGGCAAACTGAAATTGCTAACACAAGTAATAGAGAAACTAGTAACACATAGGTGGAAAATGACCAAAGGTCAGATGCAAAAACAGAGATGTGAAGTACTTATAGAGGCAAAAGACATAAAAGGACAGCCCTTGGGATCTCTTCTGGTCCCTAGAGCATTTGCTTTGTACCACTGGGAGACAGTCAAAAGAATCCCCTGCTCTTTTTTCTTTTTTTTTCTTTTTAATTTTTAATTTTTCTTTTTTCTTTTTTCCTTTTCCCTCTCCTTTTCCTTCTCCTTTTCTTTTTTTTTTTTCTGCTTTTTTTCTGATTATTCTTCTCTTTTCTCTTTTTTTTTTTCTTTCTCTTTCTCACTTTATCTCTTCCTTGTACAGTGCCAAAGAGGCAGTTTTAAATAGTGTTTTCCCTTTCCTAACAAAACTGTAGACGTTTCCAGTGATTATCTGCCATCTGTTGATTTCAGTACTTCAATTGCTTCAGAATCCTCAGGAAAACAACTCTTTCTCGAAGGAGGGTTGAATGTACATTCAAAGGTAGCTTCAGCTGAGCAAGTGTCCAGCTAATCCCCTTAGCACACAGGGACAAGGCTGCCACCAGCTCTAATTGATTCTGAAATGAATCTCTGTATAGAAAATTAGAAGGTTTGGACACCCATGTGAGCTTCAATAAAGGGCCAGGATGTAAGCCTGACAGCTGAATGAATTCATAAATGAAAATCTGATAAGCAGCTTAAAAGTGTACTTAAGTCCAGAAATGATTTGAATGCTCTTCTTAATGGCACTTTATATATTGTCATCTAGTTAATTATCTCTGAAGATGAGTTCTTGCAGAGGAGAAGATACAGCAGCCTTTCAGAGCATTTTCTCATCACATATTTATTAAATTCCACCCTCCTTGCCAGTAGCTGGAAGGCAGAATGAAAGGATTAGGCGACTGCAGTTCCTCTGTGGCTGTCAGTTCACTGTGCCAAACTTCAAATATGAACTGTTGCATGTACTGTCAGAGACATTTCCTTTATATCTTAATTTGCAAATGAGGAGATGGCATTTGTTAGGCCTTGTATTTGCATACATGAAAAGCAAACACTGTCACTGCTGGCTATTTTGTTTATCCCTTTGGAGATAGTATATGGCCTATTTATAAATTTTCTTCAGATTTCTTTTTTTTTTTTTTTTACTAACTGAGATAGTCATGGAGCTGCACATCCTCATATTTTATTCATGAAGCCTATCTGCAGTTTATGAAGCATGCCCTGCATGCGACAGCTATTTAAAACAGTGTCTTTAAATCTATTTTCACTTTGCTGTTTTGCAATTTTTTTGGATAGATGTTCTTTTGTATGAACACATTTTGTATGTGTTTCATACTGATAGGTTGATGAATTTTTCTGTGCAAACAGATAGGTACACCTGCCTTTTTTGGTTTCATATATGTTTATCTGCCTATCTGCATTCATATTAGTAGTGGAGTGGTAGAAAGATTGTGCTGGAGGCAAAGGCTGTTCTGTCCATCACATTCTTATAATTCATCATCAGATATGAAATGGATAAGAAATGAAAATGGAAGAAGAAGAAATGAAATGCACTGTTCATTAGAGGAAGTTTACTAAGCAAAATAAATAACCGGAAAGAATACTACAGATTTACAGTGTCATCTATATTATCATCTCAAAATACCCAAGAAAATATTGTTAATGAGTAAAATCAGTAAGTTTTCTACTTTTGTCAATATATACTTTAATTTTAAACTTTGTCAATTAAACTTTGGTTAATTTATCTGCAAAATTGTCTTTCTGCACTAAGACTGAAGCACATTCCTAAAACAGCAGTCTGTGCTCACTGTGCTCAGCACACAGAACTTCTTAAGGAATCATCAAGTCAGTTCTTCCTCTACATCTGCCTCAGTTTTTGGACACAATTATTTTTAATTTGTCTGAATGACAACAAGGTGAAGAGCAAATAAATTTAATTTGCTCTGAAAACACACACATCTTATCTGACCTCAGTCAAGATGTTTTTGTTTTCCTAGCACTCAAATGTGCATAGGAGGTGTCACTAAAGTGGTATTTCTTTTCTCACATGACAAATGTAACCACATAAAAAGAAACAGCACCCTGAAAAGGATAGTTGTCTTCTTGTGTCACATGTTAATGGAAATCCATGTTGATGTATATATATTTAGACATCTAAATCAACCTCAGATGCCCTAAGGGTCTTTTCCTGGGTTTTCCGGGAATCATAGGTCTTTTGATTATATCTCTGAGTACTGTTACAGTAAATGCTACTTGTTTGCTATTTCCAAACATTCCAGTCCATACTGCAAAGTTGGTAGATTTTGAAATTCCTGGAGATGAAGCAAAACCAGCAGGAATCATTCTGGCCAGTATCTTACAGTCACTGCAGAAACACTGGCATATGGCTGAGACTTAATCTCTCTTACAAAGCCATTTCCCCTCCTCCTCCTGTTTCTTTGCCATTTTCAGCAACGGCTGAAATTAGGAAATTAGGAGCTGGAGCAACAGCAGCAGCTGCCAACTGCAGTGGGTACTGAACCCTCTTCATTTGGAGGGTAAGTAGGACACGGTTGGTGACTGATGAATTCCTGGCTAGCAAATTAAAAAGTGGCACAGAGAGTGATCTTCAAGAGGCAGAGGGGAATATGTCTAAAATATTCATTTAGAATAAAAATCTATTCATGAAGCTTGAGTCAAAGCCCAAGAAAGTCAATGGAAAATTTATTATTTACTTTAACAAACTTTGGATTTGGACCTAAGCTGAACTGATGTTTTAAAAAAATATTTCTCATTTAAGTGGATGCCACTTCAGCTTGTAAAGTGCCTGGAAATCCTGGAAAGGTCAGAAAAAACTCAGATGAGAATTCCTACCAAACTATCACCAGAGGTAATCATTAATATGTGCAAATGACTTTTCTGCTGTCTTAACATATCTCTGCAATACCTGAAAGGTTTCAACACTTAGTGAGGGATGAGAGCATTATTCTACAACTGCATTTTATCATATATAAAAGTTGTCAAAAATGTCTTATAAGGTTCCAAAAATGTCCTCTAAATACATGTTAGAAGCGTAAAACACATGGAGGGAAACAAAATCTCTCTGCTGCTTACATGTGCACATCTAATTAATTATTTAAATTAATATCATTACACTCCTATGGAACACAAATTATTTTATATCTGTTTTGAAGCAGGTCTGTCTCATATTAAACCATATTTATTTTAAAACCAGTTCTGTGAAGATTTACTAACTTTTCAGGTACTTTATATGTGACATGTAACATTTAAACACAGAAGGTCCAGAACAAGTGTTTTTCTTGTGAAAGGCTGAGTCATTCAACAATCTGAAGTATTGAAATTCAGTTTTGGTTAAAAAACCCAGTGTTCTGAGGAGATAATGTCACTGCCTCTGGTCTGTAGGAATACATCCCTATTTACTGGCATAGTCTGGAACTATCCTACAGTGAAGCACTAGTTACTTTAACTTCATTATAAAAATTTATTACAGCAGACAGCTATATCCTATTCTACATGCAAATTCAGTGGTTATAAAATGTTTTTCAAAATTTGAAAACTGGAGGTCGACACCCTCCATAGCTCAATATCTATGTGGTTCCAACATAAGACTCCCTCCTTTTAAGAAAACCATTGCCAAAGGCAAATAAGTAAATAAATAAAATTGACTCCTTGAAATGGGGGCCTGGTGGCAGGGTGGAGACGTGTAGGCATAAGCAAATGGGTTTGTGTATGTTTTATATTATTAGGATTAGGTTTGGGAGAAAAATTAAAATTTCAGAAGACACTGAATTTAAAACAGACTTTTCATTTGGGTGCTTGCTAAATGCATTTAGCAAGCATTATTCCCTGGCTTGTACAGGATGGAGGACCTGCTCCAAAGATAGTCTGTATTTTATAGAGATAAGAGAAGGGATCCAAGAGAGGAAAAATGTATTTACATATTTTAACCAATGGTTGCTTCATTTGGCAATAATTAACTACCTTTTATGCAAGGATCAGTACACAGATCCCTTTCCAGAAGGTTTCACTGACTGAAATAAAATTATGTTGGTGTCTGGATCAGGTAATGTAGTGAATTTAGGCTTCTTTTTATCTGTTTTTAACTATCTGTCATCCATCTATTGATCTATCACATAAATGCATCCATAAAAATTGTGCTCTCAGGGCTAAAAATAAGAGCATCTAAGTGAAGAGGCAATTGCAGAGACAGCTTGTGTTGTCAAGATGGTAGCAGTTTTAGATATGCCCAAAAGCAGAATGTTAGGTACCTACAAACCTTGGTAGGTTGGAGAGTTAAGCATGTACAGACTCAGGATGGTTAGGAGCTAAGTAAGGATTGCAGTCATGAACCTCAGTACATCAACCCCATTTTAAGTATAAAAGTCTTGTTTTGGAGCTAAACTGATGATTCTTCAAAGAAAAAAATTTTAAGCTATGTGCGTCAGTGAAAATACAGGAATTCTTTCTTCATAGACTTTTTTGTAGGACTCTAAGTTATCATTTAAGTACTTCAGAATTTAACTGTCCTATTGTAGCTATTGCAAATTAGGACTCTGTCATAGGAAGATATTGAAAAATATTTTAAAAGCATTTTAACTGTCCCTCTTTTTTTTTTCTTTTCTGCCTTATTTTTACAATTTAGTTTGTATCTCTAAGGGAAGAAAAAAAAAAGACAAAAATATCCATAGCTGAGGCAACTATTTTAAAATTCCTACTACTGGACAGAGCCATAATCCATCTTTCTTGTAGGATATCTGCCAATCCCATCTGTTTGGCAAAAATATTTTAATTTTTTTCTTCCCTCCAACTCACTCTCTTTGTTTTCTTCCGTTTTGACAGATAGCCCCCAGGTTTTGTGCCAAGTAGAAGCTTCTTAAAATCTTTCAAAAGGCTGTTTGTATGAAACACAATCCTTGCAAAGGCAAAGGAGGGAGCTTTTTGGTTTTAGGTAGCGTCAAAACCATGTCCAAACAGATGCTAAAGAAAGTGCCTGCACACTGCGGCAAGGAACACAGATCACCATGTCTGCTATTCATCTTTATGGTTTGACAACTGTGCAAACCAGCATATGGTCTCATATGCAAAATGCTTAAATGGTATCAATGCTGACAGGATCCCTTCCTGTCCTCCTGAGCTTGACTATTGCTATTTAATAGAATTCAGGATAGTATAATGTGATGTTATCTGTCTATAAGTCAACAATAAGTTTATAGATAACTAAATATGATACCTTAATTTCCTTAGGAGCTTTCAATCTCAATTTAAAAAACAAATGTTAGGTAGGGGAGTTGGCCAGAAAAAGGAAATAATAGTTATTTTTATTTTCTTTTTTTGGTTGGGGTTTTTTTTTAGCCAATGTATGATTTTTATTTGCCTTATCTTACTGTGTGAAGAATGTGATTAGATCAGAGGCTGCTATGAGGAATTTCAATGAATTTATATTAGTAAAAATAAGTAAGTGTTGATGAAAAAAACCAGGTAGTAGAAGAGCTACCTAAGTATGATCACTATTAAAAGTGGTAAAAGGGAGTTTACCAACATCTTGTCTCAGAGACAAGGAGTTTACAAGTATCATGGAATAAGACTGGCCATGTTTCTACCGACCTTTACAAAACTGGGTCCTACTGTGCAAACAGAGGTTTCTTACCAATAAAGCATAAATTTAAACTAAGAAGAGCGGCAAAGATTGTTGAGGGATTTTATGGTACAAAAAAGGAATTACCAAGAAGAAAGAAATGTTGTGTTTTCTCCCACTGGAAATATAGATTTCAATTTTATATTTCAATACTGAAAATAATTTGCCTGTAGTGAGGTTTTAAACTATTAGAATTTATACGGCATAATGTTATTTCTCTCTCAGTTTTCAATATCAAGTTATTTTATAGGAAAGCCTTTCTGGAAGGTACAGGATTCTAAAGCTACCCTATAAGAGCTACAGGCTTTAATAAGACTGAATGTTTTTTATGTGATCAGAGGCTGCTGAGCTTGTTTGGTGGGTTTGGTTTTGGTGGGGTTTTTTGTTTGTTTTTGGGTTTTTTTGTTGTTGTTGTTGTTACTTTTATTTTTTGTTGGGTTTTTTTGGGGTAGTTTTGGTTTTGGTTTTGGTTTGGTTTGGGGTTTTTGTACCTTTTTAAAAAATTTGGAATATAAAACATTAACATTTGTATAAATATTAGGGAAAGTTCTAATTAAATACATTCTTGTGGTCTGGGACCACAGGTAAATTTAAAGTGACTCTTAGTCTAAAGGTCCAGGTGACTAACATGACATTTTTTTTAATTGAACTATCTAGCTGGTCATTTATTTCCTCTTATATACACACTTTTGTTTATGGATTCTTTCACATCATGGAAAGTTATTAGCTTTATATAAGAAATGGTTATCTTTATTGGAGCACTTCTGGAGGGAAGTAGAAGAGTTTTTAGTAGGGTATTTAGTGGTCAATTGGTCATTTTTTTATGCTTTTCACACCTTCACTCTATTCTGCTTTACATATATATAGGTAAACCTTGAAGTGATGCATTTGATTTTGTAAGAAATTTAGATTTCTTATAAATAGGTGTTGGCAAAAACCTGGGGGAATTTGTTTTATTGCTGCAATTTCTGTATTTTACTTGAGTATGCCTGAGATATTACCAATAAATGGAAGAGGAAAAAAAAAAGGAAACTGGAATAAACATACTTTGATTTGTAAAGAAAACATGGAAAAAGCATCACTCAAATAAAGAGGAAGAAGACCCATATGAGTTATTAGAGAATGGGAAATGTAAGAAATACATCAGAGAGAGAATCTCAAGTAAGGGTAAAGATAACCAGTAGAAGAAGAAAAGTGTCTTGTGGAGGAGGAACTGCTGAGATAGTGGGAATTGAGGAAACAGCACGAACAGCAGAGAGACAGAAAATGTGGAAAATGGCTGAGGACTTGAATAAAATACATAGAAGAATAGAAAGAAGGAAAAAGAAAGAAAAAAGAGAAAGAAAGAAAGAAAGAAAGAAAGAAAGAAAGAAAGAAAGAAAGAAAGAAAGAAAGAAAGAAAGAAAGAAAGAAAGAAAGAAAGAAAGAAAGAAAGAAAGAAAATTGAAGAGTCACATTACTTCATTGAAAGTATGCTGAAGTGAAACTTTTAGTTCTATTTTCACCTCCTTTTGCTACATCACTACAACATGATTGTAAGCCTGCTAGAAGTTGCCATATATGAAGCCATCTTGTGAAAATTTTCCACTGCCATCCATTTCATGTGTGAGAGGGAAGAGTTTCCACACTGTAAAACAATGTATTAGAATCCAGGCAGCTAGAGACTTGAAAATTTGTTCTTGTCTTTATGGTGTAAACCATTCCTCCTCCTGAATAAAACAGGTAATCTGACACAGGAGAAGACCTGAATGATTTTTTTTTAGATTTCCCAGTAATTTTTCAGTATGGAGAATGTTTAATTAAATCTAGATTTTTATTTTTTTTTTGGTCAGTAATAGAAAAACTGAAGAAAAAAAAATAAAAAAGGAAGGAATACAATCAAGATGGAGTAACATCTCAAAAGTTTTGAAGAGTTGTGCTTGCTCCCAGATGAAGGGAGTCTTCAGAAGACTTCCCCATCCCAGCAGGAGCAGCTGCTCACACTCCTCAATCTGAAGCTAACAACAGCCAGTCTAAAATTCCATGTGTTCCACATAAGAAAAGTGGGCAGCACTCACAGGACCTGTTTGTTGCTCCAGGAATTCTGGTGCTTCAGCATAACTCATAACTCCAGGTGAAGTAAGCACTTATTCATGGGAACTCCCACTACAAGAAAGGAGAAAGAGATAGCAGTATTCACCCTACCTAACTGTGCATGTCTAAATGTAAATAATTTTGGTTTGAAACTTAATTTTCATCTGCTCTGTTGAACCCTTCAGTTTCTCCACATTGTCAACAGAGAAATATGGGCAGTTCTAAAAGACAATTTGTCTGACTGATCCCAGGTATTTATCTAGGTGTCTATGTTAGGATGAAATGAGTTGCTCTCAGCAGATGCTCATTTTTCCTTTCTGATTTTAAAGAAAATTATGGATGACTAACTCATTAAGAAGAGCTTTTTTTTTTTTACCCTTAAGTATGGTGAAAGCATTAGAGCAATACTGCATCTTTCTAAGGTACATGAAAACTTCATGACAAGAACAGAAACTCTACTTCTGTGAAGACATTTTTTTGCTGCAGCCCATTTTGAAAACCCACACTGAAATAATTCACCTAACACTGAATGAATCCTCAAAATTAATGAAACTATCAAAAAATGCATTCTGTTTTCTGTGGTATCAAAGGGGTTGACTTAAAAGCAGAAAAAAAATTTGAAGTCCTTCCTGCTCTTGAATAAACTGAAATGGATCTCTTATGATTGCAATTAGGGTTGTTCTTACTATTTTTAGAGCGTAGATTGAATAATTTCCCTTATTCAGTTTGAAAGTTTTACTCTCACTTGATGGAGTGACCTGCGCTAAAGAGATTGGTATAGGTTTCATTACATAAGATCATAGTACGTCTAGAAATTTTGGCCAAATCCTACTTATACTCTAAGAAATAGGTTACGGTTTTCTTTCCTGTCCAAATAAATCCATTTACATCATTTGTGTATAGCCATAAACTACGTTCCTTTCTAAACCAACCTCACTGGTGTCCATATCAGCAATTGTAAATCAATCACATTTTGAAATTATGAGATTAATCCAGAAAAAAAATAACAACTAAAAAGTAGACTCTAAAATTTGGTCAAGTAAGAGACATTACAAAATGAACAAAAAGCTATCTATTTCTGTCTTCCTCTTCTGTCACTGAAACCTTTTTTAATTCCATTATCTATGAAGAATGGCAACATCTTCCACAGCTATAACAAGGAAATGGTGGAAAGACTGAGATTAGGATCTGAGTTCTTGAAATAGCAAGAGGACCCCTCTAAAATTATTTGAAATTGAAGGCACAAAAAACACTGAAAACTAGGGGCTCCATTTGTTCCCCTGAATTTCTGAAGGGTTTCTCCTGTATCAAGTTGATGCACCCCATCCTTCCAGTTAACAGAGGATTTTCATTCCTGGCACAACAAAGACAAAATTTTTAGGTTTTGGTTAATTTATATGGAGTGTTTGTAAGCACTAAGTAATCTTAGAGCATGAAGTCCAGCACAGAAAAATGTCACCAACCAGTGTTTTTAATGATATATTCTTTAAAATTATGAATGTGTCACTTAAGATATCTGAAATAAATAAAGATTTTTAAAAACAAATAAATTTGCATTCATAGGTACATCCTAAATTAGTCATATTGATAGAAATGTCTCATATTCTTGGTTAAGTAAATTAGCAGAACTAAATAAATCAGTACTGCTGTAATAGTCAGTAAGTTCCTTGACCTTTTTAAGGTAAGTTCCTTGACCAAAATTTAAAGGATATTTTTGGATGTTAAGAATTTTACATTTATAGTGCCTGAGTTATTCTTATCCTGATTTTGCAAGTGCAAAAAAAGAAATTGCCTAGGCAATTATTAAGATTTTTCATAAAGGAAATGACACCCAGGAATCTAAGTCCCATTTAAAGTGAGAAAGAGCTGGAAACCAAACTTCTCTTTCACAATGAAAATTATCTTTGCATGACTTACAGGAAATCATGAGGGAAGTTGTGAAAGAATCTGCTGAATAAACTATTTGTCTTACCTCACACTCCTTACCTCAGCTACAAGAAAATCCTTTATATATCTTTGCAAAAGAATGGAATATTGTCTCACAAGCTCTATGCAGGTTTGTTTTAGCTCAGTATGATGTTGATTGTAAGCTATTATTGACTGAAAAGAGGGATAACAACTTTTGTTGCACAAAGATGCATCATATATATAGTAAATTTAAGTATTGAAAGCTTAGGGTTTACCCCTTTATTTTGTTGGGTTATTTGAAATATTTTTTTGCTATTATGTTGAAAAAAAAATGTATCACGGCATTTTTTATATTTGATAAATATATAATAGAAAACCTGACTCCTCCTTGTACAGCAATTACTTCTTTACATCCTTACCTGTATGACAAGAAGATGTGGATATCTCAGGTATAACCTCTCCACCTTCTTGCTTAGAATTTTTGCACAATATAATCTTTTGAAAGGTGAAATGTTTGACATCCCTCACAGAAAATGCTGCACTTATTTTGACAGTGCTATATCTAGCATGTTTTCTTTACTGGGCAAACTGTCTGGAAGGGAAAATGGAAATAACAACACAGTGGCTTTTGTGTTTGTTGCTATGGCTAAACTGCATAGCAACAAGGCTTAGGACACTTGCCTGTATTCAGGAAAAAGTGAAAATTTAGCCTCCTGTGTGAAGTGTGTAATGCATGCACACAGAGCAAAACCTCAGATCAAAATAGTGACCTCACATCTTATCCATACTTTTCAACAAAAAAGATAGAGGGAGTTTAAATTCCCAGAAGGTTAATTAAACAAAGGTAAATTAGTATTTCTCGTCGCAAAGAAATGTTTCTTTATATAAATTAAGCAACTACTTTAATAAGGAGAAAGGAATATTAAGAAGCATAAGAAAAGAGACTGGTGGGGTGATGTAGAAGTAGGAGAAATAAAACAAAGGACAGCCTTCTACCGACAGACCAAATTTCTAGCTGTTCCTTATGCACCTTTCAGGAGATGAGCCTTTCCAGAGAGTTTCACATTATATGGGAATGATCAGGACATATTTTCCTGTTCAGTTTATCTGTTTTTCTATTCAATGTTTCTTCTTATGGCTTATTTCTAATTGTTTGGGGAGAAAGAGTGCAGAAGGGTTATTTGAGGGGTTTTATGCTTTTTTTTCCTCTAAACATTTATGTGTGGGTTTTTCAAAAACTTACTGTTCTACATTCTGAATAAAAAAATTAACGCAGCTTCTCTAACATGTTTTATCAGAACAGCTATAGAATTAATGGTTGGAAGTAAAGCAGTAAAGATTAAAGTGATTTTCAATTATTTTCCTTTACTACTCTGTAATGCTTTGAAAGAAATGCAGAGGAGTTCACACACACACACACAAAAAACCAAAAAAACCAAAAAAACCAAAAAATAATGAAACTAAGTTGTACTTCATGTCCCCAGTTTAAAATGCTAGTATCTCAAGTTTTCCTAAGACAACTTTTCTTTTGCAAATCCAATCTGAGGATATCTGGACTGCAGACTATCATTAAACATTGCTTTAGCATTTTGCTGTTATATTTGAGTTATTCCATTACATCTTGCTTCACCTCTGTGGCATACTTTTATTCTCAAACGTCTCAATCATTGTAACAAAAGTGAGAGTTCAGCTTCCAAGGTTGATTTTGTACTTTAAGGATATCTCCGCCTCCTCCCTGATTATATACTTAGCTACTTTTGCTCGACTGAAACTGTTATATAGAATATAAGCTATTGTACTCATAGACATATGTAAATGGAAACAAGGGAAAAAAAAGTAACCCATGCTGAGGGACATGTACATTTCCAAAAGACTGAGCAGGAGGTATGTAGACAAATCCTATTATTGGGTAATGAGATTTGTGTGCGTACCCGGACACTATTATGAAAATGTAGCTCTTTTTCAAAACAAAGTGAAAGAAGGGGGCAATCTTTTCAGCTGAGGTCAAATTCTGCTTCCAGTAAGGATGTAATAAGTTCTAATAAAATCAACCTTATTAGTGTTCAAAAGTAGCTGAAAGAAATAAGCAGCCTTTGCATTCACAGAAATTTCAGATGACTTTGAGCCTGATCATGCTCTCATTGAAAGTAACTGGAATTTCACCAATGAGATGTAGCAACAAGCCTATTAATTACTAATCTGCTAAAGCTCTCTAAGTGTCAAGAAGTTTGCATTCCTTACAATAGTCTTCTATGAAGTGAGGTAATTCATGTAAAATCAGGAATGTTGTGAATACAAGATTCAACAGTTTCATCATTGATGGACTTGGAAGAAAATTTTGCCCTGCATTTTTAAGTAATAAGTCAAGATTTTGATAGTCATTTAAAACTGTGGGTTTTAAAATACAATATATGTTGTATATCTACTCCATGCCTGCTGCTACTGGACAACATATAGTTGTGTTCCCAAATTTTTTTATAATCACATTGACAAAGACTATGCTTTCCCATAAAGAAAAACAGTAACTCTTCAGTAATAAAAGGATTCTGTCAGAAATGCTATTTAAGGAAAACATGCAACATATTAAAATGCATAAAACTGAGAGCATTAAGTGTCTATAAATTTGGAGACAACTACATATAAAAGATAAAAATTGAAGAGAGCATTAGATAATGCTGGTAGTCTTCATGCTATACCAACTTAAAAATACTTTATAAAGAAAATATGCCTTTGCTTTGCTTAATATTCCTGGTAACTCAGAACCATTTAATAGTAAAAGATAGATAACTCATGAAAATTAACTAATAATCTACTATTTTTAATTTTAAAAATAGGCAGCTGTTAAATGTTTCATACATGAGAGAATAAGATCTCCATACATCTCAACTCCCTTTTTACATCACAGGGTTCCTTTTTCCTAGGAAATTTCTAGGGGAGAGGATCACTCATGCCTCTCACAGCTTGAGGAATTGCAGCTTCAGAAGTTGCAGTGAATGCAATGCTGACAGTGGAGGTGGAATTTTTGCTGTCATGCCCAAAATTATTCAGCAGAATGTTTTCATGTTCTGAGATCACACTATTATTTGTGAATACAGTGTGTCTGTTACATGTTGTCCCCAAGATATGTATTAAAACAGTACCTGTTCAAGTCATTGGATGATCAGTTTTGAGGAATATTTCTAATCCAGGTGATGGTCCTTTTTACAGATCCTTTCAGCTGAATCTATTGTTGGATAGCTGTTAAAAATTGGATGGAAGGTAAAAAAATACTTGGTAGTACAAATGGAACAAATAAGTAGATTAATGGATATCATCACTATCTATAGGAACTGCACATACATTTGAAACTACATAAGCTAATATCTCCAACTTTTAAGCTGATCATGAATGCATGTTCAGATCAGACTCCACTTTCTTTTTCAACAACCATGACAGATTTCAGAAGAAAGTCATAAAGCAGAACGACAGAGGAATAATTTGTGTGTTTGATAATACAGTGTCTCCCTCTCTCACCATCTGCATTTTCAAGTAAATGTGTACATGTGCAAATTGTGCAAGAAAGGGTTTGACTGTGAAAAAAGTGACTAAATTCTTCTGTCAGAGGCTAGGGTTTCCTCTCACTGTCTCAGAGGGAGGGAGACCCTTTTTATGAAAGGTGTGTCTCTCTCCATATTTTGCTTGCATGTGTTATAGTATGTGTACTACTTTTATTTATCCCTTTTTATTGAAACTGCCATTCAGGTCATGTGATCTCCTAATTTTTCTCAGTGTGTATTTATGGGCTACATGAATATATTTTAAAGGACTATGACTCTGTACATGAAGGAAAACAGCTGGAAGAGCTATGAAAAAATTTGAGTGATGAGAACTCCTGTCATTATGTCAGTTCCAGCATGACCTTATTTCTGATCTGGTTTTCATTGCTGTGTGTGAAACTGAACTTTTTTCCTGTGTGAGGTCAACATACATGTAAAACTATTGGAGACAAGTTCAGAATGAGACTTCATTTCTCTAGGAAAAATAACAAAAAATAATGATTTAAAATTAGGGTGTTGGTGAAATGTTGCTTCCACACAGACAGGGGTTATATACTAAGATTGTGTGACAGGAGCAGAGTCCCACTGTTGTCATGGAGACTGGAAAATAATTGTTAACAACTTCTAAAAACAAAAAATAAAAACATTTGGAATCATTCCCGTCCTCTACCTTGCAAGTACTAATGTACAATTCTGTGATGTTTGTTTTAGACCCTGATGAGATAAACAACAATAAATAGCAATTTTTGGCTCTAAATGTATGCTTTTGCTTTTCCAGAACCAAATTTAACTATGAATAATTGAAACAAGAATGTATTTACATTTGTAAATGCATACGCAGCCAGCAGGCAAGAGGAAAACTCTGCAAAAAATTCTGCAAAATCATGAAGAAATTACAGAATTCAGCAGCTACATTACACGAGGGAATCCACATGCAAGAATCTGGCCCAATGCTCCTCACCCATGGCTTGAGGGGATTTGAAGGACTTGGAAAGAAGTTTGCAGCAGGCACTCTACTGCAGGAAGGTGATACCCAAAATATACAGTGCAAAAACTCTTCCCTCCAATTCATCTTGAAAATGCCAGCTTCTCAGCTGCAGCAATTTTGAGTCATAGCATGGAGCTGTCACCTGCCATGTGAGTTCTGTGACATGCTTCAGCAGAGGTCACTCTTTTCTTTCAAGTCACAGCTAGAGAAGACAGTTTCTATTCCCCTTTCCCTTGTATGTAAAGAGATTAGAGAGTATTCACCTAGGAATAAATGCTCAACTTATTTAATAAAATATGTAAATGATATCAAGGTCAACTAGAAGAAGAGTGTGTGTTTGCAAGTTTAAGGTGAATATGTGGTGATGTGGGAAACCAGGATTTACTCTCTCTACTAAGACATGCTAACCAGTAACTCTTCACTGTGAAATGGATCATCCCAGGCACTTTTTGGGAAAAAAATTCAGCTATGCAATAAGTATATAATAAGTATATATAGTGTATATTGTATATACAAGTATATATTCAGCTATACAATAAATAATACATATAGCTGTACTTTTTTGCTAAATTGTGCTGTCATGCAATCACAGATCTCAAGTAAAATGAACTTTCACAAATCTTCTAACTTATTTTTGCCCAGAAAGAAAGTGATATTTCTGCACTTCTCCAACAGAATTCCCTAGCAATATTTAAAAGTCTTATGGGTAGTATGTCATCACCTAATGTGAAAAGGATTGTTCACAGACCCCATGCAAACTCAGGAGACAATTCCCTTCATAAAGTGTTTATGAACAAATGCAGGTGTGTTAGTGATTAAAGACTGTTTTGATCTACTAATAGTCATGCAGAATAAGACTGTAGCTTTGCTATTATGCTTTTTTTATTGTCTGGAATAGAGTTTCTGAAATAATAGTAAAACCTTTGGGTTTTTTATATTTTATATACTGACAGTAAACACAAATACCTTATAAAATTGTTATTGTAAAAGAAATTTTAAATGAAGCAAACCAGAAAATACGAAACAGAGTGTAACGTTTGCTTGACACCCAGACAAACACAAGACTTTGAATGATTGTACTGGCTGTTTGTGATTACTGAAAATTTAGCAGAACATCAAAATAAAATCAAAATTCTTGATTCAGTAGAGGCCTTTTTTGATGTATCAACTGGTATGTTATTACTGGTTAGTGGTTTAAATTAAACTTAAATTGTTATATATTGTGCTTCAAAGCTGAGACTTTGACTTCCTTTAGACAAAGCTGTTTTTTAACTTTACAGGTATTGTTATCACAGCAGAAGGTCACTTGAAATCTATTCTTTGGTCTAAATGATGCTTAAAATCAATAGTATCTCCTGAAGAGTTTCCCACCCTTTTTGGTTCTGTGGATAAACAGAGGCATCATTCAAAACACGTAGAATTTTCAGGCTCAAAGTCACCTTTCAAAAAGAGGGAGACATAGGGTTTTGTTTCTTTTAGTTTCATTTTGTAATAATGTTGTGATTTATTTATATCACCTTGATAACAGCTGCTGGAAGGATGCCCCAGGATAAAAGAATGCATTCTTACTGTTCAAAACTGATCACTTTTAAAAGAAAGCTAACTCTTAGCTCATATAGATATATGCTGTTATGGAAATATCTGGGTTCAGTGAATCATTAAATAAAGAGACAAAATCGCAGCTAGTGTAAGAGGGCAGTACTTGTGAAATGAATGGAGCCAGGCTTGCCTTTTTCAGCAAAATATTTTGCCTGAGGCTTTTTAGCATCCAAAGTGTAAAGACCCAGCATGCTATCACTCTGCTTGAACTGTACAGTTTTGCTATGGAACAAAAGATCTTTTTCATTAGGAACAAGCCCATTGAAAACAGATGCAATGGATCTTTTTAGCTATTAATGGAAAAAATTAGCATAACATTAAGTACGCAACTGGGGAAATCCCCAAATTAAAATTCCTCACTTGGTGTTTGTTCAGCCACACTTTGTACAATTTACATCTTATTCTAAAGTATGGGGGTCTGATTTTCCCAAATTCATATGTTTACAAGTGTAAGTGATTATTTCAACCCAATATGTGCGTACAATTTCAGTAATTGTACACACAAATCACAAATTTGCCTGCAAATGGCCACTTCTTCCTTTATAGAGGGTTAAAAATTGGTTTAATTAGAACTGAAATATTGCCTGTAGGTAGCATTCACCTGTTTGTAGACCCAAATACAGCATCTTTCTAATGATGTAAAATCTTCTGTGTCCACTCATGTAAGAAGAGGTTTAAATAGTTCTTAAATTTTATTAGGTCAAATGCATGCTCAAATTTTCTTTGGACAAGGGATATTTATCTGACTTTGAACTTACATACATAACTGCAGACTTATTTCATGTGCCAATTATTTTGTTATTTAGAACCTACAGTGCAGTAGCAGGGAACTTACAATTAGAGAAAGGAGATTACTGAAAATGAACCATTCCATGTCTTTAAGTGTAGTCCTGCTGATCCAATTGAAATGGATAAGATTTACCAGACTGGCACCCTAGAGCATAAGGTCTTATGATTTAGCAAAAAAGCCCCACATATAAGCAAATATTACTGTTTGTCAGTTTATTTGTGCACAAGACTCCATTACACATCACAGACCACTAGTAGGAAAAAAAAAGGTAGTTCTTTATTCATTTCTATGGAAGCTGGATAAAGTCCAGAAAAAAAAAATCTTTTTACACATTTTGAGGAAAGCTAAAAGAACAGAACATGAGATAAGTTAAACATATTTCAGATCAGTTTCTGCTCTCTGACACTGCAAGCAGACTTTCAGAAGTAAAAGGCAGACTGTCCTGCTAGTTATATCTGTGTAACAGTGACTTCAATGGCATTTCACAGTTAACAGAACACAGAATTAGATCCAACATGTCACTTTTGACTTAACACATCCCAATACCTTTGCCTTTCAGGACTTATCCTGTTTGCTAAAAAGGTGAAATAGAGCTGTGCAATGTTTCTATTACCTTCTGCAGTGGGATAAAGGAGTCAAGCAACGCAGAGAGAAAAAAATCCTTCAGCAACAGCAGGACTGTTTGTTACCAGTGAAAGCTATAATTCATAGGGATGTTATAATCTCAAGTCTCCTCTGAAAACAAATCCTCTGCCTTATTATATTTACCTTCTTTTCTCTCTATTTTTTATTATTTCATTTGGTAATTATTTTGCCTATGTCCATGAGAACATTTAGGGATCACTTTGTTTGAAAGATGTTATGTGGATGACACATCTGCATTGTATTGAGCCATCTATACATGTGAATCTATTTTCTATAACTATGAAAGCTGGTAAACCTGGGTGTAATAAAAGCTGTAACAGATAAAACTGTCAGACACAGAAGCTATCTTGACTGCTGGTTTATTCCACTTTCTTCATTGCTACATGAAATTGGTTTCTCTTGCCCTCCAAAACAGGCAAAAGTTTTTCATCTTTTATCCTGATTCCTCTTGACTTACTTAGCAATTCAGTCAAATTTTCTCTCTGCTGCTCACTAAAGTTAATAGGTTTTTTATAGGTGTAGAAGGATCAGAATTTGCTCCATTTGTTCCAAACATGCTGTGAAAATACTAATGTGTTTACATAAAAGCAGAAGTCTGAAAACACAGTAAATCAACCCCATGCTGCTTCAGTGTCAAAAGCAAAAATTACTGAAAATGTCATTAAATCATTGCAAAAATGGTAAATTAAATCTAAGCTACAAATGATCAACAAATTAAAAGTGTTTTGAGTACAGTTGACAATGTTTGTTTTATGTCTCTGTAAATGTCAAAATTTAGACATAAATCCAGAATGTCTAAACTAGATTTAGATTTGGTGGGGGTTTCTACAAGTAAATATGTTTTCTTACTTTCTCAAGCTATAATGCAGTCAATGTTTCTTTTTTAGCAGGGCATTCAGACATTCAGACAGTTTCATTACCTTTTGATAGCTCTAAAACTTTAGGGTTCGAGGATGATATGTGAGTCAAAGTGGAAAAAGTAATATTTTTCATGTTACACTTTTAATGAAATAAAATATTATTTTCTGCAAAGCCATTAGTCTATTACTTTTAGCACTAAATGGCACACTCTTGTAGACTAGTACATTGTATCTTGGGAAAAAATACCTAAAGAAAGAATATGCAATCTCTTGGCTGTAGGATAGGAAGATTATTAAATTACTTTTTTTTTTTTTAAAGTTTGCACATTACAGAGAGATTGATTGGCTGCTGTAAGCAGATTGCTCATTTGACTTTTTCAAAAGCAAGTCCAAAAGGCTAACTGGCTGATTGTAAACTTTGCAGGAAAAGGTTTCATTTTCCTATGAAGAAATATGAGTATGCAATATTATGAAGAGCTTTCAAAATTCTTCTAAAGATGTGACCTTTATGCCACAAATCACACACAAATGTTAATGATACTGAAGATATTTAAAACTGGTTTTTAAAGATTCATGCAGATAGTAATTACTTTACAAGAGTAACGTCTTCTTTTAATTGAATTTTGCTTTCAATTAAATTTTACATGGTAGGATCAATAGGAAAGCACAAGGAACAACTGAGAATTTTAATGCTAAATTCCTGAAAGAAATATGGACATTGCCATAATCTAGTCTCCCAATTTAAGGAACCTGAGTCAGTTACATCAAGAAGACTTTGAAGACGTGTTGAGTCAGACTTGTAAGTCCAGGCTAGAATGAAATTGATAAGCATGAAATTTTTAAAACTTGATCATATTGAAGAAGAGACAGCCATTCCTGAAAAAATGCAAAGAAGGAGCAGTACTGAGTTTATATCTAATATCCCATTAGCCTACATATCTCCCCCTTCATACTCTGCTTTAGGTGAGACATTTATGTCTACTACCACTAGGTGCATCATGACTGCTGTACCATGCAGTAATTTGAAGGAGACTATCCTTCCTCCATTCTGCTCAGTCCTTAAGAAAAGTTATTTTTAAAACATAAAGAGAAAATTACTACAGTCTGATGATTTTCACTCTCCAGAGAGACCTAAATATGCTGAGACTTACATAGAACCAGAATTATAACCCGAACACAAATAATCACAGAATCAGAGAAATATTTAGGTTGGAAAAGACTTCTAAGATTATCAGATCCAACCTTTGGCTGATCACCACCTTTTCAACTAAACCATAACACTAAGTGACATGCCCAGACTTTTCTTGAACATCTTGAACATTGCAAGGGATGGTGACTACACTATGGCTGCACCACCTGCCTGTTTCCAATGCTTAACAACCCTTTCAGTGAAGAAATTCCTCCTCATGTACACTCTAAACCTCCCCTGGTGCAATTTGAGTTTATGTACTCTTGTCCTGTCACTGGTTTCCTGGGAAAAGAGACCAACCTCCACCTTGCTACAATCTCTCTTCGTGCAATAAGGCTCTCCCTGAGCCTTCTTTTCTATGAGCTAAACATCCCCAGCTGCTTCATCTGCTCCTCATACAATTTACTCTCCTGACCCTTCACCTGCTCCATTGCCCTTCTCTGGACATGCCCTGGCACCTCAATATTCTTGTTGTGAGTGGCCCAGAACTGCACACAGCACTCGAGGTGTGCCTGCACCAACGCTGAGTACAGGGGGGCAATCACTTCCCTGCTCCTCCTGACCACACTATTCTTGTTAGAAACCAGGATGCCATTGACCTTCTTGGCCACCTGGGCACACACTGCATCATCTTAAGCTTGCTGGTGACCAGCATGTTCAGATCCTTTTCCAATGGGCAGCTTTTCAGGCATTCTTTCCCCATTCTGTAGCACCTCATGGGGTTATTGTGGCCTCGGCATTTGGTCTTGTTGAAACTTATGGTGTTGGCCCATGGATCCATCCTGTCCAGATTCCTAGCAGATCAACACTCCCTCACAATTGCGTTGTAGTTCCTGAGACTACACTTCATCCCCTCATCCAGATCAATAAAGGTATTAAACAGGGCTGGACCCAGTAGTGAGCCCTGGGGGATACCACTAGTGACTGAATGCCAAGTGGATGCAGCATCATCCATTGAATTACAAACAAAATGTCCGTATCCTGTGTGAAATGCTTAGCCTGAAGAAGGGATGGGATCTGTGTCATTCTTGCTGTGTTACAGGTTATTTTTCACATAGAATGGTGAAAATTAAGTCAAGTAATAAAGGAGTTCTTACATACTCCCAAAACACCCCCCCAAAAACAGAAAAACAAACAAAAAAAAACCAAACAAAACCAACAACAACAAACACCAAAAGAACCCCCAGAAAAATTACCTGGAACCTGACAATTAAGACTATGCAAGAAGGGAAAGTAGCTCATTATCACCTCTAAATGTTTTCAAACTATGTTCAGCTCAGCAGCTGCTACTACAAACCATGTATTGCTTCTCTTTATTTGATAATCCATTTTGGTAATTTATGGGCTACTCTTCCATAAATTTATCATCTTAAACTATGCAAACTACTTATCTTAAGAATCCTATCAACTGATACATATTAGATATAGGGCTTTTTTGGGTTTTCAGTAGACCTTTAGCTGTGTCAACATTTTTCTAGTGTGTGCAATACCTATTAATGAAGGTCTCAAAAAATTTATTCTGTTCTGTGTCTAAACTAGATAGGCAGTGGCCATAAATGTTTCCAAGTGCTAGATGTTTATTATGTGCATAACTGAAAATTTTTTAAGTGGTCACTGGAATAGTTTTTGATCTAAGCTACCACTTTGTCTAGCATTCCCTGGATATGAACAAATATTCTGGAGATCACAGAATTTTTTTGCCAATTGTCAATTTGAGAAACAGATTTTAATACTATGAATGTGGATTGTGCTATATCTGTTAGACTCTTTTCCAGAGGAAAAAACCTAAGCATGTCCAATTCACTGATATAAATGTAGTCACGGGGCATCAGTAGGGACTGAAATGCTTCTACTAGTGAATTCACAGATGCTTTATAGAAAACAATGTGTGACTTTTCAGTGAATGCAAAATACTCAATTAATTTTCAGCATCTTATGAAAATGCAATAGAAATACTGATAATGTGGATAATGTGGATAGTAAAGAACTACAAAATGTTCACATGACTGTCAAGGTGAAAAAAAAAAAACCCAAAACTGATGAGGAGAAGATTTTTTTTGGAAAGTATGTTACTGTTTCTTTATTCAATTAACAGCTCCTGACAGTGAATTGTCATCTCACTTGGGTGCCTAATGGATAGCGCAGTTTAGAAGGCACTGCCTTTAGACACATTTTTAAAGAGATTTCTCAGCTGGAGTGTGTTTGTGCTATTGATCCGCTGTCTAGGAAAATTCAAGAAGAGAGCAATGGAAACCAGGTTTGTTTTTCTATAAGCATTGACAAACCCTAAACTTTCCTGTCTAAACTGCAGAGTAACAAGTATTTCTACTGAATAGGTATAGCTTATACTGACAATTTTGAAATCCCGGTGATAAGCCCAGAAAGTGTTTGGCCTTTGCAGTATCCCATGGAGAAACACTAAGTGCTCTTAGCTGGGGCAAAATTACCTGTGTAAGTGCTGACTTGATATAAACAAGAAATGGCCTAAGAATCACTTGACAAAAGGAGATGGTCTAGCAGTGGCTTTCCTACTACAGCTCAGTAAGGAGCAAAATGAGACATAGGAGCAGTTCCACTGTGCACAGCAAGATACAAAAGAATAGGACAAAGAAAATAATAAAATATCACTCTAACAAACACTGAAGAGGAATTTTCCTGAGGTGGAGGGTAGTTACCTGAGCTGAGACCTGGAGTTTTCTGTGCCCTCACTCCAACAAGCAGTACAAGGTTTCAAATACCAACAAATAAAACATTAACAAAGAAACATATAAATTTAATTTCTATTGCTACTTTTCACTGACATCTTTATAGATAGTCTAGTAAAAGAAAATAAGTACTGTATCAATGAATAGCCTTTCCCCAGCCTCTTATGGAAAGAAACCAAACCAACTTTACTTCCAGAGTCTTTTTAAGCTGTGATATTCATAAGGTGATCGGAAGAGCATGGGAAGTATACATGAATTACTGTTTCTCTTTCCTCCAAAAGTGTATTTTCTGTGGTTAGTTAAAGTCATAATTTGTTTAGAGTAACTAATGTTTATTGAGTTCCCTTTGCTGATGAAAAAAGAGTAACTTCCAAGGAAATCAACAGTCATCAATCTGACTTTACAAAGTGAAAGAGTGTTAGAATTTTTTTTGTGTCATAAAATAATAGGCCTAGATTCTTAGACTTTTTTGTGAGCCCTTTATAAAAGAAAAAACTCATAATCCAGTAATTTCTTTTACCATGTTCTATCACCAAGTTCATTTGATTGCATGCATCATATATTGAATGCTAGGTGTCGTAGTTTTCATCTTGGGAAAGAAGAAGACCACATGGACTGTTGATAAAATGCTGAAGTGCCCTAACTGCAAACTTGAGGAGTTACAGCTGATTATTTTACAAATAAGAACCCCCTGAAATCACAAAACAAAACAAAAAAAAAGCTAACCAATTAAAACCAACCCCTCCCCCCCAAAAAACCCCAACCTAAACCAAACCAAACCCAAAACCAAGACAAAAAAAAAACCAAAACAAAAAAACTACCATGGAAATTACTTAGTGCAAAGGTTCAATTTGGCACACAGAAACTACTTCATGGATATGAATTTAAACATTTGAAAACACTCACAATCAGTCATGTATGAACCTCAGTTCACTAATAAATCTACATACTTGCTCACAGCAACAGAAAGCCACCTCCTTCCCTTCTGAGCCCGTGAAATGTGATAGCACTACCAAGGTTTTATCTGACAAAATGTTCATACACAACAGATTTACAAAAAACTTGTAAATAATTAAAAGAAGACTGAAAGATAGAGCATATATATGTAAAAAGACTAGTAGCTTCAGTTCAAAACATATTCTGAAGGGCAAATGGAAATAAACCAAGCTTTATTTACTTCCTAATACATTCATGACTTGGAAGTATTTATTCATCTAACTAAAAACCCTTCAAGTGATAATATGCAGCCCATATGCAGAGGTTGTGGTCTAGCTTCATATGATCCAATTTTAGATGCCTAGGTCAGTTACAAAACCTGGAAAATTGACCTCAAGGCTTATTTTGTACTTAATAGGGAGAGAGAGAAAGAGGGTTTTCCAAAACATTGTCTAGCCAAACTGAAGTCTGAATTTTAAAGCGAGAATGAAATGCCTATTTTACTCCATCACTTCTGTAGATTTATCATCACCAAAAGTCAGTGAAACCTATGAAATCATACACAGATCCCTTGAATGCTTCAAGTGAAGTAAGGGAAATTCCTCAAGACAACTTGTGTTAGCAAAATGTGAATAGATAAAAATGAGATGGTAGAAGACTGTATGACTCTTTTTGAGTTTGCATGCAGATTTGATGTGTGACACAAAACTGACAATAAACTGCAGTTGTCTACCTTGCTTGATATTTCTGCCTGGAGTGACATTCATAGCTGTTGGGCTGTCACCTAGGTCACAGAGTGTAGATAATGATCATGTACCAGACATAAAATCTCCAAAAAAAATTTATGTAGGATTGAAGTGATGACCCTATTCAGATGTTGGTTAGAGCATCAGGAGCATTTTGAGATGTTCTAGAACTGCTTTTCTTGTTTCTACCAAGCTGCAGCCAAGGCTGTGCTCCGTGAATGAAGGCTGAACCAGAGGACAGCCATAAGCTGCCTATACAATCTCATAGCTGTTCCTGTTTGTGCCTCTGTCAACATAAGAAACATAGCAGAGACAGCCAGGCTCTGTTCCAGTTATTACTGTTCATCTTGGACCTTAGAATGAAATATTTTTGACTTGGTTGATATCAGAAAGTTGTGAGCATTTAAATGCCTTGTCAAAACTTGTATTCCTTTCTTTATGCTATCTTTACATGCAGTCGAGGATAAATGATTTTTACAGTGTCCTGGCTTGTCTTGTACTTGATTTTGTCGTGTTGACAGCATGGTGCTTTTTTTGAAGCAAACACACAATGAGCTGTGTCTTGTTGTGTATGTCTGATGTTAAAAAGCAAAGTCAGACAAAGTATACCCTTTAAACGGGCATTGACTGCTGAGCTGCTAGTGAGCACTGACAAGTCAGCCTTGTTGGAAAGTTTTGCAGGACAGTATGTATAAGTGAGGGAGGAGGATATAAATACCTACAACTTTGCTTCCAGGAGAGATTCACAAGAGATACAAATCAGCATAAATTTACTTAGACAGCAGTATCTTCCAATTACAGTATGACATTCAAAAACATCAATGCAATGCAGTGTTTAAAAATGTACATGTATCTGTGTTTAATACCGAAGAGATGTCTGTATAGTTCAAAAGTAAAATCATGCCTTTTATATGTCTTTAATCAGAGACATTTTGGAGAAAAAAAAATTTCTAGAAAATTTTATAGAAAGGGTAATCTTGTCTTCTGGTTTTGCCCTATAGCTCCTAGGAGCATGGAATATGATAATCAAAGAGTCTATATGAAATGTCATTCATGTATAATGGTTCAATTGTTATTTAAATTATCTTTTCAGAGCTACTACTCTGTTTCTGCCTATCAAGGGAACTGTGGGGAAGAAAGCTTTCTACCATAGCTGTTAATTTCGCCCACATACAGGAGTTTGATTGTAAAAGCTAAATCTGGATGTGATATTGTGCAAGAAGAATATATTTAATTTAGGGTGGAAGCAATATTCATTGAATAAAAATTATGAAAAAAAATCAAAGGTAACAAGGTTTATGAATTTTGAACAGATAATGTTGTGTTCCACAAGCCTCCTCAGCTCACCTTTTAGACTGACATTTGAAAATCTGTTTATTAGCCTTAATTTATATGATGTTTGATCACAAGTGTGGTAATTCTCATATTTTTTTCCTTCCTGAAGCATTATCAGAGCCCTTGGGAGTTCTAAACTTTTTGCTTTTCTCTGACAGCAATTCATCTACCAAATAAACTTCAAAACAAATTTATTCCTCTTTGAAGTACAAAACTGCAGTGTTGAGGTCATTTGCATTTACCCATTAAGCTATAGTATTTTTTTTAATCAAAATGACAACCATTAATGACAAAAAACCCATTGAGTCTTTCTTTCTCTTTCTGCCAAGTGTGAAACTTATAGAATGATAATAAGGATTCACCTCAGACAAGCACAGATAAAAATGAGTTCTGCCCACTACTGTATCTGAGCAGCTAGACATTTCCAAACTGCTTTGATGGTTCTTACTTTCTAAAAGGCTTTATCTGAGCTTCCATATTCTCAACCACATTGAACTGTGTGTTATTAAAAAGTAGTTAAAGTTCTCTTTCTAAAGTGATTAATCTCACCCCAGCTAATCTCCTCATCCACACTCTGCTTCTAAGGCATAACAGAAGCTATTTTTCATTGGATTTCAGTTGATTAGATAGTCTGATTTAAAGCTAGTTAAGCAGTGTTTCAATTGTGGTGGGGAGATTACCTCTGAGTGCTGAAATCCCATTGTATCTGCTGGGGGTGTGGGGCCATGGGGTTGTTTCGCCCTTTTTTTTTTTTTTTTTTTTTTTTGAGAACAGCCCCAGCTGGATATAAGAGCACATCCTTAGAAATCCTTTCCCTCAGGCTAAGGCATTTACTTACTTGCTTTCTTTTCTCCTTCTGGCTTCCCATGACACTCACAAATAAAGCTGTTCTGCTATTTGGGGGAAAGTTCCCTCCCCTCTCCTCCCCCTACTTTTGCTGTGATTATAAGTTCAGAGCCAAAAATGTCGGGAAGAGAAAACCCACACAAATAATTAGCATTTGTCAACAAGAACCATTATGCTGCCGGGTACAAAGCAAAATTGCATTTAGTGCTGAAGAAATTAAGTATGTCCTGAGGAAGGGTGAAATTAATGATGTTTCAAAAGTAATTGAAATACTAAAATATATTTTTAGTGAATTACAAAATATTACTAATAAGCTAATTGTTTAAACAGGTGATATGAATATATGCTGAAATATTTTCAGTTCTGATGACAAACGGGTTAGGGAATAATGGAGAGAAGAAAAAGTATATAACTCAGAAAATATGACAATTTTGCATCATACTGTGTTTACACAAAATACCTAAAATGTGTACTGCATCACAGCTCGAAATATCAGAAAGCATGAAGAGGTCTTTGAAACGTGAAAGTAACTTAAAAAGAAAAAGAAATAAAAAATTATTTACACATGATCCATTTATATATTCTGAACAGCAGCCTGGACATGGGGAGATACTACTTTCAAGCACGCAAGTATTCTATTGACTCTAGCAAGATTATGTCTGGGTTTAAAGATGCCAATGTGTTTCATTGCTTTGCTGTACAGGGGCCAGCCTGCTAGGGAAGGGAAACGGAATCTTGCGATTTCAATGGGCACCAATTGGGCTATCTTTGCTCCATGTCCCTGCACCTGATGCCAACCCATGCCTTTCGATGGCTTTCACTTCGGCCATGAAATTTTTTGCCTTTTTGTTTTTTTCTTCAGTATCCATGCCATGTCTCTCACATCCTCCCATCAAAGTTGTGTCTTCCTTCTTGATTTTTTCTCCTGATTTTGCCTCCTCTGTCAGCTTACTTTTGCCATGTTTTGGCCCTTTGCACTGCACCGCATGGAATCCTGGTCCATTTTCTTGTAGTCCCCCAATCTCCCAATTTTTTTTTTCCCTTTCAATTGCATTTCCTTTGATGGTCTCCCCATTCCCCAGTGTTTGTGAGTCCTTCTTTGCTGTTTCCAGGATTTCAATGGCGATCAATCTTGGCAAGCTTTGCTCCATATCTCTTCAGCTGAGGCCATCCCATGCTTTTTGATGGCTTTCACTTCTGCCACGATTTTTTTTTTTTTTTCAGTATCCTTACCTTGTCTCAGATATCTTCCCCACAAAGTTGTGTCCTCCTCTTTGATTTTTCTCCTGATGTTGCAAGGTCTGTGAGCTTCCTTTTGGCATGTTTTGCTCCTTTGCACGGCACCTCATTGCCTGCCAGACCATTTTCTGGGAGGCTGTCCGTGTCCCAGTTTTCAGGGATTTTGGCCTTTTTTTCGGTTGCATTTCATTTGATCCTATCTCCTTTCCAGAGGCTTTGTAAGCCTTTCTTTTTGGGTTCGCAAGATTCCGTTTCCCTTCCCGAAAGGAAATGAAATTTCCTTTCGGGAAGGGAAACGGAATCTTGCGATTTCAATGGGCACCAATTGGGCTATCTTTGCTCCATGTCCCTGCACTTGATGCCATCCCATGCCTTTCAATGCCTTTCACTTCGCCCATGAAATTTTTTGCCTTTTTTTTTTTTTCTTCACTATCCATGCCATGTCTCTCACATCCTCCCATCAAAGTTGTGTCTTCCTTCTTGATTTTTTCTCCTGATTTTGCCTCCTCTGTGAGCTTACTTTTGCCATGTTTTGGCCCTTTGCACTGCACCGCATGGAATCCTGGTCCATTTTCTTGTAGTCCCCCAATCTCCCAATTTTTTTCCCTTTCAATTGCATTTCCTTTGATGATCTCTCCATTCCCAGTGTTTGTGAGTCCTTCTTTGCTGTTTCCAGGATTTCAATGGCGACCAATCTTGGCAAGCTTTGCTCCATATCTCTTCAGCTGAGGCCATCCCATGCTTTTTGATGGCTTTCACTTCTGCCACGATTTTTTAATTGTTTTTTTTTAGTATCCTTACCTTGTCTCAGATATCTTCCCCACAAAGTTGTGTCCTCCTTTTTGATTTTTCTCCTGATGTTGCAAGGTCTGTGAGCTTCCTTTTGGCATGTTTTGCTCCTTTGCACGGCACCTCATTGCCTGCCAGATCATTCTCTGGGAGGCTGTCCGTGTCCCAGTTTTCTGGGATTTTGGCCTTTTTTTCGGTTGCATTTCATTTGATCCTATCTCCTTTCCAGAGGCTTTGTAAGCCTTTCTTTTTGGGTTCGCAAGATTCCGTTTCCCTTCCCGAAAGGAAATGAAATTTCCTTTCGGGAAGGGAAACGGAATCTTGCGATTTCAATGGGCACCAATTGGGCTATCTTTGCTCCATGTCCCTGCACTTGATGCCATCCCATGCCTTTCGATGCCTTTCACTTCGCCCATGAAATTTTTTGCCTTTTTTTTTTTTTCTTCACTATCCATGCTATGTCTCTCACATCCTCCCATCAAAGTTGTGTCTTCCTTCTTGATTTTTTCTCCTGATTTTGCCTCCTCTGTCAGCTTACTTTTGCCATGTTTTGGCCCTTTGCACTGCACCGCATGGAATCCTGGTCCATTTTCTTGTAGTCACCCAATCTCCCAATTTTTTTTTTTTTTACTTTCAATTGCATTTCCTTTCATGGTCTCTGCATTCCCCAGTGTTTGTGAGTCCTTCTTTGCTGTTTCCAGGATTTCAATGGCCATCAATCTTGGCAAGCTTTGCTCCATATCTCTTCAGCTGAGGCCATCCCATGCTTTTTGATGGCTTTCACTTCTGCCACGATTTTTTTTTTTTTTTTTTTTAGTAACCTTACCTTGTCTCAGATATCTTCCCCACAAAGTTGTGTCCTCCTCTTTGATTTTTCTCCTGATGTTGCAAGGTCTGTGAGCTTCCTTTTGGCATGTTTTGCTCCTTTGCACGGCACCTCATTGCCTGCCAGACCATTTTCTGGGAGGCTGTCCGTGTCCCAGTTTTCTGGGATTTTGGCCTTTTTTTCGGTTGCATTTCATTTGATCCTATCTCCTTTCCAGAGGCTTTGTAAGCCTTTCTTTTTGGGTTCGCAAGATTCCGTTTCCCTTCCCGAAAGGAAATGAAATTTCCTTACGGGAAGGGAAACGGAATCTTGCGATTTCAATGGGCACCAATTGGGCTATCTTTGCTCCATGTCCCTGCACTTGATGCCATCCCATGCCTTTCGATGCCTTTCACTTCGCCCATGAAATTTTTGCCTTTTTTTTATTTTTCTTCAGTATCCATGCCATGTCTCTCACATCCTCCCATCAAAGTTGTGTCTTCCCTCTTGATTTTTTCTCCTGATTTTGCCTCCTCTGTCAGCTTACTTTTGCCATGTTTTGGCCCTTTGCACTGCACCGCATGGAATCCTGGTCCATTTTCTTGTAGTCACCCAATCTCCCAATTTTTTTTTTTTTTACTTTCAATTGCATTTCCTTTGATGGTCTCTGCATTCCCCAGTGTTTGTGAGTCCTTCTTTGCTGTTTCCAGGATTTCAATGGCGATCAATCTTGGCAAGCTTTGCTCCATATCTCTTCAGCTGAGGCCATCCCATGCTTTTTGATGGCTTTCACTTCTGCCACGATTTTTTTATTTTTTTTTTTAGTATCCTTACCTTGTCTCAGATATCTTCCCCACAAAGTTGTGTCCTCCTCTTTGATTTTTCTCCTGATGTTGCAAGGTCTGTGAGCTTCCTTTTGGCATGTTTTGCTCCTTTGCACGGCACCTCATTGCCTGCCAGACCATTTTCTGGGAGGCTGTCCGTGTCCCAGTTTTCTGGGATTTTGGCCTTTTTTTCGGTTGCATTTCATTTGATCCTATCTCCTTTCCAGAGGCTTTGTAAGCCTTTCTTTTTGGGTTCGCAAGATTCCGTTTCCCTTCCCGAAAGGAAATGAAATTTCCTTTCGGGAAGGGAAACGGAATCTTGCGATTTCAATGGGCACCAATTGGGCTATCTTTGCTCCATGTCCCTGCACTTGATGCCATCCCATGCCTTTCACTTCGCCCATGAAATTTTTGCCTTTTTTTTTTTCTTCAGTATCCATGCTATGTCTCTCACATCCTCCCATCAAAGTTGTGTCTTCCTTCTTGATTTTTTCTCCTGATTTTGCCTCCTCTGTCAGCTTACTTTTGCCATGTTTTGGCCCTTTGCACTGCACCGCATGGAATCCTGGTCCATTTTCTTGTAGTCACCCAATCTCCCAATTATTTTTTTTTTTACTTTCAATTGCATTTCCTTTCATGGTCTCTGCATTCCCCAGTGTTTGTGAGTCCTTCTTTGCTGTTTCCAGGATTTCAATGGCCATCAATCTTGGCAAGCTTTGCTCCATATCTCTTCAGCTGAGGCCATCCCATGCTTTTTGATGGCTTTCACTTCTGCCACGATTTTTTTTTTTTTTTTTTTAGTAACCTTACCTTGTCTCAGATATCTTCCCCACAAAGTTGTGTCCTCCTCTTTGATTTTTCTCCTGATGTTGCAAGGTCTGTGAGCTTCCTTTTGGCATGTTTTGCTCCTTTGCACGGCACCTCATTGCCTGCCAGACCATTTTCTGGGAGGCTGTCCGTGTCCCAGTTTTCTGGGATTTTGGCCTTTTTTTCGGTTGCATTTCATTTGATCCTATCTCCTTTCCAGAGGCTTTGTAAGCCTTTCTTTTTGGGTTCGCAAGATTCCGTTTCCCTTCCCGAAAGGAAATAAAATTTCCTTACGGGAAGGGAAACGGAATCTTGCGATTTCAATGGGCACCAATTGGGCTATCTTTGCTCCATGTCCCTACACTTGATGCCATCCCATGCCTTTCGATGCCTTTCACTTCGCCCATGAAATTTTTGCCTTTTTTTTATTTTTCTTCAGTATCCATGCCATGTCTCTCACATCCTCCCATCAAAGTTGTGTCTTCCCTCTTGATTTTTTCTCCTGATTTTGCCTCCTCTGTGAGCTTACTTTTGCCATGTTTTGGCCCTTTGCACTGCACCGCATGGAATCCTGGTCCATTTTCTTGTAGTCCCCCAATCTCCCAATTTTTTTTTTTTTTTACTTTCAATTGCATTTCCTTTGATGGTCTCCCCATTCCCCAGTGTTTGTGAGTCCTTCTTTGCTGTTTCCAGGATTTCAATGGCGATCAATCTTGGCAAGCTTTGCTCCATATCTCTTCAGCTGAGGCCATCCCATGCTTTTTGATGGCTTTCACTTCTGCCACGATTTTTTTTTTTTTTTTTTAGTATCCTTACCTTGTCTCAGATATCTTCCCCACAAAGTTGTGTCCTCCTCTTTGATTTTTCTCCTGATGTTGCAAGGTCTGTGAGCTTCCTTTTGGCATGTTTTGCTCCTTTGCACGGCACCTCATTGCCTGCCAGACCATTTTCTGGGAGGCTGTCCGTGTCCCAGGTTTCTGGGATTTTGGCCTTTTTTTCGGTTGCATTTCATTTGATCCTATCTCCTTTCCAGAGGCTTTGTAAGCCTTTCTTTTTGGGTTCGCAAGATTCCGTTTCCCTTCCCGAAAGGAAATGAAATTTCCTTTCGGGAAGGGAAACGGAATCTTGCGATTTCAATGGGCACCAATTGGGCTATCTTTGCTCCATGTCCCTGCACTTGATGCCATCCCATGCCTTTCGATGCCTTTCACTTCGCTCATAAAATTTTTTGGCTTTTTTTTTTATCTTCAGTATCCATGCCATGTCTCTCACATCCTCCCATCAAAGTTGTGTCTTCCTTCTTGATTTTTTCTCCTGATTTTGCCCCCTCTGTCAGCTTACTTTTGCCATGTTTTGGCCCTTTGCACTGCACCGCATGGAATCCTGGTCCATTTTCTTGTAGTCACCCAATCTCCCAATTTTTTTTTTTTTACTTTCAATTGCATTTCCTTTGATGGTCTCCCCATTCCCCAGTGTTTGTGAGTCCTTCTTTGCTGTTTCCAGGATTTCAATGGCGACCAATCTTGGCAAGCTTTGCTCCATATCTCTTCAGCTGAGGCCATCCCATGCTTTTTGATGGCTTTCACTTCTGCCACGATTTTTTTATTTTTTTTTTTAGTATCCTTACCTTGTCTCAGATACCTTCCCCACAAAGTTGTGTCCTCCTCTTTGATTTTTCTCCTGATGTTGCAAGGTCTGTGAGCTTCCTTTTGGCATGTTTTGCTCCTTTGCACGGCACCTCATTGCCTGCCAGACCATTTTCTGGGAGGCTGTCCGTGTCCCAGTTTTCTGGGATTTTGGCCTTTTTTTCGGTTGCATTTCATTTGATCCTATCTCCTTTCCAGAGGCTTTGTAAGCCTTTCTTTTTGGGTTCGCAAGATTCCGTTTCCCTTCCCGAAAGGAAATGAAATTTCCTTACGGGAAGGGAAACGGAATCTTGCGATTTCAATGGGCACCAATTGGGCTATCTTTGCTCCATGTCCCTGCACTTGATGCCATCCCATGCCTTTCACTTCGCCCATGAAATTTTTGCCTTTTTTTTTTTCTTCAGTATCCATGCTATGTCTCTCACATCCTCCCATCAAAGTTGTGTCTTCCTTCTTGATTTTTTCTCCTGATTTTGCCTCCTCTGTGAGCTTACTTTTGCCATGTTTTGGCCCTTTGCACTGCACCGCATGGAATCCTGGTCCATTTTCTTGTAGTCACCCAATCTCCCAATTTTTTTTTTTTTTACTTTCAATTGCATTTCCTTTCATGGTCTCCCCATTCCCCAGTGTTTGTGAGTCCTTCTTTGCTGTTTCCAGGATTTCAATGGCCATCAATCTTGGCAAGCTTTGCTCCATATCTCTTCAGCTGAGGCCATCCCATGCTTTTTGATGGCTTTCACTTCTGCCACGATTTTTTTTTTTTTTTTTTTAGTAACCTTACCTTGTCTCAGATATCTTCCCCACAAAGTTGTGTCCTCCTCTTTGATTTTTCTCCTGATGTTGCAAGGTCTGTGAGCTTCCTTTTGGCATGTTTTGCTCCTTTGCACGGCACCTCATTGCCTGCCAGACCATTTTCTGGGAGGCTGTCCGTGTCCCAGTTTTCTGGGATTTTGGCCTTTTTTTCGGTTGCATTTCATTTGATCCTATCTCCTTTCCAGAGGCTTTGTAAGCCTTTCTTTTTGGGTTCGCAAGATTCCGTTTCCCTTCCCGAAAGGAAATGAAATTTCCTTTCGGGAAGGGAAACGGAATCTTGCGATTTCAATGGGCACCAATTGGGCTATCTTTGCTCCATGTCCCTGCACTTGATGCCATCCCATGCCTTTCGATGCCTTTCACTTCGCCCATGAATTTTTTTGGCTTTTTTTTTTATCTTCAGTATCCATGCCATGTCTCTCACATCCTCCCATCAAAGTTGTGTCTTCCTTCTTGATTTTTTCTCCTGATTTTGCCTCCTCTGTCAGCTTACTTTTGCCATGTTTTGGCCCTTTGCACTGCACCGCATGGAATCCTGGTCCATTTTCTTGTAGTCACCCAATCTCCCAATTTTTTTTTTTTTACTTTCAATTGCATTTCCTTTGATGGTCTCCCCATTCCCCAGTGTTTGTGAGTCCTTCTTTGCTGTTTCCAGGATTTCAATGGCGACCAATCTTGGCAAGCTTTGCTCCATATCTCTTCAGCTGAGGCCATCCCATGCTTTTTGATGGCTTTCACTTCTGCCACGATTTTTTTATTTTTTTTTTTAGTATCCTTACCTTGTCTCAGATATCTTCCCCACAAAGTTGTGTCCTCCTCTTTGATTTTTCTCCTGATGTTGCAAGGTCTGTGAGCTTCCTTTTGGCATGTTTTGCTCCTTTGCACGGCACCTCATTGCCTGCCAGACCATTTTCTGGGAGGCTGTCCGTGTCCCAGTTTTCTGGGATTTTGGCCTTTTTTTCGGTTGCATTTCATTTGATCCTATCTCCTTTCCAGAGGCTTTGTAAGCCTTTCTTTTTGGGTTCGCAAGATTCCGTTTCCCTTCCCGAAAGGAAATGAAATTTCCTTACGGGAAGGGAAACGGAATCTTGCGATTTCAATGGGCACCAATTGGGCTATCTTTGCTCCATGTCCCTGCACTTGATGCCATCCCATGCCTTTCGATGCCTTTCACTTCGCCCATGAAATTTTTGCCTTTTTTTTATTTTTCTTCAGTATCCATGCCATGTCTCTCACATCCTCCCATCAAAGTTGTGTCTTCCCTCTTGATTTTTTCTCCTGATTTTGCCTCCTCTGTCAGCTTACTTTTGCCATGTTTTGGCCCTTTGCACTGCACCGCATGGAATCCTGGTCCATTTTCTTGTAGTCCCCCAATCTCCCAATTTTTTTTTATTTTACTTTCAATTGCATTTCCTTTGATGGTCTCTGCATTCCCCAGTGTTTGTGAGTCCTTCTTTGCTGTTTCCAGGATTTCAATGGCGATCAATCTTGGCAAGCTTTGCTCCATATCTCTTCAGCTGAGGCCATCCCATGCTTTTTGATGGCTTTCACTTCTGCCACAATTTTTTTATTTTTTTTTTTAGTATCCTTACCTTGTCTCAGATATCTTCCCCACAAAGTTGTGTCCTCCTCTTTGATTTTTCTCCTGATGTTGCAAGGTCTGTGAGCTTCCTTTTGGCATGTTTTGCTCCTTTGCACGGCACCTCATTGCCTGCCAGACCATTTTCTGGGAGGCTGTCCGTGTCCCAGTTTTCTGGGATTTTGGCCTTTTTTTCGGTTGCATTTCATTTGATCCTATCTCCTTTCCAGAGGCTTTGTAAGCCTTTCTTTTTGGGTTCGCAAGATTCCGTTTCCCTTCCCGAAAGGAAATGAAATTTCCTTTCGGGAAGGGAAACGGAATCTTGCGATTTCAATGGGCACCAATTGGGCTATCTTTGCTCCATGTCCCTGCACTTGATGCCATCCCATTCTTTTCGATGCCTTTCACTTCGCCCATGAAATTTTTGCCTTTTTTTTTTTCTTCAGTATCCATGCTATGTCTCTCACATCCTCCCATCAAAGTTGTGTCTTCCTTCTTGATTTTTTCTCCTGATTTTGCCTCCTCTGTGAGCTTACTTTTGCCATGTTTTGGCCCTTTGCACTGCACCGCATGGAATCCTGGTCCATTTTCTTGTAGTCACCCAATCTCCCATTTTTTTTTTTTTACTTTCAATTGCATTTCCTTTGATGGTCTCCCCATTCACCAGTGTTTGTGAGCCCTTCTTTGCTGTTTCCAGGATTTCAATGGCGACCAATCTTGGCAAGCTTTGCTCCATATCTCTTCAGCTGAGGCCATCCCATGCTTTTTGATGGCTTTCACTTCTGCCACGATTTTTTTATTATTTTTTTTAGTAACCTTACCTTGTCTCAGATATCTTCCCCACAAAGTTGTGTCCTCCTCTTTGATTTTTCTCCTGATGTTGCAAGGTCTGTGAGCTTCCTTTTGGCATGTTTTGCTCCTTTGCACGGCACCTCATTGCCTGCCAGACCATTTTCTGGGAGGCTGTCCGTGTCCCAGTTTTCTGGGATTTTGGCCTTTTTTTCGGTTGCATTTCATTTGATCCTATCTCCTTTCCAGAGGCTTTGTAAGCCTTTCTTTTTGGGTTCGCAAGATTCCGTTTCCCTTCCCGAAAGGAAATGAAATTTCCTTTCGGGAAGGGAAACGGAATCTTGCGATTTCAATGGGCACCAATTGGGCTATCTTTGCTCCATGTCCCTGCACTTGATGCCATCCCATGCCTTTCGATGCCTTTCACTTCGCCCATGAAATTTTTGCCTTTTTTTTTTTTCTTCAGTATCCATGCTATGTCTCTCACATCCTCCCATCAAAGTTGTGTCTTCCTTCTTGATTTTTTCTCCTGATTTTGCCTCCTCTGTCAGCTTACTTTTGCCATGTTTTGGCCCTTTGCACTGCACCGCATGGAATCCTGGTCCATTTTCTTGTAGTCACCCAATCTCCCATTTTTTTTTTTTTACTTTCAATTGCATTTCCTTTGATGGTCTCCCCATTCACCAGTGTTTGTGAGCCCTTCTTTGCTGTTTCCAGGATTTCAATGGCGACCAATCTTGGCAAGCTTTGCTCCATATCTCTTCAGCTGAGGCCATCCCATGCTTTTTGATGGCTTTCACTTCTGCCACGATTTTTTTATTATTTTTTTTAGTATCCTTACCTTGTCTCAGATATCTTCCCCACAAAGTTGTGTCCTCCTCTTTGATTTTTCTCCTGATGTTGCAAGGTCTGTGAGCTTCCTTTTGGCATGTTTTGCTCCTTTGCACGGCACCTCATTGCCTGCCAGACCATTTTCTGGGAGGCTGTCCGTGTCCCAGTTTTCTGGGATTTTGGCCTTTTTTTCGGTTGCATTTCATTTGATCCTATCTCCTTTCCAGAGGCTTTGTAAGCCTTTCTTTTTGGGTTCGCAAGATTCCGTTTCCCTTCCCGAAAGGAAATGAAATTTCCTTTCGGGAAGGGAAACGGAATCTTGCGATTTCAATGGGCACCAATTGGGCTATCTTTGCTCCATGTCCCTGCACTTGATGCCATCCCATGCCTTTCGATGCCTTTCACTTCGCCCATGAAATTTTTTGCCTTTTTTTTTTTTTCTTCAGTATCCATGCTATGTCTCTCACATCCTCCCATTAAAGTTGTGTCTTCCTTCTTGATTTTTTCTCTTGATTTTGCCTCCTCTGTCAGCTTACTTTTGCCATGTTTTGGCCCTTTGCACTGCACCGCATGGAATCCTGGTCCATTTTCTTGTAGTCACCCAATCTCCCATTTTTTTTTTTCCCTTTCAATTGCATTTCCTTTGATGGTCTCTGCATTCCCCAGTGTTTGTGAGTCCTTCTTTGCTGTTTCCAGGATTTCAATGGCGACCAATCTTGGCAAGCTTTGCTCCATATCTCTTCAGCTGAGGCCATCCCATGCTTTTTGATGGCTTTCACTTCTGCCACGATTTTTTAATTGTTTTTTTTAGTATCCTTACCTTGTCTCAGATATCTTCCCTACAAAGTTGTGTCCTCCTCTTTGATTTTTCTCCTGATGTTGCAAGGTCTGTGAACTTCCTTTTGGCATGTTTTGCTCCTTTGCACGGCACCTCATTGCCTCCCAGACCATTTTCTGGGAGGCTGTCCGTGTCCCAGGTTTCTGGGATTTTGGCCTTTTTTTCGGTTGCATTTCATTTGATCCTATCTCCTTTCCAGAGGCTTTGTAAGCCTTTCTTTTTGGGTTCGCAAGATTCCGTTTCCCTTCCCGAAAGGAAATTTCATTTCCTTTCGGGAAGGGAAACGGAATCTTGCGATTTCAATGGGCACCAATTGGGCTATCTTTGCTCCATGTCCCTGCACTTGATGCCATCCCATGCCTTTCGATGCCTTTCACTTCGCCCATGAAATTTTTTGCCTTTTTTTTTTTTTCTTCACTATCCATGCCATGTCTCTCACATCCTCCCATCAAAGTTGTGTCTTCCTTCTTGATTTTTTCTCCTGATTTTGCCTCCTCTGTCAGCTTACTTTTGCCATGTTTTGGCCCTTTGCACTACACCGCATGGAATCCTGGTCCATTTTCTTGTAGTTCCCCAATCTCCCATTTTTTTTTTTTACTTTCAATTGCATTTCCTTTGATGGTCTCCCCATTCCCCAGTGTTTGTGAGTCCTTCTTTGCTGTTTCCAGGATTTCAATGGCGACCAATCTTGGCAAGCTTTGCTCCATATCTCTTCAGCTGAGGCCATCCCATGCTTTTTGATGGCTTTCACTTCTGCCACGATTTTTTTATTTTTTTTTTTAGTATCCTTACCTTGTCTCAGATATCTTCCCCACAAAGTTGTGTCCTCCTCTTTGATTTTTCTCCTGATGTTGCAAGGTCTGTGAGCTTCCTTTTGGCATGTTTTGCTCCTTTGCACGGCACCTCATTGCCTCCCAGATCATTTTCTGGGATGCTGTCCTTGTCCCAGTTTTCTGGGATTTTGGCCTTTTTTTCGGTTGCATTTCATTTGATCCTATCTCCTTTCCAGAGGCTTTGTAAGCCTTTCTTTTTGGGTTCGCAAGATTCCGTTTCCCTTCCCGAAAGGAAATGAAATTTCCTTTCGGGAAGGGAAACGGAATCTTGCGATTTCAATGGGCACCAATTGGGCTATCTTTGCTCCATGTCCCTGCACTTGATGCCATCCCATGCCTTTCGATGCCTTTCACTTCGCCCATGAAATTTTTTGCCTTTTTTTTTTTTTTTCTTCAGTATCCATGCTATGTCTCTCACATCCTCCCATTAAAGTTGTGTCTTCCTTCTTGATTTTTTCTCTTGATTTTGCCTCCTCTGTCAGCTTACTTTTGCCATGTAGTCACCCAATCTCCCATTTTTTTTTTTCCCTTTCAATTGCATTTCCTTTGATGGTCTCTGCATTCCCCAGTGTTTGTGAGTCCTTCTTTGCTGTTTCCAGGATTTCAATGGCCATCAATCTTGGCAAGCTTTGCTCCATATCTCTTCAGCTGAGGCCATCCCATGCTTTTTGATGGCTTTCACTTCTGCCACGATTTTTTAATTGTTTTTTTTTAGTATCCTTACCTTGTCTCAGATATCTTCCCCACAAAGTTGTGTCCTCCTCTTTGATTTTTCTCCTGATGTTGCAAGGTCTGTGAGCTTCCTTTTGGCATGTTTTGCTCCTTTGCACGGCACCTCATTGCCTGCCAGACCATTTTCTGGGAGGCTGTCCGTGTCCCAGTTTTCTGGGATTTTGGCCTTTTTTTCGGTTGCATTTCATTTGATCCTATCTCCTTTCCAGAGGCTTTGTAAGCCTTTCTTTTTGGGTTCGCAAGATTCCGTTTCCCTTCCCGAAAGGAAATTTCATTTCCTTTCGGGAAGGGAAACGGAATCTTGCGATTTCAATGGGCACCAATTGGGCTATCTTTGCTCCATGTCCCTGCACTTGATGCCATCCCATGCCTTTCGATGCCTTTCACTTCGCCCATGAAATTTTTTGCCTTTTTTTTTTTTTCTTCACTATCCATGCTATGTCTCTCACATCCTCCCATCAAAGTTGTGTCTTCCTTCTTGATTTTTTCTCCTGATTTTGCCTCCTCTGTTGTGGGAGGTGGCCTGAAGGAAGAAAGCTGGAGAATGCCTTGGGAGTCCACAAGTGTATAGTGCAAATGCACATGTCAGTCATCATGTCAGTCATCCACTTCTCACTCCTCTGTTCTAGAAAGTTCCCTGGTTTTCTGTTCCCCATTGGTTCCAAGGTTCTAACCACTCCTACCTCCTTTCCCTATTGGTTCACGTTGTGTCACCCCACCCTGACTCCTACTTAAACCTCTCCTACCTCCCCCTGAGTTCATATACCCGCACCCCGCCCACTGTCAGGGCTTTTTGCCTCTGCTCCCCTTCAGAGAAGGTTGTGTCCCTGCTGCTCCTCACTTTTTCCCTCAATAAATCTCTCTGGATCAAGCAAGCAAGAAGCCCTCCTGCCTTTTGTTCTGTGGTGAGGCTTTTTCATTACAACATCCGGGCTTGGGCGGAAGGTGGGCTGAGGGCAGTACCAGACAGCTTCGTGGAAGAGACGGTCTCGGAGCTAAAGGTGAACTGGCGGCACCGGCCCAAGAAGAGACAGCAACCCTACACTCTGTGAGCTTACTTTTGCCATGTTTTGGCCCTTTGCACTGCACCGCATGGAATCCTGGTCCATTTTTTTTGTAGTCACCCAATCTCCCAATTTTTTTTTTTCCCCTTTCAATTGCATTTCCTTTCATGGTCTCTGCATTCCCCAGTGTTTGTGAGTCCTTCTTTGCTGTTTCCAGGATTTCAATGGCGAACAATCTTGGCAAGCTTTGCTCCATATCTCTTCAGCTGAGGCCATCCCATGCTTTTTGATGGCTTTCACTTCTGCCACGATTTTTTTTTTTTTTTTTTTTTTTTAGTATCCTTACCTTGTCTCAGATATCTTCCCCACAAAGTTGTGTCCTCCTCTTTGATTTTTCTCCTGATGTTGCAAGGTCTGTGAGCTTCCTTTTGGCATGTTTTGCTCCTTTGCACGGCACCTCATTGCCTCCCAGACCATTTTCTGGGAGGCTGTCCGTGTCCCAGTTTTCTGGGATTTTGGCCTTTTTTTCGGTTGCATTTCATTTGATCCTATCTCCTTTCCAGAGGCTTTGTAAGCCTTTCTTTTTGGGTTCGCAAGATTCCGTTTCCCTTCCCGAAAGGAAATGAAATTTCCTTTCGGGAAGGGAAACGGAATCTTGCGATTTCAATGGGCACCAATTGGGCTATCTTTGCTCCATGTCCCTGCACTTGATGCCATCCCATGCCTTTCGATGCCTTTCACTTCGCCCATGAAATTTTTTGCCTTTTTTTTTTTTCTTCAGTATCCATGCTATGTCTCTCACATCCTCCCATCAAAGTTGTGTCTTCCTTCTTGATTTTTTCTCCTGATTTTGCCTCCTCTGTCAGCTTACTTTTGCCATGTTTTGGCCCTTTGCACTGCACCGCATGGAATCCTGGTCCATTTTCTTGTAGTCCCCCAATCTCCCATTTTTTTTTTTTACTTTCAATTGCATTTCCTTTGATGGTCTCCCCATTCCCCAGTGTTTGTGAGTCCTTCTTTGCTGTTTCCAGGATTTCAATGGCCATCAATCTTGGCAAGCTTTGCTCCATATCTCTTCAGCTGAGGCCATCCCATGCTTTTTGATGGCTTTCACTTCTGCCACAATTTTTTAATTGTTTTTTTTTAGTATCCTTACCTTGTCTCAGATATCTTCCCCACAAAGTTGTGTCCTCCTCTTTGATTTTTCTCCTGAGGTTGCAAGGTCTGTGAGCTTCCTTTTGGCATGTTTTGCTCCTTTGCACGGCACCTCATTGCCTGCCAGACCATTTTCTGGGAGGCTGTCCGTGTCCCAGTTTTCTGGGATTTTGGCCTTTTTTTCGGTTGCATTTCATTTGATCCTATCTCCTTTCCAGAGGCTTTGTAAGCCTTTCTTTTTGGGTTCGCAAGATTCCGTTTCCCTTCCCGAAAGGAAATGAAATTTCCTTTCGGGAAGGGAAACGGAATCTTGCGATTTCAATGGGCACCAATTGGGCTATCTTTGCTCCATGTCCCTGCACTTGATGCCATCCCATGCCTTTCGATGCCTTTCACTTCGCCCATGAAATTTTTTGCCTTTTTTTTTTTTTCTTCACTATCCATGCTATGTCTCTCACATCCTCCCATCAAAGTTGTGTCTTCCTTCTTGATTTTTTCTCCTGATTTTGCCTCCTCTGTTGTGGGAGGTGGCCTGAAGGAAGAAAGCTGGAGAATGCCTTGGGAGTCCACAAGTGTATAGTGCAAATGCACATGTCAGTCATCATGTCAGTCATCCACTTCTCACTCCTCTGTTCTAGAAAGTTCCCTGGTTTTCTGTTCCCCATTGGTTCCAAGGTTCTAACCACTCCTACCTCCTTTCCCTATTGGTTCACGTTGTGTCACCCCACCCTGACTCCTACTTAAACCTCTCCTACCTCCCCCTGAGTTCATATACCCGCACCCCGCCCACTGTCAGGGCTTTTTGCCTCTGCTCCCCTTCAGAGAAGGTTGTGTCCCTGCTGCTCCTCACTTTTTCCCTCAATAAATCTCTCTGGATCAAGCAAGCAAGAAGCCCTCCTGCCTTTTGTTCTGTGGTGAGGCTTTTTCATTACAACATCCGGGCTTGGGCGGAAGGTGGGCTGAGGGCAGTACCAGACAGCTTCGTGGAAGAGACGGTCTCGGAGCTAAAGGTGAACTGGCGGCACCGGCCCAAGAAGAGACAGCAACCCTACACTCTGTGAGCTTACTTTTGCCATGTTTTGGCCCTTTGCACTGCACCGCATGGAATCCTGGTCCATTTTTTTTGTAGTCACCCAATCTCCCAATTTTTTTTTTCCCTTTCAATTGCATTTCCTTTCATGGTCTCTGCATTCCCCAGTGTTTGTGAGTCCTTCTTTGCTGTTTCCAGGATTTCAATGGCGAACAATCTTGGCAAGCTTTGCTCCATATCTCTTCAGCTGAGGCCATCCCATGCTTTTTGATGGCTTTCACTTCTGCCACAATTTTTTAATTGTTTTTTTTAGTATCCTTACCTTGTCTCAGATATCTTCCCCACAAAGTTGTGTCCTCCTCTTTGATTTTTCTCCTGAGGTTGCAAGGTCTGTGAGCTTCCTTTTGGCATGTTTTGCTCCTTTGCACGGCACCTCATTGCCTGCCAGACCATTTTCTGGGAGGCTGTCCGTGTCCCAGTTTTCTGGGATTTTGGCCTTTTTTTCGGTTGCATTTCATTTGATCCTATCTCCTTTCCAGAGGCTTTGTAAGCCTTTCTTTTTGGGTTCGCAAGATTCCGTTTCCCTTCCCGAAAGGAAATGAAATTTCCTTTCGGGAAGGGAAACGGAATCTTGCGATTTCAATGGGCACCAATTGGGCTATCTTTGCTCCATGTCCCTGCACTTGATGCCATCCCATGCCTTTCGATGCCTTTCACTTCGCCCATGAAATTTTTTGCCTTTTCTTTTTTTTCTTCAGTATCCATGCTATGTCTCTCACATCCTCCCATCAAAGTTGTGTCTTCCTTCTTGATTTTTTCTCCTGATTTTGCCCCCTCTGTTGTGGGAGGTGGCCTGAAGGAAGAAAGCTGGAGAATGCCTTGGGAGTCCACAAGTGTATAGTGCAAATGCACATGTCAGTCATCATGTCAGTCATCCACTTCTCACTCCTCTGTTCTAGAAAGTTCCCTGGTTTTCTGTTCCCCATTGGTTCCAAGGTTCTAACCACTCCTACCTCCTTTCCCTATTGGTTCACGTTGTGTCACCCCACCCTGACTCCTACTTAAACCTCTCCTACCTCCCCCTGAGTTCATATACCCGCACCCCGCCCACTGTCAGGGCTTTTTGCCTCTGCTCCCCTTCAGAGAAGGTTGTGTCCCTGCTGCTCCTCACTTTTTCCCTCAATAAATCTCTCTGGATCAAGCAAGCAAGAAGCCCTCCTGCCTTTTATTCTGTGGTGAGGCTTTTTCATTACAACATCCGGGCTTGGGTGGAAGGTGGGCTGAGGGCAGTACCAGACAGCTGCGTGGAAGAGACGGTCTCGGAGCTAAAGGTGGCCTGGCCGCACCGGCCCAAGAAGAGACAGCAACCCTACACTCTGTGAGCTTATTTTTGCCATGTTTTGGCCCTTTGCACTGCACCGCATGGAATCCTGGTCCATTTTTTTTGTAGTCACCCAATCTCCCAATTTTTTTTTTTTTACTTTCAATTGCATTTCCTTTGATGGTCTCCCTATTCCCCAGTGTTTGTGAGTCCTTCTTTGCTGTTTCCAGGATTTCAATGGCCATCAATCTTGGCAAGCTTTGCTCCATATCTCTTCAGCTGAGGCCATCCCATGCTTTTTGATGGCTTTCACTTCTGCCACGATTTTTTTTTTTTTTTTTTTTTTAGTATCCTTACCTTGTCTCAGATATCTTCCCCACAAAGTTGTGTCCTCCTCTTTGATTTTTCTCCTGATGTTGCAAGGTCTGTGAGCTTCCTTTTGGCATGTTTTGCTCCTTTGCACGGCACCTCATTGCCTGCCAGACCATTTTCTGGGAGGCTGTCCGTGTCCCAGTTTTCTGGGATTTTGGCCTTTTTTTCGGTTGCATTTCATTTGATCCTATCTCCTTTCCAGAGGCTTTGTAAGCCTTTCTTTTTGGGTTCGCAAGATTCCGTTTCCCTTCCCGAAAGGAAATGAAATTTCCTTTCGGGAAGGGAAACGGAATCTTGCGATTTCAATGGGCACCAATTGGGCTATCTTTGCTCCATGTCCCTGTACTTGATGCCATCCCATGCCTTTCGATGCCTTTCACTTCGCCCATGAAATTTTTTCCCTTTTTTTTTTCTTCAGTATCCATGCTATGTCTCTCACATCCTCCCATCAAAGTTGTGTCTTCCTTCTTGATTTTTTCTCCTGATTTTGCCTCCTCTGTCAGCTTACTTTTGCCATGTTTTGGCCCTTTGCACTGCACCGCATGGAATCCTGGTCCATTTTCTTGTAGTCACCCAATCTCCCAATTTTTTTTTTCCCCTTCAATTGCATTTCCTTTGATGGTCTCTGCATTCCCCAGTGTTTGTGAGTCCTTCTTTGCTGTTTCCAGGATTTCAATGGCGATCAATCTTGGCAAGCTTTGCTCCATATCTCTTCAGCTGAGGCCATCCCATGCTTTTTGATGGCTTTCACTTCTGCCACGATTTTTTTATTTTTTTTTTTTAGTATCCTTACCTTGTCTCAGATATCTTCCCCACAAAGTTGTGTCCTCCTCTTTGATTTTTCTCCTGATGTTGCAAGGTCTGTGAGCTTCCTTTTGGCATGTTTTGCTCCTTTGCACGGCACCTCATTGCCTCCCAGACCATTTTCTGGGAGGCTGTCCGTGTCCCAGTTTTCTGGGATTTTGGCCTTTTTTTCGGTTGCATTTCATTTGATCCTATCTCCTTTCCAGAGGCTTTGTAAGCCTTTCTTTTTGGGTTCGCAAGATTCCGTTTCCCTTCCCGAAAGGAAATGAAATTTCCTTTCGGGAAGGGAAACGGAATCTTGCGATTTCAATGGGCACCAATTGGGCTATCTTTGCTCCATGTCCCTGCACTTGATGCCATCCCATGCCTTTCGATGCCTTTCACTTCGCCCATGAAATTTTTTGCCTTTTTTTTTTTTCTTCAGTATCCATGCTATGTCTCTCACATCCTCCCATCAAAGTTGTGTCTTCCTTCTTGATTTTTTCTCCTGATTTTGCCTCCTCTGTCAGCTTACTTTTGCCATGTTTTGGCCCTTTGCACTGCACCGCATGGAATCCTGGTCCATTTTCTTGTAGTCACCCAATCTCCCATTTTTTTTTTTTACTTTCAATTGCATTTCCTTTGATGGTCTCCCCATTCCCCAGTGTTTGTGAGTCCTTCTTTGCTGTTTCCAGGATTTCAATGGCCATCAATCTTGGCAAGCTTTGCTCCATATCTCTTCAGCTGAGGCCATCCCATGCTTTTTGATGGCTTTCACTTCTGCCACAATTTTTTAATTGTTTTTTTTTAGTATCCTTACCTTGTCTCAGATATCTTCCCCACAAAGTTGTGTCCTCCTCTTTGATTTTTCTCCTGAGGTTGCAAGGTCTGTGAGCTTCCTTTTGGCATGTTTTGCTCCTTTGCACGGCACCTCATTGCCTCCCAGACCATTTTCTGGGAGGCTGTCCGTGTCCCAGTTTTCTGGGATTTTGGCCTTTTTTTCGGTTGCATTTCATTTGATCCTATCTCCTTTCCAGAGGCTTTGTAAGCCTTTCTTTTTGGGTTCGCAAGATTCCGTTTCCCTTCCCGAAAGGAAATGAAATTTCCTTTCGGGAAGGGAAACGGAATCTTGCGATTTCAATGGGCACCAATTGGGCTATCTTTGCTCCATGTCCCTGCACTTGATGCCATCCCATGCCTTTCGATGCCTTTCACTTCGCCCATGAAATTTTTTGCCTTTTTTTTTTTCTTCAGTATCCATGCTATGTCTCTCACATCCTCCCATCAAAGTTGTGTCTTCCTTCTTGATTTTTTCTCCTGATTTTGCCTCCTCTGTCAGCTTACTTTTGCCATGTTTTGGCCCTTTGCACTGCACCGCATGGAATCCTGGTCCATTTTCTTGTAGTCACCCAATCTCCCAATTTTTTTTTTTTACTTTCAATTGCATTTCCTTTGATGGTCTCCCCATTCCCCAGTGTTTGTGAGTCCTTCTTTGCTGTTTCCAGGATTTCAATGGCGATCAATCTTGGCAAGCTTTGCTCCATATCTCTTCAGCTGAGGCCATCCCATGCTTTTTGATGGCTTTCACTTCTGCCACGATTTTTTTATTGTTTTTTTTTAGTATCCTTACCTTGTCTCAGATATCTTCCCCACAATGTTGTGTCCTCCACTTTGATTTTTCTCCTGATGTTGCAAGGTCTGTGAGCTTCCTTTTGGCATGTTTTGCTCCTTTGCACGGCACCTCATTGCCTGCCAGACCATTTTCTGGGATGCTGTCCGTGTCCCAGTTTTCTGGGATTTTGGCCTTTTTTTCGGTTGCATTTCATTTGATCCTATCTCCTTTCCAGAGGCTTTGTAAGCCTTTCTTTTTGGGTTCGCAAGATTCCGTTTCCCTTCCCGAAAGGGAATGAAATTTCCTTTCGGGAAGGGAAACGGAATCTTGCGATTTCAATGGGCACCAATTGGGCTATCTTTGCTCCATGTCCCTGCACTTGATGCCATCCCATGCCTTTCGATGCCTTT